>NC_090921.1:655531011-656156011 GCF_040938575.1 Ambystoma mexicanum
CCTACTGATGAGGTCCAACCAGACCGAAACACGTGTCTGGGGATGATGTTGGTACTCTTGTTCAGAGGAGAATTGCCTAGCATTTCTGAGCTGGACTGCCCCCAGGGCAGGACAACGACTGATATGTTTGGGATATTTATTCTCTGTGAAAGATAGGGAGCTAAAGACTCTGGGTAAGTCTCTCGCAACGAGGACTAATGTCTGGCAGAGGGACTCCCAGGAACCCCCTTGTTAATTTGCATATTTGAGTTACTTTGGGTTTCACCCTAACTTAATAGGGGAATCCAGACGTGGACCCCTTGCTCACTATTCTTAGAGCGGCACAGCTCCTCCCTACTGATGAGGTCCAACCAGACCGAAACACGTGTCTGGGAATGCTGTTGGTACTCTTGTTCAGAGGAGAATTGCCTAGCATTTCGGTGCTGGACTGCCCCCAGGGCAGGACAAAGACTGATATGTTTGGGATATTTCTTCTCTGTGAAAGATAGTGAGCTAAAGACTCTGGGTAAGTCTCTCAACCAGGACTAATGTCTGGCAGAGGGACTCCCAGGACCCCCCTTGATAATTTGCATATTTGAGTAACTTTGGGTCTCACCCTAAATTACTAGGGGAATCCAGACGTGGACCCCTTGCTCACTATTCTTAGAGAGGCACAGCTCCTCCCTACTGATGAGGTCCAACCAGCCCGAAACAAGTGTCTGGGGATGCTGTTGGTACTCTTGTTCAGAGGAGAATTGCCTAGCATTTCGGTGCTGGACTGCCCCAGGGCAGGACAAAGACTGATATGTTTGGGATATTTCTTCTCTGTGAAAGATAGTGAGCTAAAGACTCTGGGTAAGTCTCTCGCAACCAGGACTAATGTCTGGCAGAGGGACTCCCAGTACCCCCCCTTGTTAATTTGCATATTTGAGTAACTTTGGGTCTCACCCTAAGTTACTAGGGTAATCCAGACGTGGACCCCTTGCTCACTATTCTTAGAGATGCACAGCTCCTCTCTACTGATGAGGTCCAACCAGACCGAAACACGTGTCTGGGGATGCTGTTGGTACTCTTGTTCTGAGGAGAATTGCCTAGCATTTCGGTGCTGGACTGCCCCAGGGCAGGACAAAGACTGATATGTTTGGGATATTTCTTCTCTGTGAAAGATAGTGAGCTAAAGACTCTGGGTAAGTCTCTCGCAACCAGGACTAATGTCTGGCAGAGGGACTCCCAGGACCCCCCTTGTTACTTTGCATATTTGAGTAACTTTGGGTCTCACCCTAAGTTACTAGGGGAATCCAGACTTGGACCCCTTGCTCACTATTCTTAGAGAGGCACAGCTCCTTCCTACTGATGAGGTCAAACCAGACTGAAACACGTGTCTGGGGATGCTGTTGGTACTCTTGTTCAGAGGAGAATTGCCTAGCATTTCGGTGCTGGACTGCCCCAGGGCAGGACAACAACTGATATGTTTGGGTTATTTCTTCTCTGTGAAAGTTAGTGAGCTAAAGACTCTGGGTAAGTCTCTCGCAAACCAGGACTAATGTCTGGAAGAGGGACTCCCAGGACCCCCCTTGTTAATTTGCATATTTGAGTGACTTTGGGTCTCACCCTAAGTTACTAGGGGAATCCAGACGTGGACCCCTTGCTCACTATTCTTGGAGAGGCACAGCTCCTCCCTACTGATGAGGTCCAACCAGACCGAAACACGTGTCTGGGGATGCGTTTGGTACTCTTGTTCAGAGGAGAATTGCCTAGCATTTCGGTGCTGGACTGCCCCAAGGCAGGACAAAGACTGATATGTTTGGGATATTTCTTCTCTGTGAAAGATAGTGAGCTAAAGACTCTGGGTATGTCTCTCAAAACCAGGACTAATGTCTGGCAGAGGAACTCTCAGGACCCCCCTGTTAATTTGCATATTTGATTAACTTTGGGTCTCTCCCTAAGTTACTAGGGGAATCCAGACGTGGACCCCTTGCTCACTATTCTTAGAGAGGCACAGCTCCTCCCTACTGATGAGGTCCAACCAGACCGAAACACGTGTCTGGGGATGCTGTTGGTACTCTTGTTCAGAGGAGAATTGCCTAGCATTTCGGTGCTGGACTGCCCCAAGGCAGGACAAAGACTGATATGTTTGGGATATTTCTTCTCTGTGAAAGATAGTGAGCTAAAGACTCTGGGTATGTCTCTCAAAACCAGGACTAATGTCTGGCAGAGGGACTCCCAGGACCCCCCTTGATAATTTGCATATTTGAGGAACTTTGGGTCTCACCCTAAGTTACTAGGGGAATCGTGGTCCCCTTGCTCACTATTCTTAGAGCGGCACAGCTCCTCCCTACTGATGAGGTCCAACCAGACCGAAACACGTGTCTGGGAATGCTGTTGGTACTCTTGTTCAGAGGAGAATTGCCTAGCATTTCGGTGCTGGACTGCCCCCAGGGAAGGACAAAGACTGATATGTTTGGGATATTTCTTCTCTGTGAAAGATAGTGAGCTAAAGACTCTGGGTAAGTCTCTCAACCAGGACTAATGTCTGGCAGAGGGACTCCCAGGACTCCCCTTGTTAATTTGCATATTTGAGTAACTTTGGGTCTCACCCTAAGTTACTAGGGGAATCCAGACGTGGACCCCTTGCTCACTATTTTTAGAGAGGCAGAGCTCCTCCCTACTGATGAGGTCCAACCAGACCGAAACACGTGTCTGGGAATGCTGTTGGTACTCTTGTTCAGAGGAGAATTGCCTAGCATTTCGGTGCTGGAATGCCCCAAGGCAGGACAAAGACTGATATGTTTGGGATATTTCTTCTCTGTGAAAGATAGTGAGCTAAAGACTCTGGGTAAGTCTCTCGCAACCAGGACTAATGTCTGGCAGAGGGACTCCCAGGACCCTCCTTGTTAATTTGCATATTTGAGTAACTTTGGGTCTCACCCTAACTTACTAGGGGAATCCAGACGTGGACCCCTTGCTCACTATTCTTAGAGAGGCACAGCTCCTCCCTACTGATGAGGTCCGACCAGACCGAAACACGTGTTTGTGGATGCTGTTGGTACTCTTGTTCAGAGGAGAATTGCCTAGCATTTCGGTGCTGGACTGCCCTAGGGCAGGACAAAGACTGATATGTTTGGGATATTTCTTCTCTGTGAAAGATAGTGAGCTAAAGACTCTGGGTAAGTCTCTCGCAACCAGGACTAATGTCTGGCAGAGGGACTCCCAGGACCCACCTTGTTAATTTGCATATTTGAGTAACTTTGGGTCTCACCCTAAATTACTAGGGGAATTGAGACGTGGACCCCTTGCTCACTATTCTTAGAGAGGCACAGCTCCTCAATACTGATGAGGTCCAAGCAGACCGAAACACGTGTCTGGGGATGCTGTTGGTACTCTTGTTCAGAGGAGAATTGCCTAGCATTTCGGTGCTGGACTGCCCCAGGGCAGGACAAAGACTGATATGTTTGGGATATTTCTTCTCTGTGAAAGATAGTGAGCTAAAGACTCTGGGTAAGTCTCTCGCAACCAGGTCTAATGTCTGGCAGAGGGACTCCCAGGACCCCCCTTGTTAATTTGCATATTTGAGTAACTTTGGGTCTCACCCTAAGTTACTAGGGGAATCCAGACGTGGACCCCTTGCTCACTATTCTTAGAGAGGCACAGCTCCTCCCTACTGATGAGGTCTAACCAGACCGAAACACGTGTCTGGGGATGCTGTTGGGACTCTTGTTCAGAGGCGAATTGCCTAGCATTTCGGTGCTGGACTGCCCCAGGGCAGGACAAAGACTGATATGTTTGGGATATTTCTTCTCTGTGAAAGATTGTGAGCTAAAGACTCTGGGTAAGTCTCTCGCAACCAGGACTAATGTCTGGCAGAGGGACTCCCAGGACCCCCCCTTGTTAATTTGCATATTTGAGTGACTTTGGGTCTCACCCTAAGTTACTAGGGGAATCCAGACATGGACCCCTTGCTCACTATTTTTAGAGAGGCACAGCTCCTCCCTACTGATGAGGTCCAACCAGACCGAAACACGTGTCTGGGGATGCTGTTGGTACTCTTGTTCAGAGGAGAATGACCTAGCATTTTGGTGCTGGACTGCCCCAGGGCAGGACAAAGACTGATATGTTTGGGATATTTCTTCTCTGTGAAAGATAGTGAGCTAAAGACTCTGGGTATGTCTCTCAAAACCAGGACTAATGTCTGGCAGAGGAACTCTCAGGACCCCCCTGTTAATTTGCATATTTGAGTAACTTTGGGTCTCACCCTAAGTTACTAGGCGAATCCAGACGTGGACCCCTTGCTCACTATTCTTAGAGAGGCACAGCTCCTCCCTACTGATGAGGTCAAACCAGACTGAAACACGTGTCTGGGGATGCTGTTGGTACTCTTGTTCAGAGGAGAATTGCCTAGCATTTCGGTGCTGGACTGCCCCAGGGCAGGACAACGACTGATATGTTTGGGTTATTTCTTCTCTGTGAAAGATAGTGAGCTAAAGACTCTGGGTAAGTCTCTCGCAACCAGGACTATTGTCTGGAAGAGGGACTCCCAGGACCCCCCCTTGTTAATTTGCATATTTGAGTGACTTTGGGTCTCACCCTAAGTTACTAGGGGAATCCAGACGTGGACCCCTTGCTCACTATTCTTAGAGAGGCACAGCTCCTGCCTAGTGATGAGGTCCAACCAGACCGAAACACGTGTCTGGGGATGTTATTGGTACTCTTGTTCAGAGGAAAATTGCCTAGCATCTCGGTGCTGGACTGCCCTAGGGCAGGACAAAGACTGATATGTTTGGGATATTTCTTCTCTGTGAAAGATAGTGAGCTAAAGACTCTGGGTAAGTCTCTCGAAACCAGGACTAATGTCAGGCCGAGGGACTCCCAGGACACCCTTGTTAATTTGCATATTTGAGTAACTTTGGGTCTCACCCTAAGTTACTAGGGGGATCCAGACGTGGACCCCTTGCTCACTATTCTTAGAAAGGCACAGCTCCTCCCTACTGATGAGATCCAACCAGACCGAAACACGTGTCTGGGGATGCTGTTGGTACTCTTGTTCAGAGGAGAATTGCCTAGCATTTCGGTGCTGGACTGCCCCAGGGCAGGACAAAGACTGATATGTTTGGGATATTTCTTCTCTGTGAAAGATAGTGAGCTAAAGACTCTGGGTAAGTCTCTCGAAACCAGGACTAATGTCAGGCCGAGGGACTCCCAGGACACCCTTGTTAATTTGCATATTTGAGTAACTTTGGGTCTCACCCTAAGTTACTAGGGGAATCCAGACCTGGACCCCCTTGCTCACTATTCTTAGAGAGGCACAGCTCCTTCCTAGTGATGAGGTCCAACTAGACTGAAACACGTGTCTGGGGATGTTATTGGTACTCTTGTTCAGCGGAGCATTGCCTAGCATTTCGGTGCTGGACTGCCCCAGGGCAGGACAAAGACTGATATGTTTGGGATATTTCATCTCTGTGAAAGATAGTGAGCTAAAGACTCTGGGTAAGTTTCTCGCAACCAGGACTAATGTCTGGCAGAGGGACTCCCAGGACCCCCTTTGTTAATTTGCATATTTGAGTAACTTTGGGTCTCACCCTAACTTACTAGGGGAATCCAGACGTGGACCCCTTGCTCACTATTCTTAGAGAGGCACAGCTCCTCCCTACTGATGAGGTCTAACCAGACCGAAAAAAGTGTCTGGGGATGCTGTTGGTACTCTTGTTCAGAGGAGAATTGCCTAGCATTTCGGTGCTGGACTGCCCCAGGACAGGACAAAGACTGATATATTTGGAATATTTCTTCTCTGTGAAAGATAGTGAGCTAAAGACTCTGTGTAAGTCTCTCGCAGTCTCACCCTAAGTTACTAGGGGAATCCAGACGTGGACCCCTTGCTCACTATTCTTAGAGAGGCACAGCTCCTCCCTACTGATGAGGTCCAACCAGACTGAAACACGTGTCTGTGGATGCTGTTGGTACTCTTGTTCAGAGGAGAATTGCCTAGCATTTCGGTGCTGGTCTGCCCCAGGGCAGGACAAAGACTGATATGCTTGGGATATTTCTTCTCTGTGAAAGATAGTGAGCTAAAGACTCTGGGTAAGTCTCTCGGAACCAGGACTAATGTCTGGCAGAGGGACTCCCAGGACCCCCCTTGTTAATTTGCATATTTGAGTAACTTTGGGTCTCACCCTAAGTTATTAGGGGAATCCAGACGTGGACCCCTTGCTCACTATTCTTAGAGAGGCACAGCTCCTCCCTACTGATGAGGTCCAACCAGACCGAAACACGTGTCTGTGGATGCTGTTGGTACTCTTGTTCAGAGTAGAATTGCCTAGCATTTCGGTGCACCAGGACTAATGTCTGGCAGAGGGACTCCCAGGACCCACCCCTTGTTAATTTGCATATTTGAGTAACTTTGGGTCTCACCCTAAGTTACTAGGGGAATCCAGACGTGGACCCCTTGCTCACTATTCTTAGAGAGGCACAGCTCCTCCCTACTGATGAGGTCAAACCAGACCAAAACACGTGTCTGGGGATGCTGTTGGTACTCTTGTTCAGAGGAGAATTGCCTAGCATTTTGGTGCTGGACTGCCCCAGGGCAGGACAACGACTGATATGTTTGGGATATTTCTTCTCTGTGAAAGATAGTGAGCTAAAGACTCTGGGTAAGTCTCTCGCAACCAGGACTAATGTCTGGAAGAGGGACTCCCAGGACCCCCCCTTGTTAATTTGCATATTTGAGTAACTTTGGGTCTCACCCTAAGTTACTAGGGGAATCCAGACGTGGACCCCTTGCTCACTATTCTTAGAGAGGCACAGCTCCTCCCTACTGATGAGGTCCAACCAGACCGAAACACATGTCTGGGGATGCTGTTGGTACTCTTGTTCAGAGGAGAATTGCCTAGCATTTCGGTGCTGGACTCCCCCAGGGCAGGACAAAGACTGATATGTTTGGGATATTTCATCTCTGAGAAAGATAGTGAGGTAAAGACTCTGGGTAAGTCTCTAGCAACCAGGACTAATGTCTGGCAGAGGGACTCCCAGGACCCCCCTTGTTAATTTGCATATTTGAGTAACTTTGGGTCTCACCCTAAGTTACTAGGGGAATCCAGACGTGGACCCCTTGCTCACTATTCTTAGAGAGGCACAGCTCCTCCCTACTGATGAGGTCCAACCAGACCGAAAAATGTGTCTGGGAATGCTGTTGGTACTCTTGTTCAGAGGAGAATTGCCTAGCATTTCGGTGCTGGACTGCCCCAAAACAAGTGTCTGGGGATGCTGTTGGTACTCTTGTTCAGAGGAGAATTGCCTAGCATTTCGGTGCTGGACTGCCCCAGGGCAGGACAAAGACTGATATGTTTGGAATATTTCTTCTCTGTGAAAGATAGTGAGCTAAAGATTCTGTGTAAGTCTCTCGCAGTCTCACCCTAAGTTACTAGGGGAATTCAGACGTGGACCCCTTGCTCACTATTCTTAGAGAGGCACAGCTCCTCCCTACTGATGAGGTCCAACCAGACCGAAACACGTGTCTGGGGATGCTGTTGGTACTCTTGTTCAGAGGAGAATTGCCTAGCATTTCGGTGCTGGACTGCCCCAGGCGAGGACAAAGACTGATATGTTTGGGATATTCTCTGTGAAAGATAGTGAGCTAAAGACTCTGGGTAAGTCTCTCGCAACCAGGACTAATGTCTGGCAGAGGGACTCCCAGGAAGCCCCTTGTTAATTTGCATATTTGAGTTACTTTGGGTCTCACCCTAAGTTACTAGGGGAATCCAGACGTGGACCCCTTGCTCACTATTCTTAGAGAGGCACAGCTCCTCCCTACTGATGAGGTCCAACCAGACCAAAACACGTGTCTGGGGATGCTGTTGGTACTCTTGTTCAGAGGAGAATTGCCTAGCATTTCGGTGCTGGACTGCCCTAGGGCAGGACAAAGACTGATATGTTTGGGATATTTCTTCTCTGTGAAAGATAGTGAGCTAAAGACTCTGGGTAAGTCTCTCGCAGCCAGGACTAATGTCTGGCAGAGGGACTCCCAGTACCCCCCTTGTTAATTTGCATATTTGAGTAACTTTGGGTCTCACCCTAAAATACTAGGGGAATCCAGACGTGGACCCATTGCTCACTATTCTTAGAAAGGCACAGCTCCTCCCTACTGATGAGGTCCAAGCAGACTGAAACACGTGTCTGTGGATGCTGTTGGTACTCTTGTTCAGAGGAGAATTGCCTAGCATTTTGGTGCTGGACTGCCCCAGGGCAGGACAAAGACTGATATGCTTGGGATATTTCTTCTCTGTGAAAGATAGTGAGCTAAAGACTCTGGGTAAGTCTCTCGCAACCAGGACTAATGTCTGGCAGAGGGACTCACAGGACCCCCCTTGTTAATTTGCATATTTGAGTAACTTTGGGTCTCACCCTAAGTTATTAGGGGAATCCAGACGTGGAACCCTTGCTCACTATTCTTAGAGAGGCACAGCTCCTCCCTACTGATGAGGTCCAACCAGACCAAAACACGTGTCTGGGGATGCTGTTGGTACTCTTGTTCAGAGGAGAATTGCCTAGCATTTCGGTGCAGGACTGCCCCAGGGCAGGACAAAGACTGATATGTTTGGGATATTTCTTCTCTGTGAAAGATAGTGAGCTAAAGACTCTGGAAAAGTCTCTCGCCACCAGGACTAATGTCTGGCAGACGGACTCCCAGGACCCCCCTTGTTAATTTGCATATTTGAGTAACTTTGGGTCTCACCCTAAATTACTAGGGGAATCCAGACGTGGACCCCTTGCTCACTATTCTTAAAGAGGCACAGCTCCACCCTACTGATGAGGTCAAACCAGACCGAAACACGTGTCTGGGGATGCTGTTGGTACTCTTGTTCAGAGGAGAATTGCCTAGCATTTTGGTGCTGGACTGCCCCAGGGCAGGACAACGACTGATATGTTTGGGATATTTCTTCTCTGTGAAAGATAGTGAGCTAAAGACTCTGGGTAAGTCTCTCGCAACCAGCACTAATGTCTGGAAGAGGGACTCCCAGGACCACCCTTGTTAATTTGCATATTTGAGTAACTTTGGGTCTCACCCTAAGTTACTAGGGGAATCCAGACGTGGACCCCCTTGCTCACTATTCTTAGAGAGGCACAGCTCCTCCCTACTGATGAGGTCCAACCAGACCAAAACACGTGTCTGGGGATGCTGTTGGTACTCTTGTTCAGAGGAGAATTGCCTAGCATTTCGGTGCTGGACTGCCCCAGGGCAGGACAAAGACTGATATGTTTGGGATATTTCTTCTCTGTGAAAGATAGTGAGCTAAAGACTCTGGGTAAGTCTCTCGAAACCAGGACTAATATCAGGCAGAGGGACTCCCAGGACACCCTTGTTAATTTGCATATTTGAGTAACTTTGGGTCTCACCCTAAGTTACTAGGGGAATCCAGACGTGGACCCCCTTGCTCACTATTCTTAGAGAGGCACAGCTCCTCCCTAGTGATGAGGTCCAACCAGACTGAAACACGTGTCTGGGGATGTTATTGGTACTCTTGTTCAGCGGAGCATTGCCTAGCATTTCGGTGCTGGACTGCCCCAGGGCAGGACAAAGACTGATATGTTTGGGATATTTCATCTCTGTGAAAGATAGTGAGCTAAAGACTCTGGGTAAGTCTCTCGCAACCAGGACTAATGTCTGGCAGAGGGACTCCCAGGACCCCCCTTGTTAATTTGCATATTTGAGTAACTTTGGGTCTCACCCTAACTTACTAGGGGAATCCAGACGTGGAACCCTTGCTCACTATTCTTAGAGAGGCACAGCTCCTCCCTACTGATGAGGTCTAACCAGACCGAAAAAAGTGTCTGGGGATGCTGTTGGTACTCTTGTTCAGAGGAGAATTGCCTAGCATTTCGGTGCTGGACTGCCCTAGGACAGGACAAAGACTGATATGTTTGGAATATTTCTTCTCTGTGAAAGATAGTGAGCTAAAGACTCTGTGTAAGTCTCTCGCAGTCTCACCCTAAGTTACTAGGGGAATCCAGACGTGGACCCCTTGCTCACTATTCTTAGAGAGGCACAGCTCCTCCCTACTGATGAGGTCCAACCAGACCGAAACACGTGTCTGGGGATGCTGTTGGTACTCTTGTTCAGAGGAGAATTGCCTAGCATTTCGGTGCTGGACTGCCCCAGGGCAGGTCAAAGACTGATATGTTTGGGATATTTCTTCTCTGTGAAAGATAGTGAGCTAAAGACTCTGGGTACGTCTCTCGCAACCAGGACTAATGTCTGGCAGAGGGACTCCCAGGAAGCCCCTTGTTAATTTGCATATTTGAGTAACTTTGGGTCTCACCCTAAGTTACTAGGGGAACCCAGACGTGGACCCCTTGCTCACTATTCTTAGAGAGGCACAGCGCCTCCCTACTGATGAGTTCCAACCAGACTGAAACACATGTCTGTGGATGCTGTTGGTACTCTTGTTCAGAGGAGAATTACCTAGCATTTCGGTGCTGGACTGCCCTAGGGCAGGACAAAGACTGAGATGTTTGGGATATTTCTTCTCTGTGAAAGATAATGAGCTAAAGACTCTGGGTAAGTCTCTCAACCAGAACTAATGTCTGGCAGAGGGACTCCCAGGACCCCCCTTGTTAATTTGCATATTTGAGTAACTTTGGGTCTCACCCTAAATTACTATAGGAATCCAGAAGTGGACCCCTTGCTCACTATTCTTAGAGAGGCACAGCTCCTCCCTACTGATGAGGTCCAAGCAGACTGAAACACGTGTCTGTGGATGCTGTTGGTACTCTTGTTCAGAGGAGAATTGCCTAGCATTTCGGTGCTGGACTGCCCCAAAACAAGTGTCTGGGGATGCTGTTGGTACTCTTGTTCAGAGGAGAATTGCCTAGCATTTCGGTGCTGGACTGCCCCAGGGCAGGACAAAGACTGATATGTTTGGAATATTTCTTCTCTGTGAAAGATAGTGAGCTAAAGATTCTGTGTAAGTCTCTCGCAGTCTCACCCTAAGTTACTAGGGGAATTCAGACGTGGACCCCTTGCTCACTATTCTTAGAGAGGCACAGCTCCTCCCTACTGATGAGGTCCAACCAGACCGAAACACGTGTCTGGGGATGCTGTTGGTACTCTTGTTCAGAGGAGAATTGCCTAGCATTTCGGTGCTGGACTGCCCCAGGCGAGGACAAAGACTGATATGTTTGGGATATTCTCTGTGAAAGATAGTGAGCTAAAGACTCTGGGTAAGTCTCTCGCAACCAGGACTAATGTCTGGCAGAGGGACTCCCAGGAAGCCCCTTGTTAATTTGCATAATTGAGTTACTTGGGGTCTCACCCTAAATTACTAGCGGAAACCAGACGTGGACCCCTTGCTCACTATTCTTAGAGAGGCACAGCTCCTCCTTACTGATGAAGTCCAACCTGACCAAAACACATATCTGGGGATGCTGTTGGTACTCTTGTTCAGAGGAGAATTGCCTAGCATTTCGGTGCTGGACTGCCCTAGGGCAGGACAAAGACTGATATGTTTGGGATATTTCTTCTCTGTGAAAGATAGTGAGCTAAAGACTCTGGGTAAGTCTCTCGCAGCCAGGACTAATGTCTGGCTGAGGGACTCCCAGGACCCCCCTTGTTAATTTGCATATTTGAGTAAC
The DNA here is from genome assembly GCF_040938575.1 of Ambystoma mexicanum. NCBI lineage: Eukaryota > Metazoa > Chordata > Amphibia > Caudata > Ambystomatidae > Ambystoma > Ambystoma mexicanum. The sequence goes on from NC_090921.1 coordinate 655,542,613, forward strand.
TTTGGGTCTCACCCTAAAATACTAGGGGAATCCAGACGTGGACCCATTGCTCACTATTCTTAGAAAGGCACAGCTCCTCCCTACTGATGAGGTCCAAGCAGACTGAAACACGTGTCTGTGGATGCTGTTGGTACTCTTGTTCAGAGGAGAATTGCCTAGCATTTTGGTGCTGGACTGCCCCAGGGCAGGACAAAGACTGATATGCTTGGGATATTTCTTCTCTGTGAAAGATAGTGAGCTAAAGACTCTGGGTAAGTCTCTCGCAACCAGGACTAATGTCTGGCAGAGGGACTCCCAGGACCCCCCTTGTTAATTTGCTTATTTGAGTAACTTTGGGTCTCACCCTAAGTTATTAGGGGAATCCAGACGTGGAACCCTTGCTCACTATTCTTAGAGAGGCACAGCTCCACCCTACTGATGAGGTCAAACCAGACCGAAACACGTGTCTGGGGATGCTGTTGGTACTCTTGTTCAGAGGAGAATTGCCTAGCATTTTGGTGCTGGACTGCCCCAGGGCAGGACAACGACTGATATGTTTGGGATATTTCTTCTCTGTGAAAGATAGTGAGCTAAAGACTCTGGGTAAGTCTCTCGCAACCAGCACTAATGTCTGGAAGAGGGACTTCCAGGACCACCCTTGTTAATTTGCATATTTGAGTAACTTTGGGTCTCACCCTAAGTTACTAGGGGAATCCAGACGTGGACCCCTTGCTCACTATTCTTAGAGAGGCACAGCTCCTCCCTACTGATGAGGTCCAACCAGACCGAAACACGTGTCTGGGGATGCTGTTGGTACTCTTGTTCAGAGGAGAATTGCCTAGCATTTAGGTGCTGGACTGCCCCAGGGCAGGACAAAGACTGATATGTTTGGGATATTTCTTCTCTGTGAAAGATAGTGAGCTAAAGACTCTGGGTAAGTCTCTCCTAACCAGGACTAATATCAGGCAGAGGGACTCCCAGGACACCCTTGTTAATTTGCATATTTGAGTAACTTTGGGTCTCACCCTAAGTTACTAGGGGAATCCAGACGTGGACCCCCTTGCTCACTATTCTTAGAGAGGCACAGCTCCTCCCTAGTGATGAGGTCCAACCAGACTGAAACACGTGTCTGGGGATGTTATTGGTACTCTTGTTCAGCGGAGCATTGCCTAGCATTTCGGTGCTGGACTGCCCCAGGGCAGGACAAAGACTGATATGTTTGGGATATTTCATCTCTGTGAAAGATAGTGAGCTAAAGACTCTGGGAAAGTCTCTCGCAACCAGGACTAATGTCTGGCAGAGGGACTCCCAGGACCCCCCTTGTTAATTTGCATATTTGAGTAACTTTGGGTCTCACCCTAACTTACTAGGGGAATCCAGACGTGGACCCCTTGCTCACTATTCTTAGAGAGGCACAGCTCCTCCCTACTGATGAGGTCTAACCAGACCGAAAAAAGTGTCTGGGGATGCTGTTGGTACTCTTGTTCAGAGGAGAATTGCCTAGCATTTCGGTGCTGGACTGCCCTAGGACAGGACAAAGACTGATATGTTTGGAATATTTCTTCTCTGTGAAAGATAGTGAGCTAAAGACTCTGTGTAAGTCTCTCGCAGTCTCACCCTAAGTTACTAGGGGAATCCAGATGTGGACCCCTTGCTCACTATTCTTAGAGAGGCACAGCTCCTCCCTACTGATGAGGTCCAACCAGACCGAAACACGTGTCTGTGGATGCTGTTGGTACTCTTGTTCAGAGGAGAATTACCTAGCATTTCGGTGCTGGACTGCCCTAGGGCAGGACAAAGACTGAGATGTTTGGGATATTTCTTCTCTGTGAAAGATAATGAGCTAAAGACTCTGGGTAAGTCTCTCAACCAGAACTAATGTCTGGCAGAGGGACTCCCAGGACCCCCCTTGTTAATTTACATATTTGAGTAACTTTGGGTCTCACCCTAAATTACCATAGGAATCCAGAAGTGGACCCCTTGCTCACTATTCTTAGAGAGGCACAGCTCCTCCCTACTGATGAGGTCAAACCAGACCAAAACACGTGTCTGGGGATGCTGTTGGTACTCTTGTTCAGAGGAGAATTGCCTAGCATTTCGGTGCTGGACTGCCCCAGGGCAGGACAAAGACTGATATGCTTGGGATATTTCTTCTCTGTGAAAGATAGTGAGCTAAAGACTCTGGGTAAGTCTCTCGCAACCAGGACTAATGTCTGGCAGAGGGACTCCCAGGACCCCCCTTGTTAATTTGCATATTTGAGTAACTTTGGGTCTCACCCTAAGTTATTTGGGGAATCCAGACGTGGACCCCTTGCTCACTATTCTTAGAGAGGCACAGCTCCTCCCTACTGACGAGGTCCAACCGAAACACGTGTCTGGGGATGCTGTTGGTACTCTTGTTCAGAGGAGAATTGCCTAGCATTTCGGTGCACCAGGACTAATGTCTGGCAGAGGGACTCCCAGGACGCACCCCTTGTTATTTTGCATATTTGAGTAACTTTGGGTCTCACCCTAAGTTACTAGGGGAATCCAGACGTGGACCCCTTGCTCACTATTCTTAGAGAGGCACAGCTCCTCCCTACTGATGAGGTCAAACCAGACCAAAACACGTGTCTGGGGATGCTGTTGGTACTCTTGTTCAGAGGAGAATTGCCTAGCATTTCGGTGCTGGACTGCCCCAGGGCAGGACAAAGACTGATATGCTTGGGATATTTCTTCTCTGTGAAAGATAGTGAGCTAAAGACTCTGGGTAAGTCTCTCGCAACCAGGACTAATGTCTGGCAGAGGGACTCCCAGGACCCCCCTTGTTAATTTGCATATTTGAGTAACTTTGGGTCTCACCCTAAGTTATTAGGGGAATCCAGACGTGGACCCCTTGCTCACTATTCTTAGAGAGGCACAGCTCCTCCCTACTGACGAGGTCCAACCAGACCGAAACACGTGTCTGGGGATGCTGTTGGTACTCTTGTTCAGAGGAGAATTGCCTAGCATTTCGGTGCACCAGGACTAATGTCTGGCAGAGGGACTCCCAGGACGCACCCCTTGTTATTTTGCATATTTGAGTAACTTTGGGTCTCACCCTAAGTTACTAGGAGAATCCAGACGTGGACCCCTTGCTCACTATTCTTAGAGAGGCACAGCTCCTCCCTACTGATGAGGTCAAACCAGACCAAAACACGTGTCTGGGGATGCTGTTGGTACTCTTGTTCAGAGGAGAATTGCCTAGCATTTTGGTGTTGGACTGCCCCAGGGCAGGACAACGACTGATATGTTTGGGATATTTCTTCTCTGTGAAAGATAGTGAGCTAAAGACTCTGGGTAAGTCTCTCGCAACCAGCACTAATGTCAGGAAGAGGGACTCCCAGGACCCCCCTTTTTAATTTGCATATTTGAGTAACTTTGGGTCTCACCATAAGTTACTAGGGGAATCCAGACGTGGACCCCTTGCTCACTATTCTTAGAGAGGCACAGCTCCTCCCTACTGATGAGGTCCAATCAGACGGAAACACATGTCTGGGGATGCTGTTGGTACTCTTGTTCAGAGGAGAATTGCCTAGCATTTCAGTGCTGGACTCCCCCAGGGCAGGACAAAGACTGATATGTTTGGGATATTTCATCTCTGTGAAAGATAGTGAGCTAAAGACTCTGGGTAAGTCTCTAGCAACCAGGACTAATGTCTGGCAGAGGGACTCCCAGGACCCCCCTTGTTAATTTGCATATTTGAGTAACTTTGGGTCTCACCCTAAGTTACTAGGGGAATCCAGACGTGGACCCCTTGCTCACTATTCTTAGAGAGGCACAGCTCCTCCCTACTGATGAGGTCCAACCAGACCGAAAAACGTGTCTGGGAATGCTGTTGGTACTCTTGTTCAGAGGAGAATTGCCTAGCATTTCGGTGCTGGACTGCCCCAAAACAAGTGTCTGGGGATGCTGTTGGTACTCTTGTTCAGAGGAGAATTGCCTACCATTTTGGTGCTGGACTGCCCCATGGCAGGACAAAGACTGTTATGTTTGGAATATTTCTTCTCTGTGAAAGATAGTGAGCTAAAGACTCTGTGTAAGTCTCTCGCAGTCTCACCCTAAGTTACTAGGGGAATTCAGACGTGGACCCCTTGCTCACTATTCTTAGAGAGGCACAGCTCCTCCCTACTGATGAGGTCCAACCAGACCGAAACATGTGTCTGGGGATGCTGTTGGTACTCTTGTTCAGAGGAGAATTGCCTAGCATTTCGGTGCTGGACTGCCCCAGGGGAGGACAAAGACTGATATGTTTGGGATATTCTCTGTGAAAGATAGTGAGCTAAAGACTCTGGGTAAGTCTCTCGCAACCAGGACTAATGTCTGGCAGAGGGACTCCCAGGAAGCCCCTTGTTAATTTGCATATTTGAGTTACTTTGGGTCTCACCCTAAGTTACTAGGGGAATCCAGACGTGGACCCCTTGCTCACTATTCTTAGAGAGGCACAGCTCCTTCCTACTGATGAGTTACAACCAGACCGAAACACGTGTCTGGGGATGCTGTTGGTACTCTTGTTCAGAGGAGAATTGCCTAGCATTTCGGTGCTGGACTGCCCCAGGGCAGGACAAAGACTGATATGCTTGGGATATTTCTTCTCTGTGAAAGATAGTGAGCTAAAGACTCTGGGTAAGTCTCTCGCAACCAGGACTAATGTCTGGCAGAGGGAATCCCAGGACCCCCCTTGTTAATTTGCATATTTGAGTAACTTTGGGTCTCACCCTAAGTTACTAGGGGAATCCAGACGTGGACCCCTTGCTCACTATTCTTAAAGAGGCACAGCTCCACCCTACTGATGAGGTCAAACCAGACCGAAACACGTGTCTGGGGATGCTGTTGGTACTCTTGTTCAGAGGAGAATTGCCTAACATTTTGGTGCTGGACTGCCCCAGGGCAGGACAACGACTGATATGTTTGGGATATTTCTTCTCTGTGAAAGATAGTGAGCCTATGACTCTGGGTAAGTCTCTCGCAACCAGGACTAATGTCTGGAAGAGGGACTCCCAGGACCCCCCTTGTTAATTTGCATATTTGAGTAACTTTGGGTCTCACCCTAAGTTACTAGGGGAATCCAGACGTGGACCCCTTGCTCACTATTCTTAGAGAGGCACAGCTCCTCCCTACTGATGAGGTCCAACCAGACCGAAACACGTGTCTGGGGATGCTGTTGATACTCTTGTTCAGAGGAGAATTGCCTAGCATTTCGGTGCTGGACTGCCCCAGGGCAGGACAAAGACTGATATGTTTGGGATATTTCTTCTCTGTGAAAGATAGTGAGCTAAAGACTCTGGGTAAGTCTCTCAAAACCAGGACTAATGTTTGGCAGAGGGACTCCCAGGACCCCCTTGTTAATTTGCATATTTGAGTAACTTTGGGTCTCACCCTAAATTACTAGGGGAATCCAGACGTGAACCCCTTGCTCACTATTCTTATAGAGGCACACCTCCTCCCTACTGATGAGGTCCAAGCAGACCGAAACACTTGTCTGGGGATGCTGTTGGTACTCTTGTTCAGAGGAGAATTGCCTAGCATTTCGGTGCTGGACTGCCCCAGGGCAGGACAAAGACTGATATGTTTGTGATATTTCTTCTCTGTGAAAGATAGTGAGCTAAAGACTCTGGGTAAGTCTCTCGCAACCAGAACTAATGTCTGGCAGAGGGACTCCCAGGACCCCCCTTGTTAATTTGCATATTTGAGTAACTTTGGGTCTCACCCTAAGTTACTAGGGGAATCCAGACGTGGACCCCTTGCCCACTATTCTTAGAGAGGCACTGCTCCTCCCTACTGATGAGGTCCAACCAGACCGAAACAGGTGTCTGGGGATGCTGTTGGTACTCTTGTTCAGAGGAGAATGGCCTAGCATTTCGGTGCTGGACTGCCCCAGGGCAGGACAAAGACTGATATGTTTGGGACATTTCTTCTCTGTGAAAGATAGTGAGCTGAAGACTCTGGGTAAGTCTCTCGCAACCAGGACTAATGTCTGGCAGAGGGACTCCCAGGACCCCCCCTTGTTAATTTGCATATTTGAGTAACTTTGGGTCTCACCCTAACTTACTAGGGGAATCCAGACGTGGACCCCTTGCTCACTATTCTTAGAGAGGCACAGCTCCTCCCTACTGATGAGGTCCAACCAGCCCAAAACACGTGTCTGCGGATGCTGTTGGTACTCTTGTTCAGAGGAGAATTGCATAGCATTTCGGTGCTGGACTGCCCCAGGGCAGGACAAAGACTGATATGTTTGGGATATTTCTTCTCTGTGAAAGATAGTGAGCTAAAGACTCTGGGTAAGTCGCTCGCAACCAGGACTGATGTCTGGCAGAGGGACTCCCAGGACCCCCTTGTTAATGTGCATATTTGAGTAACTTTGGGTCTCACCCTAAGTTACTAGGGGAATCCAGACGTGGACCCCTTGCTCACTATTCTTAGAGAGGCACAGCTTCTCCCTACTGATGAGGTCAAACAAGACCGAAACACGTGTCTGGGGGTGCTGTTGGTACTCTTGTTCAGAGGAGAATTGCCTAGAATTTCGGTGCTGGACTGCCCCAGGGCAGGACAAAGACTGATATGTTTGGGATATTTCTTCTCTGTGAAAGATAGTGAGCTAAAGACTCTGGGTAAGTCTCTCAAAACCAGGACCCCCTTGTTAATTTGCATATTTGAGTAACTTTGGGTCTCACCCTAAATTACTAGGGGAATCCAGACGTGGACCCCTTGCTCACTATTCTTAGAGAGGCACAGCTCCTCCCTAGTGATGAGGTCCAACCAGACCGAAACACGTGTCTGGGGATGCTGTTGGTACTCTTGTTCAGAGGAGAATTGCCTAGCATTTCGGTGCTGGACTGCCCCAGGGCAGGACAAAGACTGATATGCTTGGGATATTTCTTCTCTGTGAAAGATAGTGAGCTAAAGACTCTGGGTAAGTCTCTCGCAACCAGGACTAATGTCTGGCAGAGGGACTCCCAGGACCCCCCTTGTTAATTTGCATATTTGAGTAACTTTGGGTCTCACGCTAAAATACTAGGGGAATCCAGACGTGGACCCCTTGCTCACTATTCTTAGAGAGGAACAGCTCCTCCCTACTGATGAGGTCCAAGCAGACTGAAACACGTGTCTGGGGATGCTGTTGGTACTCTTGTTCAGAGGAGAATTGCCTAGCATTTGGGTGCTGGACTCCCCCAGGGCAGGACAACGACTGATATGTTTGGGATATTTCTTCTCTGTGAAAGATAGTGAGCCTATGACTCTGGGTAAGTCTCTCGCAACCAGGACTAATGTCTGGAAGAGGGACTCCCAGGACCCCCCTTGTTAATTTGCATATTTGAGTAACTTTGGGTCTCACCCTAAGTTACTAGGGGAATCCAGACGTGGACCCCTTGCTCACTATTCTTAGAGAGGCACAGCTCCTCCCTACTGATGAGGTCCAACCAGACCGAAACACGTGTCTGGGGATGCTGTTGATACTCTTGTTCAGAGGAGAATTGCCTAGCATTTCGGTGCTGGACTGCCCCAGGGCAGGACAAAGACTGATATGTTTGGGATATTTCTTCTCTGTGAAAGATAGTGAGCTAAAGACTCTGGGTAAGTCTCTCAAAACCAGGACTGATGTCTGGCAGAGGGACTCCCAGGACCCCCTTGTTAATTTGCATATTTGAGTAACTTTGGGTCTCACCCTAAGTTACTAGGGGAATCCAGACGTGGACCCCTTGCTCACTATTCTTAGAGAGGCACAGCTCCTCCCTACTGACGAGGTCCAACCAGACCGAAACACGTGTCTGGGGATGCTGTTGGTACTCTTGTTCAGAGGAGAATTGCCTAGCATTTCGGTGCACCAGGACTAATGTCTGGCAGAGGGACTCCCAGGACGCACCCCTTGTTATTTTGCATATTTGAGTAACTTTGGGTCTCACCCTAAGTTACTAGGGGAATCCAGACGTGGACCCCTTGCTCACTATTCTTAGAGAGGCACAGCTCCTCCCTACTGATGAGGTCAAACCAGACCAAAACACGTGTCTGGGGATGCTGTTGGTACTCTTGTTCAGAGGAGAATTGCCTAGCATTTCGGTGCTGGACTGCCCCAGGGCAGGACAAAGACTGATATGCTTGGGATATTTCTTCTCTGTGAAAGATAGTGAGCTAAAGACTCTGGGTAAGTCTCTCCTAACCAGGACTAATATCAGGCAGAGGGACTCCCAGGACACCCTTGTTAATTTGCATATTTGAGTAACTTTGGGTCTCACCCTAAGTTACTAGGGGAATCCAGACGTGGACCCCCTTGCTCACTATTCTTAGAGAGGCACAGCTCCTCCCTAGTGATGAGGTCCAACCAGACTGAAACACGTGTCTGGGGATGTTATTGGTACTCTTGTTCAGCGGAGCATTGCCTAGCATTTCGGTGCTGGACTGCCCCAGGGCAGGACAAAGACTGATATGTTTGGGATATTTCATCTCTGTGAAAGATAGTGAGCTAAAGACTCTGGGTAAGTCTCTCGCAACCAGGACTAATGTCTGGCAGAGGGACTCCCAGGACCCCCCTTGTTAATTTGCATATTTGAGTAACTTTGGGTCTCACCCTAAGTTACTAGGGGAATCCAGACGTGGACCCCCTTGCTCACTATTCTTAGAGAGGCACAGCTCCTCCCTAGTGATGAGGTCCAACCAGACTGAAACACGTGTCTGGGGATGTTATTGGTACTCTTGTTCAGCGGAGCATTGCCTAGCATTTCGGTGCTGGACTGCCCCAGGGCAGGACAAAGACTGATATGTTTGGAATATTTCTTCTCTGTGAAAGATAGTGAGCTAAAGACTCTGTGTAAGTCTCTCGCAGTCTCACCCTAAGTTACTAGGGGAATCCAGATGTGGACCCCTTGCTCACTATTCTTAGAGAGGCACAGCTCCTCCCTACTGATGAGGTCCAACCAGACCGAAACACGTGTCTGTGGATGCTGTTGGTACTCTTGTTCAGAGGAGAATTACCTAGCATTTCGGTGCTGGACTGCCCTAGGGCAGGACAAAGACTGAGATGTTTGGGATATTTCTTCTCTGTGAAAGATAATGAGCTAAAGACTCTGGGTAAGTCTCTCAACCAGAACTAATGTCTGGCAGAGGGACTCCCAGGACCCCCCTTGTTAATTTACATATTTGAGTAACTTTGGGTCTCACCCTAAATTACCATAGGAATCCAGAAGTGGACCCCTTGCTCACTATTCTTAGAGAGGCACAGCTCCTCCCTACTGATGAGGTCAAACCAGACCAAAACACGTGTCTGGGGATGCTGTTGGTACTCTTGTTCAGAGGAGAATTGCCTAGCATTTCGGTGCTGGACTGCCCCAGGGCAGGACAAAGACTGATATGCTTGGGATATTTCTTCTCTGTGAAAGATAGTGAGCTAAAGACTCTGGGTAAGTCTCTCGCAACCAGGACTAATGTCTGGCATAGGGACTCCCAGGACCCCCCTTGTTAATTTGCATATTTGAGTAACTTTGGGTCTCACCCTAAGTTATTTGGGGAATCCAGACGTGGACCCCTTGCTCACTATTCTTAGAGAGGCACAGCTCCTCCCTACTGACGAGGTCCAACCGAAACACGTGTCTGGGGATGCTGTTGGTACTCTTGTTCAGAGGAGAATTGCCTAGCATTTCGGTGCACCAGGACTAATGTCTGGCAGAGGGACTCCCAGGACGCACCCCTTGTTATTTTGCATATTTGAGTAACTTTGGGTCTCACCCTAAGTTACTAGGGGAATCCAGACGTGGACCCCTTGCTCACTATTCTTAGAGAGGCACAGCTCCTCCCTACTGATGAGGTCAAACCAGACCAAAACACGTGTCTGGGGATGCTGTTGGTACTCTTGTTCAGAGGAGAATTGCCTAGCATTTCGGTGCTGGACTGCCCCAGGGCAGGACAAAGACTGATATGCTTGGGATATTTCTTCTCTGTGAAAGATAGTGAGCTAAAGACTCTGGGTAAGTCTCTCGCAACCAGGACTAATGTCTGGCAGAGGGACTCCCAGGACCCCCCTTGTTAATTTGCATATTTGAGTAACTTTGGGTCTCACCCTAAGTTATTAGGGGAATCCAGACGTGGACCCCTTGCTCACTATTCTTAGAGAGGCACAGCTCCTCCCTACTGACGAGGTCCAACCAGACCGAAACACGTGTCTGGGGATGCTGTTGGTACTCTTGTTCAGAGGAGAATTGCCTAGCATTTCGGTGCACCAGGACTAATGTCTGGCAGAGGGACTCCCAGGACGCACCCCTTGTTATTTTGCATATTTGAGTAACTTTGGGTCTCACCCTAAGTTACTAGGAGAATCCAGACGTGGACCCCTTGCTCACTATTCTTAGAGAGGCACAGCTCCTCCCTACTGATGAGGTCAAACCAGACCAAAACACGTGTCTGGGGATGCTGTTGGTACTCTTGTTCAGAGGAGAATTGCCTAGCATTTTGGTGTTGGACTGCCCCAGGGCAGGACAACGACTGATATGTTTGGGATATTTCTTCTCTGTGAAAGATAGTGAGCTAAAGACTCTGGGTAAGTCTCTCGCAACCAGCACTAATGTCAGGAAGAGGGACTCCCAGGACCCCCCTTTTTAATTTGCATATTTGAGTAACTTTGGGTCTCACCATAAGTTACTAGGGGAATCCAGACGTGGACCCCTTGCTCACTATTCTTAGAGAGGCACAGCTCCTCCCTACTGATGAGGTCCAATCAGACCGAAACACATGTCTGGGGATGCTGTTGGTACTCTTGTTCAGAGGAGAATTGCCTAGCATTTCGGTGCTGGACTCCCCCAGGGCAGGACAAAGACTGATATGTTTGGGATATTTCATCTCTGTGAAAGATAGTGAGCTAAAGACTCTGGGTAAGTCTCTAGCAACCAGGACTAATGTCTGGCAGAGGGACTCCCAGGACCCCCCTTGTTAATTTGCATATTTGAGTAACTTTGGGTCTCACCCTAAGTTACTAGGGGAATCCAGACGTGGACCCCTTGCTCACTATTCTTAGAGAGGCACAGCTCCTCCCTACTGATGAGGTCCAACCAGACCGAAAAACGTGTCTGGGAATGCTGTTGGTACTCTTGTTCAGAGGAGAATTGCCTAGCATTTCGGTGCTGGACTGCCCCAAAACAAGTGTCTGGGGATGCTGTTGGTACTCTTGTTCAGAGGAGAATTGCCTACCATTTTGGTGCTGGACTGCCCCATGGCAGGACAAAGACTGTTATGTTTGGAATATTTCTTCTCTGTGAAAGATAGTGAGCTAAAGACTCTGTGTAAGTCTCTCGCAGTCTCACCCTAAGTTACTAGGGGAATTCAGACGTGGACCCCTTGCTCACTATTCTTAGAGAGGCACAGCTACTCCCTACTGATGAGGTCCAACCAGACCGAAACATGTGTCTGGGGATGCTGTTGGTACTCTTGTTCAGAGGAGAATTGCCTAGCATTTCGGTGCTGGACTGCCCCAGGGGAGGACAAAGACTGATATGTTTGGGATATTCTCTGTGAAAGATAGTGAGCTAAAGACTCTGGGTAAGTCTCTCGCAACCAGGACTAATGTCTGGCAGAGGGACTCCCAGGAAGCCCCTTGTTAATTTGCATATTTGAGTTACTTTGGGTCTCACCCTAAGTTACTAGGGGAATCCAGACGTGGACCCCTTGCTCACTATTCTTAGAGAGGCACAGCTCCTTCCTACTGATGAGTTACAACCAGACCGAAACACGTGTCTGGGGATGCTGTTGGTACTCTTGTTCAGAGGAGAATTGCCTAGCATTTCGGTGCTGGACTGCCCCAGGGCAGGACAAAGACTGATATGCTTGGGATATTTCTTCTCTGTGAAAGATAGTGAGCTAAAGACTCTGGGTAAGTCTCTCGCAACCAGGACTAATGTCTGGCAGAGGGAATCCCAGGACCCCCCTTGTTAATTTGCATATTTGAGTAACTTTGGGTCTCACCCTAAGTTACTAGGGGAATCCAGACGTGGACCCCTTGCTCACTATTCTTAAAGAGGAACAGCTCCACCCTACTGATGAGGTCAAACCAGACCGAAACACGTGTCTGGGGATGCTGTTGGTACTCTTGTTCAGAGGAGAATTGCCTAACATTTTGGTGCTGGACTGCCCCAGGGCAGGACAACGACTGATATGTTTGGGATATTTCTTCTCTGTGAAAGATAGTGAGCCTATGACTCTGGGTAAGTCTCTCGCAACCAGGACTAATGTCTGGAAGAGGGACTCCCAGGACCCCCCTTGTTAATTTGCATATTTGAGTAACTTTGGGTCTCACCCTAAGTTACTAGGGGAATCCAGACGTGGACCCCTTGCTCACTATTCTTAGAGAGGCACAGCTCCTCCCTACTGATGAGGTCCAACCAGACCGAAACACGTGTCTGGGGATGCTGTTGATACTCTTGTTCAGAGGAGAATTGCCTAGCATTTCGGTGCTGGACTGCCCCAGGGCAGGACAAAGACTGATATGTTTGGGATATTTCTTCTCTGTGAAAGATAGTGAGCTAAAGACTCTGGGTAAGTCTCTCAAAACCAGGACTAATGTTTGGCAGAGGGACTCCCAGGACCCCCTTGTTAATTTGCATATTTGAGTAACTTTGGGTCTCACCCTAAATTACTAGGGGAATCCAGACGTGAACCCCTTGCTCACTATTCTTATAGAGGCACACCTCCTCCCTACTGATGAGGTCCAAGCAGACCGAAACACTTGTCTGGGGATGCTGTTGGTACTCTTGTTCAGAGGAGAATTGCCTAGCATTTCGGTGCTGGACTGCCCCAGGGCAGGACAAAGACTGATATGTTTGTGATATTTCTTCTCTGTGAAAGATAGTGAGCTAAAGACTCTGGGTAAGTCTCTCGCAACCAGGACTAATGTCTGGCAGAGAGACTCCCAGGACCCCCCTTGTTAATTTGCATATTTGAGTAACTTTGGGTCTCACCCTAAGTTACTAGGGGAATCCAGACGTGGACCCCTTGCCCACTATTCTTAGAGAGGCACTGCTCCTCCCTACTGATGAGGTCCAACCAGACCGAAACAGGTGTCTGGGGATGCTGTTGGTACTCTTGTTCAGAGGAGAATGGCCTAGCATTTCGGTGCTGGACTGCCCCAGGGCAGGACAAAGACTGATATGTTTGGGACATTTCTTCTCTGTGAAAGATAGTGAGCTGAAGACTCTGGGTAAGTCTCTCGCAACCAGGACTAATGTCTGGCAGAGGGACTCCCAGGACCCCCCCTTGTTAATTTGCATATTTGAGTAACTTTGGGTCTCACCCTAACTTACTAGGGGAATCCAGACGTGGACCCCTTGCTCACTATTCTTAGAGAGGCACAGCTCCTCCCTACTGATGAGGTCCAACCAGCCCAAAACACGTGTCTGCGGATGCTGTTGGTACTCTTGTTCAGAGGAGAATTGCATAGCATTTCGGTGCTGGACTGCCCCAGGGCAGGACAAAGACTGATATGTTTGGGATATTTCTTCTCTGTGAAAGATAGTGAGCTAAAGACTCTGGGTAAGTCGCTCGCAACCAGGACTGATGTCTGGCAGAGGGACTCCCAGGACCCCCTTGTTAATGTGCATATTTGAGTAACTTTGGGTCTCACCCTAAGTTACTAGGGGAATCCAGACGTGGACCCCTTGCTCACTATTCTTAGAGAGGCACAGCTTCTCCCTACTGATGAGGTCAAACAAGACCGAAACACGTGTCTGGGGGTGCTGTTGGTACTCTTGTTCAGAGGAGAATTGCCTAGAATTTCGGTGCTGGACTGCCCCAGGGCAGGACAAAGACTGATATGTTTGGGATATTTCTTCTCTGTGAAAGATAGTGAGCTAAAGACTCTGGGTAAGTCTCTCAAAACCAGGACCCCCTTGTTAATTTGCATATTTGAGTAACTTTGGGTCTCACCCTAAATTACTAGGGGAATCCAGACGTGGACCCCTTGCTCACTATTCTTAGAGAGGCACAGCTCCTCCCTAGTGATGAGGTCCAACCAGACCGAAACACGTGTCTGGGGATGCTGTTGGTACTCTTGTTCAGAGGAGAATTGCCTAGCATTTCGGTGCTGGACTGCCCCAGGGCAGGACAAAGACTGATATGCTTGGGATATTTCTTCTCTGTGAAAGATAGTGAGCTAAAGACTCTGGGTAAGTCTCTCGCAACCAGGACTAATGTCTGGCAGAGGGACTCCCAGGACCCCCCTTGTTAATTTGCATATTTGAGTAACTTTGGGTCTCACGCTAAAATACTAGGGGAATCCAGACGTGGACCCCTTGCTCACTATTCTTAGAGAGGAACAGCTCCTCCCTACTGATGAGGTCCAAGCAGACTGAAACACGTGTCTGGGGATGCTGTTGGTACTCTTGTTCAGAGGAGAATTGCCTAGCATTTGGGTGCTGGACTCCCCCAGGGCAGGACAACGACTGATATGTTTGGGATATTTCTTCTCTGTGAAAGATAGTGAGCCTATGACTCTGGGTAAGTCTCTCGCAACCAGGACTAATGTCTGGAAGAGGGACTCCCAGGACCCCCCTTGTTAATTTGCATATTTGAGTAACTTTGGGTCTCACCCTAAGTTACTAGGGGAATCCAGACGTGGACCCCTTGCTCACTATTCTTAGAGAGGCACAGCTCCTCCCTACTGATGAGGTCCAACCAGACCGAAACACGTGTCTGGGGATGCTGTTGATACTCTTGTTCAGAGGAGAATTGCCTAGCATTTCGGTGCTGGACTGCCCCAGGGCAGGACAAAGACTGATATGTTTGGGATATTTCTTCTCTGTGAAAGATAGTGAGCTAAAGACTCTGGGTAAGTCTCTCAAAACCAGGACTGATGTCTGGCAGAGGGACTCCCAGGACCCCCTTGTTAATTTGCATATTTGAGTAACTTTGGGTCTCACCCTAAGTTACTAGGGGAATCCAGACGTGGACCCCTTGCTCACTATTCTTAGAGAGGCACAGCTCCTCCCTACTGACGAGGTCCAACCAGACCGAAACACGTGTCTGGGGATGCTGTTGGTACTCTTGTTCAGAGGAGAATCGCCTAGCATTTCGGTGCACCAGGACTAATGTCTGGCAGAGGGACTCCCAGGACGCACCCCTTGTTATTTTGCATATTTGAGTAACTTTGGGTCTCACCCTAAGTTACTAGGGGAATCCAGACGTGGACCCCTTGCTCACTATTCTTAGAGAGGCACAGCTCCTCCCTACTGATGAGGTCAAACCAGACCAAAACACGTGTCTGGGGATGCTGTTGGTACTCTTGTTCAGAGGAGAATTGCCTAGCATTTCGGTGCTGGACTGCCCCAGGGCAGGACAAAGACTGATATGCTTGGGATATTTCTTCTCTGTGAAAGATAGTGAGCTAAAGACTCTGGGTAAGTCTCTCGCAACCAGGACTAATGTCTGGCAGAGGGACTCCCAGGACCCCCCTTGTTAATTTGCATATTTGAGTAACTTTGGGTCTCACCCTAAGTTATTAGGGGAATCCAGACGTGGACCCCTTGCTCACTATTCTTAGAGAGGCACAGCTCCTCCCTACTGATGAGGTCCAACCAGACCGAAACACGTGTCTGGGGATGCTGTTGGTACTCTTGTTCAGAGGAGAATTGCCTAGCATTTCGGTGCACCAGGACTAATGTCTGGCAGAGGGACTCCCAGGACCCACCCCTTGTTAATTTGCATATTTGAGTAACTTTGGGTCTCACCCTAAGTTACTAGGAGAATCCAGACGTGGACCCCTTGCTCACTATTCTTAGAGAGGCACAGCTCCTCCCTACTGATGAGGTCAAACCAGACCAAAACACGTGTCTGGGGATGCTGTTGGTACTCTTGTTCAGAGGAGAATTGCCTAGCATTTTGGTGTTGGACTGCCCCAGGGCAGGACAACGACTGATATGTTTGGGATATTTCTTCTCTGTGAAAGATAGTGAGCTAAAGACTCTGGGTAAGTCTCTCGCAACCAGCACTAATGTCAGGAAGAGGGACTCCCAGGACCCCCCTTTTTAATTTGCATATTTGAGTAACTTTGGGTCTCACCATAAGTTACTAGGGGAATCCAGACGTGGACCCCTTGCTCACTATTCTTAGAGAGGCACAGCTCCTCCCTACTGATGAGGTCCAATCAGACCGAAACACATGTCTGGGGATGCTGTTGGTACTCTTGTTCAGAGGATAATTGCCTAGCATTTCGGTGCTGGACTCCCCCAGGGCAGGACAAAGACTGATATGTTTGGGATATTTCATCTCTGTGAAAGATAGTGAGCTAAAGACTCTGGGTAAGTCTCTAGCAACCAGGACTAATGTCTGGCAGAGGGACTCCCAGGACCCCCCTTGTTAATTTGCATATTTGAGTAACTTTGGGTCTCACCCTAAGTTACTAGGGGAATCCAGACGTGGACCCCTTGCTCACTATTCTTAGAGAGGCACAGCTCCTCCCTACTGATGAGGTCCAACCAGACCGAAAAACGTGTCTGGGAATGCTGTTGGTACTCTTGTTCAGAGGAGAATTGCCTAGCATTTCGGTGCTGGACTGCCCCAAAACAAGTGTCTGGGGATGCTGTTGGTACTCTTGTTCAGAGGAGAATTGCCTACCATTTTGGTGCTGGACTGCCCCAGGGCAGGACAAAGACTGTTATGTTTGGAATATTTCTTCTCTGTGAAAGATAGTGAGCTAAAGACTCTGTGTAAGTCTCTCGCAGTCTCACCCTAAGTTACTAGGGGAATTCAGACGTGGACCCCTTGCTCACTATTCTTAGAAAGGCACAGCTCCTCCCTACTGATGAGGTCCAACCAGACCGAAACACGTGTCTGGGGATGCTGTTGGTACTCTTGTTCAGAGGAGAGTTGCCTAGCATTTCGGTGCTGGACTGCCCCAAGGCAGGACAAAGACTGATATGTTTGGGATATTTCTTCTCTGTGAAAGATAGTGAGCTAAAGACTCTGGGTAAGTCTCTCGCAACCAGGACTAATGTCTGGCAGAGGGACTCCCAGGAAGCCCCTTGTTAATTTGCATATTTGAGTTACTTTGGGTCTCACCCTAAGTTACTAGGGGAATCCAGACGTGGACCCCTTGCTCACTATTCTTAGAGAGGCACAGCTCCTTCCTACTGATGAGGTCCAACCAGACCGAAACACGTGTCTGGGGATGCTGTTGGTACTCTTGTTCAGAGGAGAATTGCCTAGCATTTCGGTGCTGGACTGCCCCAGGGCAGGACAAAGACTGATATGCTTGGGATATTTCTTCTCTGTGAAAGATAGTGAGCTAAAGACTCTGGGTAAGTCTCTCGCAACCAGGACTAATGTCTGGCAGAGGGACTCCCAGGACCCCCCTTGTTAATTTGCATATTTGAGTAACTTTGGGTCTCACCCTAAGTTACTAGGGGAATCCAGACGTGGACCCCTTGCTCACTATTCTTAAAGAGGCACAGCTCCACCCTACTGATGAGGTCAAACCAGACCGAAACACGTGTCTGGGGATGCTGTTGGTACTCTTGTTCAGAGGAGAATTGCCTAACATTTTGGTGCTGGACTGCCCCAGGGCAGGACAACGACTGATATGTTTGGGATATTTCTTCTCTGTGAAAGATAGTGAGCCTATGACTCTGGGTAAGTCTCTCGCAACCAGGACTAATGTCTGGAAGAGGGACTCCCAGGACCCCCCTTGTTAATTTGCATATTTGAGTAACTTTGGGTCTCACCCTAAGTTACTAGGGGAATCCAGACGTGGACCCCTTGCTCACTATTCTTAGAGAGGCACAGCTCCTCCCTACTGATGAGGTCCAACCAGACCGAAACACGTGTCTGGGGATGCTGTTGATACTCTTGTTCAGAGGAGAATTGCCTAGCATTTCGGTGCTGGACTGCCCCAGGGCAGGACAAAGACTGATATGTTTGGGATATTTCTTCTCTGTGAAAGATAGTGAGCTAAAGACTCTGGGTAAGTCTCTCAAAACCAGGACTAATGTTTGGCAGAGGGACTCCCAGGACCCCCTTGTTAATTTGCATATTTGAGTAACTTTGGGTCTCACCCTAAATTACTAGGGGAATCCAGACGTGAACCCCTTGCTCACTATTCTTATAGAGGCACACCTCCTCCCTACTGATGAGGTCCAAGCAGACCGAAACACTTGTCTGGGGATGCTGTTGGTACTCTTGTTCAGAGGAGAATTGCCTAGCATTTCGGTGCTGGACTGCCCCAGGGCAGGACAAAGACTGATATGTTTGTGATATTTCTTCTCTGTGAAAGATAGTGAGCTAAAGACTCTGGGTAAGTCTCTCGCAACCAGGACTAATGTCTGGCAGAGGGACTCCCAGGACCCCCCTTGTTAATTTGCATATTTGAGTAACTTTGGGTCTCACCCTAAGTTACTAGGGGAATCCAGACGTGGACCCCTTGCCCACTATTCTTAGAGAGGCACTGCTCCTCCCTACTGATGAGGTCCAACCAGACCGAAACAGGTGTCTGGGGATGCTGTTGGTACTCTTGTTCAGAGGAGAATGGCCTAGCATTTCGGTGCTGGACTGCCCCAGGGCAGGACAAAGACTGATATGTTTGGGACATTTCTTCTCTGTGAAAGATAGTGAGCTGAAGACTCTGGGTAAGTCTCTCGCAACCAGGACTAATGTCTGGCAGAGGGACTCCCAGGACCCCCCCTTGTTAATTTGCATATTTGAGTAACTTTGGGTCTCACCCTAACTTACTAGGGGAATCCAGACGTGGACCCCTTGCTCACTATTCTTAGAGAGGCACAGCTTCTCCCTACTGATGAGGTCAAACAAGACCGAAACACGTGTCTGGGGGTGCTGTTGGTACTCTTGTTCAGAGGAGAAATGCCTAGAATTTCGGTGCTGGACTGCCCCAGGGCAGGACAAAGACTGATATGTTTGGGATATTTCTTCTCTGTGAAAGATAGTGAGCTAAAGACTCTGGGTAAGTCTCTCAAAACCAGGACCCCCTTGTTAATTTGCATATTTGAGTAACTTTGGGTCTCACCCTAAATTACTAGGGGAATCCAGACGTGGACCCCTTGCTCACTATTCTTAGAGAGGCACAGCTCCTCCCTAGTGATGAGGTCCAACCAGACCGAAACACGTGTCTGGGGATGCTGTTGGTACTCTTGTTCAGAGGAGAATTGCCTAGCATTTCGGTGCTGGACTGCCCCAGGGCAGGACAAAGACTGATATGCTTGGGATATTTCTTCTCTGTGAAAGATAGTGATCTAAAGACTCTGGGTAAGTCTCTCGCAACCAGGACTAATGTCTGGCAGAGGGACTCCCAGGACCCCCCTTGTTAATTTGCATATTTGAGTAACTTTGGGTCTCACGCTAAAATACTAGGGGAATCCAGACGTGGACCCCTTGCTCACTATTCTTAGAGAGGAACAGCTCCTCCCTACTGATGAGGTCCAAGCAGACTGAAACACGTGTCTGGGGATGCTGTTGGTACTCTTGTTCAGAGGAGAATTGCCTAGCATTTCGGTGCTGGACTGCCCCAGGGCAGGAGAACGACTGATATGTTTGGGATATTTCTTCTCTCTGAAAGATAGTGAGCCTATGACTCTGGGTAAGTCTCTCGCAACCAGGACTAATGTCTGGAAGAGGGACTCCCAGGACCCCCCTTGTTAATTTGCATATTTGAGTAACTTTGGGTCTCACCCTAAGTTACTATGGGAATCCAGACGTGGACCCCTTGCTCACTATTCTTAGAGAGGCACAGCTCCTCCCTACTGATGAGGTCCAACCAGACCGAAACACGTGTCTGGGGATGCTGTTGATACTCTTGTTCAGAGGAGAATTGCCTAGCATTTCGGTGCTGGACTGCCCCAGGGCAGGACAAAGACTGATATGTTTGGGATATTTCTTCTCTGTGAAAGATAGTGAGCTAAAGACTCTGGGTAAGTCTCTCAAAACCAGGACTGATGTCTGGCAGAGGGACTCCCAGGACCCCCTTGTTAATTTGCATATTTGAGTAACTTTGGGTCTCACCCTAAGTTACTAGGGGAATCCAGACGTGGACCCCTTGCTCACTATTCTTAGAGAGGCACAGCTCCTCCCTACTGATGAGGTCAAACCAGACCGAAACACGTGTCTGGGGATGCTGTTGGTACTCTTGTTCAGAGGAGAATTGCCTAGCATTTCGGTGCTGGACTGCCCCAGGGCAGGACAAAGACTGATATGTTTGGGATATTTCTTCTCTGTGAAAGATAGTGAGCTAAAGACTCTGGGTAAGTCGCTCGCAACCAGGACTGATGTCTGGCAGAGGGACTCCCAGGACCCCCTTGTTAATGTGCATATTTGAGTAACTTTGGGTTTCACCCTAAGTTACTAGGGGAATCCAGACGTGGACCCCTTGCTCACTATTCTTAGAGAGGCACAGCTCCTCCCTACTGATGAGGTCAAACCAGACCGAAACACGTGTCTGGGGATGCTGTTGGTACTCTTGTTCAGAGGAGAATTGCCTAGCATTTCGGTGCTGGACTGCTCCAGGGCAGGACAAAGACTGATATGTTTGGGATATTTCTTCTCTGTGAAAGATAGTGAGCTAAAGACTCTGGGTAAGTCTCTCAAAACCAGGACTAATGTCGGGAAGAGGGACTCCCAGGACCCCCTTGTTAATTTGCATATTTGAGTAACTTTGGGTCTCACCCTAAGTTACTAGGGGAATCCAGACGTGGACCCCTTGCTCACTATTATTAGAGAGGCACAGCTCCTCCCTACTGATGAGGTCCAACCAGACCGAAACACGTGTCTGGGGGTGCTGTTGGTACTCTTGTTCAGAGGAGAATTGCCTAGAATTTCGGTGCTGGACTGCCCCAGGGTAGGACAAAGACTGATATGTTTGGGATATTTCTTCTCTGTGAAAGATAGTGAGCTAAAGACTCTGGGTAAGTCTCTCAAAACCAGGACCCCCTTGTTAATTTGCATATTTGAGTAACTTTGGGTCTCACCCTAAATTACTAGGGGAATCCAGACGTGGACCCCTTGCTCACTATTCTTAGAGAGGCACAGCTCCTCCCTAGTGATGAGGTTCAACGAGACCGAAACACGTGTCTGGGGATGCTGTTGGTACTCTTGTTCAGAGGAGAATTGCCTAGCATTTCGGTGCTGGACTGCCCCAGGGCAGGACAAAGACTGATATGCTTGGGATATTTCTTCTCTGTGAAAGATAGTGAGCTAAAGACTCTGGGTAAGTCTCTCGCAACCAGGACTAATGTCTGGCAGAGCGACTCCCAGGACCCCCCTTGTTAATTTGCATATTTGAGTAACTTTGGGTCTCACGCTAAAATACTAGGGGAATCCAGACGTGGACCCCTTGCTCACTATTCTTAGAGAGGAACAGCTCCTCCCTACTGATGAGGTCCAAGCAGACTGAAACACGTGTCTGGGGATTCTGTTGGTACTCTTGTTCAGAGGAGAATTGCCTAGCATTTCTTTGCTGGACTGCCCCAGGGCAGGACAAAGACTGATATGCTTGGGATATTTCTTCTCTGTGAAAGATAGTGAGCTAAAGACACTGGGTAAGTCTCTCGCAACCAGGACTAATGTCTGGCAGAGGGACTCCCAGGACCCCCCTTGTTAATTTGCATATTTGAGTAACTTTGGGTCTCACCCTAATTTACTAGGGGAATCCAGACGTGGACCCCTTGCTCACTATTCTTAGAGAGGCACAGCTCCTCCATAGTGATGAGGTCCAACCAGACCGAAACACATGTCTGGGGATGTTATTGGTACTCTTGTTCAGTGGAGAATTGCCTAGCATTTCAGTGCTGGACTGCCCCAGGGCAGGACAAAGACTGATATGTTTGGGATATTTCATCTCTGTGAAAGATAGTGAGCTAAAGACTCTGGGTAAGTCTCTAGCAACCAGGACTAATGTCTGGCAGAGGGACTCCAAGGACCCCCCTTATTAATTTGCATATTTGAGTAACTTTGGGTCTCACCCTAAGTTACTAGGGGAATCCAGACGTGGACCCCTTGCTCACTATTCTTAGAGAGGCACAGCCCCTCCCTACTGATGAGGTCCAACCAGACCGAAACACGTGTCTGGGAATGCTGTTGGTACTCTTGTTCAGAGGAGAATTGCTTAGCATTTCGGTGCTGGACTGCCCCAGGGCAGGACAAATACTGATATGTTTGGGATATTTCTTCTCTGTGAAAGATAGTGAGCTAAAGACTCTGGGTAAGTCTCTCGCAACCAGGACTAATGTCTGGCAGAGGGACTCCCAGGACCCCCCTTGTTAATTTGCATATTTGAGTAACTTTGGGTCTCACCCTAAATTACTAGGGGAATCCAGACGTGGACCCCTTGCTCACTATTCTTAGAGAGACACAGCTCCTCCCTACTGATGAGGTCCAACCAGACCGAAACACGTGTCTGGGGATGCTGTTGGTACTCTTGTTCAGAGGAGAATTGCCTAGCATTTTGGTGTTGGACTGCCCCAGGGCAGGACAAAGACTGATATGTTTGGGATATTTCTTCTCTGTGAAAGATAGTGAGCTGAAGACTCTGGGTAAGTCTCTCGCAACCAGGACTAATGTCTGGCAGAGGGACTCCCAGGACCCCCCTTGTTAATTTGCATATTTGAGTAACTTTGGGTCTCACCCTAACTTACTAGGAGAATCCAGACGTGGACCCCTTGCTCACTATTCTTAGAGGGGCACCGCTCCTCCCTACTGATGAGGTCCAAGCAGACTCAAACACGTGTCTGGGAATACTGTTGGTACTCTTGTTCAGAGGAGAATTGCCTAGCATTTCGGTGCTGGACTGCCCTGCCCCAGAGCAGGACAAAGACTGAAACGTTTGGGATATTTCTTCTCTGTGAAAGATAGTGAGCTAAAGACTCTGGGTAAGTCTCTCTCAACCAGGACTAATGTCTGTCATAGAGAGACTCCCAGGACCCCCCTTGTTAATTTGCATATTTGAGTAACTTTGGGTCTCACCCTAAATTACTAGGGGAATCCAGACGTGGACCCCTTGCTCACTATTCTTAGAGAGGCACAGCTCCTCCCTACTGATGAGGTCTAACCAGACCGAAACAAGTGTCTGGGGATCCTGTTGGTATTCTTGTTCAGAGGAGAATTGCCTAGTATTTCGGTGCTGGACTGCCCCAGGGCAGGACAAAGACTGATATGTTTGGGATATTTCTTCTCTGTGAAACATAGTGAGCTAAAGACTCTGTGTAAGTCTCTCGCAACCAGGACTAATGTCTGGCAGAGGGACTCCTAGGACCCCCCTTGTTAATATGCATATTTGAGTAACTTTGGGTCTCACATTAAGTTACTAGGGGAATCCAGACGTGGACCCCTTGCTCACTATTCTTAGAGAGGCACAGCTCCTCCCTACTGATGAGGTCCAACCAGACCGAAACACGTGTCTGGGGATGCTGTTGGTACTCTTGTTTAGAGGAGAATTGCCTAGCATTTCGGTGCTGGACTGCCCCAGGACAGGACAAAGACTGATATGTTTGGGATATTTCTTCTCTGTGAAAGATAGTGAGCTAAAGACTCTGGGTAAGTCTCTCGCAACCAGGACTAATGTCTGGCAGAGGGACTCCTAGGACCCCCCCTTGTTAATTTGCATATTTGAGTAACTTTGGGTCTCACCCTAACTTACTAGGGGAATCCAGACTTGGACCCCTTGCTCACTATTCTTAGAGAGGCACAGCTCCTCCCTACTGATGAGGTCCAACCAAACGGAAACAGTGTCTGGGGATGCTGTACTCTTGTTCAGAGGAGAATTGCCTAGCATTTCGGTGCTGGACTGCCACAGGGCAGGACAAAGACTGATATGTTTGGGATATTTCTTCTCTGTGAAAGATAGTGAGCTAAAGACTCTGGGTAAGTCTCTCTCAACCAGGACTAATGTCTGGCAGAGGGACTCCCAGGACCCCCCTTGTTAATTTGCATATTTGAGTAACTTTGGGTCTCACCCTAAGTTACTAGGGGAAATCAGACGTGGACCCCTTGCTCACTATTCTTAGAGAGGCACAGCTCCTCCCTACTGATGAGGTCCAACCAGACCGAAACATGTGTCTGGGGATGCTGTTGGTACTCTTGTTCAGAGGAGAATTGCCTAGCATTTCGGTGCTGGACTGCCCCAGGGCAGGACAAAGACTGATATGTTTGGGATATTTCTTCTCTGTGAAAGATAGTGAGCTAAAGACTCTGGGTAAGTCTCTCGCAACCAGGACTAATGTCTGGCAGAGGGACTCCCAGGACCCCCCTTGTTAATTTGCATATTTGAGTAACTTTGGGTCTCACCCTAAATTACTAGGGGAATCCACACGTGGACCCCTTGCTCACTATTCTTAGAGAGGCACAGCTCCTCCCTACTGATGAGGTCCAACCAGACCGAAACACATGTTTGGGGATGCTGTTGGTACTCTTGTTCAGAGGAGAATTGCCTAGCATTTCGGTGCTGGGCTGCCCCAGGACAAGACAAAGACTGATATGTTTGGGATATTTCTTCTCTGTGAAAGATAGTGAGCTAAAGACTCTGGGTAAGTCTCTTGCAACCAGGACTAATGTCTGGTAGAGGGACTCCCAGGACCCCCCCTTGTTAATTTGCATATTTGAGTAACTTTGGGTCTCACCCTAAGTTACTAGGGGAATCCAGACGTGGACCCCTTGCTCACTATTCTTAGAGAGGCACAGCTCCTCCCTACTGATGAGGTCCAACCAGACCGAAACACGTGTCTGGGGATGCTGTTGGTACTCTTGTTCAGAGGAGAATTGCCTAGCATTTTGGTGCTGGACTGCCCCAGGGCAGGACAAAGACTGATATGTTTGGGATATTTCTTCTCTGTGAAAGATAGTGAGCCAAAGACTCTGGGTAAGTCTCTCGCAACCAGGACTAATGTCTGGCAGAGGGACTCCCAGGACCCCCCCTTGTTAATCTGCATATTTGAGTAACTTTGGGTCTCACCCTAACTTACTAGGGGATTCCAGACGTGGACCCTTTGCTCACTATTATTAGAGAGGCACAGCTCCTCCCTACTGATGAGGTCCAACCAGACTGAAACACGTGTCTGGGGATGCTGTTGGTACTCTTGTTCAGAGGAGAATTGCCTAGCATTTCGGTGCTGGACTGCCCCAGGGAAGGACAAAGACTGATATGTTTGGGATATTTCTTCACTGTGAAAGATAGTGAGCTAAAGACTCTGGGTAAGTCTGTCTCAACCAGGACTTATGTCTGGCAGAGGGACTCCCAGGACCCCCCTTGTTAATTTGCATATTTGAGTAACTTTGGGTCTCACCCTAAGTTACTAGGGGAATCCAGACGTGGACCCCTTGCTCACTATTCTTAGAGAGGCACAGCTACTCCCTACTAATGAGGTTCAACCAGACCGGAACATGTGTCTGGGGATGCTGTTGGTACTCTTGTTCAGAGGAGAATTGCCTAGCATTTCGGTGCTGGACTGCCCCAGGGCAGGACAAAGACTGATATGTTTGGGATATTTCTTCTCTGTGAAAGATAGTGAGCTAAAGACTCTGGGTAAGTCTCTCGCAACCAGGACTAATGTCTGGTAGAGGGACTCCCAGGACCCCCCTTGTTAATTTTCATATTTGAGTAACTTTGAGTCTCACCCTAAGTTACTAGGGGAATCCAGACGTGGACCCCTTGCTCACTATTCTTAGAGAGGCACAGCTCCTCCCTACTGATGAGGTCCAACCAGACCGAAACACGTGTCTGGGGATGCTGTTGGTACTCTTGTTCAGAGGAGAATTGCCTAGCATTTCGGTGCTGGACTGCCCCAGGGCAGGACAAAGATGATATGTTTGGGATATTTCTTCTCTGTGAAAGATAGTGAGCTAAAGACTCTGGGTAAGTCTCTCACAACCAGGACTAATGTCTGGCAGAGGGACTCCCAGGACCCCCCTTGTTAATTTGCATATTTGAGTAACTTTGGGTCTCACACTAAGTTAGTAGGGGAATCCAGACGTGGACCCCTTGCTCACTATTCTTAGAGCGGCACAGCTCCGCCCTACTGATGAGGTTCAGCCAGACTGAAACACGTGTCTGGCGATGATGTTGGTACTCTTGTTCAGAGGAGAATTGCCTAGCATTTCGGTGCTGGACTGCCCCAGGGCAGGACAAAGACTGATATGTTTGGGATATTTCTTCTCTGTGAAAGATAGTTAGCTAAAGACTCTGGGTAAGTCTCTCGCAACCAGGACTGATGTCTGGCAGAGGGACTCCCAGGACCCCCCCTTGTTAATATGCATATTTGAGTAACTTTGGGTCTCACCCTAACTTACTAGGGGAATCCAGACGTGGACCCCTTGCTCACTATTATTAGGGAGGCACAGCTCCTCCCTACTGATGAGGTCCAACCAGACCGAAACACGTGTCTGGGGATGCTGTTGGTACTCTTGTTCAGAGGAGAATTGCCTAGCATTTCGGTGCTGGACGGCCCCAGTGCAGGACAAAGACTGATATGTTTGGGATATTTCTTCACTGTGAAAGATAATGAGCTAAAGACTCTGGGTAAGTCTGTCTCAACCAGGACTAATGTCTGGCAGAGGGACTCCCAGGACCCCCCTTGTTAATTTGCATATTTGAGTAACTTTGGGTCTCACCCTAAGTTACTAGGGGAATCCAGACGTGGACCCCTTGCTCACTATTCTTAGAGAGGCACAGCTCCTCCCTACTGATGAGGTCCAACCAGACCGAAACACGTGTCTGGGGATGCTGTTGGTACTCTTGTTCAGAGGAGAATTGCCTAGCATTTCGGTGCTGGACTGCCCCAGGGCAGGACAAAGACTGATATGTTTGGGATATTTCTTCTCTCTGAAAGATAGTGAGCTAAAGACTCTGGGTAAATCTATTGCAACCAGGACTAATGTCTGGCAGAGGGACTCCCAGGACCCCCCTTGTTAATTTGCATGTTTGAGTAACTTTGGGTCTCACCCTAAGTTACTAGGGGAATCCAGACGTGGACCCCTTGCTCACTATTCTTAGAGAGGCGCAGCTCCTCCCTACTGATGAGGTCCAACCAGACCGAAACACGTGTCTGGGGATGCTGTTGGTACTCTTGTTCAGAGGAGAATTGCCTAGCATTTCAGTGCTGGACTGCCCCAGGGCAGGACAAAGACTGATTTGTTTGGGATATTTCTTCTCTCTGAAAGATAGTGAGGTAAAGACTCTGGGTAAGTCTCTTGGAACCAGGACTAATGTCTGGCAGAGGGACTCCCAGGACCCCCCCTTGTTAATTTGCATATTTGAGTAACTTTGGGTCTCACCCTAAGTTACTAGGGGAATCCAGACGTGGACCCCTTGCTCACTATTCTTAGAGAGGCACAGCTCCTCCCTACTGATGAGGTCCAACCAGACCGAAACACGTGTCTGGGGATGCTGTTGGTACTCTTGTTCAGAGGAGAATTGCCTAGCATTTCGGTGCTGGACTGCCCCAGGGCAGGACAAAGACTGATATGTTTGGGATATTTCTTCTCTCTGAAAGATAGTGAGGTAAAGACTCTGGGTAAGTCTCTCGAAACCAGGACTGATGTCTGGCAGAGGGACTCCCAGGACCCCCCCTTGTTAATATGCATATTTGAGTAACTTTGGGTCTCACCCTAACTTACTAGGGGAATCCAGACGTGGACCCCTTGCTCACTATTATTAGGGAGGCACAGCTCCTCCCTACTGATGAGGTCCAACCAGACCGAAACACGTGTCTGGGGATGCTGTTGGTACTCTTGTTCAGAGGAGAATTGCCTAGCATTTCGGTGCTGGACGGCCCCAGTGCAGGACAGAGACTGATATGTTTGGGATATTTCTTCACTGTGAAAGATAATGAGCTAAAGACTCTGGGTAAGTCTGTCTCAACCAGGACTAATGTCTGGCAGAGGGACTCCCAGGACCCCCCTTGTTAATTTGCATATTTGAGTAACTTTGGGTCTCACCCTAAGTTACTAGGGGAATCCAGACGTGGACCCCTTGCTCACTATTCTTAGAGAGGCACAGCTCCTCCCTACTGATGAGGTCCAACCAGACCGAAACACGTGTCTGGGGATGCTGTTGGTACTCTTGTTGAGAGGAGAATTGCCTAGCATTTCGGTGCTGGACTGCCCCAGGGCAGGACAAAGACTGATATGTTTGGGATATTTCTTCTCTCTGAAAGATAGTGAGCTAAAGACTCTGGGTAAATCTATTGCAACCAGGACTAATGTCTGGCAGAGGGACTCCCAGGACCCCCCTTGTTAATTTGCATGTTTGAGTAACTTTGGGTCTCACCCTAAGTTACTAGGGGAATCCAGACGTGGACCCCTTGCTCACTATTCTTAGAGAGGCGCAGCTCCTCCCTACTGATGAGGTCCGACCAGACCGAAACACGTGTCTGGGGATGCTGTTGGTACTCTTGTTCAGAGGAGAATTGCCTAGCATTTCAGTGCTGGACTGCCCCAGGGCAGGACAAAGACTGATTTGTTTGGGATATTTCTTCTCTCTGAAAGATAGTGAGGTAAAGACTCTGGGTAAGTCTCTTGGAACCAGGACTAATGTCTGGCAGAGGGACTCCCAGGACCCCCCCTTGTTAATTTGCATATTTGAGTAACTTTGGGTCTCACCCTAAGTTACTAGGGGAATCCAGACGTGGACCCCTTGCTCACTATTCTTAGAGAGGCACAGCTCCTCCCTACTGATGAGGTCCAACCAGACCGAAACACGTGTCTGGGGATGCTGTTGGTACTCTTGTTCAGAGGAGAATTGCCTAGCATTTCGGTGCTGGACTGCCCCAGGGCAGGACAAAGACTGATATGTTTGGGATATTTCTTCTCTCTGAAAGATAGTGAGGTAAAGACTCTGGGTAAGTCTCTTGCAACCAGGACTAATGTCTGCCAGAGGGACTCCCAGGACCCACCCCTTGTTAATTTGCATATTTGAGTAACTTTGGGTCTCACCCTAAATTACTAGGGGAATCCAGATGTGGACCTCTTGCTCACTATTCTTAGAGAGGCACAGCTCCTCCCTACTGATGAGGTCCAACCAGACCGAAACATGTGTCTGGGGATGCTGTTGGTACTCTTGTTCAGAGGAGAATTGCCTAGCATTTCGGTGCTGGACTGCCCCAGGGCAGGACAAAGACTGATATGTTTGGGATATTTCTTCTCTGTGAAAGATAGTGAGGTAAAGACTCTGGGTAAGTCTCTCGCAACCAGGACTAATGTCTGGCAGAAAATGTCTCTAGTGTAGATGCGTTCGAGTCTTTGTAGCAAATTGTTATTGGCAGATTGAACCAGTTCAGAACAACACGTTAGAAAAAGCTTGGAGGCGACCCAACAGAAAGGTGAGGATTAAGACACCTCACTCGAACCGATCGAAAGGGAAGCCAGGCGGACACGGTACCTTGTTGTGGAGAGACAGCTCCGGCGGGGGCAGTTGTTCCTGGTGGTGGATGCACGTCAGGTCTTTGCCAAGAGTAGAGATGATCTCGTCGTCGAAGAAAGTGAAGTCCGTTGCACCACCAGGGAAGAGACCAGCCGCGGAGTGCTCCGTCACAAGGCACCACCTTTTGGTCGCGGCACAGGGGCAGTGGCTATCCGGTTGCCGGGTTGCTCTGCACGGGCAATTCGACCACCGCGTCCTGAGGCGAAGAAAAAACAAAGGGGACTGGTTGTTCCCACCATTCAGGGGAAGAGACTCTCCGGCAGGGAGATCTCCTCTGTCATCGGGAAGTGGTGAGTCGGTTCAGCAGGGCTCCACCGGAGGTGCCGTCGTGCAGGTCGACTCAGCGTTACCCTCGTCGGATTCTTAGGTCCTGTGGCGACTTCTGAAGATCCAGTCCCAAAAGCCCTGCTTTTATGCAGAAAACCCCATTCATTCAGCCTAGCTGTCAATCAACACATGCTAAGTGGTGAGCGGGGAGGCTCACCACTTGGGCCAATCACTCCAGAGTGCGACCGGAGTTGGCAAGGCAACTCGGTCCAGGGTGCCTAAACCCCCTCCCACACCCCTGTGGTAACCCAGACAGAATGGCACCACTTTGGAGGGTCTCTGTACAGAGCCCGCCAAAAGTGGAACAAAGGGCTCGACCTTTGGTTTACGAGTCACAGAGACGAACACAGACGCCATTTTAAAAACCGAGTTCTGGCAGAAAATACCATCCGATAAACTTATTTAAGATAAGTAGATCGGTGATACGTTAGAGATTAACGAGAAAAAGTATCAATCTCCAACAATGGGACGAATCCCATAGGGTTATGTCCGGGGTCGAACATAACAAGTAGTTTCCATTGCCACCAGCCAAAACTCGACGAGGGGGGACGGGACAGTGCCCCCTCGAGTAACAGATCCAGGAGTAATCAAATTACCCCTATTAGAACGTCCACAATACGATGGTTTGTACTAGTTCTGTTAGTAAATTTAGGTCTAGTAAAGCCAATGGTGACTTTACATGCCCGGGGAGACAGTAGTCAGTCCCCGGGTATGGAGTCTATGGTAGAGGTCCGCTAGGACGCCCCAGTGTTACGGCACGTAGGGTGCGGTGTAACACACATAGAAAAACATATGAGACCCTATGGAGTAAAAGACCCCATAGCCCAGAGAACACATTATTACACACATACATGTCCAAGAGTGGGAGAAAAAGAGTCTCACTCTTGGCAAGATGGAAAAAAACAAACTCCAGAAATCCAGCAAAGCCGCTGGGGGACTCACTAGGTTAGGGAATTCAGCCTAAACAGAGAATTCTTCCTAACAGCAAGTTCGGGGCTTACACAGGCATCCGCAACCCCAGCGGGGAAAGAGGGTTAGGGAACGTTGCTTGGATAGGTACGGGAAGCAGGAACACCGGGTAGAGGGTACAGGGTTCAAAATTGCATAGGATTCTGGGTGATTAGGGGGAAAAAAACATACCAAATTGAATCACACATACATCCATGCATTAGCGCATCCCCCAGCAAGCCTATGCAGAGCAGTTTGAAAGAAAAACAACAAGACACTTAGCTCTGGTTTTGAGTGCTGGCCTCCTGCCTGCGCACTCTTAGGTCAGGTTACAGGAGCACTGCAATGCTGCAAAGAGAGCCACAGTGAACAACCTGTATATGCCAATTACACAAAAACACACCACCAAACATGCTCCATAGCAACAAACTACTCTACAAACAGGCAATCTGGTGTAGATGCTTCATACCCATATATAACATTACCCCTGTGACGGGTCATACACAGTCAATGCAGTAAGTCAGCTGCCGGTGGGTGCGTGGCAAATGGAACACCAATGTGTCACAATTCACACAATATGCAATGTTCCCTGGGTAAGCAGACAGACCCATATAGCAAGCCATGACTTCAGAGCAAGTTGCGTACCACCATGACCGAAACAAAGTTGGCAGTGCATTCATCATAAAGTACATGCAAATGAAATGCACTGCACCCGAGTATGTCCCTTGCTGTATGTCCCTGTGAGCTGCCCCTTTCCATGTCTCGGAAGGCTACATGGTTGATACAAGTGCCTCGATGGACCATGGTGTACCGGAGGGTATGTGCCACTGCCCCTGCAGGTGACCCAGACAACCTTACAATCAACAGCCATCAGTGCACCAACACATCTGAGCTGCATTGTGTGCTTCAACACCAATATCCGTCCAAGCTCACCCTCAGTGCTGTGACTAAGCCTGCATGTGCAACTCGCCTGGTGCAAGCTTTGCTGTGTTGTGGCCCCCCTGTGCTGCTCACCTTGCCTGGAGTTCCTTGGAACACGTCAGCAGTTCTAGGATGTAGGTCTGCAATCCCTGTGCCTCTGCTTGTGCACACATGTGCATGTGGGCACCAACAAACGTGTTCAGAATTCCGTCATCCAATGGGCCATGTCTTCTGGCAAAGGTGCTCTGGAGCCTCATCCCCCTGCAGAAAGGGCATGAAACACATGATTAATGCTTCAAAGTCATCTGTGTGTGTCTCTTCAGGCATCTAATTACTCGACCATGTCAGAGAGTCACAGCATAAATCACACCATCAGTCCGTCTTTCACATCCAAAGTGTGGAACACTATCTACAGCATGAATTGCAACAAGCACGTGTACAGTAAAGATAAGAAACATACTACACAATGCATGGAAATTAATGTACACATTAATCATAAAACACCCCATCTAGCAACAGCTTAACAGTGGACAATAACACCAAAATCATCCCCACTAGGGGTGTAAACACAAGTCACACAGCACCAGACATGCCACAGATATGACAGTCCAAAGCCCTTGTGTAAAAGTTTGTGACACCGAACCATCCTTGCGAGCCCATGGATAAGGGAGGCAGGAGTGGCATATGTGAGTCAAGGACCCCAAGCACCAAACACATACACAAGACAAGCCTGAAGGGCCCAGCTGGAACAGACAGTGGATGCCTTCAAAAGCCACAAAGCACCGCACCGTCACATGAAAGCACAATAGACAAGCAATTTTAAACTATATTAACTAATTACACTAACTATGGAAAACCTACATTACCTAATTAAACTAACTATCAAACAGAAACTTAACTAACTAAGCTAAAAGAAAAATCAAAAATGGCCACATACGACCCAGGGGGCAGAGGAGGCACCCAGGAGGGGGGAGGTACAGGGTGCTGCTCAACATCCACATGCGATGATGCTGAGCCAAACAAAAAACCTCCATGGGCTCAACGCCTGCACAGCCCGACCTATGTGGGAGATAGATGGTCGTCAGAGTCTGGCTCATCCTGGAAAGGAGGACGTGGCACAGTAGCCTGGCCACGCCTAGCCGCAGCTTGCCCCTCGTCGGCAGCAAGTCTGCCGGACGGGTGAGCCTGGTTCTGTGTGGCGATGTGACGTAGGTCTGCATGCAGAACCTCACGTGATACACGTGCTTCCTCTTGCAAGGTAGCACGTGTAACACGTAGTTCCTCCTGCAAGGCCTGGCTGGACAACCGCTGCACCTCCCGGCAAGCCTGTAGCTCAGCCGAGATGGTACGCTCAAGCTGTGCAAACCTCTCCTCTGCCTGCTACCTCTGGGACATCATAAGGACACCCAGAGTGGATCTGAGGGAAGCATACTCCTCCCTCAGGGCATCCATGTGCGCCTCTGCATGAGCAGCAATTGCTTGACGCAGAGACGACATTTCAGCCTGGCGTGCCCTGTCTGAGGCCGCCATGCCCAGCCTGAGCGAGCGGGCCGTGGACCGTGCCGCCTGCTGCTGGAGAAGCACCTGCCTAGCAGGGGGGAGCAAAGATCGGGCCACACGCTCCATGCTCTCAGCAATGTTCTCCATTGCTGCCCCCTGCCGTTCTGAATTGGCAGTCATGTCTTGCTCCCACTCAGTATACTGTGGTTGCGCGCGGCAACCACGTTGCCGGGCTTGACCCCTGCAGGACCCAAGGACCGGGGGTCCTCACTGTGTTGGCACCGCCCGCGGCTGCACAACTACATGCTCCCGTCGACGTGATGTCCCAGGCACATCAGTGACTGGTGTGGATGGTGACCCTGTGTCCCGATCCACCACGGGCGGAGGAACCAAGACTGTCTGATCCCTCAGTGCAGGTGTCGCAGACAGATGAGTGTCCACATCAGAATCACTCACCCCTGACACATGGACTTGATGCTCATCCAACTCAACATGGACGTCAGAGTCGTCATCAAGGCTGGACTCATGCCGGGTTGATGTAGTGGTAACAACCCTGTGTCTGGCATGACAACACCATCCTCTGCCTCCATTGCGTCATCACCTGAAAAATAGAGAGAGAAAAGGTCACTACACATGTCAGAATCACACAACACACACACACACCGACAGCAAACGCATCAGGCAGACATGTGACACACAGCATATAACCTGGCATGCGTGCTGGGTCAACTTTGAATTGCTTCTGTGATCAGACCTGTTGAAAGGTGGCAGTTTCCATGGAAGTGGGTCTATGCAGTGCAGAAAATGTGTACGCCACTCACTACCTACATTTACAAGGACTGCATGGTGTGTGCCAGGAAATGTGAAGGCAGTGCAATGTCTAATTGAGACATCGCGTGCATTGTGCATTCAATGTGTACCATATCTAGAAGCCAAGCACCCCTCCACCCCAGTACCAAAGCAGGGATGCCTAGCATGGTATCAAAAGGCTGACCATACACCTGTGTATTGACAGGCAGTGTTGACTGGCATCAACAGCTTAATGTGATTCAAGTGACAACACTGCAAATGATGCTGGGACAGTAAGCAGGACACATGATGAAAACTCTGGATTCCGCCCATGTGTGAAGAAGACACAACAACAGTTGGACTGAGTCATTGGCCATTGAACAGGCTGAGGCCTGTGAGCCACACAGATTGTCAGACCCTAAACATGTGTGCAACGCAGGACTGAGCCACAGTTGACATGGGAAGGCTGATGAGATGTCAGGCAATGTATGTAACCAAGGACTTGTATTACAGTGATCATCCAGTCAAGGACACATAGGGGCATGCGTGCAATGCACATGGAGCATGAATGGGCACTCATGTCCCTGCGGGACATCTGACCTATGCACAGTACAAGTGAGATACCCTGCCTCAAGTACTAAGGCTGTACCACACGGCATATGTTTGGCAGATTCTACGCTGGAAGTGAGCATCTACACAGGACGCATGAACAAGAAAGTACACATTGGCAAGATTGAAGAACACCAGTGCAAAGGTGGAACTGGGGTGCAGAGTGGCGGAGGAGGGGCAAGGGAGCATGCCTACATGGAGTCCCCGCGTGCAGGCAGAGGAGACATGCTTGACGGAAGCATTGCATTACTTACACATCAGAACCATGTACACGTCACATGTAGCGGCAATCATGCACAACACATCCCACAAGTGAAACACACACGTCCTCAACAAACACGCATCAACAATCACTGGACTGGGCATCAAAGTCCAGCATCTCTCCCACTCCTTCGACCAATTCAGGTGGTATGAACTCCGCAACGAGTGCCTCATGCGGAGTGAGCTCTTCCTCCTCTGGTGCAGGCCCACCGCCAGTCACCAGAGTCAAGTTGTAATTAGAGGCACGCTTAGCCTTAGTGCTGCGTTTGATGTCATTCCAACGCTTTTTGCACTCTTGCGCCGTGCGCACCTCATGGCCGAATGAACTGACATGTTCCACAACATGC
Organism: Ambystoma mexicanum; assembly: GCF_040938575.1. Classification (NCBI taxonomy): domain Eukaryota; kingdom Metazoa; phylum Chordata; class Amphibia; order Caudata; family Ambystomatidae; genus Ambystoma; species Ambystoma mexicanum. The sequence goes on from NC_090921.1 coordinate 655,577,695, forward strand.
TTCCAGTGGGTGTCACGTTGGGCAGCCGTAGTCTGACTATTGGCACCCACTAGCATGTCACGGCTGTGGCCCTGCACGTAGTCCACGAGGAAGTCCAGTTCCTGCTTACAGAAAGGCTTCTTCCTCGACGTGCAGGAGGTCGTGGCTGTGTGTGGGGTCCCAGCCTGTGCTGCAGGTGCAACCTTCCTCCTCTTGGACTGTGGCACAGACCCTGGCTGGCTAATGCCACCCTGACCAGTATGGACAGTGGGTTCGGTGGATTGAGCCAAGGGAGTGGCAGGTGGAGGGATGACCAAAGGCCTGACTTGTGTCAGTGGCAGCTGGGTGCCCACTAATGGACCCTGCGCAGCAACATCAGCTGTGGCAGGGTCATTGACCGCAACGGTCCTGGTTGGCAGACTCACAACCGGGGTGCTGTTGGGTGCATCTGCCCCTGCACTTGCCAACACCCGGCTGTTCGGGGCAGAAGATGACATGACTGCCCCAGAGACACGTGTCTTGGTCTGAGCAGCCCGGCCTGCCCCTATGGTTTCCCCCTTGGCCTGTTGGAGATCTACCAAGGGCTCCTCAAGTGCCAACGCAGCCTGCGCTGGCAGACCCCGAACCTGGGTGGTGGTGTCCACAGCTGCACCTGCAGCTACCACTACCCTTGGGCCCGTGGCAGTCGATGGAACGGACTGCCGGGTCACACGGGCGCCAGTGCCAGATGCAGAAGCTGCATCCCCCGGAACCACAGGGGGTGGTGGCATGACTGCACCGACACATGGCACAACATTGTGCTCAAGTGGTGCACCCCTGCCTCTTCCCCCTCTGTGGCCGCCCTGGACACCCTGGAGTCCCCCTACTCCCTGGTCACCACGGCCACGTCCCCGACCACGCCTTCCACGAGGAGTACGCCCAGCTGAGGTGCCCCTCACCTTTGGTGGCCTCCCAACCATGGCACAGATGTAGTAGTGCTGGCACAGATGGAGTGGTGCCAATGGGAGGTGTACACCACAATTGACCTGGGCAATTGGGGTGAAGGGGGTTGGAAGCAAGATGTTAACAGCCCCCCTGTACCTGCAAGGCTGTATGTGACCCCGGTGATGTAGTGACGGGTCACGCAACGCTCAGGCACCCCAAAACTGCAGTAAAACCGTGCACGCAACCCTGCAGCCTATGTGCGTGGATTCAACCTCCCACAGTACGCGGTGGCACCCAGTAACACGAATAACGCGTACGCGTGGGACACGCAGGCTACTATGACATCGAAAATGGGTGCGATACACAGGGGCACCCGCAGTGGGAAAAAGAGCGTGTGCGACTCACCGTCTGACTAGCGCAATGCAGAAAAACACGCGTAGCCAATACCCCCGCCAAAAGAAGAGACACGTCCTTGATAGCTGTGAAATTGTGATGGCGCGCGAAACAACAGGAAGCAGCAGCACACGTCAGTCTCCACGAAAGGCACGTACAGCGAACTGCTGGGCCCGCTCACCTTTAACCCATGCTGAGGGAAACGCACGCACGCGTCACGTCACTTACGCGCATGGGCCCTTTTCTCGAATTACACGCGGATGTGCAGTTTTTCACGCGTGCTGAAATGCCCATGCACGCCTGTGCGCGTCACGTCACAGGAGCGCTTGCGCTTGAGGGGCCTTCTGTCCAATGAAATTGCGTATGCGTGCAGACACGCTTACGCGCTAAGGGCCTTTCCTCGAATTACACGCTGACGTGCCGAATTTTCACATGCCAAATCACTCCCTATCGAGCTGGCCACGCGTAAGCACATGGAAGACCACGCTCCTGCCCAGAAGGCCCAACTACTGCCCCCCAGACCCCCGAGCACGCTCCCACCTGCCATCTGCTGCTGCCTGACTGCCTGCTGCCCACGTGCCCTGCCATTTGCTGCCTGCACATCAGCCAGGGGTGCTGTTGCTGTGACCACCCCTGCTGGAACCGAAGACTCCTGACTGGGATTCTATCGCTCGACAGCCCAGCCCCAGGACCCAGTTGCCCACACACTCCTGCCTCTGTGGTTGTCATGTCGGGCACTGCAACATCTGGCGCCACTGACAACCCCCGGCCGGAGAGGCAGAGGGGCACCAGCTTCAGTGCCAGGGAAGTTGGTGTCCTGGTGGAGCAAGTCCTGGGGCAATATGATGCCTTCTTCGGAAGTTCCCGCGCCGACAAGGAAGGACGGACTCGGATCTGGACTGACATCGTGACTGCCATCAACGCGGAGGGGGTGGCAGTCCGCGACTTCCAACATGTCAAGAAGCGCTGGGAGGACTTCAGGTCCAGGACCCTGAACAAGGCCCGGCGCCTCTTGAAGGCAGCGGATGCCAAGGGGCGCCGGGGCCACTTGTCGGAAGATCAGATGAGGGTCCTGGAACGCATATCCCCAGTGCTCCACGTCCAGGTCCTTGAGAGGCAGACCCGTCTGGAGTCGAGCGGTAAGTGTACATGCATCATGATTGTAAGCTGTGCGTGTGGTGATGTGCCAGTAGTGTGCAGGTTGCACATCTGTTTGTATGGGGCCGAGCATGGGTGGGGGTGTACAGGGCCATTAGGCTAACACATGCGAGGGCTGTCATGTGTGAGACATGGATGGTGCTTGTGTGTGTAGGCTTGCATGCCAAATGCAGTTGTGTGGGCACACATGTTTGGATGAATGTGTATGTAAGTAGACATGTTCGTGATGTCACGCATGTATGTTGTTTTCAGCTGCATGTATCAGCACTGTGTACATGTGCATTTGTGTGTATTTGACAAGGGTGCAACAGTGATGCAACATGGATGCATGTGACAGCGGGATGTGGAAGCCTGATTGGCAGATGTGACATGGATGCCCATCTGAACACTGCGACACTTGGCAGAGGTGTACACATGCATGCAAGTGTGGTGGTGTGTGTACATGTGTGGTGCACTTCCTGTGTTGCATGTGATGTCTGGCTCCCCTTTGGCTGATGATGCTGTTGCATGTGTAGGGATGGTGGTGGCAGTTGCGATATGGCTGTGGTATGGCTCATGTGTGCGAGTTGAAATGACATGTGTGTTGGGGATTGTGATGGCATGTCTGAGGTTTGCCAATGCCACTCATGTACAACTGTCATGTGTGTATGTGTCCATTGTACAGTGCCCTGATGCCTGTGTTTTATTTCTCCCTGTCTGCAGCGTCAACTGATGAAGAGGGCGGAGAAGGTGCTGTGGAGCACAGCGGCGGGGATCCCACCGCCAGCCGGAGACGCAAGGCCCGGCTCCCCTCCCATGTTGTCATCTCGTCGGGGAGTGAGGAGTCCGGTGCTGCGTCCCAGGCCGCAGCTGCCGGGGGGAGGTCCAAGAGGCGGAGGTTGGAGTTGGACTCCTCGGCAGCAGAAGGGGCAGCTGGGACCCGACAGGGCCCAACGGGGGAAGATGGCACGGAGTCATCCAGGTTGGTGGGGGGTTTGGTGGAGGAGGAGGCCGTGCAAGCAACAGAGATGGGGTCTGGAGGTGGGGATCCCACTGGTGCTAGTGGTGCAGTGCAGGACCAGGGACTGGAGGCAGCATAGGCCGCCGCGGAGGTGCCTGTGTGCAATCCTGTCCCTGATCCTGTCCCTGCATCATCTTGCACCAGCAGGGAAGCCTACGTCCAGACCCGTTTTCAGGCAGGGGATGAGCGAACGACAACTGGCCTTCCTCTGCCTGCGGACGTGGCTATCCGGGTCCGGGTTGAGTCTGTCCTGACTGGTGTGGCGTTGCGTCAACGGGCCATGCGAGGTGACCTGCAGTCTATTCATGCGGAGACTGCACGTCATCTCGAATGGCTCGTTGACCACGTCAGCCTACTGGGACAGGTCACCCAGGCCGGATTCCTCCGTTTGATGGGGCTTGCTACGACCCCCTCCTCAACTGAACCCCCTACGCGCCCGTCGTCCTCCGTGCCATCTTCCCACCCATCAGTCACCTGGGTGCCCTGTGGAGCTGCCTCTGACGGTGCGGCCAGGCTGGTGGAGGAAGCATCCCTGCCACAGTCGGGAGTCGGACGTCCAGCAGGGGTTGCCACATCAACGACTGCACCCCAGCCGGCGGAGGATGTGCAGGCAGCAGGAGGCAGTGCACGGGCAGAGGCACAGCAGCAGCAGAAGCAACGTGGTGGGAGCCATGAAGGCTCGGGGCCTTCAACATCGGAGGGGCAGGCATCGGCCGGAGGGCAGGAGGACCCAGGACAGAGAGTGTCTTCAGTGTGGCAGCGGTTGGGCCACGCCATAGATGTGGAGCGGCAGCGGGCGGAAGAGGCACGGCTCACAATGGTCAGGGCGGAGAACTCCATGCGGAGGGCCCTGAGGCGGGCCGAGTGCCTCGAGGCAATCCGCAGGGGGTTGGAGGTGGACACGTCGACGGCCCTGCGGACCCTCGGGGCCATGGAGGAGGACCGCCTCCGGGACATTGAGCAGGAGTTCGATGATGCCCTGGCCCGGGACATCCAAAAGTGAGCCGTCAGACTCGCTCGCTGCCCTTGTACATAGTTATGTAGTTAGTGTTAGGTTTCCTTTGTTTTTGGATTTATTTTGGACCTTTTGGACATTGGCCACATTTTTGTATATAGTTTATTTTATTAGTTAGTGTTGTTAGATAGGTTTCATTTCTTTTGTTGGGATAATGGACCCTGGCTTGTTCGTCTGTACATAGTTCACTGTTGGATTTTCTTTTTCTTTCACAATTTACCCATGGAGCAATGGCTTTCAATTATTATTTCCCATTGGATTTTCTTTTGTGGACTGTGACTTTTGACACCATTCCTTTGGATTATGATTTTTGGTTTTGCTTTTTTTCACGGACATGCTTCTTTCATTTTTGTACATTCCCATTTCTGTTTCTTTATTTTTTAATCTATTTATGTTTCCTTTAATACATATTTTTTGATCGAACTTCAATGTGTAGTATCATCTCATTGGTTTCATGCATATCATGATATGGGTTTTGAGATTCACTAAAACCCATTGGGTGTATGTGAGGGACATGTGTTTGTTTCGAAACTTGCAATTGGTGTTCTGTCATGTAATTGCCATTTCTGAGTGGGTCGATGCAATACTCGGGTGGGTGTTTTGCATTTGGAGGCTGACCATAGTGACCAGGGATCTAGATTGTGATGACATGTTGGCTGGGGAACATGAGTTGGGGCCTGCTGGCAGGTGCCCCTGCACTGCTGGGGGGTGGGGGTGGTGGGGAACATGAGTTGGACATGGGCGGGGGCCTGCTGGCAGGTGCCCCACAGTGCTGGGGGGTGGGGGTGGTGGGGAACATGAGTTGGACATGGGTGGGGGCCTGCTGGAGGCTGCCCCTGCACTGCTGGGGGGTGGGGGTGGTGGGAGACATGTGTGGGGGCCTGGTGGAGGCTGCCCCTGCACTGCTGGGGGATTGGGGTGGTGGGAGACATGGGTGGGGGCCTGGTGGAGGCTGCCCCTGCACTGCTAGGGGTGGGGGTGGTGGGAGACATGGGTGGGGGCCTGGTGGAGGGTGCCCCTGCATTGCCGGGGGGTGGGGGTGTTGGGGAACATGAGTTGGACATGGGTGGGGGCCTGCTGGCATGTGCCCCACAGTGCTGGGGGGTGGGGGTGGTGGGGAACATGAGTTGGACATGGGTGGGGGCCTGGTGGAGGCTGCCCCTGCACTGCTGGGGGGTGGGGGTGGTGGGGAACATGAGTTGGACATGGGTGGGGGCCTGCTGGAAGGTGCCCCACAGTTCTGGGGGGTGGTGGGGAACATGAGTTGGACATGGGTGGGGGCCTGGTGGAGGGTGCCCCTGCACTGCTGGGGGTGGGGGTGATGGGAGACATGGGTGGGGGCCTGGTGGAGGGTGCCCCTGGATGCTGGGGGGTGGGAGTGATGGGAGATATGGGTGGGGGACTGGTGGAGGCTTCTCCTGCACTGCTGGGGGGTGGGGGTGGTGGGAGACATGGGTGGGGGCCTGCTGGCAAGTGCCCCTGCACTGCTGGGGGGTGGGGGTGGTGGGGAACATGAGTTGGACATGGGTGGGGGCCTGGCGGGGGCTGCCCCTGCACTGCTGGGGGGTGGGGGTGGTGGGGAACATGAGTTGGACATGGGTGGGGGCCTGGTGGAGGGTGCCCCTGGATGCTGGGGGGTGGGGGTGGTGGGAGACATGGGTGGGGGCCTGCTGGCAGGTGCCCCACAGTGCTGGGGGGTGGGGATGGTGGGGAACATGAGTTGGACATGGGTGGGGGCCTGGTGGAGGGTGCCCCTGGATGCTGGGGGGTGGGGGTAGTGGGAGACATGGGTGGGGGCCTGGTGGAGGCTGCCCCTGCACTGCTGGGGGTGGTGGGAGACATGGGTGGGGGCCTGGTGGAGGCTGCCCCTGCACTGCTGAGGGTGGTGGGAGACATGGGTGGGGGCCTGGTGGAGGCTGCCCCTGCACTGCTGGGGGGTGGGGGTGGTGGGAGACATGGGTGGGGGCCTGGTGGAGGCTGCCCCTGCACTGCTGGGGGGTGGGGGTGGTGGGAGACATGGGTGGGGGCTTGGTGGAGGCTGCCCCTGCACTGCTGGGGGGTGGCGGTGGTGGGAGACATGGGTGGGGGCCTGGTGGAGGGTGCCCCTGCACTGCTGGGGGGTGGGGGTGGTGGGGAACATGAGTTGGACATGGGTGGGGGCCTGCTGGCAGGTGCCCCACAGTGCTGGGGGGTGGGGGTGGTGGGGAACATGAGTTGGACATGGGTGGGGGCCTGGTGGAGGGTGCCCCTGGATGCTGGGGGGTGGGGGTAGTGGGAGACATGGGTGGGGGCCTGGTGGAGGCTGCCCCTGCACTGCTGGGGGTGGTGGGAGACATGGGTGGGGGCCTGGTTGAGGCTGCCCCTGCACTGCTGAGGGTGGTGGGAGACATGGGTGGGGGCCTGGTGGAGGCTGCCCCTGCACTGCTGGGGGGTGGGGGTGGTGGGAGACATGGGTGGGGGCCTGGTGGAGGCTGCCCCTGCACTGCTGGGGGGTGGGGGTGGTGGGAGACATGGGTGGGGGCTTGGTGGAGGCTGCCCCTGCACTGCTGGGGGGTGGGGGTGGTGGGAGACATGGGTGGGGGCCTGGTGGAGGGTGCCCCTGCACTGCTGGGGGGTGGGGGTGGTGGGGAACATGAGTTGGACATGGGTGGGGGCCTGCTGGCAGGTGCCCCACAGTGCTGGGGGGTGGGGGTGGTGGGGAACATGAGTTGGACATGGGTGGGGGCCTGGTGGAGGGTGCCCCTGGATGCTGGGGGGTGGGGGTAGTGGGAGACATGGGTGGGGGCCTGGTGGAGGCTGCCCCTGCACTGCTGGGGGTGGTGGGAGACATGGGTGGGGGCCTGGTGGAGGCTGCCCCTGCACTGCTGGGGGGTGGGGGTGTTGGGAGACATGGGTGGGGGCCTGGTGAAGGCTGCCCCTGCACTGCTGGGGGTGGGGGTGGTGGGAGACATGGGTGGGGGCCTGGTGGAGGGTGCCCCTGCACTGCTGGGGGGTGGGGGTGGTGGGGAACATGAGTTGGTCATGGGTGGGGGCCTGCTGGCAGGTGCCCCACAGTGCTGGGGGGTGGGGGTGGTGGGGAACATGAGTTGGACATGGGTGGGGGCCTGGTGGAGGCTGCCCCTGCACTGCTGGGGGTGGAGGTGGTGGGGAACATGAGTTGGACATGGGTGGGGGCCTGCTGGCAGGTGTCCCACAGTGCTGGGGGGTGGGGTGGTGGGGAACATGAGTTGGACATGGGTGGGGGCCTGGTGGAGGGTGCCCCTGCACTGCTGGGGGGTGGGGTGATGGGAGACATGGGTGGGGGCCTGGCGGGGGGTGCCCCTGGATGCTGGGGGGTGGGGGTGATGGGAGACATGGGTGGGGGCCTGGTGGAGGCTGCCCCTGCACTGCTGGGGGGTGGGGGTGATGGGAGACATGGGTGGGGGCCTGGTGGAGGCTGCTCCTGCACTGCTGGGGGGTGGGGGTGGTGGGAGACATGGGTGGGGGCCTGCTGGCAGGTGCCCCTGCACTGCTGGGGGGTGGGGGTGGTGGGGAACATGAGTTGGACATGGGTGGGGGCCTGGTGGAGGCTGCCCCTGCACTGCTGGGGGGTGGGGTGGTGGGGAACATGAGTTGGACATTGGTGGGGGCCTGCTGGCAGGTGCCCCACAGTGCTGGGGGGTGGGGGTGGTGGGGAACATGAGTTGGACATGGGTGGGGGCCTGCTGGCAGGTGCCCCACAGTGCTGGGGGGTGGGGGTGGTGAGGAACATGAGTTGGACATGGGTGGGGGCCTGGTGGAGGGTGCCCCTGGATGCTGGGGGGTGGGGGTGGTGGGAGACATGGGTGGGGACCTGGTGGAGGCTGCCCCTGCACTGCTGGGGGGTGGGGGTGGTGGGAGACATAGGTGGGGGCCTGGTGGAGGCTGCCCCTGCACTGCTGGGGGTGGGGGTGGTTTGAGACATGGGTGGGGGCCTGGTGGAGGCTGCCCCTGCACTGCTGGGGGGTGGGGATGGTGGGAGACATGGGTGGGGGCTTGGTGGAGGCTGCTCCTGCACTGCTGGGGAGTGGGGGTGGTGGGAGACATGGGTGGGGGGGCTGCTGGCAGGTGCCCCTGCACTGCTGGGGGGTGGGGGTGGTGGGGAACATGAGTTGGACATGGGTGGGGGCCTGGCGGAGGCTGCCCCTGCACTGCTGGGGGGTGGGGGTGGTGGGAGACATGGGTGGGGGCCTGGTGGAGGCTGCCCCTGCACTGCTGGGGGGTGGGGGTGGTGGGAGACATGGGTGGGGGCATGGTGGAGGCTGCCCCTGCACTGCTGGGGGGTGGGGGTGGTGGGAGACATGGGTGGGGGCCTGGTGGATGGTGCCCCTGCACTGCTGGGGGGTGGGGGTGGTGGGGAACATGAGTTGGACATGGGTGGGGGCCTGCTGGCAGGTGCCCCACAGTGCTGGGGGTGGGGGTGGTGGAGAACATGAGTTGGACATGGGTGGGGGCCTGGTGGAGGGTGCCCCTGCACTGCTGGGGGGTGGGGGTGATGGGAGACATGGGTGGGGGCCTGGTGGAGGGTTGCCCTGGATGCTGGAGGGTGGGGGTGATGGGAGACATGGGTGGGGGCCTGGTGGAGGCTGCCCCTGCACTGCTGGGGGGTGGGGTGATGGGAGACATGGGTGGGGGCCTGGTGGAGGCTGCTCCTGCACTGCTGGGGGGTGGGGTTGGTGGGAGACATGGATGGGGGCCTGGTGGAGGCTGCCCCTGGTGGCTGGGGGTGCAGGGGGACATGCGTTGGTGGGCAGTAGTGCAAGTTGACATGTGGGTTGGCTGGGGGGCATGGCCATGGTGGATGGGGTGCCTGCAGGACATGTGCAGGGTAGGCCCCTGTGGTGTGAGCCACCTGCAGGGGCCGTGGAGGGTGTAGAGGGAACACCTGGGAGGACCCACACGTGCAATTCACGTGTGGTGCTCCCCGCGCACCCCTGTAATACACGTACCCTGATGGAATCGGGTGTGATACTTTCCGCGCACCCCTGATATACACGTACCCTGCTGATATCGCGTGTGAAACTTCCCGCGCACCCCAAAATACACGTAGCCAGGAGATTCGCGTGTGGAACTTCCCGCGCACCCCTGATATACATGTACCCCGCTGACTTCGCGTGTGAAACTTCCCACGCACCCCAAGATACACGTAGCCAGGAGATTTGCGTGTGTAACTTCCCGCGCACCCCTGATATACATGTACCCTGCTGACTTCGCGTGTGAAACTTCCCACGCACCCCAAGATACACGTAGCCAGGAGATTCGCGTATGTAACTTCCCGCGCACCCCAAAATACACGTAGCCAGGAGATTCGCGTGCGGAACTTCCAGCGCACCCCGAAATACACGTAGCCAGGACATTTGCGTGTGGAACTTCCCGCGCACCCCTGGAATACACGTACCCTGCTGATATCGCGTGTGAAACTTCTCGCGCACCCCGAAATACACGTAGCCTGGACATTCGCGTGTGGAACTTCCCGTGCAACCATGGAATACACGTACCCTGCTGCTATCGCGTGTGAAACTTCCCGCGCACCCCGAAATACACATAGCCAGGACATTTACATTTGGAACTTCCCGCGCACCCCTGATATACACGTACCCTGCTGAATTCACGTGTGAAAATTCCTGCGCACCCCTGATGTACACGTACCCTGATTGAATCGTGTGTGGTACTTCAAGCGTACCCCTGAAATACACGTACCCAGAAGAAATGATGTGAGGTGCTTCCTGCCCACCCCAGTGGTACACGTAGCCCGCTTGCCGTGCTGGTACAGGGTTGGCGCAGCCCTTTGCGCTGGATTGGGGATTTTGATGGCTTTTCCCTGCGCTAGGGCGTTCTTGGTGGCGTAACTGGCGCTGCTGCAGGGTCGCTGCGCCACTGTGTGCCACGGCTGGTTTTGGTAGCTGGGATCCATGAATACGCTGTGCGCGGAAATGGGTTTTGGCGCACGCGGCTGGCACAGGGATTCGCATGCGCACACTGTGCGCCAGCCGCATGCGCCACTTGTGCGCTGAATTCTATGAACTACCCCCTAAGGGTGAGATTCAGTGAAAGTTTGAAAGAGTCAGCATGAGTGAGATTAACAGTGTGTGCGCTCTGAGTAATTGCCAATCTCTAATTAGATAATTGGGCATAATGCAAACTAGTAATGGTGTGCTAAGTAGTCTTGATGGACACAGGTATTAATATACTAACTGGGCGTAATGTAAACTTGTAATGATGTGTTAGCTAGGTTCAAATATGATAGTCCAGCTGAGCCAACTCACACATTCAACATCGCCACCTAATAGCCATCGTTAGACCATCGCCTACAGTTCTGAGCACATCAGCAAGGCATTGTGAGAAGGCAAATTAGCCCAAATGCGAACATGTTACTCCAGAAAATTGTTTTTGTCTTAGAGGGAAGTGCTACTTTATACAGGTTGAAATATACACACATAAAATCGCACAAAAGTCACTTCGGTTATTAAAATATTGCACAAGGTTAATGAATGCAGCATGTGGAATCAGCCCATAATTAGAGGAGCGTGAAGTAGCAGAATTCACTTGCGCACACATGGAACGCAAAGCTTTACAAAGTTGCAAAGTGTTTCACATGTGCCATTAAATATTTGCAAGTTGGGTTTTGCAGGTGTTGGAGTATGAATATGGTATATCAAGGCATGAAATAAGCGGTGTGGCATAGCAACTTGCTATGCAGTTCTGTCAGTCTGCTAATCAAATGGACAATAGTGTAGCACGGATAGCTATTTAAGTTGCCCTCTTCAATGAAAGCACACCTCGCCCTGCATTCCTCTCTTGCCCTCTGTACTCTCTTCCCCCTCTTTTCTCTGTTCACTTCAAGTCGCAATGGAGAGAAAGTGTAGCAGTAATCATCTCCTCCAGCCTTACATGCCAAAGGCATGTGTGGGAGTGCTAGGCAAGAATTTATTTTTCTTTTTCAAATAATTGCAAACCAGAAATAATCGGGATGCTACTTTTATTAAGCTTTCTATATGCTGTCTGGCAAACTTTATATATTTTTTTAAAAGATAGTCATGCAATTCCATTCCTAAAATATAGGTTGTTACATAATGCATGATTAGAGTATTGATACTTTAAAACACAGCATCATCTCCTTGCTTTACAGTAATGTTTACGTTAGTGTATCTAAATTTAATTGTGTCAACTATATTTCATTTTGCTGGGGAAGATGCATCATATTGACGAGTGAACACTTTTGAAAATGTACCTGATCACATGATTGAATGCTTTTTATGGCAAACCTAGTTCTGTAACCTGCAGGTTGCTTACATCTTGCAACTGGTGCTCAACCCATGCGCGAACCCATACTCCTTGACATTCTATATAATCACCCGGTTGCTTTATACCAGGTACCCTGAAATTGAGATGACCACAAACTACACAAATTACATCTAGTTTGCCCAGTCCACTTGCTGCTACGCAATCCACTCTGCTAAGTCTCTTTCTTTCCTCTTACATAATGAATAAACAAAGCGAACCAGATGTTTACGCAAAGTAGTCATCCCTAGTTCCATCCAGTTTGTACATCTACAGGTCTATTGCAATACCAAACACTGTAGTTAGCCTCCAGAGCTCGCTTTGCTTTATGATTATGACTGCATTATATATTACCACCTGTGGGAGACTGCTGGCCAAGCTGTTTTCATAGCGCTTTTAACACATCTATTTATTTGTGTCCATTCATGCAGCTAACATTTTACATTTTGCAGGCACTCAGCAGTGGCTCGCAAAGTCTTTTCGCTCACTCGCATAGTCTAGACATTTTATGACATGCCAGTAGCATTTGCAAGAGATGTTTGAAACTTTTATGTAACATTTACTTTGTTTGCAGTAAATCTCAAACAAAAGTTTCACTCTGCATGGCTGGCCTCTGGGTGGCATCAGTGTGCCAAACAAAGCGGGTTTGCAGTAACATGCACCATTGTACTCTAATCACATTTTAAATGTGTTTTCCTCCGTTGCTATGGGTCGAGTGCATTTCTCAGGGAAACTACATTACCCAACCTGCAGGTCTAGCTGAATTTTCAAGAATTTGCAAGGACTGACTCTGCAAGCTAATGTCTTATTTCAGCCGTATGCAAAACTCCTATATTGTTTCTCAATTCATGTCTTGGGTACAACTAACTTCTGATGACATTAAAAATATTAGTACAAAATTGCTTATCAAATGGGTCTGTTTGCTAATCAAAATATTTTTTATTAGCAATCTCTGCTTATCCATTTTTGAAAACTAATGTATGCCTTGTATATTAGCATGATTAATGGCATTTTGGAGGTGCAGGGCTGTTAACTTTCGAGAAACAGCTGTAACCAAAGCAGACATTCTTCTGGAGTAATATACCCATCAAACAATGGTAGAAAGTGCAGAAAAATACTGAGGCAAAACACTATTTGCTGAAATTATTTCTCGGAAACCAATTACTTCCAGATCAAATGGACTATAGAGATGAAAAGTCTGTGCATGGCAGGCAGGGGATAGTCAGTATGCCATTTCCATCTTCTTTTTTCCTCTCGTAATTGCTGTGCGAGTGATAATTTACTACATTCTCATGGCTGGAAGAAGCAGATTGAATCCTTTGGTCTGCAGTGTGTTCTTATGTTTTTATACTAAAACATAGGTAATGACTAATGATACATTCATTAGAACTCGTGGGTTCATTTTCAGTATTTTAGGTATTCATTTTATCTTTGTTATCCACCATTTTCTACTAAATGTACTGTGAGGAGCCAGGAATGAGACACCGAGGAGACATGTTTTTGGCTACAAACCTTTATTGAAACAAATGGGGGTTAGAAAATGCCTCACAATCCCCAATCTAGGAAGAATTTTCATACCACAACCAAACTTAGTGGGTTTCTCCAGCGTCAAAATGTCCAAACAAAAGTATGTCCTGTGTCTGTATTCCTATTCTGGCCCTCGTACTCTAAAATAACTCCAAGGTGTATAGAGTATTGTCTCTTGATTTCTCAGAGTGCTCAGATGATCAAGTTCAACACAAAAGTTCAAATACAACAGAAAGCTGTCCAAATAGACGATGTTCACTGTTCCAGGGAATAGCTTCCTTCATGGCTTAGTGGGAAAGATTATGAGAATATCTGGTGAGTTTTTGTTCAGGCCACAGATACCTATGGACGAAGAGGGGGGGACAGACTATTCTCCTAGAGTTAAATGCAGCCATAGTGCGAGGGGAATTGGCCATGCTCAAAGGAACAGATGACGAGGGCAGGGCATGGAGAACAGTGATTGTCATTGGGGAAGGGTACAGATTGACTGATGTCACTGATGAGGTTATGTTTAGAGATGATCGATCAGATGATGAAGTAATATTCAACATGAGTATTGCATATTGGATCAGAATGGAGAAAATAAAGATTCCACAGCTAATGGTGATAGTGCTGCAGCGGCCAGCATTTTTTGATGAAGACTTGGAAAAAGTGCCAAGCTCTTTATGGACTACAGGCCCCTATGACGTAGGCCTATTGAAGACAATAGGAGAGGTTAAGATTAAGCTGAAGCCAGGAGCAATTTTACCTCAAGCAAGACAGTACCCAATGTCTCAAGCTGCGGATGAGGGTATTTTTAAGATTATATCAGCCCTGATGGAACAAGGTATTTTAGTGACGTCAGAGTCACTGTGTCATACCGCGGTGTAACCTGTTCTGGCCACAGATACCTATGGACGAAGAGGGGGGACAGACTATTCTCCTAGAGTTAAATGCAGCCATAGTGCGAGGGGAATTGGCCATGCTCAAAGGAACAGATGACGAGGGCAGGCCATGGAGAACAGTGATTGCCATTGGGGAAGGGTACAGATTGACTGATGTCACTGAGGAGGATATGTTTAGAGATGATCCATCAGATGATGAAGTAATATTCGAGATGATTAGTACATACTGGATCAGAATAGAGAAAAGAGAGATTCCACAGCGAATGGTGATAGTGTGGCAGCGCCCAGCATTTTTTGATGAAGACTTGGAAAATGTGTCAAGCTCTTTATGGACTACAGGCCCCTATTACGTAGGCCTATTGAAGTGGACAGGGGAGGTTAAGATTAAGCTGAAGCCAGGAGAAATTTAACCTCAAGCAAGACAGTACCCAATATCTCAAGATGCGGATGAGGGTATTTTTAAGACAATATCAGCCCTGATGGAACAAGGTATTTTAGTGACGTCAGAGTCACTGTGTAATACCGCGGTGTAACCTGTGAAAGAATCAAAGTGAGGGTTGTGGAGATTCATACAAGACATGAGACTGATTAACCAAATTGTAGAGCCAGAGTTTCCTTTAGTTCCAAATATGGCAACGATATTGTGTAGTATCCTAGCAGAAGCACTGTATTTTACTGTGATTGACTTATTGACTTAAAGCACAAGTGAATAATGAATGAATTGAATGGACTGAGGAAATGGAGGAAGGGTTTAAAGAATTAAAGAAAGAAATATGTCCAGTTTTGGGAATTCCCAACTATGATGAGGAATTATTTTTATTTTCACATATGAATGGGACAGTCATGACAGCGGTGCTTACACAGAGGACTACATTGGGGTACACACCCCTGTTATATTACAGTTTGATTTTAGATCCAGTTATGAGAGGGCGCTTTCCTTGCGAATATTCGCTGGCAGCAGCTGTGTTTGCAATAGAGAAGTCTACTAGTATTGTGATGGGGTGTTCAATGACATTGCTTGTTGAGCATGTTTTGTTTGCCATTTTGGAGAAACCTAAGGGTACATTGACATCTCAGAGGGCTTCCGCATATGAGGTAGTTATATTGAATCCATCAATCAAAATAGTTAGGTGTTAAATAGTGAACCCTGCCACGTTTATAGCTGAGACTGTGGCAGAGGGTGGCCATGTGGATGATTGCGCTAACTACAAGGAATTCTACTATGACATCCCAAGCATAAAGGAAAATGTGCTAGCATGGGGGGAGATTCTCTCTATTGACGGGTCTTCAAAAATGTATCAAACTGTTGGGAAAAGGTGTTCAGGTGCTGCCGTGGTGAGGCATAGAGCAAACAAGGAATTGGAGGTTGTAGCACGTGCAAGGCTACCGTCTCACTTTTCAGCACTAGCAGCAGATTTGGTGGTGCTCATTGTCGTGCTCGAGAAACACGCAGGGCAGGAAGTAACAGTGTACAGTGACTCCGCCTATGTGACGTTAACCATGCATGCATGGCTAGCAGGTTGGAAAACGTCGGGCTACCTCACAGCGGACAGCACTCCAGTGCAACACGCTGCATTATTGGACAGGCTTATTAAGGCCTAAAACTCCGAGCAGCCATTCCAATAGTTAAATGTGCAGCATATACTAAGCAAACTGACTTTATCTCTCACAGGAGTGAAG
The DNA here is from genome assembly GCF_040938575.1 of Ambystoma mexicanum. NCBI lineage: Eukaryota > Metazoa > Chordata > Amphibia > Caudata > Ambystomatidae > Ambystoma > Ambystoma mexicanum. Next base: position 655,593,554 of record NC_090921.1, read on the forward strand.
CCGCAGACGAAGAAGCCAAAAGGGTTGCATATTCACCAGATATTTCAAGTTTTGATATTCCAGATGTAAAGAAAAAAGTAGTAACCATTATGATTGTAGTTGAAGGGTTTAATTATTTATCAAGAACACAGTTGATGGAGGATCAAGGTGGTGCACCACAGGAAGAGCAGGAATTGTGGAAACAAAGGGGGTGTTCTTTGTCCCCCTCTGAAGCATTATGGTGACAGGACAGCACTGGAAAGCCGGTAATGCCTGTAGCCTTGTTGAGGGCAGCGCATGAACAGCTGCACCACCCTGTGCATGTAATTAAGGAAAGCCTTGCAGCAGCTATTGTGGAGGACTGGTTCGTACCGAACGTGCTAGAACACGTTACATTTTATGTAGAAAATTGCATCGTATGTCCTAATGTTACCGCTGGGCATACACTGCGAATGATCAGAGGAGTGATTCCTCGACCGAACTGTGCTTTTCAACATTTACATATTGATTATGTTGATATGCTGCAAGTATGTAGTGGATACAGGTATATGATAGTGGTGGTGTGTCCCTGTTCCAGGTGGATAGAAACAGGTCCTTGTACACACCCTGATGCCACTTGTGCTGTGAGGTTTTTAGTCCAAGAAGTCTTTCCCAGATGGGGAGTATGTGAGGTGCTGAGATCTGACAATCGGCCCATTCTGTTAATGAAGTATTTGAACAGATTAGCCTACTGCTTAGTATAAAACACATATTTTCTTCTGCTTATCACCTGCAAGTAAATAGGATACGTGAGAGACTCAACAGTTTCCTTAAAGAGAGAATTGCAAAATTGAAATTGACATTGAAGAAGGGATGGCTATATTGCCTGCCCCTCGCATTATATGCATTAAGGAATCAGCCTGGGTCGAACCAAAACCTCACAGCCCACGAGTTAATGACAGGGAGGCGAATGAGAACGCCTTTGTCTCCTCCATTGAGGAGCAGAAGTGATGCTCAGAGACTGCAGAAATGTTAGGAAATGAGTTACGTGCTTATTTAACATGTGTGATTGATAGTATCTCTGTCATTTCAGATCAACTCAAGCTCTAGGGGGTCAGTCTCAGAACACAGATGAAGACCATTCAGCAACCAGACTTCAAGAACTACTTCCTGTACCTAAATTATTTGTCAGAGATTCAGTCCTAGTGCGTAACTTCACAAGGAAGTTGGCACGAGCCCTGTTTTAGTGGTCCCTATATCATTGAAAACATTGCTCCCCCAGCAGTAAAAGTCCAAGAAAGACACGCCTGGATCCACTTAAGTGACGTAAAGCCTTACGCTGGTGAGACCGATGCACCCCCAACCGTTGATTCAGCAGCAAGACAAAAAGATGAAGTTCAGCATGTGCCGACTCGATTGATGACAAGGAAAAAGGATGCCAAGGTTGCTGATTAAATAAATACAAGTGTGCATTTGGACTGTGTCTCACCCCGAACACTCTTTATAGATATTATAGTAGGAGTACAAAACTAAATTCTTGAGTCACCGGAATCTTTGAATTGGACTTTAGAAAGTGTGATGTTCTGAATATGCCAAATCTGGAGTTCGAGTTTGACGACTGAAAACATGCGCAGTTTCCAGATTCATTCCTCACTGAGTTTCTCTTTGGTTAATTCAAATGGCCCTGTCAGATGTTGATGCCCATAGACTACTTCTCGCTGTCTTTGTTTACATACTTCAGGCGTATCCTGCTCTTGTTGGGTGTTTTTCTGCAAGTTAGGTGTTAGGTGTTTTTCTGCAAGATCCTAAAAATAGCCCTGCAATTAGGAGGCTGCTTATGGCGACAGTTGAACAGCTTCTGCAGTTACCTGATCATTTAACAAGGCTGCCTGATTAAAAGGTTTTTTCCTTCCTTAAAGCAGTACACAGGCACAATGAGGAATGTTGGGAGTGGTACAGTTTCAGAAAGTGAGCAAACTCAACGACGTGTGGAGAAGCGTAAATGGCAGGGATTAATGTACTGGTGCATAATATATGCATGCTCAACATTTTTTTTCTTCAGATTTTGCTAATCCATACTGTATACTTCATTGGTCCAAGCAAGGTAGAAGTCCCTTTGATTCATCCCACTCCAGTGACTTATGCAGATTTATCTATTATTCGAAAGTGCTCAAACACGGTCTCCTGTCAAATGGTCTAGATGTAAAAAGACTTTAGGCAAGCTACACCAAGTCTTGAAGATAAGACGATGCTCACACTCCCTTCTATTCTCAGGCAGAGTGATAATTTGCAAGGCTGAGTTCAAAGTCAATTTGAATGGCAGACAGCAGTAGTGATCATGGATGATGGGCTAATTGGGTGGGGAGGCATGGTCAAGTCGAACCCACAAGCACCTGGGGTACAGGCTTGTATGCTGCTAGTGAGTGGAATATTCCAGAAGAGTGCACGTGTGCAAACCAATCGTAGAGGGCTACGTAGTAAAGAGCCCTATAGTTTGAAAGCTAATGAAACATTGTGTATTTCATGAAGGCGAAGATTACTTGCAATAGGGGTGGCACAGCTGTCCACCTGACCTTAGAGATCCAATCACAATCCTATCCCCCATAGAAAGTATACCTAGATGTTCCCCTTAAGCATACCACAACCCCAAGTAGGTTTTCCTATTTTGTCACGTAGTATTACTTCAGTGATGACGAATTTTTACTATATAAATGTAATTTTTTATTAAATGCTTTGAGAACTCTCGACAGAGATTGGAGCAAACGTCCAGTGATGTCCGTTGTACTCCCTGTTTTAGACAATTGCAAATAAAACAGTTATGTTTTTGCCAACTTCCTGAGTCTGTCTTATTATTGGTGCAAGAGCAAAATATGCATCCTCATCCATCCCATATATCGCTACCTCGCTTAAAGGGCTTCAGGAAGTATTAGGGAATGGGACGTATTGGGGAATGGGAAGCATTGGGGATTGGAAAGGAATTGGGGGGAGTAAGGAGTTCCAGACTGGAAGTATTTGGGGGGGTGGTGTAATAGATTTAACTAATTGGGGTATGGGAAGATTTGGAGAATGAAGGAACTGGTGACGAAATTATTAGCGATGCAAGCTGTTGGGGCAGGTAAAGCATTGGGTACTAAAAGAAGTGGGGCATGAAAAGAATTGGGAAGAGACGCTAGGTGTTGGGGAATGAGAAGAACTGGGGAAGCAAATAGTCGGGGGAATTGACAGAATGGGGTAAGATATCATTGGGGGATTGAGAAGAATTGGGGAAATGAAAGACTTGGAGAATGGACAGAATCAGGAATTGGAAAAAGGGGAAGGGTCAAGAATTGGGTAATGAAAGAAATTGGGAAAATGAAACACAAATGACAAATAAAGAAAAAATTACGAAACGAAAATGGCCATGTGTAGTGAGGGAATGGCTAGGTAGGAAAGGGGTCTACCGATAGGGTCCACTTGGATGCTGACGCGGAGGGACAAAGGAAGGCACATCCAGCGCAGAATCCTGAGTTGTGGTGGAGAAACGGATCACCTGTAAACCAGCTCCTGGCTTGATGTTCAATAAAACTTGCTGGCAATGTTAACTTTCACCTTGACTACTTGACAACTGGTCCTGCCTCTTCATTCAGGGGAACTGCAAGGAAGTCTTGGGGAGGGATTGGGATAAGGGAAGTGCAGATACAAGCCTGGTGTCTGGCATGACTGTTGGGGGGGCAGAGCATGTGTATGACAGGTGGGGGAAGAAGGGGGGGCGCAAGTGTGGGTTCTCAATGCTAAGAGTAAGGTTTACGCAACAGAGCTCTTTGTTTGTACAGTATCGAAGTACAAAGGAAGCAGCCGGACCACTTGGATTGCTCCGTTATCACAGCCTAATCTAACACGTGTTCACGTGGGCTGGAAACGCTGTTTTTCAGGCAAGGGCTGGCAGGTGAGGCAGTGGGTGGGGCTGGCGTCTATAAAGAGCGTGCTGCACATGCCTTGGCAGGCAGAAAAGTCAGAAGAGACACCTGGTGCCCGACTCCTCGCGTCTGCAGAATTCGCCTGTTAGACTAGTAAGTGCACACCTGTACTAGCTGCTACACTCAGCGTTGCACTGTGTGATGTTAGGCTAACAGTCAAGTGGGCCGAGGTCTGAGAGGAGGAGCACAGATCTCGGGGGCAGCCGAGCAAGCGCTCAAGAGGATATTGGGGCGGAACATGGGGCTTTTGTTAAAATACATGTTTGGCCGGATGGAGGAAAGCGTGAGAAGTAACGGCACGTGAAGGGATTTAGCAACGACCGTAGCAATGCAAGATGAGAGGGTGGGTATATAAGCACAGATACCAAGCCTCAAATCTCTCACTGGGTGGGACCCCTGCATTTGGCGATCTTCTCCCCTTCTCCAGCACACCATGAATGCCTGTCATCTTGCTCCACGTGCCCCCAGAGTCGCCTGCGCAGGTTCAGCCTCGTGCCCTTCTCCGTGCCCTGGAATGGCGTTTTAGACTCATGTAGCGTTCTATAATACGGCACCTTTTCCGATTTAAAGCTCATTGCAAGACAATTCTGCACAGTCCCACTACATTTCCCTGTCTTCTATCCGCCACGATGTATTATTGTATGTACATTGTCAACTGTTTGTAATAATATGTTGTGTACTGGGTGGGGATTGATTGAAATTCCCAATCGGAAACACAATGGATTTCCCTTATTCTATGAGCTACGGTCACATGCCTTTATACTGCATTGACACTTTTGGCATGATTAGTTCGCATGTTAAGCCTTGCCGCTACTGCACGTTAAGCACTACTCATGGAAACCGTCACTTATGCGGCGAAAGTCTAAGCACACACTGCCCTTCACTTTCCCTAGCAGCCATCATCACCCTCGGCTCCGGAACACTGACTTTCACAGCAGTCAATTATCCCAAAGTAAAGGCATCTCGGGCGTTAATTCTTCAGTATGTTCCAGCCTGTGGGCAGTACCCGCAGCCTGTGACTGGAGAATAGCGTAACGTGAAGGAAGTCAGAGACGGGTCACGTGCGACAGGGATGTGAAAATTCCAGAGGATAACCAGTCAAAAATGCTGCTGCCCAAAGCCTCGGAACTAGTGCAAATACTAAACAATACAGAGGATGCACTTTTTTTGTGGTACTTTGAGAAATGCAATTTCTTTTACCAAAGGAAACATGCACATTGCCATGGGGACTATGCAAAGGTTAGGAGATGCACTGTACAGTGCCTTTGCATATGTGGGTGTGCCCTGAAAGAGCTTGTCGTTGTGAAACGTGTAAAACAGAAACAACCTAGTAATATTTCTAGCCATATTTAAGGGATAGAAATGCAGGTGGAAGAGCAACAGTTCACGCTGCTGCTTTACGCATGTGGTATGCTCCCCCAGGCCCGATCGTGTGAGAAAGTTCACGCGCACACCCGGAATACACGTACCCCGCTCAATCGCGTGTGTAACTTCCCGCGCAACCCCGAAATACACATGCCCCGCTCGCACAGGCACTATTGCTGTATGTTGCCACTTTTGTAATGCGCAGGGACGCTACCGCCTGCCTTCGTGTGGCGGACGTGTTTGGGCTTGTGCGTGTCTTTCGCTGTGCGTGGCTTTGCCCTATTCGATTCCATGAATACGTGTGGTTCGGGTGCGTGTGGGCGTTCCGTCTGCTTCCCTGCAGTACATCCCCAGTTACGCCCTTGTTTTCGCGAGTTGTTCCCCATTCCGCGCGTTACACCCCGTGTTCCGCCCACTTTCTAGTGTATGCGCAGAGGTTGTGCGCTTTCACTGTGCGCGTCGCGCACGTCTTTCGGGATGTTGCAGTGACGTGTGCGCCATGCACGGGTTCGGTGCACATCCCGAGGAAGACACGCGCAGGGACTTCCATGAATAGCACGCGTGCGCGTGCGCCTCTTTTTTTCCGCTTGCGCCTGCTTGCGCCTGCTTGCGCGTAGATTTTCGGCGCACGTTTGTTCCATGAATCGGCCCCATAATGTAGATAACATTGAATTCAATCAATTCCCCCGTGGCACATCCCTCCCTTTCCCGATTCACTGGCGCAATGCATCACTTTCAGAGCAGAGTAAGAGGGTTCCGGGGTGTCACCCCTGGATTAGGACAAAAGGGATGAGGGGGAGAGGGAAGGGGCCACGGCTCTAGGGCTGACCTCTCGAGAGTGCAGGGGTGGAAGGGGCGCTGGGAGGGGTAACAGAGAGAGGTCGAGAGAGAGAGATGTTGGAGCAAGCACCTGTTGGAGAAAGAATGGTATGCAATGGGAGTTTTGGAATGGTGACGTACAGTCACCAGGACTCATCTCCGTGGAGTCCTGATTTAGCATCACTGCTGACCGCAGTAATGGACCATATCTGTCACCAAAGCCAAGATAATATGTCAGATTTATTCTTGCCTGTTATCACAACGTTGACAAATGCTTTAGGAAGAAGTTTGGCATTAAATGCACAGGGTTATTATTGTGTTTGATTATAGCCAACAGAGGAGACTCTGCATCTAACGGGAAGGGACCCTTCAATAGGAACAGCATTTTGGGAACCTACCTGAAAGTATATTCCAATTGCACAGTTTCTTGACATAGACACTCTTCTTATTCTGGGGGAATTTTAAAACACAGATGAACAGCCCCTTCACAGCCTCAGACTATACCTTGAAGTCTGACCGCCGCCTTCTATCCGACTATAAAACCCTAGAATTTATGACATGATAGTTAGTCACTCGCTGTGGAAGCGAGGTAGCCACCTGTTCTGCAGTACATACATTTACCACATGATGGTATGACTTTATCATATTCATCTCGGGAGATAGGATTCTGCAAATCAGAGAATTCCCTGTGCCCCTGGGCAGTATTCGTGGAGGTGCAGTGAGGGTCTGGATGTCTGTCAGTGGGAAATAACCACAAGCAAGGCTTCCCCCTACACTACTAAGGCGAATGGGGGTGTGCTCAATCCAAATGTACCCTGACCAATGTTCCCTCTAATTATTTTTCTCCAAGGGCAAAAATGGGTGGCTTTCGTGCGCACACTATTTTCCATGTGCGCAACAGACTAAGGAAGTAAGCCGCCTTGTGAGCATGCGTAGTTAGTGAGCGACCATCTCCGAAGCGTTTGGAAGGGAATGTCTCCTTCCCAACCATTGCAATTCTTTTAAACAATGTAAAAGATGTATCTTACAACACTTTATCCAAGCATATAGGCTAAAAAAACAAATATTTTATTTGCAATTATAAGGAGAGCTAGTGACCCAATCCAAGAGTTCACGTTCTGCCATAGTAGCTCACAAAAGTTCTCATGTGCAGAGAAAAAAATGTGCACGTCCAAAAAAAGCGTTGTATGCTAATTGCAAACAATAGGTTTAGTTGTGGCTATTCTTTTGTCACCATTGCTCAGAGACAATGCAGAACGTGTTTTATGCCATTTGAAAAGAACACTCGTATATTACAAAAAAATAAATAATATTGCTTATCGCTGTTGTGACTGTCAAAAATTCAGGCAGTATACAATATTTGCAGATTGAATAGTGGCAACTAAAATGAATGTGTTAGAAAACATTCCAATAGGAGTTCATTTTCCAGTTTAATGAAGTAATTCAAGGGACAGGAAAACATGCCTCATAATTTGTTTAAGGATTATAGTTGCATCAGAGTGCCCACCAGAATGATGACCAGAATTTCTGGGCCTTTGCTTACTATCTACATTACGTTGTCCTGTGAGTTGTAAAAACACTTACTCAAAACCAGCATTACAGCTAAGAGGCATACAAACATCCATGTTGACTCCCTAAACACAGGGAAATGTGCCCAAAACTGGAAACTATGAGCCTTCCCCCCACTTTTACCCCTAAAACTTCACTGAAATGTATTTGAATCAGTGACCAGCTTAGCAGTGGCAAAGATAGGAGTTCTAATAATAATACTAACCGAACTCAAGAGAAATTTGAAGGGGAACATACCTGTTCAATATGCATGAAGTATCCCTACTGGGAAAGCTAATAACTTTTTTCTCCCTGAAATTCTTTTTGATTCTAAGTGGGGAGTAAAATATTATCAGAGCCCTTCGTGTAAACGTGATATAGGAAGTAAAGTAAAATGACATGGCACATAATCCAGCTTATAGTTTTGCCCACTCTTCCTCATCACAACCTGATAAAATACAACACAAGCCTTTCTGAGGTTCCCTATTGAGTCCCGTTGAAGGACATCACATGTGTTTGCCTATTAAGTCAATAGCAACAATGCTCAGAGGTACAACAGATTGAGCGCATTTTTCTTGAAGTACGGACCCCTCTTCAGAAATTCACTGTTATCACTTAAAGAAAATGCATGTATGTGGATGCTAGAGGCAATAAAAGCAGAACACCAGTGCATTGTGAAAGCCCTAAGCAGCCGAGCATAGAAAGAAACAAAAGTTGATCATTTTTGGGGCATGGTGGTGCGTGCACCTGTTATCCCAGCATGAGTGTGGGAGGCTGAGGTTGTGGATGGGGGTTCACGGCTGCTGTACGCCTCCACTGGTGATCTGCTAGAGCTATCCTGAGTATATTCTGTGTCACCCCAAGTCAAGGTGCCCGTGTTCTGTTCCTGGTGAACCCCAAGAGAAGGGGACTTGTTTCTGTGGCAAGTGGGATCTACGAAGTACACAAGCAGTGAGCTGGGCCTCCAAAAAAAGTTGTCATTTCCTAGACTATTATTAGAGTTTCCTATTCTTTAGCAAACACACCTCAAATGTCCTTTACTTCACTTTACTGCCAAAATGTCTGACTTGGGATTTGAAAGTTGCTCATTAGTTCTTCCACGCAGAAGTAATGTTCTCCTACGCCCTTCCTCCCATACCCTTCTCTAGCTTCTGTGCTAGCCTCCAATACTAGTCGACAGGGATCTGTAAAAAGTGAGGGATTGTAGAAGTAAAACAGTTACTGGGATATATGCATACCCACAATACTTTGCAAGCAAACATATTTAAAGGTTCATCATGACATGTGCAGTTTAAATTTCATGAATGTGCATGTGGACAGTTTTGAAGTGCATACAACATTGTTTACAACATACACACCCCTCCTATTGTTGGGTTGAATTATACATCTTACTTAAACAGTTTTTGAATAGCAGAGAGTTACTATATCATTTGCTAGGGTCTATGCCCAATGGAACTCTGAAAACCTGGAAAGCATGCAGACTGTGTTAAAAGCAGTGTAGCTGTCCTGATATTTGGTTCCCTAATACCATATGCCGGGCATAGGCCATACCCATTATCCCTTGAGGGCCAAGTACACCATATTGCAATGTTGCTCTCCATGTATAAGAAAAAGTTAACAATGCTGAAGTAAGAGATGCTGAGCCTGACATTTGACTACTTAAAATCCTTAGAGGGCAAATTCATATTTGAGTTTTATAATGTGTTAACCTGCAAGGGGAATTAATCAAAGTCCTAAAGTGATGCATGTACAAAGAATAGGAGGCATGGAATGAGGTTTCACATCCAGGTAGCGACCTTACTTGCAGTCAAATATCTGATATTTGAGCTGACAGTTGTGTGATGCTTTTGATAAGGCACCATGAGTAACAGAAATTCTGGTACTTGAACGTTAGTCATATTATGATAAACATACAATAATTGGATGTGGGTACAAGTCTGGTACCTTTTCACAGAGCCACGGTAGGCAGAGTCAAGGTTGTCCAGTTTAATTGGTTCTATGTCATAATCCCGCATTTTAGAGCCCAAACACAAAAAAGACTGATTTATTTTTGCCCGTTTTCTTTGTGTAGGCTTTAAAATGTGGTATTATTATATAGAACCCCCTCTTTACCTCCCACTCAATCTCTCGATAATCGAGGCGGTTTAACACCCCAAACCCACCCTTTCCCATCCACCACCCTATTCCCACATCTAAATACGCATTCTCCCTACACATAAGCATACAAACACATACACCCACGCACACATACAGTTTCAAATGTACCTGTTACTCCCACGATGAGTCGGCTTGGGCACACAGAGCCTGTCAATTCCTTTGCGCACTCGTGTGTGGCAGGGGCCTCACAGTCCGATTTAGAAAGACCGCTTTATGCGGCCACGGAGCGGTCTTTCTAAATCAGTCTTTTTTCCTTTTGGAAAAAAGAAAAATGTCTTTTGACCTAGAACCGTATTATCTACATGTAGCCTAGGGCAAAAGTTAAAGTAATAAGGGTATAGGTGTGTTAGAGTCCAGCATAGGAGCAATGGGCGGGAAGGAGCAGATAATTTGGTTAGTGTGTACGCAAATCGTAGTTAAATCTTCTGTTCATGGAGCTACTGTTCCATATTAGTTTTAAACCTCTTGTGGGTGTATTCTATTTTTGGGGTTTGTATGTTTTTAATGTCACGCTTGCATGGTGGGGAAATGTAAATAGGCTAGACCAGCATATCAGACCAGTTACTATAATTTAGCTTTTCCCTGAGAGAAAGCAAATGTTAGATACCTGTTGTGGCTTGTACCTTTTTACATCTATTTGAATAGGTGGGAAGTGTCTGGGTGTGCTGCTAAAACTCTTCTGAGTGGCACCCAGAAGGAGGCTGGGCAAGCCAATATGCGCACAGCTTAGAGAGAACATTGACCCTGACACTTGCACCCAGTGGTGCTCACAGGGTTTATTTATTTTTACATTTGTATAGTGCACACAAGCCCTAAGGCATCAGGGCACTGCAGTGAACCAGTTACTTGTGGCCCGTAGGCGGTGACCAATAATATTTAAGTACATAGAAATTACATACATAGTGGTTACATACAGGTTAGGTAGGGCATCGTTACATCATTCATCTGAGAGCTCACATGTTGAGTGGGCTTGACAAACAACCAGGTTTCGAGGGCTCGGCGGAGGGCCCAATAGGATTCCTCTACTCTTAGCGCATATGGGAGGGAGGTCATTTTTTAGACACAATGACTGGGAAACTTGTCCCTCCTGCCTTGGCACATTTGAATTTGGGTTGTAAAACTCTATGGGTGTAAGGGGTTCTGGTAGGCCAGGATGAGTGAGTTTTGGCAATTCTCTGGGCCAGGTTTGGTGGGGCGGAATTTGACATACACCTGTGACTGATTGTGAGTGTCCTAAATGTTATTCTTTCTTGGATGGGCAGTCAGTCTACAGCTCTGCGGGGGGCTGATATGTACTCAGATTTTGTAATGTTTAGGCAGCTCACAAGGCCTTTTTTGGACGTCTGTAGTTTTTGTATATTGTGCGCAGAGGTACCAGTGAAGAGTATATTACAGTAGTCCAGCCTTGCACCAACCACTGCACTAGCAATCGTTAGGCAACTGTCTGTGGAGAGGAAGGGTCTGGCAGGTTTAGGAGTTTGGTTGAGTAGGCCGCTGAGGAAGCTATTGTGTTAACTTGACGAGTTAGGGAAAGTGCTGCGTCAAGGTAGACTCCTAATATTTTTACCGCCGGAGAGACTGAGATCAGGGTGCCTCCAATGATTAAGGCTGAGTAGACCATGTCCAATTTTATTAGCACAGAGGATTGCCCAACAAGGAGAAGTTCAATCTTCTTGTCATTGAGGCAGAGGCCACGGGTAGCCATCCAGGCTTGGGTGGTGGCATAGGTTGAGTTCAGTGTGGCAATGTCCTTGATGTGATTTCCAGAGAGGGGGAGGTTAATTTGCATGTCATCTGCACAGTCAGTATACGGTATGCCAAGAGGTCAAATAGTGGCTTTGTGAATATGTTGTACATAGTTGGCAAAAAACAGGACCTTTGTGGTACTCCGCAGCTGATAGGGGCGGACGCAGCGCAGTCATTGTCAGAGAATACCTTCATTGTTCTTCCTTCTAGGAAGGAGGCGATCCATGAAGCCACTCCTGGGGAGAAGGAGGCTCTGAGGTAAGGTGGGGGCATAGTGTGCTATGGTCAACCAAATCGAAAGCCACAGACGTCTAGTAGGAGCAGTAGGGCAAGTTTTCCCTCATACCTGATCTCATCAATTTGGTTTTTCAGGTTCAAGGAAGCTGACTCCGTGCCATGACCTGGACGGAATCCAGACTGACGGACTCCAATGATGTGGTTTAGTTCTAGGTGACGTTGAATTTGCACATATGCAGCTTTGTCAAGTATTTTTTATAGGAAGGGGACTGAGGTGATGGGCCTGTAGTTGTTCAGTAAAGCTGGGTCAAGTGATGTTTTTTTTAAAAAGGGGTAGAACCCATGATTCTTTGAGGCTAGATGGTACAGAGCCTGTTGAGAAGGAGTTAATGAATGCCGTGATAAACAGAGCCAGTACTTCAGCCCAGTCTTTGACAAGTGGGGGCAGGGCAGACATCCCCTTTACATCTTGATGTCTTTAAGCATTGTAAAATGAGTAGGGTATCCTGAATGGTGATATTGCTCAAGCTGAACAGAGGGATCCTAGGATATTGGAGGTAGTCGTGTAGGTGGCTTTGGTGCCCTGGAAAGTGTGTTTAAGGCTGGCTGGTTTGGCTAGTATTTTATTCTGAAGCATGTGCATTTTCGGCAGCATGGCTTCAGAGCAGCCAGAGGCACAGAAACCACTCTACTGAATGCACATGAAGACTTGCTCTCAAATCTCCATTCAAACTCTCCATCCGTTATTATTCTTCTGGATCTTTCCTCTGCCTTCAACATGGTCAATCATGCCACCCTTGGCATCACGGGCCTGGCACCTGACTGGGTGATCTCATTGCTCTCCGATCGAACCTCTAAAGTTCAACTGGGCCCTTTTCTCTCTCCTATCACACTTTCCGCCTGCAGCATCCTTCAAAGCTCTATCCTCTCTCAGTGGCTCTTCAACTGCCACCTTGCCACTCTGGCCCACCTGATCTCCTCCTTCTCTCCTCACTTCCAGTGTTATGCACATGACACGTAGCTCTGCTTCATGCTTCCCTCTACTGCCTCCTCTTGCTCCTCTCTCATTCCTGACTGTCTGACTGCTATTTAGGCATAGTGTTCTGCCAATGATCTCTGCTTTAATGCCATTAAGACTGAGATCCTCCTCATTGGGACCCCAACTTCCTCCATCCCTCTGGCTGCCTTCTATGGGTCCCCCCTCACCCTCTTGTGAGATGGCTGGACTATTGCAACAGCTTCTTCCTCGATCTTCCATTATCCTCCTTTTGCTACCTTCAACTAATAGGACTTAATGACTTATCCTTGGCCTCAAGCCAAGGGACCGCATGTCTCCAGTCCTAAAACTCAACACTAGCTCCAGGTTGCTACTAGGATCAAGTTCCCTCTGCATCATACACAAGGCTTTCTGGGACCTGGCACCCCGCTATATCCAACTATTGTGCACTGAATACCTCCCTGCTAGAGCCCTTTGGTCTTCTATCTCCAACTCTCTGCAGATCAGACACTTCTCCAAGCAGAGAGTGGGGAGCGGGGGGGTAGATCTCTCTCCCTTCAGAAGCCTCCCTCTGGAATGTGCTACCTGTCCTTGCAGGCTTAAGCCAGATCCCCTTAAGTTCCATAAGGTCCTCAAGACCTCCGTTTTCTCTTCTTCCTTCTCTCTTGCCCTCACCCCCATCTGCTGCAGTGACTGGCTGCCTGGTTCCCTCTAAATTCTACAGGGCACCAGGCCCCACCACCCAGTCTACCCCCCTCGCACTTAGCATGTGGACCGCACATCATGCAATCCTTGGCACCTGCCCTCCTGGCCCCCCTTACCACTCAATGAGCCCCCGTGTCCCTCTCCCTCCCCTCTCCTCCTCCCTTTTTCACTTTCACTCTCTCCTCTTTATGCTGTACTTCCTCTCCCACCCTAGCACTTCACTTTCGTGCAGACCGGCACCCACCCACCCCCCATCTCCCTCGCACTTCTTGTAACTGCACTTGCATGATCCGAAAGTCACAAGGCCTAGTATGACCATTATTGTTATCTTTCTCCCTTGTTTCCCCTAGCCCCCTTTTTTGTCTTGTGGTGCCTTGAAACACTATTTGTTGTATAGGCTCCTTACAAATATCAATAAAAAAAATAGACAAAGGGGCGTCATTCCGAGTCTGGCGGTATGGTAAAAAAGTATGGCACTTTACCAGACCGCCGACTACGGGTTTGCCGGTGGGGCACCTGGGTTACCTCCAGCTAAATGCTGGAGGTAAGTCAGGTGCCCTACTGGCCAAAAAATCCCTCATTACAGCCACTGGAATAGCTGGCCTTGGTAATGACGGAAAATTCCCTTATGGAGTCCTATGGGACTCCATGAATGAGGATTTACACCGTCCCGCCAGCACTCGTAATCTGGCAGCATTGGCAAAGGTAAGTACCAAATGCTGGTATACTGCCAGCTCTACCGCCAGGATACCAGCATACTCGCAATGAGGCCCAAGTGACTTGTAAGCCCCCTCTTCCACCCTAGTATTTCAAGTATATAATTTTGAACAATGACTTGGTGCAATTTCATGCCTGAACACATCTGCTCAAGTACCCAGAGTGCCTTACTACACAACAGTCTGCGCATTAGCAATGGTGCTGGTGCTTCTGGTGCTGGTGCTTCTGTGTCCCTATTCCCATGGAGTCCCCTAGGACTCCATGGGAATATGGACTTACACTTCTGCCACCTGATAGCCCGGGCTGTCAGAAGTTATAATGTCCCGGTGGCACCGGGATCTCAGGCACGCAAACAGTGTTAAGATCCCGGCTGCAACCCGCCGGTAGCACAAGCGGGTTACAGCCTGAATCGTAATGAGGCCCATAGTCTGCCCTCAGTCGACATTAACACACAAGGCGAGGGTGGTATACCGATCAGCTGTGTCTGTGTTACCATTATTTTGAGTCACTGCTGTTTTAGCAGAAATGCGGGATTGGGTAAACAGTTTACCCACTACTCAACCCTGTACAGAGCAGTAGTCACACAGTGTGCCAGTAGTGATTTGTCACAGTGCATGTGGCAGCGTTGAAAACTATGTCAATGGGAGCACATGATTAGCAGGGAAGGCCCATAAGAAGACTCCAGCAGTAATTGAGGTAGCAGGGTGGATATCAGTTTTGGCAGAGTGATAGGTGAGAAGGGGTGGGTCTTGCAGATGTCGAGAAGATTGTTCCTATATAAGTGATTGTAGAGGTGATAACGAGTTGGGGACTAATATTGCGGCCCAAGAAGATCCCAAGGTGGCATTCTTTGAAGGAGGGGGTATTTAGATGAGAACAAAATGGCGAGGGGAGTAGTGGAGCATTAGAGGGTGGAAGAAAGATGTTCTCAGTTTTAGAAAAGCTGAGCATTGGGCAGTGAAGCACCATCCAGTGTTGGATGGCAGAGAGCCATTTGGAGATTCTCAGGATTTAGCGCAAGGGCTGAGGAGGTGTGAGAAGGGATGTGATTTCCATACAGGAAGTTTCGAGAAAAGTTGAAGTCATTAAATGTTTGTGCAATGGTTGAGGGCTTATGGGGAGAGGATGAAAAAGGAGGATCGCAACTAAGGCAGGCGTGGTGTGAAGGAGGGCGATGGCTGTGGGGACCAAGACACTGAAGTGAATACGGAAGAATTCATAAGGGAATAGGCTGATAGTGACTTTAGAAGGGGTGAGGGAAGAAGAGAGAAAGACAAGGTCAGAACAGTTGCTTTGGGTGTGGGTGGGAATGTTGTGGAGGGAAGTCAGGAATTGATCAGAAAGGAGGGAGTCTAGTTCAAATCGGTGTGGGGAGGTCATTTTGTTTGGGTAGGTGGAAGTCACCCATAAGAGTATCGTGGGCTTCTGTGGGAAGTGTCACAGAGAAGTTCAAGATCAGGGAAGAAGTTGAGTGGCCAGGTGGCCAATTGATAAGGAGGATGGTGGGGGGATGCAAGGAGATGAGTGGCAGTAATGAGAATGTAGAGAAGCCAGATTGTCAGGTGTGAAGTGTTAGCCATTTTGTTAAAAAGGCAACCTCTCTCCTAAGTCAAGCTGAGGAGTGAAGGAAGAGCAAGCTTCATAGTTTTGAGCTGATGGGGAGAGAGTGTCCTAGAAGGTAATCCAAGTTTCTATGCTCATAACTGAGATTGGCGGATCTTGCGAGGCAAAATGGACAGAATAGAGGGGATGTATTGCACACTGCATATGCATTTGAAAGCCCAAGCAAGACAGCAGTGTGCATGTGAGAGGAAGAACTGTAGTGGGTATTAGAAGAGGGGTGCTGAGGTGTATAGATTAATTCAGAGCAGGTCATGGTTCCTGGTTGTTTGCTGCGGGTGATGTGTAGGATGGAGTTTGTATCTGCTGTGATTGTGCGGGAGGTGGGGAAGAAGGAAGTTGGGATTTGGAGACCTTTCGACAGTGGTAGGGAAAGGACAAGGAATGGGAGCAGAAACAGACAAGTAGGCATATTTGATGTGGAGGAGGGGTAGAAAGCTAAAGCCTTTCGGGCTTGTAGTGACTAAAAGAAAAATGAAGGCAAGCAGACTGTTTGTGCTAAACATAAAGAATACGTCAATTAAGCCAACAGGGACGGGCAGAACAAGCATTGGCAGTTTGGGCTTTTGTGTAGACATTGGAAAGGCACTTGCCAAACACTGCCATAGTGATATTAACTGGCCATTGATGGTAGCAGGTGCTAAATGGTGCAAGTACCTGGGAATGTAATAGCTGTGTCTGGCGTACGCATAAACCTATACACAAGCCAAAACTGTTGGCTTTGTCATTGCTTGTTTTAAAAGGACTTCCGTGAAGGACACACATAGTGCTTATAAATCGCATGGCTCAAGACAGACCGGGTTATATTTTTATTGCATCAATAGCACATTTACAGCCCAAATTAAGTCATTAACTCTCAGAAGACTGCTTTAGAAAAACACTGGCATGCACTTCAAGTGCAAAGTTTGATGTTAAGGCTTATTTAAAGGCGAGCACAAAGGGTTCCCATAAGGAGAGGTTTTGGGTGGGGTGGGACAGAAACTGTGTGGGAATGGCCATAGGCAGTCAATGGGTGGGCATATAACCAGAAAACAACTACAAACTGTGTGTCCCTCCTCATATGCATTTCTCCCTATCTGTAATCTAATGCAACAGGTTCAGCGCATAGGTGGTGCAAGTGCCACCTAATAGCTTAAACTAATTTGATTAGTACTGTTAGGCAGAAACCTGTGCAGTTCCCTTTGGGAACACTGCAAAAGATTTAGGACTACATGTGTTAGCAGTAAACCCAATTGGTAGCAGTCTGTACCACCCAGATTTACCTGTAGCTGTGGCTGAGCAGTCAGACTACCATCAAGAAGAGTTAGGCAGTATGCAAAGTATACACAATAGGCACTCAGACACAATAGCACAAGCAAACACTGACCAGAGCTTTGGTATCAAAGTATATAATTATTTATTTGAAAACACACCGTTTGAAACACTCCAGCACTCTTATTGTAAAACACTCTAAACCCAGTTACTATTATGATATATACAACCCTTATTCCTTATCAGACAAGTCTTAGTTAACACCACTTATTTCCAGACAGAGGTGAGCGCTTAACTATAGATGGCACTCCAAAAGGTTCATGAAAAAGGGAGAGAAAAAGACAGAATATGTGAAGATACACCACTCTAAGATTTAGGAACACTTTTAGCAAGGCAGAAGAGCAAAAAGTCACTGGTGAGCCAAAGTCCATAGGCTGGGCCCACTCTTAGGGAGAGCAGAGCACAAATGCGCCCAAGATCACACAGTTACACTAGGCTTTGAAAGTCTTGCAGAGAGTTCGAAAAGAGTTTAGAGAGGCTCAGAAAAGTTTAGCCAGGGTGTCCCAGGCTAACCCAGGTCCGAAAGCCAGGGGCTAAATCTACCCCGTACACTCGGTAGCAAGGGAAGCCAGGCGGAACACGGTACCTTAAGTGGGAAGGATCCTCCAGCGGTGGCAGTTGTTCCTGGCAGCGGGTGCAAGTCTCGGCGTCGTCCAGAGGAAGAGAAGATCTCGACTTGGAGGAAAGATGAAGGTCGTTGCACTGCCAGGGAAGAAACCAGCCGTGGAGTTTTCCGGTTAAAGGTATTACCCTTTATTTCGCGGTGGTGGTAAAACATGGTATTCCGGTTGCCGGGGTGCTTGGCACAGGCAAGGCGGCCACGAGATGCGTTGGGAAGGCGAAAAGACGGTGAAACTGGTTATCCCCACCAGTCAAAGGAAGAAGACTCTCCGGCGGGAGATCTCCTCTGTCGTTGGGAAAAGTGGTGAGACGGTTCAGCAGGGCTCCACCGGTGGTGTCGTCGTAGCATGTCGGCTCAGCTTCTCCTTTGTCGGATTCTTAGGTCCTGTGGCGACTTCTGAAGTTCCAGTCCTCAAAGCCCTGCTTTTATGCAGAAAACCCCCATTCACTCAGCCTAGCTGTCACTCAAACATGCTAAGTGGTGAGCCGGCCGGCTCACCACTTGGGCCAATCAGGACGGAGTGCGACTTGAGTTGCCTAGGCAACTCAGTCCAGGGTGCCTAAATCCCCCTCCACCCCTCCTAAGTACCCCAGACAGAGTGGCACCACTTTGGAGGGCTTCTGTGGAGAAGCCCGCCAAAAAAGTGGAACAAAGGGCTCAACTTGGGTTGGAGTCACAGAAGAGAACACAAACGCCATTTTAGAACCGAGTTTTGGCAAAAAATCCCAACCAGAGAATAATTAAATAAACCGGCGGTATGTTCGAGGCTATCGTAATTAAATAAATAAAGATAGTAGCCTCGAACAATGGGAAAATCCCATAGAGAAATATTCGCGGTTGAATATAAAAAGTAGTATCCACTGCCACCAGTCAAAACTCGATCAGGGGGGACGGAGAGGTGCCCCCTCGACTAACAGACCCTGGGGCAATCGAATTGCCCCCGCCAGTACGTCCACAATATGATGGTTTGTACTGGTTCTGTTCAGAATTCAAGACTAGTAAAGTCAATGGTGACTTTACATGCCCTGGGAGACAGTAGCCAGTCCCAGGGTATGGAGTCTATACTGGGGGGTCACTATGACACCCGAGGGTGCTGTGTAACACACATCACAAAAACACATGAAGCCCTATGGAGTAAAAGACCCCATAGCCCATTAAACACATCTAGAGTCAAATGAATACACTCAAATCATGTCCAAGAGTGAGGGTAAAAGAGTCTCACTCTTGGCAGGGGAAACAAATAAACCCCAAAAATCCAGCAA
Organism: Ambystoma mexicanum; assembly: GCF_040938575.1. Classification (NCBI taxonomy): domain Eukaryota; kingdom Metazoa; phylum Chordata; class Amphibia; order Caudata; family Ambystomatidae; genus Ambystoma; species Ambystoma mexicanum. The sequence goes on from NC_090921.1 coordinate 655,612,574, forward strand.
AGCTGCTTGGGGACTCACTAGGTTAGGAAATTCAGCCTAAACAGAGAATTCTCCCTAACACTCGCCCCCCGCCCCGACTAAGGGACAGGAGGATTTAATCCACTCCTGGATGAACCTCATACCTCTAGTCAATGACATACATCCTAGAGAGTCCATCCGCATTTTGATGGTGACACCTTGACCTATGTTGCATGGCCCAATCAAAGGTTTTCCTTTGTAAGCTATATGACCTACAAACCCTTTGAGGAACATCAGTCTTTTTAAAGTTATAGGGGATCTGGTTGACCAGTCCCTCAGAAGTGGTTACAACTTCTGAACCTGAGTTAGGTTTTTTCAAGGCGTTCTTATAAAGGATTCCCTTAGATCTAGAGGGGCCTCCAAGGTTCCTCACCACCTCTCTTGTGGGAGCAGGTTAGGTTTTAGGCCTCTTGGTTGGAGGCGTTAGGGTTAGGCAATGTACCTGCTTCCCCTTCCTCTTAGATCTAACCTTACCTACTTTAGGAGTTTCCCCCCTAATATTAGGATTTGAGTTAGAAGGTCCAACAGTCTGAAGGTTTTTGGCCTTAGACTTTTCTTTCCTGGTTTTCCACCAGCATTGAGAATTACCAGTTCTCTCAGGCCTAGGTAAGGGTCCAGTAGGTCTATCCTCCTCTTCCTCAGAAGCAGGGGGGGTCACAGACTCTGAAACTGGGGGAACAATGATGGAGCTTGGTTGGGGCTCCCATTTCCCTAATGTACTAGCCTGAAATGTGCCTGGGTTAGAGGTCAACTTACTAACACCAGGGCTTGTAGTGGGGGTCTCAGTAGAGGTTCCCACAGGCTTAGAGTGGTCCCTTAAGGTGGCCTCTCTAGCCAATTTGGTTAGGTTCTGGTTCTCCATACTGGGAGGCCTGGGGGTATGTGACACTACTCCTAGAGTTCTCAGGTCATTCCCCAACAGGACTTTCCCAGGCACCACAGTCTGCACACTGACAGGGATCCTCACTGTCATGTTGTTACACTGAATGAGGGCTGGTAGAAAAGGAACCATTTGGACAGGCCCTCCAGACATCTTAGTGGGACCTTTGGGTGCTTTTGCCACATCCTCAGGTTGAAAGAAGCTTTCATCCACTAATGTTGTGCTGGCCCCAGTGTCTCTCCTGGCAGGAGTATCCTGGCCATTGACAAGTACACTGTCCATATAATACACATTAGAGTTTGCAGGTAGGGAGTTGTACACAACCCTATTCTGGGACTTAACCAGAGCCATGGACTCTATAGACACAGTTGCTTGAAGACCCAAGGGTTCTTCAGCAAAAGCTTTAAAGTGAGCACTAGCCATCTGTACTTCATCCTCAGGGGTGAAGGCTAAGGAGACTGTGCTGATCCCTGCAGGTTTACCCTTGCATCTGGGATCCCCTTTGATATGGTCAGTAGCCTTACAGATATGGCATTGTCCAAATGCTCTCTGAAAGTGTGGCTTGTTCTGACCTCCTTCTGGTTGTTGACCAGAAGGTACACTAGCCTGGTTCGGTTTACCCTGGGGCTTACCCTGGTTTTGTTTGGGGCCCTCTTTGGAAATGGCAGTATTAGAATTCTCTTTGGAGTCCTTTGTAGGCTGTTTCCCCTCATCCTTCTTCTGAGTTACCCGAGAATCCTTGTGAGTGGCCCTGTTGGCAACCCACAAGCCAGCAGCCTTAGCTAGCTTTCTGGAATCTAATTCCTTTGAATCAGCCAAGTGCTGTCTGAGCTCAGGAGAGCAGGCATCATAAATTGACTCCAACATAAAAAGATTTTTCATACCTTCATAAGTGTTCACCTTGTAACCCTTAATCCATCCCTCTAAGTTTTTCAACCCTTCACTCACCCAGGTAGCCCAAGGGGTACCATCATGCTTTTTGAGGGTTCTAAACCTCTTAAGATACTGGGAAGGGTCTTCCCAAATCTAGCTATCAAAGCTAGTTTCACACATTCATACTCTTTCCTATCCTCCTCCCCCAACTCCATTACCACATCAGTTGCAACAGGGGGAAGCCTAGAGAACAACCAGGTGAGTAAGTCATTTCCTGTGATGTTCTGGAGCCCATGATTATATTCAAACAGAGACAACCAATCCAACACATCCAACTTAGGCTCATACATACCAACCAATTCTTTAGGCATCCAAGGTCTTTTAGGACTGGAACCTCTAGAGGAGCCAGAGAGAGAAGCATTTTCAACAGACAATGTCTTCATTTCTAGCTCATGCTTGAGCTCCATTTCCCTTAGCCTTAGTTCTTGGTGTCTTTGTTCAGCCTGAGTATTAAGTTTTTAAAAGCTAATTCCAGTTTCATCTTCTCTAGTTCAATATATTGAGGACTAAATGTGGGACCTGGTAAAGGTCCAGTAGGTACAGCAGGTAGAGCAGACAAAGGCCTAGGGGGGACAGTCACAGCAGCCTCACCCTCCTCTTCTGACTCAAGATCATTAACGTTTTGTTCAGTTTCAATCTCAATACTGTTAGCTACAGTTGCTGGAGTGGTGGGCTCCTCTGAACCCTCATCCAGGCTTTGGTTAGCTAACAACCTTTCTATTAGCTCAATTTTCTTGCCTCTAGTCAGGAGATTCTTATGCTTACAGAGAACTCTTAAACAATCAGCAGTTTTTGTAGCAAGGGACTCTTGACTATAACTTTCCATAGTTAACAGGTTAGAAGATTACTTTCTCAGTGCTAAGCTTTGTGGTTAGTTGCACTAAGGTATCCTAAAGCACACTAAAATGTATATTCAATACAAATCCCACCACTGTACACCAGTGTTAGGCAGAAACCTGTGCAGTTCCCTTTGGGAACACTACAAAAGATTTAGGACTACAGGTGTTAGCAGTAAACCCACTTGGTAGCAGTCTGTACCACCCAGATTTACCTGGTAGCTGTGGCTGAGCAGTCAGACTTCCCTCAAGAAGAGTTAGGCAGTATGCAAAGTATACACAATAGGCACTCAGACACAATAGCACAAGCAAACACTGACCAGAGCTTTGGTATCAAAGTATATAATTCTTTATTTAAAAACACACTGTTTGAAACACCCCACCACTCTTATTGTAAAACACTCTAAACCCAGTTACTATTATGATATATACAACCCTTATTCCTTATTAGACAAGTCTTAGTTAACACCACTTATTTCCAGATAGAGGTGGGTGCTTAACTATAGATGGCACTCCAATAAGTTCATGAAAAAGGGAGGGAAAAAGACAGAATATGTGAAGATACACCACTCTAAGATTTAGGAACACTTTTAGCAAGACAGAAGAGCAAAAGTCACTGGTGAGCCAAAGTCCATAGGCTGGGCCCACTCTTAGAGAGAGCAGAGCACAAATGCGCCCAAGATCACACAGTTACACTAGGCTTTGAAAGTCTTGCAGAGAGTTCGAAAAGAGTTTAGAGAGGCTCAGAAAAGTTTAGCCAGGGTGTCCTAGGCTACCCCAGGTTCGAAAGCCGGGGGCTAAATCTACCCCGTACAGTCGGTGGCAAGGGAAGCCAGGCGGAACACGGTACCTTAAGTGGGAAGGATCCTCCAGCGGTGGCAGTTGTTCCTGGCAGCGGATGCAAGTCTCAGCGTCGTCCAGAGGAAGAGAAGATCTCGACTTGGAGGAAAGATGAAGGTCGTTGCACTGCCAGGGAAGAAACCAGCCGTGGAGTTTTCCGGTTAAAGGTATTACCCTTTATTTCGCGGTCGTGGTAAAACGTGGTATTCCGGTTGCCGGGGTGCTTGGCACAGGCAAGGCAGCCACGAGATGCGTTGGGAAGGCGAAAAGACGGTGAAACTGGTTATCCCCCCAGTCAAAGGAAGAAGACTCTCCGGCGGGAGATCTCCTCTGTCGTTGGGAAAAGTGGTGAGACGGTTCAGCAGGGCTCCACCGGTGGTGTCGTCGTAGCAGGTCGGCTCAGCTTCTTCCTCGTCAGATTCTTAGGTCCTGTGGCGACTTCTGATGTTCCAGTCCCCAAAGCCCTGCTTTTATGCAGAAAACCCCCATTCACTCAGCCTAGCTGTCACTCAAACATGCTAAGTACTTGGGCCAATCAGGACGGAGTGCGACTTGAGTTGCCTAGGCAACTCAGTCCAGGGTGCCTAAATCCCCCTCCACCCCTCCTAAGTACCCCAGACAGAGTGGCACCACTTTGGAGGGCTTCTGTGGAGAAGCCCGCCAAAAAAGTGGAACAAAGGGCTCAACTTTGGTTGGAGTCACAGAAGAGAACACAAACGCCATTTTAGAACCGAGTTTTGGCAAAAAATCCCAACCAGAGAATTAATCATAATTAAATAAACCGGCGGTATGTTCGAAGCTATCGTAATTAAATAAATAAAGATAGTAGCCTCGAACAATGGGAAAATCCCATAGAGAAATATTCGCGGTTGAATATAAAAAGTAGTATCCACTGCCACCAGCCAAAACTCAATCAGGGGGGACGGAGACGTGCCCCCTCGACTAACAGACACCGGGGCAATCGAATTGCCCCCGCCAGTACGTCCACAATATGATGGTTTGTACTGGTTCTGTTCAGAATTCAAGACTAGTAAAATCAATGGTGACTTTACATGCCCTGGGAGACAGTAGTCAGTCCCAGGGTATGGAGTCTATACTGGGGGGTCACTATGACACCCCTGTGTTACTGCACCGAGGGTGCTGTGTAACACACATCACAAAAACACATGAAGCCCTATGGAGTAAAAGACCCCATAGCCCATTAAACACATCTAGAGTCAAAGGAATACACTCAAATCATGTCCAAGAGTGAGGGTAAAAGAGTCTCACTCTTGGCAGGAGAAAAAAATAAACCCCAAAAATCCAGCAAAGCTGCTGGGGGACTCACTAGGTTAGGAAATTCAGCCTAAACAGAGAATTCTCCCTAACAAGTACATATCCCATGGAAGCAAAGAGACTGCTTGGGATATGATTGTTGTAGGGGCATGTTTGACGTTTAGTAAGAATCACAGCAGACTGACTTAAATCAACACTGACCACACTGATTTAAGTTTATGACATCATTCTGAGCCTTTGCATGGAATTATTGATGCTAACATTTAGACATTTCTCCTTACATGTGCATACCCACAACATTTGGTAATGCTTTGACTGTGGGATTACATTTCTTTTTTTTTTTTAAACCTTTATTTTAATTCTGACAGGTACTTCACATAGGTACATTATTACACCACCGGGGTGGATAACAGGGGATAACAACAATATTGCATTTTCATTCTTATATTTAGTTCAAAATGTACTTTATTGTAGTTTTCATTCTGTAGTTTCGTCGTTGCTGTCTCGGATGCAGTTGAGGTATGATCGCAATGGAGCCCATATGTCCTTTGGTCTACACACTGCCGTTACACTTCTCACATACTGTTCCTCACTCTCCTGGACATACAATAGATCACGTAGCCATGTCTTGTGGTGTGGGGCTGTTTTAGCTTTCCAGGACTGTAATATGTTCCTCTTGGCAACTGTCCTGGCAATAGTTACAAAGAGGTGGGTCTTGACGGATGCCTTGCCTATGTCACCCAACAAGTACTTCAGAGGGTTAGCCGGAATATTCATCCCGGTGGCGTTGCTCACAACACAGGCCACTTCTTCCCAGAAGGCTTGTGGGATTACGTTTCTTATTAATATAACACCTATTATTTCACTTTTTATTACAATGCTTAGAAGCAGGAAACATATGTCATGGCACACATATAAATGTGATCATATTAATGTTATATGTTGTATTGAAAAGGGACTTGAGGGAACAGGGGTCAGGAGAGGGTGTGAAGCAAATATGATAAATGTTTCTTTTCTGCACTAAGGGTATAGTTCCGTGAGTTCAATGCTCAACTGTGACATGTGCCTGCCTGCACTTTCCAAGTTCAAATCCTGTTAGTGCCTAATCAGCCCTTTATCCTTCTGAGGTTGATACATTGAGTACCATTATATTTGGTAGTAATTCCACCATTGTTACATCACTTAGAAGTGGGAGGGTTCAAGCATAAAGTGCTATACATGAATGTGTTATATAGTAATATTCTCGCAGCATTGGGGAATATCTACACCACAGTAGCATCAACATCCAGTATTTTGGCATACCCAAAATGATAGGCCATAGGAATATAAAACAGCCGAGTTGATTCTGTACAAGAAGTTCTTGAAGTGGCTTATCCAGTCAGCCTGCCCTAAATAGACAAACCCTAATCTCTACCTTTACCCTTGTGAAAAAGTACAGTAGCCATTGAAAGAAAGCCAACATTTATGTAAATGATGGAGATTCGTTCAAGGGGGAATTGTGGTGCGAATGTCAAACTACACCCTGATTTAAATGCAATGTGCACATATTTCACTTGACTAGAATCTATAACAAACAGTGTTTCTGTGTGCTACACATCCCCAGTGCTGTGCCTCCTGTTGCTCAGCTCAGGGAAGGGTACAGGGTGTGTGGGCAGGCTTTATAGAAGGGTTCCGGCTGACCCTTCCTAGAGACACCACTGCACCAGCAACAGTCACTCATGTACTCCAAAAACCACAAATACTTCCAGAAAACATTTATGCTCAGTCATCAAGCAACTAGCCTGGTGTGGTTTCTCACATGGTGATAATGGGGCATGACTCATGCAGGTAAAATAGATCAGCAGGTTGAGCGCTCCCTGCTGCGATCTGTGTGTGATATGCAAGTCAGAGGGCCTCATTACGATTTTGGCGGTAGCCATGCCGCTATTGTCGGCATGGCTGCCACCAAAATCGGGTCCGGGTTCCCAGAATGAGGAATTACCAGGCCATTCCGAGTTCGGAGGGCCCAGTAATTCCTCCCTCTGGGAACCCGGACCCGGGCCTTCCCCATTCCCATTTCAGCCCCCATAATTTGATGACTCGCCGTTGTCAAAGGGGGATGATACTTAGCAACCAATCCCTACCACCGTATCACAGTCTTCCCTTTAGATTATTCTTCGCCTGACCGCCGGGAATCCAGGACGTACATAGACGCTGCACAGCCACATGAAAGCGGTCTGCCCGATTGCAGCTCTACACACATGCAAACAAAGGAGGATTCTCCTCTTAACACACATTTTCCAATTGTGCTCTTTTTACAGTTTACCGCTATGACGACTGCATATTTATTTCTATGTGCAGATGCTCGTTCTTTGGACTAGCTGATCATTGAAACCCAAGTTCTCTGCAGGCTATCTTTAAGACCTGCAGTTCCTTAGCCTTAAGGTAGGCTCCATTTTTTTCATAATACAGATCACTGACTAGTACTTCCAGATTCAAGAAACGAGACAGCCAGACACAGACACATTTACTCTTTGTTTATTTGCAGGACCCTGTTTCACTTACAATATTCAGCTATTCCATTACTGCAATCCAAGCCGAAATACCCGCCTGGATGGATACCAACAAGACTATTTAAGACACAGACGAGTTGTCAACAGCGTTCCCTTCTGAACTGCACTTCATGCACCTCCGCGGTTATACCCGGCCTGCTCCCTAAAGATTGTGCCCCAATTTCTGGGTAAGCTGTCCATTAGGGACTGAAAGTAATCAAGCAGTCTAATAACAAGAAATGATCTACAAAGATAAACAGCCAAACATATTCTGTAAACCACCAGTCGACTTCCCTGTTCTTTCTTGTGTCCGCTTCCCCATAGGGTCCATTTGTTTTGTGGCCTGAGGAAGGCATCTTTTGAACTTACCGCCCGGCAGGTGGCCTTGTTGCCGAACCGTGTTGTGGATGTCCATTTGTACACCAGCACTTAGGCAGACCTGCTATGTGACTGATAAGCCAAACCAAGAAATTTGAAGTTTATACATTTTAGATTTCTTGCACAAAAATTGTTTGTTCCGTACAACCTCTTATTCTTTTTAACTCTTTGCTTACCTGTTTGTGTGATTTTGCTTAATTGTTTTAATACATTTTCTTTTCTGTGTATTTATACATATGAATTTTTCTTTCAAATATGTGTTTTTTTATGTAAAACAAACTTCTTTTACACAATTTATCACCACTCCTTTCTAATTGAATACATTTATATCATTCATGATAAAATCACTTGATGGTTTCCAGAATTTGAGTTGGCACTTATCAGAGTTATTGTGATATCATAACAGATACACAGAACAGTTTAAGTTTATGATTTACTGAGGTTACCTTTTAACACAGTGGAGCCTGTTGTTTTTGAGGATTGCACAAGTGACTTTAGTCTCTGCATAAAATGGCGACCTTGAATTGTATCATAATATTTTTTTAAACCTTGTTGACATTACAAAACTGTTGTAGCACACAACAACATTTTTCTTTTTTTGTTTAATCATTTTTATTAAAATGTGCGCATACAGATAAGTGAAATAACAGTAGTTCATCAATGGAGGATATGTCTAATGCAATCAAGCAAAAGTAACAGATAAAACATCATGGTAAAGAAGTATAATAGCATTGACAACCAGAAAACATCCAAAACATGAAAAACTGATGTGGCTCAGCATCGGGAAAAGAAACAATCAGCAAAGAAGTCATGAGTATGGTGCAGAGATGTCTGGGATAAATAATGAGATATTCAGAAATGTAGCATTTGATTGCAGCCAGTAAGTCAGAACCACAAACCACAAGGAAATTTAAAATGGACAAACAAGGGAAGACAAAAGACAAAAGACTAACATGATACAAAAAGAAAAACGGGAAAGGGGGGACAGGTATGTTTATGCTTAATCCAAAGTAGACTGGTGTATAAACCACCTGATAATGCACAATTGCCTGACATAGATTGGAATGCATAAAAGATAATACTAATTCAAGAGCCATGAGCAGACACGTTGTGAAAAGCCAGATAATTATTGACAGAGGTCCATTTGGCGTCAATGTTGGAAATCATATTAAGGCACATACACTGTTCAAGCTTTTGTAGCTGACACACATTGTTCCACCAACCTGTAATAGAAAGGTTATGAAATTGTTTCCAGTTAGCAGAAAAGAACTTAGTAGCAATGGCAATGCATAAATCATGCAGTATACATGTATCATCAGCCAATGCATGTGCAAAGCGATGCTCGCCCAATAAAATATTGGCAAAAGAAAGTGTAAGGTTGACTTTAAAAATAGTTTTCAAAGAAGACCATATTCATGCCATAATTTTTTAATACATGGACAGTCGAAAACATGTGCTTGAAGGACCCCAACGTGTTACCACAGGACCAACAATTTCCATCCGAACCATGGGCAGTCTTATAACTTCAACCGAGTGATAAATGCTCTGTGTATGAAGAAGAAAACATTTTGTGTGATGTTAACGCAGGTGGATATACGTTTCACCTTAGTGCATATCAAAGACCATGTCTTGTCATCAAACATTATGCCAGCCATTTTGAATAGCCCTTTTTACAATGTGAATTTTATGAACAGTGACGATTTCATACATAAGGGCAGCTTTGACCTCGGATGGTATGATTAACGTAAGTAGTCTAGCAGGATCAGAAACAAGCTAATTTCTTATGAAATTATCCATTTTATTAAGACAAGAATACAGTGTTATAAAAATTGTACTCAGATAAGGGAAGAGAGAATACCTGTTTGAGATCAGAAAAGGACTAGAGCTAGAATCTTGAAATATTTGATGAATAAACGTAATCCTTTTATTTATCCATATTTTTCGATGTAAAATTCTATCATTATGAGTGATAGATTTGTTATTTATTTATTTATATTTATATAGCGCGCAAGCAGTCCAAGGGCACTGAGGCGCTGTTACTTGCAAAAAACGTAGGCATAGTGGCGGTCGTTGATACATTGTGAATACTACAGAACATGATACTGTTGTTACAGCCATTGCACTTGGTCATTGTGTTACAACCTATGCATTGGGTCATGTGGTGAGTATTCATGCTAGTGTGCGAGGCCTTATGTGAAGAGGATAGTTTTCATAGCTTTGCGGAAGGTGGTGAGGGAGGCCTCACCTCGGATCGTGGGTGGAAGGGCATTCCAGTGAATGGGTGCGAGATAGGGGAAACTGGATCCGCCCGCTCTGGCTTTTTTTACAAGTGGTACAGAGAGCATGTTGGTATACGGTGATCTAGTTGGCCTGGTAGTGGAGACAGGGTGGATTCTTTTTGAGAGATAGGCAGGAGCAGTGAGGTGAATGCATTTATGGGTCAGTGTCAGAGCTTTAAAGATGATCCTTTCCTTTTTTTGGGAGCCAGTGGGCTATTTTCCTGGCCTCAGAGAATGTGTTCTCTTTTGGCAATGCTTTGGGCTGCCCGGAGAGCATTGTTTTGTATGACTTGTAGTCTCTCTAGGTTTTTATTGGAGGTTCCTAAAAAGATTACATTACAATAGTCTAGCCTAGAGCCGGTGATGGCTCTGGCTATGTTGGTGCAGTTCTCTTTGGAGAGAAAGGGTCTGACTGCGTTGATGAGTTTAGCATGATATGCAGTTGCGGAGGCTATTGCATTGACTTGTCTGTCAATGGATAGACTGGAATCCAGGTAGACTCCAAGAGTTTTGACAGAATCTGGGACAGGAATTTTGATGGTGTCGATGGTGAAGTGGCTGAATTGTGAGTCTAGATTTTTGAGCATGTCGGGGGAACCTACCAGGAGGAGTTCAGTCTTGTCGGAGTTGAGGCATAGTCCATTGTCTGCCATCCAAGCTTGGATGGTGTTGTAGAGGTTGTTGAGGGTCAGGGAGTCGGTGTCATAGTTACCAGTGAGGGTGAGGAGGATCTGTGCATCGTCGGCGTAGTTGGTGTAGGAGATGCCCATAGCGTCGAGTATGAGGAAGAGGGGTCGTGTGAAAATTTTGTAGAGGGTGGGAGAGAGGCAAGAGCCTTGGGGCACACCACAGAGTATGATGGTTGGTGAGGCGGAGGCTAAATCGGAGAATACTTGCATGGTTCTGTCTTGTAAGAAGGAGGTGATCCATGCTGTGGCCTCTGGGGAGAATTTGGCAGTGGAGGAAAGGTGGTGGCATAGGACGCCATGATCTACGAGGTCAAAGGCTGCGGATAAGTCAAGGAGTAGGAGAAGTGCTGGTTTACCTGTGTCTCTAGCATCGTCCATCTGGTTTTTCAGGTCAAGAAGGGCGGTTTCAGTCCTGTGTCTGGGGCGGAAACCAGATTGGCACAGTCCAAGGAGTTTCTTTTCTTCAATGAAGTGTTGAACCTGCAGGTAGGCTGCTTTGTCCAGTATTTTGAGGAGGAACGGGACAGTGGAGATAGGTCTATTTGTTGGGGGAAGTGGGGTCGAGTGTTGTTTTTTTTAGGAGAGGGCGGACCCAGGCTTCCTTTCCCTGTGGTGAAGGAGGCATTAACGAAAGCTGTCAGGAAGGGCGCTAGCGCTTCAGTGCAGTCTTTGATAATGGGGGCCAGGCATGTATCCACTTGGCAGTTTGAGGGTTTGATGTTCCTCATTATGTTGATGATGTCTTTTTCCTGAATGGGTTTGAAGGAGAAAGGTTGAGGGGTGTCCGGGGCAGGCGGTGGGAGAGGGATGTGTTTATTAAGTAGGGCTTGCTTGGTGGCTAGTATTTTGTTTTTGAGGAGGCTTAACTTGGTTTGCATGGCCTTTTTTATGTCATCATACCAGGTTTTGTCTTTGGTGAAATTCTGGGGGGCGGTAGTGGGTGTCTCGAGTTCCCGAAAAATTGCGAAGATTTCTTTGGTGCTGGATTGAGCTTCCGATATTCTGGATTCGACGGATTTGGCCTTTGTTTGGGTGATTGCCTTTTTGTATTTAATGGATTGAGCTTTAAAGATCATCTTATCTTTGTCAGTGTGGGACGTTTGCCACTGTGAGAGTCCTGCCTTTTTCTCATTGCAGAGAGTTAGGAGGTCCTGGGTGAACCATGAGTTGGAGTGGGTAGTGGGTTTGGATATGCGGGGTTTGAGAGGGGCAATAGAATTGATAGCTGCTTTGATGGCAGCATCATAGGCTGTTGCAGCATCATAGGCTGTTGCAAGTGTTTCTGGGTCTGAGGAGGAATGTGGTCTGAAGGCCGGGCCTTGGAGGAAGGGCAGTAGCCTTTCCTTAGTGAGCTGGCGGGAGCTTCTGGCGAGACAGGGTGGGAGGGGTTGGGGTGTGGGAGTAGCAGGGGCGCTAGTGGTGAGGATGCTGAATGTGATGATGTGGTGGTCAGACCATGGGGTAGGAGTGTTACCGGTGATGATGAGTGGGCAGTTATGTTGCGCGACCTAGTCCAAGGTTCTGCCCTGAGTGTGAGTTGGGCTAAAGATGGTGCCTTGAGGGCTGAGTCAAGGGATTTGGCTGCTGGGTCCTTACTATCCAGGAGACCTAGGTTTACATCCCCAAGGAGAACGGCTTTAGACTGTTTTTTGAGGTTGTCCGAGAGGAGGTGAAGGAGAGAGGCTTGAAAGTCTCCTGTTGGGCCTGGAGGGTGGTAGACAGTGTGCATGGTAATGGTGCAGGGGGGAGAGAGGGTTATTTTGACTTGGAGGTAGTCGCTGTTGTTGTGCAGGGATTATGCCATAAGTACGGCTAGAACCTTTGGGAGGGGCAAGTAGTGGACGGGATCAAAAAGTTCTAAGTGCATACGTGGAGGCTTTAATGGTACGAAAGGACCAAATGCATATACAAGATCACAAAAATTAACAGGGGAAGCCAATTGTTTTTTTAGGGAAAACCAAGTAGGGAAGTTATAGCCATCAGACGGAGAAAATCAAGTATGAAATTGTTTGAGTAGAAAATCATTGTGATAACACCTAAAGTCAGGGAAGTGGACACCCCCATTCTCATATGAGGCCATAAGCTTACTAATTGCAATTCTGTTGTTTTTAGCTTTACCCCAGAGAAAAGTGGTTAGGATACGATCCACAGAGGTAGAAAAAAACATGTCAGGAAGGGGAACCTGCAGTAGTTGCAAGTAATACAATACCATAGGAGAGAGCATCATCTTAATAGTCTCTAGTCAACCCCACCAAGATAGATACGAAGGGGTCCAAACAGAAGACAGCTCAGAAAGACTATCAAGGAGGGCTTACGTATTAAATTTAATTGTGCTATCTACAGAAGAGGTACAATGTAGGCTTGAGTATTTAAAAGAGCTATCACACCACTTAAATCCAAATGCATCAATATCATGTTTAAAGCAGAAAGAGTTAAGAGGTAAAACCTCTGAGTTGTCCTTATTGAATCTATACCCCAAGACCAAAGAGAAGGCATCTAACACAGATAATAGATTAGGTCAATGTTTCTTAGAATTTTTTAGACAAATAAGGATATCATCTGCATACGCAGCAATTTTAGTTACATGTTCACCAAACCGAATGCCTGGAAAGAGAATATAATTCCTAATAGATTCTTATAGCGGTGCAAGGGACATTATGGATACAATAGGGGATAGGTTGCACCTTGAGGATTGGCTATTAATAAAAATTGAGGATTTGGGATCAGAATAAAGAAGCTTGACTAAGGAAATAAAGCCTTCACCACATCCATGCCAATGCAAGGCCTAAAAAAGAAAATCCCATTGAACACGGTCAAAAGCCTTTTCGGCATGCAAAGCCAATGCGGCATAACCATGTCTATCCTTTAGCGATTTAAATGAAGGACATTAAATAAGAGTCTCGTATTGAGGAGATATTCTGCCCTTGAACATATCCAACTTGATCAGGCTTCATTAGTTTAGGCAAGAAAGATTCAATTTGTTTAGCTAGTACATTGGCAAAGATTTTACACACAACAGTAATGATGGAAATAGGTCTCTAATTCTTTGGGAGAAGAGCATCTTTTTGACCTTTTGAAAAAGAATGAATAGAACCTCAGCAAATAAACCCAATGAAAACCCTTCACTAAAAAAGAGGCAAAACGTGCCTCAGGTTTAAAGGTGTGTGAGTTGAAGAATTGATTAAAAATATCAATGGATAAGCCATCAGGGCTAGGGGCTTTCCCTTTACGTAAGTCCCTAATAGCACAATTGACTTTCTCAATAGTAATGTTACCATCCAAACAACTGTGATCTATTGTGGGGAAATATTTTCTACTGATATTATTAGACAAGGAATTACAATTATCTGAAGAGACAACATTTCAGGAGTATATAAATTGGGATAGAAGATTTTAAAAACATCCAATATTTGAGTAGGTTTAGTGACAATGGTACCTGAATCATATTTGATGTGGGAAATAAAGTTTTTCTCCTTTTTGGCCTTAAGGTACGATGCCTTTACTAGCTTTATTAGAGGATTGATAGATTTTAGATTTGTTCTTTAGAATGGCACCAGATGCCAGCTCAGTTAACTTTTTGTTAACTTGAAAATGCAAGGTAAGAACATTGCGATGTCCAAACTCAGAGTGGCTTTGATAGAAAAGCTTCTCAGCATCAGTGCGCTGGAGAAAGAATGCAATCTAGTCCTTTTAAAACGTTTTCTTATGCCTGCGCATAAATGCAATGACATGTCCTCTCAGAGCAGCGTTAAAAGCATCCCTGTTATTAAATGTACAGGTTTCACTTTCAAGGTTGCTGGAATAAAATTGTTGCTGGAAGTCGGAGAAGGACAGAAGAAACAAAGTATCTGAAGTAAAAAGTTATTAAATCTCCAGTGAGCCGAGTGAGTTAATATATAATTAAACTCAAAAACAGTATAAACAGCAGCATGATCTGAAATAACTATATTGTCAATTGAAGAGTCAACAATGGTAGCCGACAAGGATATTGCAGAAAAGATATAATCCAATCGTGATTATGAGTCATGTGGGAGGGAATGAAAAGTAAAGTCTAAATCCAGGGGATGAGATAGCCTCTACGAATCAACTAGGCCCACTTCAGAAATATGCTGGGAAAAAGCCTTGTGGGACTTGGAGCTTTTGAAAATACATTTGGATCTCCTATCCTTAAATGGATCGATGTTATCATTAAAACCACATTACGGAGGTTGGATTGCAGAATAATTAGTTTAACACTTTCCCAGAACCCCAGGTCAGGTTTGGTTGGGCCACAAATATTGAAAATAGTAACAACACTGTGTGCAATCTGTACTTTCGCCCACACCCATCTACCTTCCTTATCAGCGGACTGACATAAAATGTTGTGGTTCAAATTTGCATTGATTAATATAGCTACATCATGTATTTCCCTATAGCTGAACTAGCTATAATTTCTTGAATCCAAAATGATTTAAGTTTCATGTATTAAGCGATGAAGAGATGGGTTTATTGAATGCAGGCTACCGATGGGTTGAACATCTTAAGGTGCGAAATAATTGTATGTGTTTTAATAGGGTTGTTGACACCCTTAATGTTCCAAGATATACATTTAGATGCCATTATGGAAATGTAATAAACATATAAGTATACACCTAAATACATTTGCAGATATAGCGGACACCATTAAACAAGAATATGATGGCAATTACACCATAACAACAATAGTCCATAAAGGTTGAATATGCACCAATGCAAAAATAGCCTGACACATGAGGGAAGCACACAGAGGGAAAGGGGAGGTGTAAATACTTGACAACAACACATTGAAAAATATGAAGAAGCGGAAGTAAAAATACCATAGAGTTTAGAGGAATGAAAAATATAATAGATAGGAACACAAGGAAAAATCAGAACATTTTTAGAGGCTAGGTGACACCAGATAGGATGAACACCAGGGCCCCTTTAGAGCACACCCTCCCGAGTAAGCACCTGTAAACTACAACAATCTGCAGCGCTTATCTATAGAAAAGAGAAATTGATAGCAGTTCAACTTAAAGGAGTCAAGAGTCTGAGGTTGAAGAATTAGGAGGGGTTGAAGTATCCATATTTTCGGATTTCAAGGACCTAATTAAAGACATGAGGTCAGTAGGATCATCAAAGACCGACGTTCTTCCATTAAATATAACCTTGAATGAACAAGGGTGATGCAGGCCAAATCGAGCACAGAGTAGGGCAAAAACTTAACAATTCTTTTCTTTGCTCTACAGTCTTTTTAGCCACATCCTGAGAAATATAAATGTGACTGCTATGACAGTACAAGGTGGTTTTCCCATTGGCTTTAGAGATGATGAGCTGCAATTGGGTATATTCCAGCAAAAAGACGATCAGAGTGCGTGGTGCTCAGGGTGACACTTGGGTGTTCTTTAAAGGCCTAATGCAATTTGCCTGTTGGATGTTAAGAACAGTTTTGGGAGGGATATGAAGCACTGCAGGCAACATTTCTTTAAAGAAAGAAATTGCATCACTCCCCTCACAGCCCTCTGGGATGCCAGAAATGTGAAGATTATTGCATCTCCCTCTATTTTTGAACTCTAAGTTATGCTTTTGCAACTCCTTAACTGCATTTTCTAAATGAGGAACTCTAGGAATAGTATTTTCATCATGACTGATTCTGGTCTCCAGCTCGACCTTCAAAGATACTCCATCTGTTGTAAAATTGTTGAAGTTTTTGATTCATAGTTTCAATGAAAGGTTTAAGAGAGCTAATTTCCTGCAAAATAACATCCATACTTGAGTCTAGAGAAGGAAGAAGGGAGGGGAATCACTCATCAGCCTTGTATGGGTAGCTGAGGGTGCATGAACTTGGGTATCTTTGGTGCCCTGAGGGACTTTCCGCCTACCTCTGCCTGAGGACATGGTAGATAGAGAGAAGATTTATCAGGCTGTATCGGAAAGAATGCACTTTGTGCAGGAACAGAAACAGTGCCAAACACCTACACACGGGGCAGTGCGGTAGCTTAATAATATTAAAATGGCATAAAAGGTGAGCCAAAATGAAGCACAGATGAAGAGCAAACAATAATTACTGCAGTAAATGATCAGCCTGTGAACTCCTATTTGTGCATGAGGTGGCAGCGTACCTACACAAAGGGCCCAGTCCAGGCAAATCAGAGAGGCAAAGTAATATGTGTCTGTACTTCTCCTCACGAAGAGCATCAGGCAACTGTCATTCCCCCGCCTTCCCCCGCCTCAGAGGACCAGACACCCTGTGCCGTGGAAAAGAACACTTCCTTTGGTATGTGCAGAGAGTGGACCACATGAGACAAAATGTGAGCAGGTAGCCAACAATTGAAAGTCACTTAAGAGTAATACAGAACCTAAACAAAAACGTTGAGGGAGGGAGCAGTGCAGTCAAGTGGTCATCTCCATCGGTGCAAGGCCACACCCCCCCCACAGCATTTTTGCAATATTTGGAAATCCAGTTGCACAGGTCCCAACACACAAAAGGAATGTGAAAAAGGAGCCAATTGTGAAAGCCACAAACTGCTCTTTCAACTGGTCACAAACTGTTACTTGTTTGATTTTATTTCCTTTTGCTTTGTTTGCCAATTGGGTATTTTGTGAGGAAATATAGGGACCTAGACCTGAATTTAATCATGGGAAAACAAAGGTTTCAGTCTTCAAACCTAAGTTTGCTAAACGTTGCAATTTAAATATCCATGGTAGAGGCTCATGAAGTGAAATGTTGTGATTATGTGGGTATTCAATTCCATGAATATGTCCTTGGGCCTGCCCAAAATGATGAAGCTCAGAATTTGCAAAACATGGGAGAGGAGCAGTCTCTGTGGCCATTGAGCTATATCAAAAACAAGCAGTTACAGGACCTCTGTTTGGCTCTGAACTTTGGGGAACCGCTAACTTGTTGAATCTGACCAGAGTAGAAAACAAGTTCCTAAAAAATATTCTTATGTTACCTCAGGGTTCCCCCAACACATTTGTTCACCTTGAGACTGACTTGCGACCCATAAAAGAAGCCGCAAGTATCAATCCAGTATTGTACTGGATTAGGCTTTGGAGAACAATGGACTCAGTAAATAACGGAATGCTTTGGCTCATATCTTGAGCCTGGAAGGGGGGAAAAGTCTTCCCTGGGTGATGCACGTGAGAGAATCATTGTCATCCTTGAATGAGTCGTGTCTATGGAAGAATCCCTCCTCGGCGAACAAAGCAGATTACAGGAGAATCCGGAATGCAGCCTCCATTTTGGCCTGGAACGACATGGATAATGCTCCAAATGGGCTGAAGCTGGACCCAGAGTATGTTTTGATTCAATCAGATTTTTGCTTAGAGGCTTATCTCAACATCATCAATCACCCTTATGCCAGAGATCTGTGTCTAGGCTTCAGGATGGGTACATCCAGGGACGTCATTTGGGAGTCACAAGGGGTTGCAGCTGTGACCATTGCGGGACTCAGTTGCAACTCCTGGGGATTCCCTTGCAACCACAACTTAAAAAAAAAAAACACATTGTTTTGGTGTAGCTGACCCCTGTTGCGCGGTGGGCCCCTCCACACCAAGTCAGGTAGTTCCCTGGCCCGGTCCTCACCCATCAGGGTGAAGGCTGGGCCGAGCAGGCACTCAGTAGGGGTTACAGCTGACCATGACATGTGACATATACAGGAACAAAGAAGCTCTCGCAGATTCCTGGTTCTTGTTTGTGAGCTGCACAGAGGAGCCAATGCTTTTTATTGTGAAGTGTGTGTCAGATATATGTATCCAAATGGTGGGTGAATGAGAAGTGATGTGATGTGTGTTTTTGAATGTTCTGGACAGGTGGGTTTGTGCCTGTAGGGCGAATGCAATGAATGTATGTAAGAGAAGGTGTGAGTGACTGGTGGGTGAATGAGAAGTGTTGTGATATGTGTGTTTTGGAATGTTCTGGGTGGGTGTCTGCCTGTGTAGAAAATGTAGTGAGTGGTTGAGTGTGTGCCTGTGTAGCGAATGTAATGAGTGGATGCAAGAGAAGGTGTGAGTGACTGGTGGGTGAATGAGAAGTGATGTGACGTGATGTGTGCTTTTGAATGCTCTGGGTGGGTGGGTGGGTGGGTGTGTGCCTAAGTACAGAATGTAATGAGTGGATGCAAGAGAAGGTGTGAGTGACTGGTGGGTGAATGAGAAGTGATGTGACGTGATGTGTGCTTTTGAATGCTCTGGGTGGGTGGGTGTGTGCCTAAGTACACAATGTAATGAGTGGATGCAGGAGAAGGTGTGAGTGACTGGTGGGTGAAAGAGGTGATGTGATGTGTGTTTTTGAATGTTCTGAGGAGAGCAGAGGGGGCCTGTGTAGAAAATGCAATGAGTGGATGTAAGAGATGGTGTTAGTGACTGGCGGGTGAATCAGAAGTGATGTGATGTGTGTTTTCAAATGTTCCGGGAGGGTGGGTGTGTGTCTTTGTAGAGAATGCAATGAGTGGATGTAATAGGAGGTGTGAGTGACTGGTGGGCGAATGAGAAGTGATGTGATGTGATGTATGTTTTTGAATGTTCTAGGTCAGTGTGTGTCTGTGTAGAGAATGCAATGAGTGGATTGGTGTTTGCCTGTGTAGAGAATGCAATCAGTGGAGGTAAGATAAGGTGTATGAGTGAGTTACTGGTGGGTGGATGAGTATGATTATGATGGTGTGTTTTTGAATGTTCTGGGTGGGTGGGTGTGTGCCTGTGTAGAGAATGCAATGCGTTCATATAAGAGAAGGTGTGAGTGAGTGGCTAGTGGGTGAATGAACATACATGTGGTAGTGGGTGTTTGAATGTTCTGCGCGGGGTTTGGTGTGTGCCTCTGTGGTGAATCCAGTATGAGTGAATGCGAGAGGTGATGTATGGGTGGGTGAAAGGGGATGCATGTGTGCGTAAGGCCCTGGGAGAATGGGGATCACTGGAGCATTTGTGCCACAATCATTATTGACTTTGCATGTTTTACTGGTATTTTTGGGTAGACCCAAGTTCATAAGTGTCATTCCCCTGCTAGACTGGCATTTTGGTGCAGTCATTCTAGCCATTGCTTACTGAGGCATGACATTCATTACTCAGCATCTTTAAAAAAGCAAGCATGATAAGACGTGTTACCTCGCTAGACTGATGTTTTGGTGTAGTGGCCTGTATATTCTTTACTGTAGCATGATTTTTTATTAAATGAGCATCTAAGATGAATCAAGCATGATACGTGTTCTTGTGGGTCAATGCTGGCTTACATTGCAACCAGTTTGGACAGGTTTTCATATTGTGACATGTCACTTTAAATGGCCAAATCAACAGGAGTATGTTCTTACATAGGAGCACTGGCATATATTGGCAGAGCCAGTGTTGTGCCCGGTGCCAGTAATGATATGATAAAAAACATTTTAAAGCAAATTTAAGTATGGTCTTATATGGAAATATTAGCATATGTTGGTAGAGCCAGCATGGAAATGTATGGGCACAGCCAGCATACAAATGTTTTTTATACTGGCATATATTTCAGGGACCGGCATGAAAATGCATTGGGAAATGTACTGTGCACTTTTGGTAACTTGCATCTATTGTACCTTTTTCATGATTTACCTTACACCCTAGAAAACCGATTGTTGGCCTTTTTCCAAATTGTTGGTCTTTTGCCCAAGTTTTCCCAGAAAGTGTGCTGTGTAATGAACCATTTTTACCCATTATTCAAAAATGTTCTCTGGGGAGGGAGAAGAAGCTTCCCCACATCCCACATCAAAAATGTTTTCATTAGTTTGGGCTCACTCGCTGCGCTCGGTCACAATAACATACATGTGGCAAATATTTATACCCTCCAAAAAAACAACTCACTAGCCACCTCGGTTCGCTGGTATATTTGTGGACCAGGCACCACCGCCTTCTTTCTATGTTACGTTAAACAATTAAGCTTTTGATTGAAAAACACATTCACTTCTTTCACTTGCAGTAGTGCATGACCCTGCTGGGGCATAATCATTATGGACATTGTGCACATGTGGTGGTCCAGACCGGGGTGTGGCGTGCCCTGTGTTTTGTTTCAGGAGCTTGGGGGAGCGTGGGGGGGAGCCCACAGCAGACGTCCAGAGCGGGTCCCGCAAGGGCACCTCGTAATAGGGCAGAATGGGTTTAACGGCACCGGCACCTTTAAATCCATTACGCAAGGGCCGTAATGAGTCCCAGTGTCTTTGTTTTGCACCACATAATCCCTCATTTCAAATACAGTTTCATGGTGATCTGACCACGCCAGAGGCATTGGGGAGGAGACCTTAAATTCATATTCGCTGCTAAATATTAAGGCCAGGGTATGGCCTTGGACTTCTGTGGTCTCCTTGCTCTAATTGAATGAAGTGGTGGTCATCTAAGTTTGAAATAAGATTCTTTGTTGCTGTGCTGGTAGTGTCCACGTAAATGTTAATCTTCTAAAGTACTAATGATATAGTAGGGTCATTTGTAGCGTGGCTGCTTAGGCTAGTCCATCAACATTTTTCAGACACTATGAGCCTCATTACAAGTTTGCCGGTCTGGTTACTACGGTACCAGTAAGCTTGCCGGTACCATAGTTACCGGACGGGCAAACTACGAGTTATGCTCACAGGTGCCTTTTCACCCGCCAGGACTGGCCTGCCGGGAGGAACGGTACCCGCGAGCAGAGCATGTTGGGTGCAAAGGCACCATTCAGAATGGTGCCAGTGCATCCGACCTCCCCATTCCCATTGAGCCCTATGGGGCTCAAAGGGAATGCGGAGTAAAAGTTTCTGGCCACTGGTAATGATGAAATGCAGGGTCCGCCAGGGTTTTAATGGCCCTGTATTTCGTCATTGCCAGGGTCGGGAAAAATGTGCAAGTTTGGCGGCAGCCTGCTGGTTTTACCATCAAGGCTACCGCCAAACTTGTAATGAGGTGCTATGACGTGTAGAAGCAAACAATGTAATTTTACATTTATATAGTGTCTTTACCCCATTCGTATGACCTCATAGCACTGTAGGTGAACGCCCTTGGAGGACCGAAGTCCAAAGGAGTGGGAAAAGTGATGGGTGTAACAAACAATGTTCTTTTTGGGGCTACATCATCGGTTTAGTACTGGGGGCATAATGGCCTATGGGTTCAAATTGGCAATGAAGCAAGAAGGTAGATTAATAAACTGTGATTTCAGTGTTGTGTATCTGTTCAGTGGCATAATGTCATAACCATGAGGGAGGGAATGCTTAGTTAACCAATCTTACTGCTACTCTGTCCTCTACATCTTACCCTGCCTGCTTTCCCCTCTGGGTCGTAGAAGGACCTAGGGATCGATGGAGGTTCATGATGACACTTGGAGTAGTTCCTCGTATTGGCCCCTAAGAGGAAGGACATAAGTACCAACTACTGCATATCAGGTGGAGGAACAGAGTTGTAGCATTAGTTAATATCGACAATGTTCGATGCAATCCCCCTGACTGGATTTTTCCAGTAGTGCCAATTACGAAAAAGTGTTGGTAGTTGTGTGAGTCTCCCCATGGTCCAAGGGCGTAACCAGCATTGCAAGAGTGGTGGGGTGTGGGTAGGGGGGTGCAGGAGGGCGAGCCACAAAAAAAATGTCCTGCTACTTTTCCCTCCAAATGCAGTGTGCGTAATTCTATACGGTTTCATTTGCGCCCCCAAACTACCAACTCCTGCCCCAATCTACTTTTTTGTTAACATTAGTGGCAGATGGCATTTGAACTTTTAACACACAACAAAACACAAAAACAAAACTGCATATCATTACAGATGCAGGAAACCCATTTATCAGAGCGCTGTCCAAGCGCTCAGGAGCAAAATGCATGCAAACCTCTTACTTTGCATGTGGATTGCACCAACAGAAGTGACTTCACAGAAATGGACATGGCAAGGAGCATCATCAATCTTTGATATTTGGAGGCACCATGGATCTGACTTTAGAATAAGTTGCCATAAGTAAGCCAAGTGCTAAATACCATTGTGGTGCAAAATACCTAATTGCACTATTATTATATATGGAGCAACTCTATAGTCATTATTTTCTTTTTGTATAATAGCATGATATATTAACATAACCTATGAAGTGAATCAGAATCACTTACAGAGCTGCCGATAAGACACAGTGGGCCTCATTAGGACCCAGGCGGTAAGGGGTTTACGCCGGCGTAAACCATGGCGCCCCTTACCGCCTGAGTACGAGTTCCCTTAGCGCCATGGTGATTTTAACGCCTGCTTTTAGCAGGCGTTAAAATCCATGGCGCTAAGGGACCTTGTTGTTAATTACGCCACCGTAATTTACGGTGGCGTAATTAACGCCTTCCCCACTCCCATTATGCCCTATGGGGCCAGAAATGGGAATGGGGAAGGGTAAATGGGGATTGGGGACTTACCGCCCCGCCAACCTCGGAATGGGGCGGTAAGTCCGCCAACCCCCATGGCGGAGTTGGCAGCTTAGCGCCATGGACCATGGTGCTAATAGCGCCATGGTCCTCCGCCAAGGTCCTAATGAGGGCCAGTGTGTTTTCATTATTTTCCCAGGACCACACACTTTGGTTAAATGTGAAACCGGGATGTGGACAATTTAAGCACATCTTCCCAGGTTTAGTTAATGTATTTATTAAGGTTTTGCTTTGCATTTCATGTGCTTAATTAATACTTTATAGCAATACCTTGGAAGCAAACCACATTACATAATTAGCTTTTCATAGTAAACTAACTATACACTATATATATTGTCACAGAAATATGATGAGCAATAAGAGTATGGCATAGTTGTGTTCTCCCCATCCTGCATGCAAAGTCACAATAGCATCATGCAGATTAATGTGAGCCTAACAAATCTCCCTTGGGTTTTAAAGACATAGGACTTTATTACAAGTGACCCAGTCCGGAATTAAGGTTACCAGCACATTTTCCAAACCGACTCACTCCGAGTCTGCCGGTAGAGGCTTACCGGCAGATAAATCACATTAAGAACGGTGCTGGTTCTTAAGTTTTCCCATTCCCGTGCAGTCGGGAATGGGAACTTACTTTCAGCCGCCGTCAATAAAAACCTGTATCGGGTGGCAGAAATGGTAAGCCCAGGCTGCCGATAGGCCGCCAATACTACTGGGGGCCTACCGGCAACCTCGTAATGAGAGCCATAGTCATTTCATAAAGCATGCAGCATTATGCACCTTTCCCACTTCTGATCACTCCCTCTCTTCCCATTTCTGAAGGGACAAAACATGACATTACGAGTTTGGAGGTAGCCATGCTGTCATTATCAGCATGGCTACCTCCAAACTCGTGTCCGGGTCTGGGTCACGAAAAAAGGGATTACCTGGCCATTCCGACTTTTGCGGGCCCGGTAATTCCCGTTTTCGGGACCCGGACCCGGTATATCCCCATTCCCATTTCAGCCCCCATAGGGCTCAATGGGAATGGGGAGGATGCTAACAAACTGACCCGTTAATGACGGGTCCGTTGTTAGCATCCTGCTCTGCTCGCGGGTGCCAGTATGCATGTCTGGCCAGACCAGACGTGCATACCTCCACCTGTGAGCAAACTCGTAATGTGTCGGCCCGGTATGAACGGTGCTGGTACCTTACCAGCATCGTTCATACCGCAGCCACCAGGGTCGTAATGAGGCCCAATATCCTGGCAGTGGGACACCTCTCCTGTTCGGAAAGGGTAAGGTGTCATGCTGCCAGGACAATCAGTGTGCTGAGCAGGAATTGCTTGGCACACATTGCCCTGCCAGCGGGACACCTTTTCCTTTGGACACCCTCATTGAGGTGATGAACGGGAGAGGTGCCCCACTGACAAATGTCCCAGTTTGGCTCTTAAAAAAGCCACAGGGGGGACAACTCCCCCCCCTCAACCCCTAGCCCCGCTGCTAGGTACACCACATTATGGCCGTCAACTTCTGGGCAAGACCACATCTGTATTATCAGCTTCACTAATTTACCAATACTGCTGCGTGTGAGTCACCGATTTTTAAGCCTAAATCTCCTGCAACTTCAAATAGAAATTCAATCAGGGGGTCACAATTGTATGATTTCGTGCATTGGTAAATCCGGTTTTAAAGTCAACTACATCGCTTGCATGACTTCATTTCTTGAGAGAATGAGGCTTCCCTGCTGCCTCGAAGGGTTGTGTCTGCTCCTGCAGAGCAGGCTCGGGTGTGCACATGTCTCCTTATATTACTTGCCCCCCGCCCTTACAGCTTAATGAAACTGAAAACCTTACCCATCTGTCGATCAACGCCAAACACGTGCAGTCTCAAGCGGCTCCCAAGCAAGACTCAATAGTTCCTGCCGCATATTTGTGTACAATATATAACTGGCAGATGTTGCCAACACGGGAAACAATAGAAGCCCTGTGCTTAGTGCACCCACGGGAGAGGGGTGGGGCAGGTTATAATTAGAACATGTAGAAAGCGGCAGGAGCTGTCCCAGAAATCCAGTTCCAAGCAGAATTGAGGTGTTATTTCTCCACACTTAATGGTGCAAGCTCATAACTAATAGCCAGAAATATGAAAATATGAAATGCAGCATGTGACAATAGTGGACAATATTGCTCAGGGTTTTAGATACAAACCCAAAAGGCAAGAGAACAGGTGAGCCATGACCATTGGCTTGACTGAGGTGGCCCAAGTGGGGCACTGACTTCTGCAGGGGTGGCATGAAGTACGAGCACACACACACAATGCTTATAGTTTAGATTAATGGGGTGGCCCATGGAGTGACCGATCAGATTCCAGGGGTAGCACGTGCCACCCCCGGCCTCTCCTTACACACGCTACTGGCCATGACACAGTGTCAAGTGCCTGTTTTAATGTAAGAGTGAAGCTCAGCAATAGGTTTAAGGTAATTACTCCAGGCTACAATCCCCTCTGCCTTCTCTGAGTCTTCCACATTCAGCACAGCCACAATGAAGTCCATCATTCATGGCATGTTTTAGAACACTGTGGCAGATGTAAGCCTTACAACTAACGCTTATGACCCACGGCACTTACTATCTCTGACTCACTTTAATTATGAAGTGGTAATAGTCAGTGCATCCATCAACCACAAGGCGCAAGTGCAAGCTGTAGTGTAAACCCAAATATGTTGACACTGTGGCAAGCAGCTATGGGTGTTGGTAGCGGTGTTGTCCACCCGCAGTATCACAGGAGTGCTAGAAAATATTTGGGCTCTGGCACTTTTATTTCTTTACAAATTAAGCAGTGCTTACACCACGAGCTACTGCTAACATTTGGAGCCATACAATTTCATGTCCAAAAATGTGACAGTCATTTCATTATTTTGGAAGCCATAACACTTCCACGGATAACATGTTTGTAGTAAATGACTTACATAGCAAACAAGCATTTGCAAAACAAAGTATGGCTGGGTAAGATTTTTGTAATCCCACTACAGGGCCAACATTTCTTGCCCTCTCTAGTTAATAAGCCACACATATGTACTTTACCAATTCTTTTTGGATCAGCCACTGCTGCTTTCTGTCTGTAAATTCTGTTATAGTTTGTCACAGGATGACATATTTAGGGGTGGTTGGACAGTGGAGTAAAAATAGCAATATATGTAAATACCAACATGCAATGTGTATGTATATACATATTCAATGAAAAAACCTTTTAGCGGGACGTTATAAGTTGCACTACTAAAAGACCTATAAAATTCTATGGAAAAACGTTGCTACAGGGACGTTATGGTTACAGGTAAAACTGAAAAACCCCAGAAATTCGTCAGATGGTAAGCTACGCAACCATAACTTGCGCTACCACTGTGCACCGCAAGGACTAACACCCATGACCTCAAAGATGACATCACATGCCATCAAATGTCATTGATGACATCACTGATTTATTTGATAGGTTTTTAGTAGGGCAGTGGATCCAGAAATTTCCTTCAGTATAGATTTTTCAGTGAAGGTGATAGGATTTTAATAGCCCAACTTAACCACAACGTCCCTTTAACAATGTTTTTTCAGTGAATTTCATTGGTTTTTGCAAGGTAGCCATTAATTTGTGTAGATGTACCATACAGCATACAAAATTGATGTCTCCATACTGATGAGCACAGTAACCACAAACTGTACGTCTGTGCGCATATAACGGCTAACATTCAAATTGGAAACAGCATGAGTTCTCTTAAATACTGCTACCATTCACCAAAGTGAATAAACATGTACAAATAGCACCATGTATGTACATTGCAAGGAGAATGAAGTAAGTTAAGTGTGCAAACTCTGTACTTGTGTAACAAACAGACCAAAGGCATAGAGTATGCACCATCATGTAATGCACCAGTACACAAAGTGACGTGTGCGTCCAACAATATTACCACACTGCCACTGTACATGGAAACGAAGAAGGAAATAGCAGAGTAAGGAATGCAAAGTATTGAGAGCAGAACGTAACTGCAACGTGGTAACTACACTGAAGTCTCTCCTATGATTGCAGAATTTCTGCAGTGTACCACAATAGCAAACCATGGTATTTGTTTTTTTATGCAACAATGCCAAGAACCCTAGAATGACTGGAAGAGCACGTCCCTCTTCACTAAATGAGTAACAATAGTAACTGCATTGGCAAGCAGCACAGTCTAAAAAGTAATGTAGTTAAAATGTATTGCTTTATGTACACTTCACACATATGTTTATGTGTAACAGGACATACTTTACATTGAAGGAATGCATCAGAAGCGGCACCTCTACCGCAACAGCATATAGCCACACAAAATAAATGAGACGCTGTAAAAAGCAACATACAAAGCCTGTACGTAAAAATGGAACAATTGCCAAACAATTAGTACTACCCCTACTCTGTCCTGATACTGGCGATGTTTCTTATAAATTAAACGTGTACATGTAAACTGTTTGTCAGTGTGTGCGTAGTTGTTACTTTGGTGCTGTAATTGCATTGTGACTCTGTAGCGCACACTGCTGCCCGAGATGCCTGCAGGTAAGCAAAATGGAGGTTTCCTACTGAGAGTGCACCTGCCCGGTGTATGTCCAATCACAATGGAAGTGTCTGTAGGACTACAATACTGGCCTCATGTCCGCATCTTGTCATTCACTTTTAATTAGTCGTGGCACCGGACGTCTGTCGGTTGCACAGCTATATGTATGCGTATGTCATCCTCTGTCTCCTGGTAATGCCGCCCCTGCCGCCAACCCTACCGATTCATGCGACAGGTTACATAATTTCAAACAGTCCTGCCGCCTACAGTTTTCGTGTTGTCAAGCTACCGATTTATGGCTGTGTTACGCCTGGCTGCCTGAGGCCGATTGGGAGCAAACAGCTGGATGCTCCAGTGTACAGTGGGTGTGTTAAATGGCCCATTGCTTTGATTGATGAGCTGCTTGCCCTTCCATGACCCGTGAAACTGACATACCGTCTCTACACTTAGCACCGTGAGGTTACGTAGCAAGTTGCTCACTGCAGTTTGTACAGGTGCATAAAAGATTGTAGTGAGTCTGGAAAATATGAACGCTGTTGCTGCTTGCTAACTCACAGACAGTTAAATGTAAGCACAGCTAAGTAAACAACAAAATCTTTGGATCTCAAAGATTCTTAGTGCCGGTTGCAAAGGTACTGTGGCTGTGTGCAGCTGCCTGAACAACTGTCTTGTTGCTCTGCCTAATGAAACTGCGTGTCTCCTGATGAAAAGCATTCCTATGTGGCAAAATGTACTCATCTCCATGAATGCTACAGATATGGCTAATGTTGTGCCATCAAGTGACAGTACTTTCGCTTTGATGCACAGAATGCTATATTTGAAGATGTACAAATAGCAATTTTGTGGGTAACACATGTCATACAATATGCTGCAGATCAATATCTGTGAGAACACATTAGACGTGGTGAGACATTCAGACATATGGCAGCGCCACTGCACAAGCTGTCTAGGACTAGTCCATCAGACGTTGAATATATACATTCATTGTAGTATTGTACTGGTCATAGCAACATGTAAAGTGGCCCTTCGTTCACAGGCAAGAAGAAAGGAACACACTGGGTATTGGGAGTGAGTTGCAGTCGACGGCTTTCATTCGCAATGCGTGTCCAATTTCCTGCCCACCCTTTGCAGTAGCTATTGCAATTACCTGCTAGCAAGGTTATATACAGAGCTTGAATATAATTAATTGGTGACTCTTTTGCAAATGTTATGCTTCCAACACATTCTTGCTCACACCAGAAGCCTTATTTTACAATCTTTTAGCTTCCACAGACCCATTTCCATGCGTGCCATTCTGCAAATGGGCCGGATGTGGCACGTGGAATCCCGGAAGTAACGCAGTGTCCGTGTATTTTCCGGTTATCTGTGGCCGTGGAAACATACATTTCAACCAGGACAGCAGATTTCATATATAGTGGTGACTATAAAAAGAGCCTTTTGTGGTTGTGTTTTTTTTAGATGCTTTTAAGGAAACACTCTTTTTGTGTTTTTTATGGATATTTTTTTTTTTTTGCACTCTGCCCATTCTTACAGTAAGCTCTTCACTGTATCCTGTAGATGGAACCACAAAAAACCATTGCCAATATTGGACAAAGAAATACCATTGACATGGGATAAGTCAGCATTTTTAGAATCAATTATGTCATTGTTGCAGAATAACATTGTAGCATTGTACAAAAAAGTAAACATGCTTTGATTGATGATACACCTTCTGCCCTCTCGCTGTGAACGCACTGCATTAGAACAGTTGCATACTCTTCTTAGTGGTATGGATAAGAAAAGGATTTTTGCTTTTTATACAGATTTTTCTTTTTCTGTACTCCATGCATTCTTAGAGTAAGCTCTTCAACACATCTTGTAGTCAACATTTTGAGAATCAATGATGTCAATGTTGCAGAAGAACATTCCAGAATTGCACAAAAAAGTAGCCATGCTTCCATTGATGATACACCTCTGCCCGCTGGGTGTGAACAAACTGCATTAGAACAGTCCCACCCTCTTCTTGGCAGTATAGATGAGAATAGAATTTTCACAGTGGGAAAAAAAATGCTTCACTACTTTCATCAATCTCTTGAGTTGATGTAACACATATGAACAAGGCAGGTAACCCAAATGCTGAGCTCCGTAGTGTACCACCAGAACATGAAACGGCGCGAAAGTGTCCAGTTCTTTGCAAAGGTCAAGGACAATGCCGAAATTGCAGACATCGGCAGCGCACCACAATGCCCCCACTCCTTCCAACCCGAAATCGCCATGCAAGTCTCTTTCCTGGGAATACTTGTGCAAAGGTACCACAAAGGCACCACCCAGTAACAGCACTCTGCGTCCCTCTTTTTCTGCCAGTCTGAGTGCACAAGGTAATTTTAAGAAAATGTTACTGCCCCTTCCTGTGAAGCGGACCCTAAGCAGCTAATTTGATAATCCCCACAGTCACATTCCCATTGGCCAGCATGCTTGGAAGGGCAGAATGTGGCACGTGCGCTTTCCGAACTAGCGCAAGGTCTGCACCCCAGTGTAGCACGAGGAGTCCTTCTTGCTATTGGTATGCTTTCCTTTGACGCAAATCCTGATCACCTGATAGGACAATCCCTACAGTCCCATTTCCATAGGCCAGCATGGCGAGAAGTGCAGAATGTGGCACGTGTGATTCCCCAAGTATGGCGAGGGCCGGGCCCAAGTGAAGCAGGAGTCCTTCTTCCTATTGCAGCACACCCTAATCACCTGATTGGACAATCCCCACAGTCCAATGTCAATTGGGCAACATCGTGGGAGTGGCATATTGTGGCACATGCGCCTCCCAAAGTACCACGAGGGCCGCAACCCTGTAAAACTGGAGCAGTCCTTCTTCCCTGTCCACTATCTTCAATGCAGCACTAACTCATTGGAATACACGTAAATAGGCACACACGCATCCATCAATCGCATCGAAGCTGCCATCATCCAACACTGTCACTCCTGTACAACACTTAAAATTCACCATTACAGTACAAGTGTCGTTCCATTCCAAAGCACGTCCACTGCAAACTTCAGTAAAAGCATGCACAATTTCTCCATCCACATACATCGACATGGCCATCCAGGATGTGGCACGTATAATCCTGAAAGTACCACGGAATCCACTACCTTTTTGTGATAGTGTGGCGGGTGGGAGGTGGCGGGGGAAGCAATATCAAGCTGGGTAGGGGATTGAGTCTTCCATCGTAGATGTATAAAGTTTTTTTTTTTTTCTTGCTTGCGAGCAACTTTTTTTGTTTTTTCTCTTTATATGTGTTTCTGTTTGCCTCTCCTCACAATTTTACCACATTCTGATCAATGCTTCTTGCAGTGTAAAAGAAAATGGCATTGCCAATGGCGCACAAATAAATGCCATTTCTACGGAACCACTGCATATTTTGCCACCTCATGATCTCATAGTGGGTGGAGAACATGCCAGCAGTCTGCATAAATTCACACATGCCTCTGTTTATAACAAACCTTTTGACCTCTGGCTGGGGACAAATTGCATCGGCATGGGCCCATACTCCTCTTAGTGTTATGCAATAGAAAACGACCTTGGCAGTAGGAAAAATCTGCATCACTGTGTTCAGCAACCTCTTCAGGTGACGAATTAAACGTCCACATGACATGTAACCCAAATGTAGACTTCCATAGTGCACCACGACAAAGTCTACGTTCATGACGGAGGCCACATATCTTCAAAGCCGAACCATCCTGCTGAAAGTGCAGTCACCCTGATAGCCCCAGAAAGTGTCCACTACTTCCAACCCAAAATTACTTGCAACGCCTCTTTGCACACAACACCTGTGCAGATGGCGCACAAAGGTATCACTGACAATAAGCACTGTGCGTCTCTCCATCTCCACCAGCCTCACAACACAGTATTGGGAAGATATGGTAACACCCCTTCCTGTCAATCACAACCTAAACACCTAATTTCCTATTTCCCACAATTCCATTTCCATGGTGAGCATGCTCATAATGGCAGGATGTGCCACGTGCACTTTCCCATCTACAGTGAGGACCATGGCCCAGTAAAGCAGACACAATACTTCTTCCCTTTGCAGTGGCATTTTTGCAGCGTTCCCTCATTGAATGCTGTCAAATTATCAAACACGCATGGAGCAATCCCATGCAAAGCCTCTGCATTACACACTATCATTTCTGTACACCACTCCACTTCTGCTAATGAATGCACGATTGCAGCATCAGCAAAGATTCTGCGGCGCACCCAGCACACCTTTGGCCATGCACACAACAGTTCAGCCTTTGCCCACACCCACCACAACACTATGGATACATTCATGCAACCATGTGGGCATCTAACACTAACATACGTACTGGCATTTCTACCCAACTCCCCCACACCCCCACACCATCCAACATCCATTCACGAAAACATGTCACAATTAGCAGAATCCACGAACATACCACAGCCTGCACCACCCCTCCCCACTGCCATCCACAACGTATTGTGTCACTGGCAACCTAATCACAACAGCTTCACAACTTTGGGGAAACTTCAATAAATCTGCACATAGCACACTAACCAAGCACATATTAGCTGCACTTCAACCATACCCTCTTCCATGCTCACTTTACATAAACACTGCGCCCTGTGTCCACACTGCACAACTTCTCACTGCACCATCTCCTGCTGCACACCAAGTACTGTAGCAAGTTGCAACTATCACCACAACCATGGAACGCACAATAAACGCTTTTCAACTCACTTGTGCTTCTGCAGCACATCTACAACGTGCTCCACACCCACTCTCAAAAGCTCACCACCCTGTGCCTGATGCACTGTCAAACCTGCATTGCTGCATTGGGTGTGCAACTTGCACACATTTCCCGCACCGTAATGCAACCATACATGTCAGCATGTCACCAGCTACCACTATGCACATACGCACCATTGGCACCAGCACTCCTACCCAACCTCTGCACCACAATGGAGGGACACAGCATTAAATACAACAGTTAGCATATTCTACAAACATTACACTGTCTCCGGAACACCTGTTAAGAAGAATTCTCCAAATGTGCTAATTTCCCTTACGTTTTGAGACCCCCAGCAACTTTGCTGGATTTCTAGGATTGGATTTTTTACCTGGAAAGAGTGTGAGCCTTTTTTCCCACTCATTCATTTTTTTTATATTTGTGTTTTACTTTTGTGTTCTTTGGTTATGGAGTTTTAAAACAACTCCAATGGCATCATCATTTTCTGTGTGTCACACAACACCTTCAGTGCAGTGGCACAGGGGTGTCTTTCAGACTCGCCAAAGTTTAAATACCTTCTCTGGGACTGACTACTGTCTCCCATAGCATGTAAAGTTAAATTGACTTTACTAGTCTCTTTAAATTTACTGACCCAGCACACACTATCTTCCTATAGAGTGCTGCAGGGGTTGCTTAGCTTCCCCTGAGTCAAAACACTCATGTAACCGTGAAATGTTACCCTTTCCTACTTTAGATGGCTGGTGGCAGTGGTTTAGATCAAACTACCATGATTTTTCCCTACCGCTAACAACGGTAGCTAAAAATTGGGTCAGCCATGTTTTTCAATATGGCGCCCAAGACCTATCTGTAAAAACAGACTTTTGTCTTCTTTTTTTGCCATTTTTTTTAGGAAAGGTCCTTCTTGTGTTTGTCTCTGCGCGTCAAACAAACAAGGTTTGGTCCCTTTGTTCATTGGCCTTTGGCGGGCTTCAGTGCTCAAGCCCTCCTGTGGCGCTAGGGTGTCTCGGGTGGACAGGATGTTAGGGAGGTGCCCGAAATTCCCTGTGCTTAGTGTCCTAGGAGACCTGCATGCACTCTGGTGTGATCGGCCGGCTGGCTGTCCGGCAAGGACAGCCACCCTGCTGTGTGAGTGACAGCCAGGCTGGAATGAATGGGGAAAAACTGTTTAAAAACAGGTCTCTGGTACTTGGAAAGCAGAGTAGACCACTGGAACGAAAGAACCGAAGAGGAGAGGAAGGAAGATGACTGCTGCAACTCCTGGACGACCAGTGAAGCCCTGCTGCAAGTCCAAATTGTCTTCAAGGTTAACTTCTTCCCTTGAGTTTGGTGGGAACAACCAACTCGCAAGCCTCTTGGACACCCTCCTATTCTGGTCGAATTCTCCTCAGAGTGCTGTTGAAAACCGGACAGCCAGAGGAAAGGAAACCAGCTTGTGGACTTTAAGGCACTCACACCTTAAACCAACGTCTTGCACGCATGCCAGCTCACTTCTGCTGCTCTATTGCTGCTGTGAGTGTGCTCAAGCCTTATGCTCTTGAGTGCATGGCCTATGTCCTACGGCCTTCTACTGCAGAGTCACAAACTCATTACTGCCGTGAGAGGGCTCAAGCTCTAGCCTTTGGCCATGCACCCAATAGTCTAGGCCTTGAACACACCCAACGCAACATAATGCCCCCATGCATGTCACCATTTCACCAAGTACGACAATCCACATACACACCACTGCCACCAGCACTCCTACCCAACCTGTGCACCGCCCTGGAGCTATGCAGCAAAACATTGGAACTGTTCCCATAATGTAGAAAGAAACCACTGTCTCCTGCATCCCTGTACACTTTCAGTCACATACTATGGCCGTACCCACTTCCATTCGCAAATTATTCTGTCACTGGCAACCTACCCACATACTGTCACAACATTGGCCCTACTCCAAACTATCTGCACACACCACACTATGGAAGCACCACCCTTTACCGAATGCAGAGTCAGACATTCATTGCTGCAGTGGGTGTGCTGAAGGCCTAGGCTCTTGACAGACCAATAGTCTAACCCTTCAACAGACCCACCGCAACTTCATGCACCCATGCATGCCACCATGTGCCCAACTACCGCAATCCATCCGCATAGCATAGCCACCCGTGCTCCCACCCAACCTATGTCATGTGCAAACATCACTCCCCTTCTGAAAATCACCTGCCACCTCTCACCACGGAAAGAGGTTGCGCAAACATGTTGCGGCACAACTATTGGGCCGTTATGACAGCTGCCTCCAATCACCACACAAAGTAGTCGCCTGTCTAGGTAGCCGCGATTTGGGGCAATATTCACAAATACTGCAGCCACTCCTCTGACTTCTTCCACCTATTCACATATCTCACATGAACCACTTCTCACTCCACCAGCCTTTCCCTCCCGTCTTGCCGCCAACACATGGCATACAGTATATTTTCCAGACCCTTCCGCCGGTGCACTCTCCTCCGATACACCATGGAGGCATTTCCCAAAACCTTTGACGCACAGCACACTTCCCTCCAGCCAACCACTGGCCATGTCCAATGTTTGCTGACATCACAGCGTACCGCAGGCCAATGAGACTTCGGTCCGTGGAGCGAACAGGGAAATGGGTCCGCGTTTAGAAATGTACATTTCAGTCATTTGCAACAAAAGTACTGATCGGATTGCCACCAAACACACAAAAGCATGCTTTCTGACCCAAGCCCCCCGCTCCTACTGCAAATTTGGTGCAAATCTGTCCAGCCATTTGGGCTGTAGCCGTTCCCAAAGTTTTTGCGCATTCAGTCTATGTAAAAAAAAAAAAAAATGTGGGACCCCTATAACTTTGCCCACCCGAATGAAACCTCACCCAACTTGGCGAAAAAATTCAGAGCCGGCCATATAATTTTTTTTCCAAAGTTTGGTGAGGATTCCTCCAGGGGGAGCGAAATTATAAGCCGCTAAAA
This sequence comes from Ambystoma mexicanum, assembly GCF_040938575.1. NCBI lineage: Eukaryota > Metazoa > Chordata > Amphibia > Caudata > Ambystomatidae > Ambystoma > Ambystoma mexicanum. The sequence continues at coordinate 655,647,852 of NC_090921.1, forward strand.
AGTGTTCTTCCTCTGAGTTTAGCAACTTAACCATAACTAAACGGCCGCTACCGCGGGCAGTGTTTTTTTTATATATATATGTATATATATACATATCAAAGGAAGACTGTGTAACAGTCAAAGATGTAGCAGCACTCAGGCACTTGAATTGTAATGAAAAAAGATCAATCCTTGTCAAACCAAGTCTGAGGCATTGTTGCTGTGCGAAAAATATAGTCCTTTATTGATTCCAGATTTAAACATGGAAGGCAGCAGCAAAAATTAAACACACAAGAAAATACGATGCGTTTCACCCTACACAGGCTTCACCTGGTATAAGTGATGGAAAGAGGACTGCATATTTATAGAAGGCCTGTTCTTTGAAAAAGTCCATCTTTGCTGTTTATGGCATGAGGTTGTTCATACATTGAATGGACAATTCAAGTTCAAAATATGCCGCCATGTTGGAAAGTACATGAGGTTTTAGACAAATGGCTATTTCCACCTTATCATGATCTTTGTAATATATACAATGTATTGGTTACATATTATATATTCAATAAAAGTTGCCATAGTTCTCATAGCCATGCTGCCTGGAAGACACATCTTAATTTTGTTAAAAATGTTACATTTTGTTCATAGAAATACGCAACATAGATATTTTGTTTTTATAACTTTAGACATATCGAAAGGCGATTCATAGACCATAAACCTGAGTTTAATGCGTAAAATGCGTGATATACAATGTATGTCGGTGATAGACATACAGGCTTGTAGATTATCTTGCCTGCAAAAATCACCTTATGAGCATTGCCATTGATGAGAAAAAGGCCCATACGATGTATGTCTGGGCAATTAGTTCTTAACTCCTATCTCTGAACCTTAATGGGTAAACTGTGTGCAAAAATGCTTTGTGCAACATTTTCCCTAGTGGGTTAATTAATAAATAAAGTGCTGTATGCCTAAATTCATAAAATTGAACACAATATCCCCCCCTAAATGGGTTGCATTGTGGATGGGCTGCTAAAAACATGAAATGGAAGCAAAACAAGGCGAAGTCAAGAAACAATATTGTACCCTGTCGGGCACCTTGATTTATGTATTTTCTCATGTCTAGACTGGCAGTTAATCCTTGCGGGCGCCAGGAACCTAAAAAAGGCTACATGTTCAAAGTGCATTGCGCAAAATAAACTATCTCATAAGTTACAAAGTGCTATATGGTTCAGTTAACAATAAAGTGCTGAGTGCCTAAATTCATATAATATGCAATTAATCACAAAGGACAAAATCTAGCTGTAAAATCAACACTAGATACTCACATTAGTAACATGAGGGGTCAATGAACGATAATGATGGTGCCTAGATTTGAATGTTTACTAGTGGCTCTACTGGCAATTGACCCTCATGGGCGCCAAAGACTTAAAAATGCTGCATATTTAAAGTGAATGGTGCCAATTGGATTATAGTGTTAACTAGATAAGTCTAGATAATAAGCACCTCGATATCAAGCAGGATCAATAGGCTATGGTACCTTTCTAGGTGCCTACATCTATATATTTACAAAATAGCTCATCTAGCGTTAACCCTTGCGGGCGCCAGTAGCTTGAAAATACTGCATGTCTAAAATGCATTGTGCCAGTTAGATTGTGACCTCGACTAGATGATTCTAGATACTAAGCTCCTCGATACGCCAATCTGTATAAGACTATGCTGGCAGTTATCCCTTGCGGGTGCCAACAAATACTATATACTTAAAGTGCATAATGCTTCAAAGACTAATAGCAAAATATTTCCAAATATATAAAATCTATTTAAAGTGTCAAGTGCTTGTTTGCCCCTCCTGGCTAATACATTATGGCATGTTATAGCCTCGTATATGTAAAATATTGGCCTGCTAATATAAAATGTCCTCTTAAAATTAATTTAAAACCACAAAATGTGATTAAGAATATTTTCTAAAAAAAGAAAGAAAAAATAGTGCCAATACAATGCAGAAGCATAAAAATCCATTGGAATTGTAAACACAACCCCTGTACAGTAACAGAGAGAGATATATATGCATAAGAAATCCATCCAAGAATTCATAAGAAACAAGTCAAACAAGTGTATAGAAAAAGCACACATTATCTGAAGACCATAGGTTGTTGTACATTATCTATGCTTGCTGTTTGTTTCAGGATAACTTCCCAAATTCCCCTTTAATTCTCCCACAAATACATATATCATGATTCTTCTTGTCTGAGTTTTCGAAGTCTATCCCCACCTCTGGGATGTACTTTCAGAGTCAATGACAAAGTATTTGAATGATCCAATGTCTCTCTGGTGAATATCTTCAAAATGCTTTGCGAGGGGATAGGTCATGTCGTGATTTTTAATTGCACGTAAATGTTGCAAAATTCGTAACCTCACTTACAATTTCGTGCTACCAACATAATACAGATTGCACGCGTATGTAATTACATAAATTACAAACTGGGTGAAGCATCTGGTTCCAATTTAATCATGACTTCGTTTTGGTTCATGGATGAGAATATTTGTTGGTATTGTTCACAAAATGGCATGCTTTACATTTGACACATGTGGTAAAGCCTTGTATGCTCTTAGTTAACCAGTTGGTTGTTATGTGTCTATTAGGTAGCTGGAACATACTCGGTGACAGCCTGGTTTGTATGGAGGGAGAATTCCCATAAGTTACTGGGGCATGGGATGGCAGATGGAAACTAATGTCTTTATCTTGTTTGAGCAGGTGCCAGTACTTTTTTTTTGTTTTGCTTTGCTCCAGAATCAAATGTTGTAATGCACCTAATGGCTTGATTTTCTTTTTCTTGTATCTGTTGTTTCTGAGAGCTTTCTTTTCCCAATATCATTTCCCTTGTTTTGATAGAACTGCGATTTTGGGGCCAATTCATAGAATTCAGCGCAGAAGTAGCACACGCGCCTGGTGCAGAGAGAGAGCGTGCACCACACGTGCGCCAGGTGCAGCACAAAACAGCATTTTGGCAAACCCGTATTCATGGATTTCCTGAGCCATTTGCAGCCGTGGCACAGCCAACATCCAGCAGTGCCAGTTATGCCCCAAAGAACGCCCCTTGTGCCAGACAAAGCCGTAGAAATCTCCATTATGGCGCAAAGGGCCGCGCTAACCCTGGACCAGCATACAGCCCCCTACACCGTATTCACGTGAAAAACAGCACGTACCCCGCTCGCAGCAGCCAAATCGCGTGAAAAGTGCCTTGCGAAACTCTGTGAAATTTCATTCCAGGCTCGCTCCAGCAAAATCATGTCAAAATCTCCTCGTGCACCCCTTGTATCGCCCCAGCCAAATTGCATGAAAATCTCCCCGCGCGCCCCCTTAAATACGCACACCCCGCTCGCGCCACCTACATCACATGAAAAGGGCCTACCATAACCCCGCAAATACGCGTACCCCACTCGCGTCAGCCAAATTGCATGAAAACTATTTGCACACCCCCAAGAATATGGGTACCCCGCTCCCGCCAGCCAAATTGTGTGAGAAGGGCCTACCATAACCCCACGAATACGCGTACCCCGCTCGCGCCAGCTAAATCACGTGAAAACTCCTCCCGCACCCCATTGAATAGGCGTACCCCGCTCGCAACAGCCAAAACGCATGATCACTCCTCGCGCACCCCCTTGAATATGCGTATCCCACTCGCGCAAGCAAAATCACATGAAAAGCGCCTTGCACAACCCCTTGAATAGGCGTACCCTGCTTGCGCAAGCAAAATTGCATGAAAAGCACCTTGCATACCCCGTGAACTCGCGTACCCCACTTGCACCTGCCAAATCGGATGAAAAATCCCTTGCATGCTGGCAGCACCCGCAAACACATCCTGAAGGCAGCTCACACAACAAGGGACCCCCCCATCACCCTTGACCATGCCCACAGGCAGCCCACACCACAAGGGACCACACCATCATCCGTGACCATGCCCGCAGCCAGCCCACACCACAAGGGATCCCATCATCACCCGTGACCATGCCTGCAGGCAGCCCACACCACAAGGTACACCCCCATCGCCCATGACCATGCCTACAGGCAGCCCAAACCACAATGGACCCCCCATCACCCGTGACCATGCCCGCAGGCAGCCAACACCACAAGGAACCCACCCATCACCGTGACCATGCCCGCAGGCAGCCCACACCACAAGGGACACCTCCATCACCCGTGACCATGCCTGCAGGCAGCCCACACCACAAGGGACCACCCCATCACCTGTGACCATGCCTGCGGGCAGCCCACACCACAAGGGATCCCCCATCACCCGTGACCATGCCTGCAAGCAGCCCACACCACAAGCGACCCCCCCATCACTCATGACCATGCCTGCAGGCAGCCCACACCACAAGGAACCCTCCATCCCCCATGACCATGCCTGCAGGCAGCCCACACCACAAGGGACCACACCATCACCCGTTGTTAGGGAGAATTCTGATATGGCTAATTTCCCTCACATAGTAAGTCCCTCAGCAGCTTTGCTGGATTTCTGGGGTTTATTTTGTCCACCCAGTAAGAGTGTGAGCCTTTTTTCCCACTCTTACATGTGTTTTGCCATGTGTATTTCTACTTTTTGTGTTATCTTGGGCTCTGGAGCCACACCACTCCATGAGCCCCACTTTTTGTGTGTGTTACACAGCACCTTCAGTGCAGTGACACAGGGTTGTCTTTGAGACTTCCCACTGACTCCATTTTTCTGGAGCTGACTACTGTCCCTCAGAAACAAGTAAAGTTGCCATTAACTTTATATAGTCACATTAAACTGCAGACCCAGTACACCCCATCTTACATGGAGTATTGGAAAGGATTAATTCCTACCCCTTTTTTGTCTGTGCCTCTTGAAGCTTTGTTTTGCTCTCTTAATATTTAGACTTGGCTGGTGGCAGTGGTATCTACCCTATCCTTTCTACCGCGATTATACTATATAAAAGTGGTACTCTTTTAGGCTATTGCATTAGCCTCAAACATAATCCTGCTTGACCAAATACTTTTTATTTTGGATCTGGTCGGGTTTAGTCGCCATTTCTTTTTGTTGAAGTCCTTCTTGTGTTTTACTTTTTGCACCAAACCAGGTTTGCCTTCTTTGTTCGCCAACCTTTGGCGGGCTTCTGTCCAGAAGCCCTCCTTTGGCGTCTGGGTGTCTAGGTGGGCTGAATGTGAGGGAGGGGTTTAGTCACCCCCTGCACAGGGTCTCCTTGGAGACCAAAGTCACACTTTGTGTCGTTTGGCTGAGGTGGTTGTCTGGACCGGACAACCCCCCTGCTGAGTGATTGACAGCCAGGTTGTGTGAATGGGGGATTTTGGCATAAAAGGCAGGACTCTTGGGCTGGAAGTCAGAGTCGCCACTGGAACTGCAAGAACCGGAGAGAAGCAGAGAACAAGACAGCTGCTGCAACTCCCGAGTCCCGGTGAAGCCCTGCTGCAGTCCTGAGCTATCTACCCTTCAACGACAGAGAAGATCCAGTCCGGAGTCTTCTTCCCTTGAGCCTGGTGGGATCAACCAGCTCATCTTCCACAGCCAGAGGATCCTCTTCTTGGTCAAAATTGCTGCACGCAGCTGTAGTGGTCCGGATAGCCATCTGAAGAGCCTCTCCTGTTTTAAAGGAGCGCACCTTTTATTCACTGTTGGTTTGCTGCTGCTGTCCTCATCCCTGGGTAGTGCAGACTGCTCCAGAGGTCCTCCTTCTTGTCCCCACGACTGAAGCTCCAGGAACCGTGAGTCTGCAGGAACTACCAGGAATAACTGCCTCAGCACCAGCTTGCTTCAACCGAATAAGTACTGTGTCCAACTTCTATGAACTGGGGTGAACCCTTCTTCCTCACTAAAGGCTTGTCCTTTTCTTCCTTCCCTCTTATAACGTTTGCCTCCCTTTGTAACAATATCTAAGTACTCCTGGCAATCTCGAATCATGAACTGTGCTAACCATGTGATCCGTGGTAACAGGACCCCTGCTACATTTGACACTGGCGCAGGCCTATTGACTTTTATCTACTGGTTAGAAGTTGCCCTCTGATTCTATCTAGCTTGACAAAAGTATTGCCTATGATTGTTATCCCCAATTCTCTTGTGTTAATTCATGTGCTTAGTGTGTTTTGACTTCGGTAACATTTCTTCCCGCGGGTACGCTTAGTTTTTGAAAGACCGAACTGTCATTACTGTCAAAAAGTGATTGCGTATGTACTCCCGGTAACGTCTTTTGTTTCACAACACCAGCTTGCCAAAACCCAATATACTTACCTTGAATTGATCAGCAAAAGGAGAATTGGTTGTGTGTAGTATATTTGAAGTGTGGTTTTATTTTAATAGAAGTAGAGTGTTTTGTGAACAGATGGTTTAAAAATAAATGTACTTATATTTTTTAACCAGAAACCTTGAGTCAGTGTTTGCTTGAGTCAAAGTAATTGTAGTCCTTTGTGTAATCTCTAGTACTTCTCCCTTGCTCGTGAGATAAGTCTGGCTGCTCAGTCATTGCTACCACTTTTTCTGTGTAGTAAAGGCTTGTACCAAAGGTGGAATTGTACTACCACTTGTGGTCTTAATTGTGTGCAGTGGTCCCTAAGGGCACTACATAGGATTATGCCTAACACCAGTGACCATGCCTGCAGGCAGCCCACCCCACAAGGGACCCCCATCACCCGTGACTATGCCCGCAGGCAGCCCACACAACAAGGGACCACACCATCACCCGTGACCATGCCCGCAGGTAGCCCACACCTCAAGGGACCCCCCATCACCCGTGACCATGCCCGCAGGCAGCCCACACCACAAAGGATCCCCCATGACCCGTGACCATGTCCGAGGAAGCCCATACCACAAGGGACCCCCATCACCCGTGACCATGCCCGCAGGCAGCCCACACCACAAGCAACCCCCAATCACCCGTGACCATGCCTGCAGGCAGCCCACACCACAAGGGATCCCCCATCACCATGCCCACAGGCAGCCCACACTACAAGGGACCATCCCATCATCCGGGAACATGCCTGCAGGCAGCCCACACCACAAGGGGCCACCCCATCACCTGTGACCATGCCTGCAGGCATCCCAACCTAACAAGGGACCCTCCCATCACCCGTGACCATGCCCGCAGCACCCCACACCACAAGGACCATGCCTGCAGGCAGCCCACACCACAAGGGACCCCCCAGCACCAGTGACCATGCCTGCAGCCAGTTCACACCACAAGGGACCCGCCATCACCTGTGACCATACCCGTAGGCAGCCCACACCACAAGGGACCCACCCATCACCCGTGACCATGCCCGCAGGCAGCCCACACCACAAGGGATCCCCCATCACCCGTGACCATGCCTGCAGGCAGCCCACATGGCACCATACACCGCAGGCAGGCCCCGAGTCATGTACCTCCTCCTCACCAGTGACAGCAACCTGCAGGCAGGCCCCGACTCATGCCCCACCACCAGTGACGGCAACCTGCAGGCAGGATCGACTCATGTCCCCCTACCCCACCAGTGACGGCAACCTGCAAGCAGGCACTGACTCATGTCCTCACACCAAACACATTGTCACAACATACAATCATGTAGCAAATGTGCACCAAAATGCTGCCCCCCAGTGCAACTCCACACCCATCCATTGGCCCCACTTAACAGTTCTTGCCCCATGGCATGGCATTCACCAAAGCACACATGCATGTACTCAAATACATGTCCAACATAGCCACACAGCAGTGACACATTCCTGAGCCAATGGTGATTGACACATGCACCAAACAATTGAGAGCAGACAACACTCCGATTGGACTAAATAAAAATGTAGTAAGTGAAAATACACCACATAAAAAATGAGAATGGAAATGAAATGAACGTAAACAAATTGAAATGCAAAATCCAAATGAACATAAAAATCCAAAAAAGAGAAAATCCTGAAACTGGTCATTGTCCAAAGGAATGTTTGCAGTTCCAAAGGAAAAATAAAATAATAAACCATTACTCCAACTAAGTACAAGAAAGGATGAAGGGTCCATGATCCCAAAAGCCAGAATGATCCTAAAAAACACCCTATAAAAGACAACTATATACAAAAAGTAGAGCAATGTCCATGTCCGCCAAACAAAAAACAAAAAGAAAGGAAACCTGACTCTAAAGAACTATATACAATGGCGGTGGGCTAGTCCTACGGCTCACCGTTGTTACCAAGAGTTTTGGCGAGGGCATCCTCAAACTTCGTGTCTATAGCCCGGAGGCGGGGCTCAGCTCTCACCTCGAGGACTCGTAGGGACTCCGCCATGCTCCTAACCAACTCCCTGCAAGTCTCCTCAAGGAACTCCGCCCGCCTCTCTGCCCACCGCATGGAGTTCTCTGCCCTGACCATGGTGAGCCATGCCCTCTCTGTCCGCCGCCGCTCTGCACCTATTTGCCGGCCCATCCGCTGCCACACGGAAGACACACTTTGTCCTGGGTCCTCATGCCCTTTGGCCGATGCCTGCCCCTGTTATGTAGTTCGCCCTAAGTCTTGACACTCCCATGGCACATGGCGATACTGACTAGGATGGGCTAAACCCTGTCACAGATTGCCTCGTCCGCAGGTAGAGGAAGGTCAGTTGACGTGGACTCATCCTCTACTTGCGTACGGCCCTGGACTGAGGCATTTGTGCCAGTCAACAGGTATGCAGTCACAGTATCAGGGACAGGATTAGGCACAGGCCCATCCGCGGCGACCTGCGCTGCCTCCTGCCCCTGCTCCTGGACTGCATCAAGTACACCAGTGCCATCACCCCCTCCAGGCCCAATGTGTGGGTCTGATGCGGCCTCCTCCACCTCACCCACCACTGATCTGGATGCCTCTGCACCGTCTTCCTCACTTGCATCATGGGACATGCCGATCACATGCACACACACCACTGGACAGTCATGCATCTGGCCATGTCTATCTCCTGTCATAGAGAACTCATTGGCAACTGTGCCGCATCAGTCAATCAGGCATTGAGATGGCCATGTGTCATGCATCATTGGCATTTCACAGTCACACACTCACCACTCAGACGCACGCACATGTACACCCTGCACATCCATGAAGGTGACATAAGCATCCATGTATCACACCCCAAACATGGCTGAGTACAGACACAGGCATACAAACATGTGTACGTTGTCACGTGCTGGTGCACATCCTGCATTGCAACACAGACACCATTGATGTGGAACATGCTTGACTGGAATCACATGCAGCACTGTCATGTCCCTGCACACAGACATCCATACATGGGGCATGCCAGACATAAGGCCAAGGTGCACACTCCAGCCACACCTCAACTTGCACTACACTGGAAAAGAACACATGGACACTTACCACTCGATTCCAGACGGTTCTGCAACAGTAGGACCTGTTGGTGAAGCACTGGGCGTATGCCCTCCAGGACCCTCTCTGGTTGTTGCTCAACTGGGCCCGGCGCCCCACTTCATACTCAGCCTCCACAATCACCGGGCCTTGTAGAGGGTCCTGGACCTGAATTCCTTCCAACGCTTCAGGACATGCTTGTTGTCGTGGGATGCCACCCGCTCCCTGATGATGGCATCCACAATGTCTGCCCAGATCCTGCTACGTCCTTCCTTGTCGAAGCGCAATGTTGAGAAGAGGGCATCATAATGCCCCAGGACTTGCTCCACCAGGATGCCAACTTCATTGGCAGTGAAGGTGGCAGCCCTCTGCCTGTCTGCCGGGAGGTTGCCACTGGCCCCAGATGGTGTTTGGTCCAACATGGCAACCCCTGAGGCAGGTGTGGGTGGGAAACTAGGTCCTTGGGCTGGGCTGTGGAGCGATGGTACAGCAGTTGGGATTCTTCTGTTTCCACAGGGGTGGCCGCAGCAACAGGATCCCTGGCAATGTCTTCTGTGCAGGCACCAAATTGCAGGGCACGTTGCAACAGGCACACTGAGTTGGTTGGCAGCAGCAGATGGCTCTTAGGAGGCAGCTCAGGGTGTTGGGGGGCAGGAAAATGGCCTTGTGGGCAGGAGTGTGATCTTCCATGTGTTGTTGCGTGGCCAGCTTCATGCAGAGTGACTCCGCATGTGCAAAAACAGTGCTTTAGCGTGTAGGGCCATCTTATGCAATTTGGGGGGCGGGGGCACGGACACCTCTGGGGCCCCCTCCAACAGACCAAAGCAATTAAGGGATATTGAATATCAAGTGCTCCGTACCCCATGTCATGATAACAACCCGTAGCTTGATATGCTGCCTCGCAGAGATCAATTTAAACATGGTAAACTCCCTTTCAGATACCTTACCCTCTTCATTCATGTTGTAATCAGAGTCATAAACAAGTAGGATTTAAAGGGCAACATTAGCAGTCTACGACAAGGGTAGTTATGTTCAAGCATAGGTACAGCAAACATTTAATCAATAGCAGCCACATGGAAGGTATACTGGACATAGTATAACTGCGGGACACAGATTTTATGACAAAGGTACGCATAATCCAGAATAGTCAAACGACTCAGATTAGCTGCCTCAGAGACAGCAAAAGTGCTCAAGCAGGCAAGCAACGGGAAGCAATGATAAAACTACACATACCATAGCATAGAGAGTGGATGACGATTTGAAGATACTAGGAAGGTGTCCCTATCCAGACAGACTGAGATTAGAAGTGGGACATCGTTTTCAAGCAGTGCTGCCATTCGAAAGCAAAGAAACAGGTGGCTGTGGTGTGTAATATATCAATGCTCACTATCATTATAGAGGAAGCAACACTGTATGTAGCCAGTGAAACCATGAGTGAGACTTTTTTAAATATTATACCCTGAGAACGAAATCACTCTTAAGGACTGACAACTTCATAAAGGTTTAGGGCCTTGCAATTTTGACAGGTGAGAAAATACAAGATTAAATGAGATACCCAGGATCACACATTGATTAAGAGGTGAAGATGGGATTCGTACCCCCTCTGCAATGTATGCTCTTTACCAATTTATTTTCTAGTTTTTACCCTGAACTAAAATAATCCCATTTTACAGAACTGACTTGGAAAATATTAAAATCACATAACCCAATAAAAACATTTAAAAAAACAAAACGTCATAGAAACATATAATGCAAAATGGGAATGATTCTAGCTTCATTTTCTCCATCATCAAGGAAAGTATATAAATACCAGCATTCTAATGGATGTCATACAATAGGTTATTTATAACAAGCTTAATACCCAAATGTTTCTAAGCGGGGATCCGGTGTTTGAACCTGTGTTGCTCAGTGTCATCTTGCTTCCAAGGCAAGCATGTTGCCCCTGAGCTATCCTCCCGAGACTACCCGTGTGATCCTAAAAGATTTCAGATAGGGTTCTCGTTTGTATTTTAAAGCTTTAAATACACCCCAAACACAGGCTTGGGCAATGGTATTTAAAAAAGGTGCAGAAAAACCTTTGAATTGTACAAAAAAGCAAACCGTTTTGTTGTCACATAAGCAGACCTTAAAATATGCTTGTAAGAAACCTGCAATATCCTGTCTGTTCTCTTCTGTCTAGAACTCCTTCCACTCAAATGGCCTACATGATAGGAAAGATCAGGTAATTGGCCAAACAATGCCACCAGTATGTGAGAAGTAAACCTTTTCATAGAAGTCAGTGCAGTACTGTCAGTAATAGAAGATTTGTCCAGGATCACTGTGTCATCTGTTGGCAAAGCCAGGATGCAAGCATGAACACCTTGGTTCCACAGTCTGGAATTTGGATACATAAACACCTCTAACACATTATTGTCATCATTAGAGGTGCCTGCCTAGGTTTTAAAACTCCCCATCTAAACAAACCAATTTCAAGACCTGCATCATACTGACTCTATGTTAGTTTCTATAGCAAACACTATCTGGTGCAGGTACATCGGTGATGATAACACCTTGAGTGCTAGAAAACAAAGTACATATACATGCAGGCTTGACAACTTCATGCATTCGAAATGCTGAGTCGGCCTTGCTGCAATTTGGTATTGTAATCTTGCATATGAATGCATATCTCAGTAATGAGTGCTTAACACACTGAGCTATCCTCTGAAACAAAGGGGCACTCAAATTTATCAAAATGTATTTCAACTTTGGCTATTGCACATGATCAATATAATCCCCCACAGAAAGGTGAGAATGCTACAAGTGTTGTGCCACGCAAACTATGTATACCACATTGAACATAGCATTACAGGATGAAAAGATCGCAACAACATATACTTGTCAACAACAAACAGAAAATAGGTTTAGCCTTAGCAGCACACCATAGAAAGTGACACTTCATTTTATTGATTTAGGGAAACTGACTTTTTTTTTAGGCAGGCTCCTTCTTGGGGCCCCCTCCAGGGTGGGGGCCCAGGGCAAGTACCCCTTTGCCCTCCCATAAAGACGTCTCTGTTAGCGTGGAATCCGAGGAAAGGCCCTTAGCGTGTAAGCCCATAAGTGACGTGACGCGCATGTGCGTTGGCTTCGGTACAGGTTAAAAGTCTGTGTAGGATGCCATTTTGCTGTATGTGCTTTTCGAGGGGACCGACGCGTGCGATTCTTCTTCTTCTTGTGGGTTCACATGTGATTACTTCACAACGGTTGCAGTGCGTACTTCTTGTTTACTGCAACAGTGCTTACTTCTTGTTTTGGCGGGGAGTTGGCGTGTTTTTTTCTTCATTTTTTCAGGCAGACGGTGAGTCGTGCACGTATTATTCCCACTGTGGTTGCCCCCGTGTGTCGGTTATGAGGTCATAGTAGCCTGTGTGTTCCATGTGTATGCATTTTTTGTGTTTCTGGGTGCCAGAGTGTACTGCAGGATGTTAATTCTACGCACGTGGGCTACCGAGGGGTCGCATGCACTTTTGTTTTTGGGGTGACTGAGCGTCGCGTGACCCGTCATTTTTACCCAGGGGTCACAGAGAGACTTGCAGGAGCACAGGGGTACCTATTCCATCTAGTACCCTGCCCCCTTGACCCCAGTTGCCCAGGACAATTGTTTTCTGTACCTCCCATTCGCACAAGTACATCAGTGCCATGGTTGGGAGACCACCATGGGGTAAGGAAGGCAAAGCTGGGTGACCTCCCAGAGGTGTCCGCATTAGGGGACGTGGCCAGGGTGGCCAATGTGGCAGCAGTGGGCAACATGGGCAGGGAAGCCGCGGTGGGCGACATTGGCAGGCTGGCCCATGATGACAGTGTGTCCAGGAGCATTCAGGGACAGCTATGTCCCCCCCCCCCCAGCGGATAAGGGAAATGCAGCTGACACCACCTAAGCTCAGGGCCTGCTAGCCCAGCCCGGATTGGTCACAGAACAGGCACGGGATGACTCACAGGCTGACTTCCGTGTCACGAAGTCCAAGCCACGTGTGGCGGTGAAAGTTGCTGTCACCAGGCCACATAGATCTGGCGCATGTCAATGCAATATCATCTGCTGCCCCGAGCAGCTAGGGTGTGGAGGCTGCAGGGGCAGCTGCAGCTGACACCACCCTGGCTCTGAGTCACCCAGCTGGGACAGTGTTGGTCCCAGCCCCTCACACCGAGGCAGTCGTGGCACTGGGTCCTGGCAACAGCACCCAGCAGCCAATGCCTGCAGTGAGACCTTTGGTCATCATGCCATTATCTGCTTCCAGTTACCAGTCCACCTGTGATTCAGCCCCTACTGGCCAGAGCGGCAAAGCCACTAAGGGTCCGCATCACCTCTCAAGAGGAAGAAGCGTGCTCTTGTGGAATATGCTGGCACCCCAGACACGGCTCAGCCTTCCGACACGTCACAGAAGCAGAGTTTCAATAATGTGGAACTGGACGCACTTGTGGGCTATATGTCGGAACACGGCCGCGACATGCTGGTGACGGCAGTGTTCAAAATTACGCCTGCTCAGCGTAGGGCCCACTGGCAGTGCATCGCGGACCGCATTAGTGCCTTGGGATATGTGAAGCGCACAGCTCATGATTGCTTGAAGCGTTGGAATGACCTCAAACGCTGAGCTAAAAACAAGCGGGCTTCTAATTATGCCTCTTCTCTGGTGACTGGCAGTGGGACACCACCAGAGGACGATGAACTCACAGAACATGAGGTGATCGCTGAAGCATTCATCGCAGAGGATCAGATCTAAGGTGTGGGAGACCTCCTAGATCTTGAGACAATGTCCGGTGAGTGTCCATGCGTGTGTGTCCAGGCCATGAGTATGTTGCTTGGGTGATGTGTTGTGATTGACTGCCAGTTCAGGCTATGTAGTCATGACTGGCATGTGTGACCAATGCAATGCTTGAATGATATGTGCTTGTTGTGATGGGGACTGCATGCAGGTCATGTGCTTCACACAGAGGCAATCCTCATTAACACACCTGCACCCTCCTTCCATGTCAATCACTCCCCAGCCTCTCTTGTCCATATGCTCAATAACATGTTTGCGGATAGCCTGTGATGATCTTCCACTCAACTCTCACCCTCTGTCGTCACATGACTGACGTCTCTGTGACGTTACCCTGCATGCTGATCCTCTTCAGGGCCATCATTCCTTGTCTCTCTATCCCCCAGCAGCTCACTGTCTCCATCGGACTGGTGATGCCCATGGACGACTACTGCAATTTTTTGGTAATATGCACTCTTCCCTCTGCAACTCTCCCAGACCTGTACTGTGTGGAACATCCTTGGGCCTTGATGCAGGGTCTGTCACTCGGACTGTGCTGCTGGCACAGGCTCACAGTGCTCATGAGTGTTCATTCATGGACCATGTGCATTCCAAGCAAGCCCCTAAGTATCCGGGGCAAGCCCCTCATCCGACTCCATCTCCAGTATTTACTCTTTCTCAGGGTATTTCACCATCCCTTTCCTGCTAACTCAGGGTCAATTGATCGTCATAACCATTTGTTTGGGGTTGTCATCCGTGTCAAGTGGATGCCTCCCTCTGGTACAGCCTCCCTGCCTCTATGCAACTGGTGTTGTGCGTTTTGCTGGTTTGGGGGCAATGATGATGCTTACTCATCTGTTGTGCCTTCTGTCCTCCTCTCCCCTGCTGTAGTCCAAGATGACTGTGAGTATGCAATTGACACCTGCCCACACTGTGTGTTCCAAAAGGGTACTCTGAGTGACCATTTTGAGCCATGCACTGCCTCCAAGCCATCCCCCGCCCTTGGGTTTGGGGTTCACTGTATCCATACAACCCACTGCAAAAACTATGCAAATGATGACAGCACTTGCCCTTACACTGCCATCATGACACAACATTGTAATTACTGTTTTTGTCTTTTTATTGACAATTGAGGCCCTACACACGTACTGCACTGCACCCGCTCACTTCTGAGCCCTGTTTCAACCTTCAACATGCCTATTCACTTGTGTCATGTCAAAGTGGCCTAACACTGATGTATCGATGTGCCTCCCGTCACTGTATTTCAACAAACTGGCGTGGTTGCATCGTGTGACACATGTGTGTTTTGTCGTACTGATTTTCATGTACTGTCTGAGGACATGCATTTCACATGGATGGCGGACAGTAGTGATTCACTCCTATCTGGGCCTGCTTGTCAATTCTGCCATGGCTACCCTACGTGCCATCTGTGTGCTGGCATTTGTAATGATTGTTGAAGATCCATACCAGGCACAAGCTTCTGTGTGATGCAGGTGCTATGCACCATGCAGCACATGTGTTGTTTTTCCATTTTAGACTCCTCCGTGTCTGCTTTCAGGGTCCCCTTCCACTTCATTGGCACTGCGTGCATGGCTGAGTTTGTGTCATGTATGACATGTCTGATTAATGTGTTGGATGTCAACATTGTAATGCCTATGTGTGTGGCCTATGTTGTTAACATGTGTGTTCATGTCTTCTTTTTGATTTCGTGCAGATGATGAGGCACTGGACGCAGAAGAGGAGGAGGAGATGGCGCAGGGGGAGGAGTATTCAGAGCCCCAACCAGGCACCAGTGGAGGACGTGGGGTGGTAGCGCACAAGAATCCATTGTTACTACAGACCATCCTGTCCACGGTTGTCTCTGTATACACCACTGAGGATCTCTATGCCTCTGGTGCAGAATCGGACATTGACCCATATGTGCTGTCGCAGGTGAGTGGTTCTGGCATGGATGCTGTTCTGTCCAACACACCTGCACTGGGGGTAGAACCCTCAAGGGCCCATTCAGTGTTGGAATGTCTGCCTGTGGCATTTACGGATGCAGGGTCACGCTCCACAGTATTTGCTCCGGTTCCTGGGCCAGCATATCAAAGGAGGAATGCAATCCTGCAGCCACAGGCAGTGCCAGCACAGCAAGGTCCACGTCTCCTTGGGCCCGACAGGTGTGGTGTCCGGCAACGCAGTGGCCATGCGCCACCGGGTAATACTGTGTGGGAGAATTCCATTTATGTCATTGCACAGCAACGGGGGCATCATGTGAAATGATGGCTCAGGCCGTGGAAAGGGTGGCCACTTCCATTCTCCCCGCGGAAGGCAGGTAGAGCTCCAGCAACAGGCAACGCAGTCCACGTGCCGCTCACACAAGCAGGACATGTTGGCCGCCAACAGGGACCGACGGGCTGAACTGGGGGCTACGCGCACAGCCATGGCTGCAGAGGCACAGGCCCACTGGGATGCCCTGAAGGAAGATAACACCTCCCTCAGAGCTACTCTGGGTGCACTTGAGATGTCCCAGAGTAGACGGCGGAACAGCAGATGGCGCAGCTAACACACAACATCTCGGCTGAGGTACATGCAACCCATGAGGAGATCCGTGCAACACGTGAGGCCTTGCAGGCAGAACTCTGTGCTACACATGAGGTGCTGTATGGGGATCTCCGACCATCATCCTGCAGAACCAAACCTTTCAGACCTGCATGCTTGCTGCCATGGGCCATAGCCATGGAGGAGCATGCCAGGGCTATGCGTGGTCAGCCTTCCGTACCACGCACACCTTCTCATATTGAAGCAGAGGGTGACGAGAGCGACGGCAGTTCTCCCACTATAGGCTAGCCATGCAGGCCATGAGCCCTTGAGGTTTTTTTTTTTCTCAGCATCCACGCATGTTGACTGTGTTAGGACAGGCACTCTTTAAGCAGGCGCATTTTGTTCACTTTGAAGTCTGTACCCTATATCTGGCATCCAGAATTGGCCAATTTGTTTGGGATTTAACACGCAGTGCAGCTTGTGTGAATGATATGCTATTCATGGTGAGCTGCAGCACAAGAAGGGACTGCAAGGCTGCTTGGAAAGAAGCATTCCATTCCATTGGCAGTGGAATCCCTCGCCCTCCCTCAACATTTCCTGATTACCTTGCAGCCTGCAATTCGCACTTCAGGGAGCAGAAGAGTAAGTGCCCTAAAATACAAACACATCGTTTTGTTCGGTTTTCTATTAATGAATTCTCTATTAAATATTCTTTATAATTTGCATTTAAACCTCCTCCCTTTTTTATTTTTTCCAAAACAGGTGAAGCATTGAAATGGAATTCCTAACACACAGACCTTTAATCCGTTGCAGTTTAACCGTTAATATAATCCACACCGCATCATTACAATGAAAATAACATAGTAATTTATAGCATTTCTATTGTGCCTGGTACCTGATTCATGCAGCGTTCCTTTCCACACTGCTTAAGATTCTAATTTGCAGTTAGAAGGGTGGGCGCAACTAGTGATTATTACACCGGGATTATTGGGTTTAAGAAATGAAATGCTGCTTTAAGAATCCCAATGTGCAGTTTACGTAAAATGGCACTGAGTAGTTATAAGGACTCTGGGAATGAAGGTTGGGCTGTAGAAAGTGTTGTGATGTTGACAAAACAGACGCTCCTGTATTATGTAGGCACCTGTACACCAACACATAATTAGAATACCTTAAACGTTGTCATTTTGCATTACAAGCACAGACTGGGTTTTCCCTAATTCACTGATTAAAATTACATACAGACATAACAAATATGTATACATGCACCGTAGAAGTCAAATGAGGTTGTGCCAATCTTCCTGGTCTCAATACACGCACATTTGCCTCCATTCCATCCTACGCTCAACTCTTGCTGCTGCTCCCTAGCAACAGAGCCTTTGATTGAGGTGTTCCATGGGGGGCGGTTGACAAACCAGATGCTGACCTGGAGGGAGTCGTCCATCCGCAGGACTGGGAAAGGTTCTCTGTTGAGCTAATAAACACAATGGTCCTCATCACGACCCTGGCAGTAACCCTTATAAGTGACCGTAATGGATTTACCGCCACAATTACTGCTCTGCCGACTCATGAGTAGCCACAAATACCTCTGAGTGTATTACAGCAGGTGCAATTACAGCCAGAACAATTACAGCCGGAGGAATTTGGGCCTATAATTACTGTCACATCACAAGTTCTGGCAAAGCTGAATACAGCCGAAAACAAACCTCAGTTACCTCCGACCTACAGGTGGAGGTAAATTCATACAGGTGCCACAAATTAATCCACAGGTGAACCTAATCCATTCAAGAGGGCTACATAAAGCACACTCCTTCCCCAAACACAATTCCCAACACCTTGCTTCCACTAGACATTGGAAGATGAGAGATGCAGCTGCTCATACTGCGCCTGGAACTATAGAGGCAGGAAAACCAGCCCAGGGCGCACAGTATAGAGTGGAGGAGAAGGAGATGCCAAGTGAGGCCAGCGCCCATATCAAGGGTCAGGCCCTCCCACTGGACCCTAACAGAGAGTCAGCTAGTAACCCTGTAATGCCTCAACAAGGAGACCATAAGTGAGCTGCTCACCACAATCCAGGGGTTCCTAGAGAGCAGGATAAGGATCAGGACAGATGTGCCCGCACTGCTAAAGCTAGTGACTGTCCTGCAATTCCTAGGAACGGGCACATTCCAATAGCCTGTGGCCATGCATTTAGTGCTGTGCTAGTCCAGCTACTGGAAGCCCTCCTGTGGCATGTTTCGCGGTACATCCCCAGCACAGGTTCACCCCATGAAGGCACCGTTCCATGCCGTTGCACACATGCCAAATGTCATTGAATCCTTGGACTGCACCCATGTGGCATTGGTGGCCACCCAGTCACTCAAAACGGTGTACAGCAACAGGAAGCACTACCACTCACTGAACTTGCAAGTGATCTGCGACCCTGACCTCTACATCACCCACTGTTGTGCCCGCCACCCTGGTTACACCCACGATGCCAATAGTACACTGCCTGGATACATTGAGAGGCACAGAGGACAATGAACGTGGATAGTGGGTGAGTAAAAGTGTCATCACACAATACGTGAATGTGTTGCAACCATAGGGGGTGGCGGTTGCATGGGCACAACAGCAGAATGCATGCCCTCACAAGGAAACGCACATGTAGGACCTGCCCCCTTCTGGTACCAATGACACTGTACACCTCACAGAACAAGTACATGGTGGACGTACCTGTATGAATACGCTGATGCACAACAACAGTAAGGGCTACCAACACAAACACATGAACATAGGTAGCACAATGCAATATGATAGGTCCCTAATCAATGTTACACAATGTGCAACATGACAATGTGCAACATGACAACCCACACCAATGACCCTGCCAGTACCACAGCCAAGTAGCTAGGTACACTCAAACATGAATGTAGATCCACTGCCCCCAGAAACCTATGGAGGCCTGGGAATCCATCCATAAGTGCACATGCACAAGAGCAATGTACAGGCACAAGACCTCCACCATGTCATCTTGACATGACACTGATACACACTAGAATGTATATCTGCTACAAGAGAACAGGGTACACGTAGTCACACTACAATGCACGAAACACTAAATACAAAATGCACATGCAGTGAAATAAACACATTCTGAAAGTAAGCTCCACATGCATGCACATGATGCCCCTTACAATGATGCATTAAATGGAAACACCCATACAATACACTGTAACTTACGTCTCTGAACTTCATGCATATAGGTAACTCCGGATACCTGCAGCTGCCTTGGCTCATGACACCTGTGCGGGGATCCACAGGCACCACAGGAGTTGACCTACAATCACGCACATAGCTGGACCTGGTTTCTGTTTTGAGCAGACTTTTGGCCTCCTGAAGGCCTGTTTCCGCTGCCTGGACAATACTGGAGGGGCACTAATATATAGTCCTAAAAAAGTTTGCTGATGTGGACATGCCACCTCCTGAAGATGAGGACACACTGCCTGTGGCAGAGGCGTCTGTGTGCATTTGCTAAGATGACGTCAGAGCTGGTCGAGTGCTCCAGCAGGAACTGATGGACAATATTTTCTGATGATTTGACATGTTTCATTCCATGCACCACTGCATGACTCACACATTTATGATTAAACACATGGACACAATGAAGAATGTCCTTGCATTGATTCAGTTGAACAATGGTTTAATGTGGAATCTGATAAACTATCACCCACCCTTACAACACTACACCAATGCACCATCCCCCTTACACCACCCCACAACACCACACTAACACACCATACCCCCTCCCCAACCTACAATACCACCCCAACACATCCATTGTGACTAACAATTAGAACAGAGTCACTTGTACGACCTCTTCTCCCTCAGGGCTTCCCCCAGTGACTTCGGGCCCAGATTGTGCTATGAACAGCGACTTGGGGTGCTCGGCAATGAGCCTTCCATAGGTGTTCCTAAATGGAATGGACCCTGCCCCCCGGATATGTTGTGGATACGTTGCAGAGTTAGTTGCGTGCTTTCTGTCAGCTCCCTTACGTGCTGCCCATAGACTGTCAGTGCGGCAGTTGTAGCAGCCACCTGTGCCCGGTTGCGCTCCATGCTACACACAATCCACCGTGTAGCACCGTGCATGCAGTCAAGGTAGCCTGGAGGTGGAGGGAGTGAGTATTGACAATTGCCTCCATTTCAAACTGGCATATCACCATTGCGTCCAGCCTCTGCATGATGGTTTCTCTAGGTGTGGGCTGGGGAACGGGTTGTGGGCTATGTGGAGAGCTTGGGCTGAAACAAGGAGACCCATATGAGGTGGTGTCTGTGTCTGCCTCTCGTGTCTGTGCCTGCTGGCTATGTTGCATTCTGTCTTGGCAGGGTGATGCTTGGTCGCCCTGTATCTGTCGGGTGGCTTGCTCCACACCGGATTCATCACGCCTGCTAGCAGCTGTGTTAACAGTTACAGGTACCTTGGCTGGCTGTTGGTGTGAAGTTTGAGTAGTGCTCCCTGAGGCACGTAGGTTGGGCACAGGGCCAGCGTTGGCACCAGCAGGCCTGCTTTTGCTGGGACCTGGTGTAACATGTGCCTTTCGCTTGCTCGTCACGTCAGATGACCCTTCAGGGGTTGTCAACACTGATGCCCTGGAGGCCTCAGTTATCGATAGGCCTTTCCCCTCATCCTCCTCTGCCTCATCCCGAGCCAGCTGAGAGCTTATAGGAGGACATGTATAGGAGGTCTTTCAGGCATTTCATTCTCGTTCATTGGCATGCAATTCAAACATGCTTTTGATCAGAGGGACACTCAAGCCATATGGACATGAGCCGTTGAATGTGGCCACAGCAGAGTGGATCTATTTGCAGCTGTGTGTGTCTGACCCATGGCCAGGTGCCCTTTGGCCCTTGTGCGGATAAGGTGGCCTGCCCATGCAGGTGCAGCTGGCTGGGTCATCCATGCGTGCAAGTGGCTCTGCATGGTCATGCATATTGTGGCATACTGTTCTGGACATATGCTGGCATCCAGGCCCAGCCTTTGCCTTAGCAGAGCATGGGGCGATTATATGTACTCATGTGGCCCCCAAACCCTCCCCTGGAGGCACACACCTGGGGGAATGGATTTAGTTGCATCATCCAGGCCCCTGCCATGGCTCCATGCGACACTGCTGTGGAGCCAGCAGGGGTGCTCAGTTTGATTTGTTGTCAGGCTTGCTGCACCCATGCAGGTGCAGGAGGTCCCACACTGCCATCTGGCTTGTTTGGCTTACCTACATGGGGCTGGCCAACAGGGCCTTGCACATGCTGGTGTGACAGCTGTGATATGTCATGGTTACTCGTACACCACACTCCTGCTGGCACAGTCACCTCCAGCAGGGGAGTGTGGTGCATTGCACTCCAATAGCCCTTATGCCACACATTCACACTTCACACCAGCTCTTGGGTGTACTTGCTGGCCTCCACCCAAACTGCCATGGTGGTTTATCATATGCAGTGTTTTGGGGGTGGTGACTCGCATCCTGGCTGCTGGTACTCGCTTCTGCTCCACCAACTCGCTCGATCCCCTCCATATCGAGGATTCTGCTTGCCTTCTCCTCCCATGGTGTGAGGGCAAGGGGCTCTGTGGTGCTGCCATCCTGCCTGTGTTGGGATAGGAGGCCCCACACTCTGACCCAAAGGCCATTCCACCGTTTCCAGTAATCTTCAACATCCCTGGGGACCATGCCTACCGCTGTCACCTTCTGGCTTATAGATTGCCAGATTGCAGTCTTCTGCTGCCTGCTTCCATATAGTTCCCTGAAATGGCCCACCACTTCATCAGTGAGGATTTGTAGCTCCCGCTCACTGAATTGTGTCTTCCTAAGCCAGTTTTGGGGTATGTTCCCTGTGGTCTTCTCTTGCGACATGATTCCAGTGACCTTTAGGTCCAGATGGCTGCAGGAAGGGGGAGATTCAGGGTGGATTCTATTTTTCAAGATGGCCACCGACATGCTTCCTGTTCCGGCGATCATGCTATTTCTGCCAGCGCTAATTGCGCCAGCGCTAATAGTAACGATTTTCCAGTGGTAACGGTAAATGCACCAGATTTTGGCAGTTTACATGCAGAATGCCCAGTTTCAGAACTAATTCCGCATGGTGGAATTAGCGTTATCATTGAAGTGGTGAGCGTGTTCACGACATGTTGTGATCCAGCGCCAATTCTGCTGCATCCCACATCGGTAACGCTCATTCCGCTCTGTCGTATTAACGCTGCTCTACCGCCCAACTCCTGATGAGGCCCGATGGAATTTACATCTGTGTGGGTGGGTTTCTGAAAGTGGTTTGCCACACAACACTGATAACAAAAGGACCAGTCCCATGGTGTGTCACTGGAATCCACTGTGGAAGAGCCAGAGACCGACATGAGCCATTTGGAATTCGCTTCACGGACAACAGCATGGTGGTCTCAACACACAGCCAAAGAGTACCCAGCAAACATTGGTGTCCCGAGAGACAATGAGAAGCTCCAGCCGATGAAGGAGAGCAGCATAATGAAGACTGTGCCTCCAGCAGTCCAATGCACTTCAGGCACTTGAACGCTGAAGCATCATCTGTGCTGCCCTGTCTATACTAATGGCATGATGTAGGCAGGATGGATAGAGGTCGAGTAGCATACTCAGCCTCTCTGTTGCCCAGCAACCATTAACACTGAGTCAGCAGACCTGCCTAGCCCGAATTGAGCAAAGGGGAGGCAAGAAACCAGATGTAGAAGTACCATGGGTGACCGTGTAATAGGTGAGACCACACAACAAATAATCCATGAACAATACAGACCAAGGGATGATACTGTAAAATCCATTGTGGCAAAAATAAGCTATACATCATTGAATTGCATCAAACATTCAAATAATGTGATTAAGCGTAATAAACTTCACAACACAACTGCTCCCAGTCACCACTTGCGGCAGAAAGGGAAATTAGGAAGTGGCACGCATGTGTCCCTGTGATGGGTATACCTACATCCTGGAGATGTCCAATGCCAAAAGCTGCTATTTCTTCCAAATTCTGTGAACCAGCAGTTAATTTGGAAGACTGGAAAAAGGGGTTTCTCAAGTATGTTAGCAAAGTACGGGCCCAACTACAGTATCAACAGGAACAATGCTCTTATCACTGCTTAGGCCATGAATGCTAGAGGGTGTTCAAAATACTTCCGGTATCAGCAGAGGAGGAGTAAGGAGGCAACCTCGAACTAGCTGGGAAATGAACTATTACGGCAATGTATGAGGCCAAAGGAAGACCCATTGGGGCATTCCAATCATAATGATTGGAATACTCCAACCGAAGAGAAATCAGAACTGCGCTAATTCATAGGCCTAGCTGAATTGTATTCCCAGGATGGTGAACAGGAATAAGGAAATGGGAAAACTTAACCTGGAAAATGTGTCATTTGTACAGATGACTGTGTCCAAGAATTTCAATGGGTGAAGCAGGGTGTTGCCAATGCTCCGGGACCTTTCAATTCTGTGGAAGAAATTGAGACAGTGTTTTACACATGCATGTGAAAGCTATCTAGAGGATGTGTTGAAGCAATAGGATAGATTGAATGAGAAAAACATTGCTTTTGCATGAATGCATATAAGAGGCTAGAACAGCGATACTCAGCAGTAGAAGTGATCACAAGGTCATAGTGTCACTATTCAATGAAACCCATACCTCCTCTTTTCTGCATCTCGCCCAAAGTACACAAAAATGTGGTCAACCCCCCTAGCAGACCCATTTTATCTCTATGCAGCACTGCGCTTGAACCTGAGGGCAAATTCATCGATTTCTTTCTTAAACTCCTGGTTGCTAAGACACAGGGGGTCATTATGAGTTGGGCGGTAAGGGATTACCGGCACTGGTAAGGAGACCGGTGCTGGTAATCCCTTACCGCCCAATTCCGAGGTCCCCAATGTGTGGTCTGACCACATGTCCCTTACGGATCCCGCTAAGGGACCATGGCACTAATAACAGGCTTGCTAGTCGCAAGGCCGTTATTAGCGCCCTCCCCATCAGGGCTCAATGGGAATGGGGAATGGTTTGTTCAATGGTGACTTACCGGTCCCTCCAGGGTCGGAATGCACCGGTAAATCCCCAATGAACAAGACCGGTGCTGGACCCGGTATTGGAGACAGCCATGGCGCAAATAGCTCCATGGCTACCTCCAATCTCGGAATGAGGCCCAGAGTCTTTTCTAACAGATAACACAG
Organism: Ambystoma mexicanum; assembly: GCF_040938575.1. Lineage (NCBI taxonomy): Eukaryota > Metazoa > Chordata > Amphibia > Caudata > Ambystomatidae > Ambystoma > Ambystoma mexicanum. The sequence goes on from NC_090921.1 coordinate 655,672,656, forward strand.
ATGTTATAAACATTATTACAGGGCTCCCCTTTGAATCTGACCATTACTTTCTGGTCACCCTGGATGTGGAATCCCTCTATTCCAACCTCCCACAGGGAGAAGCAGTGCGAGGTTGTAGAGATTATCCGAATGAAAGAACAGAGCCTCATGATGTTCCTACTGACTTTATTTTGGAACTCCTGGAAGTGGCATTAACCAAATATTTCTTTAAGTTCAAAAGTCATTTTTTTGTTAAAAAAAAGGAACAGCCATGGGGGCTCCATGTGCCCCGTTTTGGCTACATTGTACATTGTCAAATTTGAAGAGCTCTTCATCTTCCATCTGACCAACCCTTACCACACTGCTTTATGTCTATATAAGAGATATATATGACAACGTGATTGTTGGGACACCAGACAGGCCGACATTTATGCATTTTTTTATTTGGATCAATAGACTATATTTGAATTCAACATTCATGATGGCCAAAAATAATGAACGCATTCCTTTTTTGGACTTGGTAATTAATGTCACAGGTGAGTCCCTATGCACTAGTCTTTACAGGAAACCCACGGACCACAACACAATCCTACACCAACAAAGCTATCACCTGAATGCCCTGAGAGACAACATAACCTTTGGACAATGGAAGGTCTGACCTGCTGGGTGCAACGGTCCCGGAAAGCAGAGTTGTCAAGGAAGCACCAGCACCATTAGCAACAGTGTCGGTGCTTCCGAGTCCCCTAAAGGACTCCACGGGAATGGGGACCAACATTTTCCGGCGCCTGACTTCCCTATCTGCTGGGACTTGTAATGTTCCTGTGGTACCGCGTAGTCAGGCACCAGAAACATTGTTACAGTGTTGGTGGTAACCCGCTGGTGGAACCAGCGGGTTACCACCAACCTCATAATGATGCCATATGTCTGTTGATTACCAGTTTTTAATTCACTTATTCCAAAGACAGTTTAATGTGGCTATATGAAAAGAAGCCAAAAATAGAATAAATAAATCCATTTGTTGGCATTATGGTACCTTCATTCCTATTGTTATGTTGTTCTACAACTATTCAATGAAAATGACATGGGTTGGGTACCCTGCAAAATAGTCGGGTGAATCACAAATCTCCAAAGGTTGGACTTTGAGCTTGAACATGTAGTAAAGTAGCTGAATGGAGTGGCAGTTGCCCTTTCAAGCATAGCTTCAGAGAGGAAAACAATGCAGAAGATGGTGAATGCGAAGCGCCTGATGTGAATGAGGTGTTTGCTTTTTCTGTATAAAGAATAGAAGGCCAGGGTTAGATGCTGTGTATTCCAAGGTGAGGAAATACTTGTTGACAGACTGGTCACGTGAGTTGTCGTGTGCAGAAGGGAAGCTTTTCAGGGCAGGCAGACGTGGCCTCGCGAGGGAATGCATGAAACATGGGTTGGTATATATAACATAAGGGTTACTTAGGAAAGTAAAAAGAATCCAGGCACACAACAGGGAGGATTACTGGTGCATGGAGATGGACATAAAGATTAAATGGGTGATCTCAAAATGCACAGAGTTTGAGGTTAGTGACACGGCTCTAACACCCAGAACAAGTTCCATGTTCATACCTAGGGTGCCAAAGCTATCATGGGCAGAAGTGGATCTTGACCTGTTGGGCCAGTGCAATTTCAAAAGAGCCTTGAATGCGTATATTGGTGCACTAGTGGAACTGTTCTCCCATTGACAAGAGGAGTACAGTCTTGCTGCCATGACTACGCACGCCATTACCAGCTTCTTGAAGTTAGTGTTCCTCTGCTAAAGATCTTCATGGATAATGGAGCATAGTTCATATCAAACAGTTGCTTTGTCCATGCAAACACTCGACTGTACCATGCCAAGCCAATGGGTCTGCTGAGAAATTCAATCACACTTGACTAGGTTGTTTGAGGATAGCAATCATCAAGGGTGCAGACTTGGTACAGGCGATAATAGAACTGATCTTTCAGTAGAGCATGGCTCCATACACCACCCCAATGATGCCACCTTTTGAGGAACTGCAGCTAAGGAAGCTCCGTGCCAAACTATGTCCGGGATGGATCAGAAGGGATTGCCAGCTCTCAGTGAACAATGAGAAAGTGAAAAGCAGAATAATAGAGGAAGGGGAACAGTTAATTCAAGGGACAACGTGAAATATAGCTTGAAAAAAAGTTTATTATTATACTTTAATGTGATATAGATTGAAAACAAATTCAAACTTTACACATATTCAAAAGAAGAAACAAACACATATATATATATACATATGTACATTAATAAATTAGCACTAAATCAGGCAAAAGCAACTCCTAAAAGAATATCATACATACGAAAATAAAAACCAATCAAATATTTTAAATAAACTATTAATATAAAATCTCATATTACATGAAAAAGAGTATGTATCTTACTAATTTCCCACAGTTCTGTACACACTTAAGTACATACACTAATAATACACATTTTTTACAGTTGAAAAGAAAAGACAAAGAAAATACACAGCACTCCACAAAATTGTTTAGATCAAATTCTTAAGGAGCCAGAGGTTAGCAGAGGACCTATACTAGGTCCATATCAACATATGTTTTCTAAGCTCTCACTTTATTCAAATCAGAAATCCCAATCTTACTTCGATCTGTTGCCAGATGTTGTAAAGTGCAATGAGAAGATGCATGTTGCAAGAATTTGTGCAATAGAGCCAGAATGGGGTTTCACATATAGTTGAGGGATTATGTGTAAATTCCGAAAGGTATAATAGTATTATGTGATTTAATGAATGGCATTCCGTTAGGAGATGTTTGGCTGTTTCCAAGCATTTTGTAACTTTGCATAAGCGACAGACTCGTTCTAGGGCCGGGATATTTTCCCTAACTCCCACATTGCTCCAAGTTGGCAGCTGTTGTATTCTAAGCAGAATAATAAAACGTCTGAGCCGTTTTGTGGGACAGAGATTAAGATACGCTTGAGGTTTCATAAAAGTATACAATCTGTATTTTATGAAATGGTAGGACTTTAGTGTGCTCAGATGTGCAAAATTCTCAAGCCAGTCCCACAGGTCTACCCTTTTCCCAAGAGCATTTTGAACTTCCTTGGTAAAGGCTATCCCTCTGTGCGTCCAACCTATATCTTCCAAGAATGTTTCCATCTCTTTGATTAAAGGCGATGTGGTATACTTTTTGGTCAATTCCTGGTGGATAACCATCAATAGGGGATTGGATGGCCTACTGAGCATCTTAAGATATAGCCCTGCCCTCCTTTTAAGTACCGTGGCTCTCAGTGAAGGAAGGCCCAATTCAAATCTTATTAGTGCTATAGGCACTCCCGGGCACAATCCCAATAGCCAACGCCAAAATTTGCCCTCCATCACCTGAAGCCAAATTAGATCGAATGAAAGGAGGGACTCGAGACCGTATGTAATCATGGGGGTAAACACTTGAAGGTATAGATGGCGAGTCCCCCAAAGTGTAAAACCCCCCTGTTTATTAGTAAATGGGCCTCATTACACGGATGGCGGTAAGGATTTACCGGTACCAGTAAAATACCGGTACCGGTAAATCCTTACTGCCTTACTACGAGGTCCCTTTGCGGGTTGGGGGATTTAACGCCTGCTTTTTGCAGGCGTTAAAATCCAACCCGCTAAGGGACCTCGGAGCTAATTACGGCACCGCAAAATTGCGGTGCCGTAATTAGCGCCTTCCCCATTCCCATAGAGCCCTATGGGGCAGAAATGGGAATGGGGAAGGGCAATGGTAGAAGGGGGATTTACCGCCCCTCCAACCTTGGAATGGGGCGGTAAATCCCCTTTCCGCCAAAGCGGTGCCGGTATTTTACCGGCATGAGCCATGGCGGTAATAGCGCCATGGCTCACCGCCTACCGTGTAATGAGGCCCAATGTCGCTATAAATGCTGACACTTGCATTGCCCTAATTTTGCGTCCTTGTCTACATTGATGGCAATCACCATTGGGCTCAATCTCCACACCCAGATAGCGATAAGAGGGAGCATATGCTATATGACTTGATTGTACCATTAGATTTACTCGGGAGGCTCCTTTCCTGGTGAACCTAAGCACCTTGGTCTTATCTAGATTAATAGTAAATCCATTTGTTCTGGCATAGTCCCACAGAATATTCGCAGAACATCGGAGCCCACTTATGGTATTATAAAATACATCCAGATCGTCTGCATATGCTAAGACTACACAGGGTGTCTCACCTATTTTGGGGGGGCAGTTATCTGCACCTGACAGAACTGCCGGGATGTCATGCACGTACATGTTGTAAAAGAGAGGAACGGTGACACATCGCTGTTTTACCCCCCTATTTTGAATTACTTTTCTGGTCATCACACCTTCCTGATTAAGTCTTAGCCAGACAGTGGTATCCTGATGAAGAGGTTGCAGATAATAGAGGAGACCAGCGGGGCAGCCCATTGCTTCAAGCTTCACCCAGAGTCTAGCTCTGGGGATAGAATCAAAGGCAGCCTTAAAGTCTATGTATAGCGCATATAATGGAGGGTGTCCCTTGTGGAGTGCCCGTGTGCGCAGTATATCCATTACCAGTAGATTGTGTGAGGTGGAGAAATTCCGCCGAACTCCACACTGAAATCCACTGAGTATGTTTGCCTCCTCTACCCATTTCTGCAGTTCACTTAGTAGTAAGGAGGCAAAAAGTTTGCCTGAAATATCTAACATGGAAAGGAGTCTATAGTTATTCAGATCAGTGTGGTTGCCCTTTTTAAACACCGGAATGAGAATGGCTGTTTGCCAGGATAGGGGAATGGCCCCCTGTGCTAAGATCTTTACAAATAATAGGGAGAATATGTCAGCCCAGAGTTCAGGGAAGTTCTTAATCACTACGTTTGCCAGCCCATTAGGGCCATGTGCTCTGGACGACTTAAGACCTGTTATCTTATTCAGAATGGCCTCTGAGGAAACATCGAAGGGAGGATAATGAGGCCTCCTATTCAGGGATGTAATACTGGGCTCCGTCTCCCCAGAATTACGACCAATTAAGAATTTTACCCAGTTCTCCTCACTAATGGGGTTAACCAACGGGCCTTTAACCTTCTCCCTGGCCTCATTTAGAAGTGACCAAATACTGCGAGAGTTCCTAGAGCACATAGTCTGCACAAGCCTTTGATAGGCAGTATTTCTTTCTGCTTTTTTATATTCTTAATGCTAGTTCTATATCTCCTTTTAGCTTTTTTTGCACTCTCGCAGTATAGGATGGCCAGCAAATTCAAGGTCTTAATGCTCCGCAATTCCGCTCTCATCTCTCTCTTGGCATCCCTAATTTCTGTATTATTGGGAGGGTTATTGCCCTCAGTTCTTAGCATATATCCCATTTTCACTGTGGCATGCTTGGCCGAGAATATCAATATCCAATCCACAATGGCATTGACGGTCATGAGGTTAAAATCAGGGAAATCACCAGGGAAAGTATGTTTAAGAGCTTCAGTAGCCGATCTAATGTTCTGTTCAGACCAGACTATTCTAGACCCTGCATGATTAAGGTTGGCACTACCAATATTCGAGAATAAGAAAGAAGGACTAGGTATGCATATTGTACAAAGAAGTAACGCATGGTCACTCCAGTTATTGTTCATCACCCTCATATCAACAACCTTAGACTGCATCGTAGGGCACATAAATATATAGTCCAGTGTGCTAGAAGAAATGCCATTAGTCCAAGTGTGTTTCCCCGGTCTATCTCCAGGAGTGCGTCCATTAATCATACCTCAGTCCCAATAATCAAACAGCTTAAGCCATCCCAAACCTTCAGACTCCCTTTTATTATGTGTCATTAGGCATGTTGCATGTAGTTTAGGGTTAGAAGATCCAGAAGTGTGGCCTGTCATATGGCAGTTAACATCCCCCCAAAACCACCACTGCAGCATTACCAGGCATCAATGACCAATAAGACATTAGATCAGGTAAAGCTTCTTGTAGGGATTCACTGACCACCGCCCCAGGGGGATTATACAGATTTACAAGAAGGAACCTACAAAGACCGCTTTCTTCACTATATTCTACCTCTACTGCCAATAGGTTCTCTTCAGATTTGCACTGAATCCTATGAGATACAACTGTGTTGACCACCCCCGTAAGTAAACCCCCACATGGACGACCCTTAATGCCCCGTTTTGCAAAGGACTGATAAATAGCAAAACCGTCCAATAATAAAGGGTCCAATGCCCAGGTCTCCTGAAGACAAATACAACTGTACTTAGACAATAAATCTACTGAACCGTCAGGCCTAAGTAAGTGAGCAAAGCCTCCACAGTTCCAGGTAAGTAGAGAAAATGATCAAAGGTTCTGAAGGCATCCTGGGAGGGATACTTGTTGTATTTCAGCCAGTGCTGAATTGGTTCCTGCCACTAGCTTGGAATCATTCATTGAGGGGCTCAGAGTGGTAGTGTCTCGGAGATCAATATCCTGCTCACTCTCATTTGGGTCCACGTCGATGTCAATGTCTACTGCCCTCAGTTCCTCATTATATTTCCTGATCAATCTGGCTGTCGATAAAAAAGTACAGTGTAGAGCAGAGACATAGGAGTTAGGACCGTTCAAAGGCTCAACAAACAATAAATCATCGGATTTCAAAACACGCAATTGTGGAATGTAATAGAGTCTGAGTAACAATTCCGAGCGTGCCAACCAGGTGTTTTTGCTGCTCTGATATAAGTTCTTAATAAAACAAATGCGATTCTCATTAGAGTCCTTAGATTCACTCTGTGGGTCAGGCGATACAGAGACTGGTGTGTCTTCCGTCTCAACTGACCCTGCATGTGGCACAGATCTTGTAGGTGAGCAAAGTGCGGACCCCGGTTCCACTGCAACTATAAGGGGTTCATCTGAGTCCATACTAATAGATTTCTCTCCCGGCACTAACCAGTCAGTGAGAAGACCTTTAGTCGTTGCCGCCCACCCGGCCGCTCTCGCTAGTCTTTTCCTAGCTTTTTTTGAGCGCGTCTCCAGCGCTATCTGTGGCACCACAATAGCGGGAACAGCATTTATTTTTGCTTTCTTGTTTTTCAGTGCCTTTTTTGCCAATTTACATTGTTTGTGAGAATAGAATGCATAGGCACTTGTTTCCAGCTCTGCATCATCTTCATTCTCGAGGGGTACGTCTAACACAGCCATAATGGGAATAGATTCTGTTGTTCCCATTCTAGCCCCTACTGTATTTCCCTGGTCCTCCATCTCCTCCACTATATGTATAGCGGTGGATAAATTGGCTTCCGCCACTTCATGGGGATATTCCTTCAGTTCGATTGCCTGAGTGAGGATGTTGGTGTTTGTCAAAATGCGCCCAGCCATTTGCAGCAAAATCTTGAGTGCAAATTGGAGAGCGGCTACAGATGATTGCAGCTCTCCTATTTCCGAGGCGCCAAGCTGTGGACTAATATTGTCATCACCCTCGTTGTCCGGAACATCCTCCATGGATGCCATAGCTAAATTAGGCAAAGCTGATAATCGACCACTACTCCCCACTGAATTATGCAAGCCGGGGGGGGGGGGTGCTCATGTTATTTCCAGTGGGGGTATCATACCACTAGTTGCCAATTGTGGTGTTTGTGCCGACATCCCCCACTGTATGTTCAAGCAAAGATCGAGGAGGGAGTTGTTGTCAATGTCGTCAAAATGTGTGGAGTTCAGAGAAATGCAGTCACTGAGGACGAGGGCTGCAATTTCTTCAATGGCTGTGGAATTAATTTCAGGGGGAGGATTTACTGGAAAAAAATTTGGTGATAGCACCATGCACCACCGTCTTAGCATATTTGGTATTCTTCTTTGGTTGGACACCATTCTTGAGGGTCTCCCTGTGCTCCTTTATGGGTTGGGTCTTTGGTTTCCGCAAATTATAGATCGAATGAGCCAACCGTTTCCCCCATTGCATGTTAACACTATGCATGAGTGGCCACTAGGGATTCACTAGACAGAGATAAAGGAAAACCCTGATCTAAATTGCGGAAAGATTACTAAAACCAAAGCGAGGAGTAATTATTCCTCAGAGCCCCAAGAAAGAAGAGAGCAGTATAACAGCGTCCTCCCAAGCTGGTCAGGCAGTTCCTCTCCCACAATGTCCAAAATGAATGATGAATGGCAATAGTCAATTGCCCCTGGTCAAAGGCAACAGCCCGCAGTCTCCGGGACTTAAACACCGAATCCAATGTTCCTCTCTGCCAGACCACAGGCCAGTAAGCTTGCTAAGGGCCCGTAGGACGGGTCAATAAACAAATGTGGCTATGAATAATGAGTCACCTTAATAATCAGAACACTATAAAAGTGCATAGGCTGCACTCATTGTAAGATCAATCGTGCCAAGCAAGGAAGGGACGCCCCCCCAATTTCACCCTGCTTGACTCACCTCTCCTTCTAACTCAAGGGAGAACAGGACCAGTGAGGCAAACCAGCTGATAAAGTGCCCTAATTCAATGCCGTCACCTGCTCAGCCCGCTCCACACAATGGCCACACTGCACTGCCATGCCGTAGTTCGCTCTGAACTGACCCCGGGCTACTCTGCAGCCGCCGTCGATGTTAGGCTCTCTCCACTGCCCCTCCGCTAGGAAGCGCATGCGGGTGCCATCCAGGAGATGTACGGTGGAATTCCGCCTAGCAAGCCTCGGGAAAAACCGGGCCACCTCGGAACAAGGGTCCTCTGTGGGGACGCCGCCGCAAGTCCGAGAAATGGACCCTCAGCGTCCTCAGCGTCCGCGGCACGCCTCACACAGTACGTCAAGCCGCACCTCCTCGCAACAGGAAACAGGAAACAGACACAAACGTTGCAAGAGGCCGCCTCTGACGTAAATGTGCTTGTCAATTGAAAAAAAGTTTAACTGGGGCCTGGAATTGAGGTGAGAATTCTGACAGATGGAACACTGTGCAGCAAAACACGTGCAGTAGTAGTGGGATTAGATTAGGTAGATTCCAGATCAGTTAAGTGCATGGTGCAGGCAAGGGGCAAGTGCAAGGATACAAATTATAGAATAGCATTTAGCAAGTTCTGGGGAAAACATTATTACAGGTACATCAGGATGTCCAGTCCTGAGGAATACATCCCGGTGTGTGCCTTTATGCCAACGACAGTCACTCTAGATTTAACCCCGGAAGAGCTCAAACAAGGATTCTGTATGTCAAAGAATATTTGGAAAAAGACAGGTTGAAACTAAACAAAACCTTAGAATGGATCTTGTGTCAAACATATAAAGATTGTAGTGGAGAGGGTCGGGTCTAGAGATTGGACAGATTGGCTACATTCTGGAAATGTGTAGGTCGAAGGTTTCTTCAATGATTTCATATGGGAATGAAGTTTGGGTATATTATAATTGCAATACTCCGGACGTTACCCCAATTAGCACTCCAAGAATCGACCTGGGGATATCGAGTATAGAGGCAATGGCTTGGTCAAAATATTATTTTTGTTAACTCCAAACAATAATCCGACAACGGGGCTCTCAGAGATGAGGGTTTCTTTAAGTAAAGATAAATACAAGTGGTATAATATTGGTAGCAGGTTATGGTGTGCTCTGAGCTGGGCTGGCAGGGACTTTACAAACCCTATGGGCTTCATTACGACTAGTGCGAAATGGGTTTAACGGCTCCTCGGTAATGGTGCCGGCGCCGTTAAACCCACTCCGCACTATTACGAGGGCCCCTCGCGGGACCCGCTCTGGACATCTGGTTTTTCCAGACGTCCATAGCGGGTCCTGTGAGGGGACCAGGGAGCTAACAACGGGCCCATAATTGACGGGCCCGTTGTTAGCTCCCTCCCCATTCCCATTGAGCCCTATGGGGGCTCGAATGGGAATGGGGAAGGACCAGGCCCGGATTCCCTGAAGGAGGAAATACTGGGCCTTCCAAAGTCAGAATGGCCTGGTATTTCCCAATTCAGGGAACCTGGACACGATTTTGGAGGCAGCCATAGTGCTAATAGCACCATGGCTACCTCCAAAGTCGTAATGAGGCCCTATCTCTCGAAGACACCATAAATTAGCCATCAACGCCAGAGTTAGCAAAATGGAAGGGCAGTCAGATGAGTGAAATACAGACCCTGGCTAATCTATCTACATATGCAGACCTTGGGATGTGTACATCTCGAACAGAGGAGATGTGTCGAGTCAAATCGCCCATCAGTAGGAGGTAGTTGTTATGGGTTTGTTTAAACCGACTTCCTCTTAAACAAATGGCTGGGTGGATGGCTCATTTAAGTGCATCTGTGATTTGGGGCATGGTGGCAGCATGGTGCACTTCATACAGGTTTGGCCCCGTTATTCAGCCGTGCGAATGCAATGGCTAAGGCCTTTTTTTTAGCAATGACATTTTGTATGTGTAAAGAAGCCATGTCTCTTCATTCTCTTAATTTTGAGGATATGTTATTTATTTATAATTCAGTTTTTCAAAGCTGCCCTTACATTATGGGCCCAATCATTGTGATAGACGGGGCATTTTTCAATTTAAAATGTCTAACTTTCAGGGACGTCATTTCACCAAAATGCCAGGGGTAGCGGAAGTGACATCACAATGCCACACCCCCAAGAGTGACATCACAGGAAGTGGTCATGTGAGCCCGCCCTGTGTGACATCACAGGACGTGATGTCATTTGACCACACCCCCACGTGACATCACAGGAAGTGGCATCATAAAGCATTATCCCTCAGTACAGTAAGAAAAATATGGTTACGACATCACTGTATTGTGACATTTCATACAAGAATCGATCTGTTGCTACTGTAGGTATGGAGGTCATATGTCCAAACTCCCTTGTGACATGCCTAGTGTTGATATCCCATGTCTAACTTAGCATCACTTTTGCCAGGATATGTTAACATACAGCCTACACTTTCAAATGAGAGTGACATTTTTGGAAAAATAGATTACACAGCAGCAATAGATGCTTTTGTGGCAGCAACGTCAAGCTTGAGCATATGTTTTTACCATAAACCTCATCACTCACTAATGTGCAATTTGCTGAGCGCACGATTGCGGCCAAGGACCACACACCTGTAATCACAGTTTTCACAGCTCTTGAAATCTTGCACAACCTCAGGGACCCACTCTTTAAGCAAACAAACACAGCACTCACCTCTAAGTGGAACAACAACCGTCACAATAGTGATATGTTGCAGTGGCTGAGGGCCACTTCAGTCCAATCTTACAACACAGTGGCATTTTTGTCCTTCAGACACAGCAGAGAGAGCGCGCAATGAGATGCCTCGAAGAAGCCTTCCCAGTGGAGCATAAACTTTAGCAGGAGGAGGCTTGAGGTGCGGGACCACAGCCCACCTCCAAACACATGCTCTCAGTCACCGCAACCTCAACCCCCTCCTTAGCCAGGAGCTCAGCTGCCCTTTCCTATTGAGCAGTAAACAGACCTCCAGCTGCCACCTCCTCGAATTACATGAGGGCACATCACAAATCCCAACTCCGTTTTAATCTCAAGCCTCTGCCACCTGCCGCAAGCAGCACTGATGCAGGTTGGCCATTATTATCACACTGTAGGATCAGAGTAGGAGAGCATCATGTCGAGGTACTTAACATGGGGCCTTGTTTTTCCCCAGACCCTTGCCTCTGTGTTAGTACACACACACACAGACCCACCCATTCAGAAGCGAACTAACACAATCCGATGGACATAAAATTCACACACGTACTGTGTCACATGTGCAGACACAAGTCTTAGGTCTGACGCATGTAGCCTGGAGGAGGTGTGTGGGTGATATCAACTCGCTCACAGCCAAGGCCAGGATGGTGATGACCAGAAGCAGTTTCTGCCTGCAGCATTAATTGACCACATCCCAGCAAGTTGTACCGGTCCAAACATGGTCTCACTGGCAGAGAGCTGTAGTTAGGCCAGCTCTTGGGTGACAGCCGGCCAAACATGTGCTCACTCCAGAGAACCATGTGTAGCCTGCAGGCCACAGGGACGCTGCCCACCAGCACAACAACCACGAGCCACCAGGGGACACCACCGCTCCCATATCGGGCAACTACGTTCCTGGCACTCAGCTTCAGCTGCAGAGATAGCTCAGTGGGTTAATGGACCGATTACCTGGGTCTGGGTTCAAGCAGCAGGTCGTGTGGCCAATAAGATAGCTCACTGGGCAATGCGTCTGCTGCAGAGATCTGGGCATAAAGCCACAGGTTTCAGTTGCAACAGGGCAAACTGAGCTTTTCATCTGTGCAGGTGGATAAAAGGAGTGCCACTGATGTGATATAGCGACACCCGTCATTTACAGCCCAGGGGAATGGCAAGCATGCAGGAAATGGGCTAGATAAATCTATCGCCATATATGAACAGAAGCCAGGGCGTGCGTTCAAGGCATAGATTGGAAGCAAGGGGAATATGCATGCACACACCCGAGACAAGACTCAGGGCAGAAGGGACCGTGCACACAGGAGACATGAAGGCACGGGAAGCACCCACCCACATCAGAAGCAATGCACAATGGCTGCTACATGCAGGCAAGGGACATGGCGAAACCAAACCCACAGAAGAAAGAACGACAAAAACACAGGATAGCAGAGAGTGCTCAGATTTCCATCTAGTAGCGACATGCAGCACTATCAGGGCAGCAGTAAAATATTGCACATTTCAAAGAAGAGACGTCAACCCGAAATCAGGGGCTTATGAATTCCAACAACCCTATGGAACTAACTCTTTAGGATAATAATGAAGAAAGGCGGTGTCTGTCCTGCCAGTATTCAAACCAGACTGAAGAAGACAGACCTCTCTGCAGCAGGCACTTTAACCCACTGAGCTATCTGGACGAGAGAGCCGCCTGTTTGCTGCTGCAGATCAATACCCAATGGTCGTCATTGGGAGCTTAGCTTGTAGTTTCAGCTGCGAGAGCAGTTGGGATACTAATGGGAAGTGAACTGTGCATAAAAAGTGTTTGGACAAACAGCCTAATCAAATCAATCGCCTGGCGTTCTGCAAGCTGCACGCTGTGAACACAGAGAATATGCGTCTATCCAATGGAGAAGAAAGCAACAAGAAGTACCTTTGGAATATCTAGCACACACGTGCAGCGCATTCTACACCATGCACAATGGTATTCATTTGGCCGATGACGAGTTACCTCATATCACTATTGTGACGGTTGTTGTGGCTCTTAGGAACAAGGTCACATAAGGTCATCCATTTCAATCATTTAACTGTGCGGAATGTCAAATTGCCCACATTGGAGAGCATGCGCCGTGATGGGCAAGTGTGCACAGAGGCTAGAGGCAATTCAGCTTGTATTGACAGTCTAGCCCAGTCTCTTGAACATTTTCTCACCCCTCGCTCAATGCTTTTGGAAATAACAAAAATAGAATTCATGCTTGTAGAAATAGAAGCTGGCCTAAAGTGCAATTTCAACATATTTACAAAGCTAATTTGTGGGGCTCACAGGGTTCAGCCCGTAAAACATGCCCGGAAAGTTGGAAACATTAAGTAGTAAAGCTTCTTACCTGCCTAGACCTGCATCTTGTGACTGAAAGTGGAAATGTAGGAGACGGTACACTTTTTTTCTCCTTCACTTTACTCAGGTTCGGCCAATGATTAGGAACTTAGCAAGGCCCGGGTAGGCCATGCATTATTACTGACACTCAGACGGTCGCAGGAGCCAGAGGAGAGCAATTTAGTTAAAAAAAGGTACGAGCTCACAGCTCAGCTCACACATCCGGGCCAGCCACAGGCGGGCAGCCCCACCATTTGTTTTCGTTCTACTTTGACACTCTGTGAGAGAGTGCATGAGGCCAGCATTGCATCCTGGCTGGCGGCGCCGCGTCGCCGGCAGATCATGGGCCTGTGCAAGCGAATGGAATGGGCCCAATTCACAGAACATTTGCCAATGGTGTTTTTCCATTTGAAAACGCTTCTGTGAATTAGGCCCTGTGTCTGCCACTCTGCTACTCTGCGCCAGTGCTTTGCTTATCATGCAGCATTCATCAAAGGAAAACTTTCTTTGATGAATGCTGCATACAAAAACCGGCCCCAGGGGTGGCTCATAAAACTGGCCCATTCAGAATCCAAGGTCAATTTTGTTTGGCCACGGTAGGGCCAATCCAACCCTGGAGGAGGGCTCATTAGCTCCAGAGAGTTAATTTATAAATAATGGTGGTTGAGGCTGGCCTGGCTGGGCGCTAACTATCTCTCGATTTCACACGTGTGTGGGGTCAGGGAGGGACTCTGCAATATTGTAGCAGTTTGGGCCTGGGCAAACCCTGCCTCCAGTCCCAGGCTCGTAGCTAACTGCAACAGAAGCCAGCCCTATGCCACCCTTGCGCTCGCATTGCAAAGTCATCTTGCAAAGTAGCTCCCCCGCACCCCACCATTCCAACAAGGTAACGGTTGTTGAGCTGAGTCTGACACTCGACCGGGCCGGAGAGAGAGACACATAATGCATCTTCTCTCCAGCCCAGCCCCAGATGGGGCTCAGCCTTGAATGAGTTCTCCTGATGGGGGCCTGGGACCGGGCCCCAGAGTCCCCATGTACTCAGCACCCCTGAGTGACAGCCCCCAAAATCAGAAATGTGCGAGGCTGGTGTCGGTGTGAGTTCTGCCTGGATGGCCACGGCTCTGCAGGCCGCAGGCAGGTGCACTGACCCATGAGCAGCACGCCACACAAGGAGACGAGGACCCACCCAGCAGAGCACACTACCCACTCCCGCGCTGTTCTGCTCTCACGCCTACCTTCTTTCAGAGCTAGAGGGATGAAAACCAGCAGTGATGCACACAAGTCACACGTGCTGTTGCTGTGCGCAAGGCGAGGTGAGGCAAAGTGGAGGAACCCACATGCGGCACCGTGCTTGCTGTGGTGGACACGCCCCCTCAGAGGTCACAAGAGATTGGCAGAGGTCGCCAGCCAATCGGCAGAGGTCGCTCTTGCGACCTCTGGCGACCCCCAAATGATGTCCCTGCAAACTTTCATATTTTATAGAATGTTTTCTGTGTAATGCCTTAATTGCTTTTAACATTTTTTTCTTCTCTCTATGGGGCTTATGAATGAAAGAATTCTACGTGATTGTGGGTTTTGTCGTATTTTGTTAATGGAGAAATCCGAATAAATATTTAAAGAAGAGGAAAAAGAATAAACTAGGATGTGATAGGTGTTGAATATTTGATTGTGACAGTAACCTTTACATCTGGTTTATATTACACAGTGATAACATTTGAGTAAAAAAGAAATACATATTTCAGACCAAAATCACACACTTTTGGAGCAAGTAACAAGGCCAAATTTGGAATCCATGCATCTAAGTTGCACAAAACAAAATAACTCAGCCAGTTGGCAAACCTCTTCCTATGAAACAGCTGCAACCTGGTTTATAAAGATTGAAGGATGCACCAAGCGAAAGAATAATTATCGGGGCTGATGAAATGTTATGTTATTGGGCATTTGCCTAGCACATTTTACCATTGGTATGATTTCAAAGCGCTGTGGGTTCAACACCCTCGGGGACCGTAGTCCAGGTCCAGGGAGAGAATAGTGTAGTAAAGTGGTTGGGTGCTCTCGGTATGTGTACAGCCAGGGCGGATTATGTGGTGTGTAGCTGCATTCTAGAGCTGGCACGGTGTGATGATTGTGTGAGATCAGTAGAATGTGTGCAGTAAGGCCAGTTGGACTTGGGTAGCTGCATTCTGGTGGCGGTGGAGTTTGTGAATGGTATTATGTGTGCAGCAAGGCCGATTATCTTTAGGTATAGGTGCGTTCTAAAGACTGTTGAGGTACTCATGTAGGTGTATAAGTATGTGTGCAGCTATGCCAAATTAATCGAGGGGTATAGCTGTAATCTATTGTTTTTTGGCCTAGAGGGACGAGTTAGCATATTGTAGTGTTTGAGTGTCTGTGTGGATTCGAGGGGGACCCGGTTCCTGACGAGTTTCTAGTGTCTGTCAGAGGAGTGGTATCTCCCTTTGGGTTCAGGCTATTAGGCTAAGCTCCTCCGTGTGTCTTGTTGGGCCTGCAATTGCTTATTGGTGTTGTCTGTTGGCAGATGACAGCCTGATCTGGCCCAAATCATAGCGTTCCAATATATGTGCTAGAGGCCCTCGGTCGAGTTCTGCTAGATGCATTCCCAAATAGGTAGGATTAGCCAAGGTATAAGTGCAGGTGACCCTGATACAAATGCCTCTATCTCAGTGACCCTGAGAATGTTTCCATTGAGACTCAGAGAACCTTGACGGTTACCAAGTGGGAGTGTTCGCACTTTGGACGTTTAAGCTGCAGTGCAAAAGCAATGTAGAGGGAGGGCACTGTGCCTCCAGGGGACTGTGGTCTGATCGGACACACCCTAACCATTCTTTATCCTGCTGCCTACACAATGAGCAAGTCAATTCTTGAAGGAGTGAACGACTCTCACATCCCAGTCTATCATGGGTTGTTCCTTGGTCATGTCTACTTGCAAGCTTTATAAGGCATGCTTTGTTAATGAATCGTTCATTTCACATCAGCCTATGATTTATTGCCGCAGTATGTGGCAACTCCTGCCATCTTAAGAAGTTGCTGATACTAGATAAGTACATATTTAGGTGGTTTTAAAGGTGTGTTTTCCGTACTGGTGTGTCTCTAACTACAACTCTGGTCCAATGTCAAAGTCATATTGCAACGATACTGCAGTGTATTCTGTTTAGAAAAACAATTAATTGTTTGCTGTGCAACCCATTCTGAGCAACCACTAGTATAATTAGGATTGTTATTAGTAATATTGTTGTTGCTAGTCTTCAGTCTACAAACTCATCCTAAACAGACATTAACACATCGAAAAGAAGTCCATTATGCTCCGCGTTTATCTTTATTTATCCTTTGTTTTTTAGCACCATTTGCCTCTCGAATGACCGCCTTTATACCATACATGCACCACTACAACAATTATTGGCCAGGTATTGCCGCCATATGCCCTAGTAGACCATGTGCCAAGCACTGGCATTCTATGCCTGCACACGTACACCATGTGATAGCTATTGTCTTCATATGCCTAGGTACTGCCAGCACTTAGAAAGTATTGACATTATTTTGTGAGGTTCTTAAAAATAATATGTCATATATGCCAATGCTCACAGCCCAGCCACATGCCCTCACACAGTTACACCTTCTCGCCAGCCTTCAATATCCCCGGACAATCCCACAGTGCTACATGGCAACCCCATTGGCGGATGTGTGTCATACACATGCAATTTAAAATAATACAGCATTTGACAGATTTAGGTATCATTTGAACCTGCACTGGCATTTCATTAAATGCCCATGCGCCCACAACATGTTCAGGTTATTTGCATCATTTGTCCAGGTACTATCCAGTAAAAGCTGGCGATTTATTTTTATTGTAGGGGTGTAAATATTCCTCACAAGTATGCCAGAGCAACCGAGTGTAGTGAGTGAGCCCGAACCAGCCAATGGGAGTTTGGGGTGGTTTTCCCCATAACATTTCTTCTGAAATTGGGTTAAGATGGCACATTATACAACATATTTCTGTGAAAAACTGTGTAAAAAACGGAACAGTTTGTAATTGTTTTTTTAGGTGGACTCCAATCCAAAAATGCAATATCTGCAAGTCACCAACAGTGCACAGGAGCATTTCCCAATGCATTTATATGATGCCTTCACCCACAATAGATGCCAGTATAAAAACATGTTCACACTGGTTGTGCCCATATATTTCTATGCTGGCTACACCATTATGTGCCAGAATTCTTTTATAAGAACATACTCATGTTTGCTTTGCACATAATGGCAGTAATCAAGTGAACATTTGTTTGTTTGTGGCAGGATTTGTGGCGAATCATTGTTGCCCAATTCCACACTATTTCACCAATCTGCACCAAACTCTGCATAGTTACCTGTTAGAACCCTCCAGACGTTACTGGCTACAGGACATTTGGACACCCCACCCTGTTCCCCGATTTTCAGCACAAGTCAAAATTAGGTGGTGGGTGTGTGGCTTGGCAAAGTGTTGTTCCTTATACAATTCCACACCGTTTCACCAATCTGCACCACATTTTGCATTGTTACCTGTGGGGACCCTCCTAATATTCCTGGCTACATGACATTTGAACACCCAATCCTGTCCCTGGATTTCTGCACAAGTCAACATTTTATGTGGGTTTGTGGATTGGAAAAGCATTGTTCCTTGTACAATTCCACACCATTTCACCAATATGCAACACATTTTACATAGTTATCTGGTAGGTCCCTCCGGACATTACTAGCTACATGACATTTGGACACCCCCCTCCCCTCTTTCCCTGGATTTCAGCACCTTCACACATGAGACGGTTGCCTGAAATCTGTGAAACATCAATGTGGTCGTAGAAGTACTGGTCCTGTAACGAAGAGCAAAACTAGATGTCCAGGCCCTAGGATGCACGGTTTCCAAGATATTTGCACCACAGCAGGGTGAGAAGGCAGGTGGGAAGATAACAGAGAAGGTCCCAGTATGCAGCAGCACACCAATTCTCAACTCCCCTCAACGTCTGCTCCAGGGTATGTCAGCCAGCCACACGCACCCATTCTCAGTGCATTTCACCTCGGGTGCAAAGGGTTATCATGCCTGTCTACGGAAACCCATTCAGAAACAGCTTCTTCTGCTAGTGATACTATAAGAAAACATGTCCACACTGGCTCTGACAATATATGGCAGCATTTCCACAAAAGAACATACTCCTGCACAATGTAGTCCGTCTAGACACCATGCCTGTTTTATCATAGATACCCAGAACAAAACCAAAAAATTCACCAGTGAGAAAGGGCTAGGCTAGATGCCCCAAAATGCCAGTCTAGCCAAGTAATTACACCTGCCATGTTTACGTTATCATAGATGACCCCCAGAAAAAAGTCATGTCACACAAGAAAGGGTTAGATTGTCCGGGCCAAAATGCCTATCTGGCCAAGTCATAATGTATATCATGCTTGGTCTATCCAAGCTATGCAGTAAATATAATGTCACACTACTGTAAAATATGGCTAGGCTGGCTGCCACAGTAAAATATGGCTAGACTGTCTGTCCCAAAAGGCCAGTCTAGCCAAGTAATACCACTTTACATGTTTGCTTTATCATAGCTATTCAGTAAAAAATATCATGCCACAGTAAGACATGGCTTGACTGTCTGTCCCAAAAGGCCAGTGTAGCCAAGTAATAACAGTTAACTTGTTTGCCTTATCATAGCTATTCAGTAAAAAAAATGTCATGCCACAGTAAGACATGGCTCAATGGCTGCCCCAAAAAGCCAGTCTAGCCCTTTCTTGCTGCTCATTGATGTAAGAAAGGATGATTTTCTTACTGGAAATCTATTATAGATGCCCAGCAAAAAAATGCATTGTTGTTTAGCCCCATTACAGCCTCCAGAGAGCTTCTGGATCCCACTCAGCATGAACAGGAACCAGAGCACTTCCTGGTTCTTGTTCATGTGCAGAGGAGCTGGAGCACCAATGACACGGCACCCCACTCAGTTTGTAAGCAGTACCCTAACCAGCATTCCCAATAGCCCATGCAAGGCTCGGGAAGCTAAACGCTGCCCGGCATTTCATTGCCCATTGGACACACACCGTTGGGTAACAGAACTGGAAACCGCGTTTTCCTTTGATAGTTGAAGCCAGGCCCCTCTATAATGGCAGAAGTTTCTGGTGGGTGGGTGCCCCTTGGCCCATTATGGACGAGCCCCCCCCCCTTGTACTGTCTTGGGCCTGGATTTCACGGATAGTGACTGCAATACTTCAGCCCCCATGCCCGTATGAGAAGGTAAGGCTGTTCTCTAAATGAAGGTGACACCTCCCCAAGCTAAAGCTGTACACAGGTCAATATGGTTATTTCGAAAATAAGGGTAACAGCCCTTTAAAAATTCCTCGCACATTTTCGGCAAGACAGGAGACTTTCCTCCGACGCTTTCCAAATGACGTTTAATGTTTGCAGTAAACCAGACAACGATAATGGGTCATGCACAAAAGAGGAAGAAGAGTTCATGCAAAAGCAGTCCATAGCAAACAGGGTTGAATATGCACACCAATTGGATAATTTAACGATCATCCAACTGTTATATTAATATTATTCCTAAATACAGATTAAAAAGCACTGAGCAGCATTTTGCTGCTGTCTCTCTCTGAGATCTTTTGCTTGGTATAAATATTTTCATAATACCGGTGCCCACATGGAGGAAGAGCCCTTCTATCCTCGAGCCACCATGAGCTTGCATAATACCGGTGCTTACATGGAGGAAGAGTCCTTCTACCCTCGAGCCAGCATAGGCGAACATAATACCGGTGCTCACATGGAGGAAAGTCCTTCTACCCTCGAGCCAGCATGAGCTTGCATAATACTGGTGCTCACATGGGGGTAGAGTCCTTCTACCCTAGAGCCAGCATGAGCGAACATAATACCAGTGCTCACATGGAGGAAGAGTCCTTCTACCCTCGAGCCAGCATGAGCTTGCATAATACTGGTGCTCACATGGGGGTAGAGTCCTTCTACCCTCGAGCCAGCATGAGCTTGCATAATACTGGTGCTCACATGGGGGTAGAGTCCTTCTACCCTCGAGCCACCATGAGCTTGCATAATACCGGTGCTTACATGGAGGAAGAGTCCTTCTACCCTCGAGCCAGCATAGGCGAACATAATACCGGTGCTCACATGGAGGAAAGTCCTTCTACCCTCGAGCCAGCATGAGCTTGCATAATACTGGTGCTCACATGGGGGCAGAGTCCTTCTACCCTAGAGCCAGCATGAGCGAACATAATACCGGTGCTCACATGGAGGAAGAGTCCTTCTACCCTCGAGCCAGCATGAGCTTGCATAATACTGGTGCTCACATGGGGGTAGAGTCCTTCTACCCTCGAGCCAGCATGAGCTTGCATAATACTGGTGCTCACATGGGGGTAGAGTCCTTCTACCCTCGAGCCACCATGAGCTTGCATAATACCGGTGCTTACATGGAGGAAGAGTCCTTCTACCCTCGAGCCAGCATAGGCGAACATAATACCGGTGCTCACATGGAGGAAAGTCCTTCTACCCTCGAGCCAGCATGAGCTTGCATAATACTGGTGCTCACATGGAGCAAGAGTCCTTCTGCCCTCGAGCCAGCATGAGCGAACATAATACCGGTGCTTACATGGAGGAAGAGTCCTTCTACCCTCGAGCCAGCATGAGCTTGCATAATACTGGTGCTCACATGGGGGTAGAGTCCTTCTACCCTAGAGCCAGCATGAGCGAACATAATACCGGTGCTCACATGGAGGAAGAGTCCTTCTACCCTCGAGCCAGCATGAGCTTGCATAATACTGGTGCTCTCATGGAGCAAGAGTCCTTCTACCCTCGAGCCAGCATGAGCTTGCATAATACTGGTGCTCACATGGGGGTAGAGTCCTTCTACCCTCGAGCCAGCATGAGCGAACATAATACCGGTGCTCACATGGAGGAAGAGTCCTTCTACCCTCGAGCCAGCATGAGCTTGCATAATACTGGTGCTCACATGGAGAAAGAGTCCTTCTACCCTCGAGCCAGCATGAGCTTGCATAATACCGGTGCTCACATGGGAGAAGTGTCCTTCTACCCTGGAGCCAGCATGAGCTTGCATAATACCAGTGCTCACATGGGGAAGTGTCCTTCTACCCTCGAGCCAGCATGAGCGAGGCAGTGGCTGCTTTAAACTCTATTGGTGCGCCATTTCTCACTTCTCCTTTGATATCATGTGATCCAAAACACGCACTAAATACTTCTAATGCACCTTTTCCACCAACTATGTGAGCGGTTTATTTTGTGCATAGTCCCGCACAATCTGCAGATTTCTACAGTTAAAGACCATATGCATCAAGTCAGAAGATTGGAAGAACATCTCGGACATGTGTTGAATTATAGTACAGTGTAACGGGGCACGGATGTTTCGTGTGGCATAGAAGGTCTCCTGTCTCAGAAAAAACGTTTGCCTGTTCCAAAAGTATGTCTTTTTACTGCAAAAATATATCCTCCAAATATTGATTTTCTGAAATTGCTCAATTAAAAAATATAGTACACTTTAAAATACTGGTAATCAAAACAAGTTTCAAAACACCCAATTCCTATCATCGTTCCAAATCAGCTCTTACAATGGTGCCCCATAAACCCACCCACCCGAGCTATGTGTACATGCGGTATCTAGTCAGTCACAAAATGTTAATTCATCAAATAATTATTTTTAATACAGAAACGTTATATGCAGTAAAGATTGGTAAATAGGAATACAGCATAATAAAATAGAAAGACATTTTAATAGGCACCATATTAGAGAATAACTGGTGTTGATGAAACACAGAAAGCCAGAATATACCCAGAAGTCTTAAACCTAATATTTTGGACAGTTCGGACACCAAACAGGCTTTGAGTAGGACTACATAGGGCCAATGTTATTTGATGTGGTAGGTTCACCTAGGGTACAATGTATTAATTGTCTAGGATGTTGAAGCCAAGTATTTCAAGCTGTATTCATCATTTAAAAAGTACATACACATGTTATTTCGGGGTCCCCTGTCTATATTACGAGGCAGGTAGCTGCAGTTTGTGGAATAAAACAGAAAGGAACTACAGTATGTCTGCGATTTATTTTAATGTTCCTGTACCATATGTTTCGAATTCTCTTCCAGGAGAATTGGGATCCTTAACGATGAAATGAATGTAAAATTGTATTGAATTTTTAATATTGAAAAAAAGCCTTTGTATAGTGGAAGATAATGCTCACATCTAGAAATCACTCATGATGCATGTCACAAGAGTGTGCTTTTATTTTTTCTAACCTAGGTTGACAACATTTGGAATTTCCCAGAATGAACACCTGGATCATAATGTCAATGGTCTTGGCCAGTTTTTGTATCTACAAGAGTGGTGGTCAAGGTAAGCTTTATTACATTATTTTCAGACATAGATCTGTGATATAAGAGATTACTTTGTGAACACCCTCGCCCTCTTTATTATACCATGGATTCCTTTTGCTTGGGGCCTGTATAGCTCTCTTGATACCTCTCAGTTTTTATAAAACCTTTGAGTGAAGATGGAGCCCTTCCTCCAATTCAGGTTTACAAACAGTGTGTGCTTTCAGACAGTTATTTTTGTTTGTTTGTTTTATTACTTGTATTGCGCACCAGACCCAGGGGTAACAGGGCGCATTTCATATGACAATTTACAGCTTAGTTACAGAAACACAGGGCAAATTTGGAAGCAAAGAAATATACACAGCATATGCACAAAAGGCAAAAATAATGGTACAAGTATTTACAGTCCTACTCAGACAAGCGGTAACTGCTGAGCAGTAGGTGTGTGCAAAAATACAACACTGGAGGGGCATGCGGAAAAGGTCCAGGCAGTTGGTAGACTGTTATTTGTCTGCATCTTTGATCTACCTTGTGATGTTATGTCGGAAAGTGGGGTATGGTTGATCTGTCCGCAAGGTGGATGGCAGGGAGTTCCAAAGCTGAGCAGCTTTGACCTGGAAGCTACAGCCACCAACTCTGGACAGTTTAAATCTAGGTGTTGAGATGTTGTTAGAGTTAGCGGATCTGGTAAGTCTTGTTAGTTTTATTCTCGTGAATCTCGTAGAAAGGTAAAGTGGTGAAGCATTGTTTAGACATTTATAGACAAGTGAGGCTACTTTTAGCTGAATTTTCTCATGAGTTGAAAGCTAGATATTGGCTCTTCTAAATTCAGTGATGTGGGCTCTCCTGGGAATACCTAATGCTGCTCTAAGTGCGTTGTTCTGCAAGATTTGAATTATTTTGATAACTTCCTTATTGGCCCAATGTAGAGCAAGTTACAATAGTCCAACTTCGATAACACGAGGGCTCTAGCCAGTGTGATGCAGCTATTGTTGGATAGGAAGGGTTTGTCTGCTCTTATCAGTTTATAGGTGTAGGTGGTGGCAGAAGCCATCGTGTTGATCGTGTTTTACTGCGTGAGCGATTGTGATTTGGTTATTATCAATGTTAAAAGAGGAATAGTTAGGTCCCAGTTTTTTGAGGGTAGAAGGTGTGCCAATGATAATGATTTCAGTTTTGTCATCATTCAGGCATAGTCCATGAGTGGCCATCCATGCCTGGATGATGAGATTGCCACTATTCACCAAGGCCAAATCCTTGTCGTAATCACCAGTAAGTGTTAGGAGAATCTTAGTATCATCTGAATAATTAGTGTAGGTGATACCAAGAAGGTCCAAATCATCGAAAAGGGGCTTCGTGAAGATGTTGTAGAGTGTAGGAGAAACGCAAGATCCCTGCGGCACGCCGCATTTGATGGGGATGGAGTCTGCTGCCGCTGTGGTGGAGAAGACTCTCATGGTCCTATTATTGAGGAAAGATTGAATCCAAGCTGTGGCTTCTTCAGAGAAGTGTGCAGCCATATCCAGATGCCTACAAAGGACCTTGTGGTCAATAAGGTCGATTGCAGCTGATAAGTCCAGAAGGAGGAGCAAGGCTGGTTTCCCTTGATCCCTTAGCTCGTCTATTTGTGCCTTTAGGTCTAAGAGGGCTGTTTCGGTCCTGTGCTGGGGACGGAAGCCAGACTGCCATACTCCTAGTAGGTGGTTAGTTTCTAGGTGTTTCTGTATTTGTGAATATGCCACTCTATGATTTTTAGGAGAAATGGCACAGTAGTAATTGGGTGGTAATTTGTGGGTATGGCTGGGTCTAGGGTCTGTTTTTTAAGCAGTGGGAGTACCCAAGATTCTTTTAGGTTATTTGGTATAGACCCTGTTGCAAATGAGGCGTTAATGAGTTTTGAGATGAAGGGAGCCAGGTATCTGGCTGCGTCCTTTATCAGTTGGACTGGACATTGGTCCCCCTGGCAGTTTGATGGTTTGAGTGACATTATGATTTGTTCAGTTTCAATAATGGATACTTTAGAGAAATTGAAGCAAGGAGTGTTGGTGTTATATTTAGGAGGGGAGATAGTTATTTTGGGTTATGTATCCAGACTAAGTGAGGATTTTTTCTTGGCAAGTTTGGATTGGAGAGTTGTCACTTTGTTAGCTAAGGCTTGCTGAATATTGGTGCACCATAATTTGTCTTTGACACAGTTATCTTGCACTGGTATGGGAGATTATATTTCCTTTAAGATGATGAAGAGTTCTTTCATGCTAGAGTTGGCTTGGGCTATTATAGCGTTGTAGGTTTCCCGTTTAGCCGGCAGTATTTCCTTTTTGTAGAGGGTAGTTATATCCCTCAGGGTGTTTTTATTTTCTTCAGAAGGTTGTAATTTCCATTCGACCTTGCATTGTCTTTTTTTGGAACTAATTGTTTTCAGGTGGGGTGTGTACCAAGAATTGAGGTGGGCTTTGGGTTTGCTTTGTCTCATTTTAAGTGGTGCAATTGAGTCCAGTGCCGACGACATGATTTTGTTATACTCATTCACTAGAGTTTCAGGGTCCGAGTTGTCTGGTAATGAGTTAAGTGTAGGAAGGATGAGTGGGAGTAGATTATCCGGGGTGATGTTTTTCTTATTCCTTATCGGGATGGACGGTGCGAGCTGGGCTAAGGTAGGAAGAGGTCTGTTAGATTCTAGAGCAAATGTTATAAGGTGGTGGTCTGTTCACATTTGGGGGGAGATCGATAGGATGGAGGCGTTGCAATTGTGGTCTGCCACCCAATCGAGTATTCTACCTTTGTTTTATGTTGGGTGAAGTACTCTTTGTGAGAAGCCTAGTTCTGAAAGTAGGTTAGCCACTCTACCTGCCTCTGGGTCGTTTTGGTCGTTGAAACCCAGGTTAACGTCCCCTAAAAGGATAACCTGTGATGATTTTTTTAAGTTATGAGATAGAATAGTGGAAATGTCCTCCTCGAAGGTACCAATAGGGCCTGGAGGTCTATAAATCAGGTTGATGGTGAGGGTATGAGCATTATTAATAACTCATTTAGCTGTAAGGCTTTCGCAGGATTAGTGTCGTTGGATGGATCTAGCCTGGTAGATAAACTGGATTTGACAATAAGGATTTGACAATAAGGGCTATGCCGCCACTTCTGTCTGATCTTAGTATGGTGTAAACATTAGGGATCACTAACATGATGGCAGGTCCTGCAGCAGCATGAAGCCAAGATTCCGTAATGACCAAGAAGTCAAGTTTTTCAGTCTGGATCAGATCAGCAATCTCAATGGCATGAGCAATCATAGATCTGGCATTAATTAAAGCGCCTTTTAAGTGGGGGGTGGTGGATGGAGATGTACATAGATTTTCTTGGGTTGTGACAGAAGTGTGCGTGAGTATATTCTGTGTCTTCAGGTGTGGGCTGTGTGGTTTTTCTGTACTCCTGTTGGGTGTAGTCTTGCTACGGTTGGAGGTGGTCAGCGTGGTTCTTGTAGTTTTGTAAGTCTGTCTCGAAGTCTAGCATTTCTGGATTTGGTGTTGCACGGTTTGGATTCAAATGTGCGAGACTGTTGTTGTTTTTCGACCTGGTCATTATGACTCGTCATTAGTTGGGATTGTGTCTGTGTCATGGTGGGGGAATTGAGGGGTAGTATAGTCAAAGGTAGGGGCTGGAACGATCCTGAATTTACAAACTAGGACTGCTATTAGTGTGAGAAGGGCTAGAGTGACTCGTTGGGTTTGCATCTTGTGACGTCGCCGTGTTAGGGTAGGCAATTCAATCTTGTACAATGCTATGTGGGTCGGACTATCAGGGTAAACAAATGCAAAATAGAGTCAAATGCCTCAGATGCAGTGGGCAGCACCTAGGTTTGAAATCGTAACAGGTGGCTAAGACGCAACAGGGCAACACATATGCTAGTACTGGCTAAATTCACTCAGGTTAAGGCAATCCGTACATAGGCTGGTCAGGCGGGAATTTACAAATTGAGGCAGTAATAATAAAATTAGGATTGTTCAGCACGTAATCTCTGGAGCTAGTACAATAAGGATAGGCTAGTTTGAAATAAATATATCACTGTTATTACAGTCGGGAGTCGGATGGTTCGCTGTGATTATTCGAGATGTATAAGGAGCTGCAAAGCAGACGACTGGGCTAAGAGTAGGCTAGTCAGACATATTGGGTGCAAAACTGATGCGAGAGCTGTGCTAATTCGCCTAGAGAGTAAATATCAGCTAGTGTAGACAATGTAGGTAAAACAAGGTATGCAAGGCAGGTTACCGTTAGATATGAACGTCATGACACGTGTTAATATATAAGGCAGTGATAGTATTTTATGCTCATACCGCAATTTCTGGCGGGATTCAGTCAATATAGTGGTGGCATAGCAGGTCATTAGAATGGCGCACTACGTTATGGGAGAAATAGAGTTGTGGCTAGAACAATACGTGATACGCTGAGACGTGAGGCACATTACGTGTACTCACCGCTAATTCGCCAGAGTGAATCTGTGCATCTCACATAGTTCAAAGTTACTCGTATGCATCGTTTTGGGGTGTAGTCCAGGAGGGGGTAACTTAGACAAGTGCGCCCTGCTGTGAACAGGGGCAAACAAGGCCTTTTCCTGGCCTTCTCCGGGCCGCCGGCTCCTGCCGCCTGCCGGAGGATGTTGTTTATTTTAAACTTCATAGTATGTAAACAGCAGTGAACGTGTGAATTTTCAAACCTCTACGCAAACTGAAGCCGTCTTCGTGCCTGAGGCGAAGGGATAGGGGACCTCCAGTAAATAGCAGATTTCACCCACTAGTGTGTTCAGTGCAGTGGAGTCCAAATATGATGTGTGAAGTAAAATCAAAGCTCTCTGAAATGTGCAAATGTTCTTGGTTGGCAGTCCTTTATCTAGCAAGGAAGATGTTGCACCTGGAATAACCAGTGCCATTATGTGGGGTTGAGCCGGCAAGGGGAGGTCTCCTCTTAGTAGCGTCAGGTGGTGGTGGCCACTTAGGAAGTTGACTAAAGACTTTTTGTTTGAAATATAAATTGAGAGAACCATGTTCTGTTCACGTCCTCAATGTGCTAATACACATAAAAGGGCACTAAGTGAAATTTCCGATTATTGTTTCCCACCCACAATTATGATAGATTTAGAAAGAACAATTACATTCTTTCTAAATCGATTACACAAAACCCATTCACCCATCTCCCCAGCCCATAACCAAACTCAACTCCCCCCCTCACTTAGCCTATGCTCTGCGATCATTCATTCCTCTCGAAGCACATCCCATCTTTGGACGACAGCTGCTGGCTGCGACGCGCGCACTTGTGTGCCAGACGAAGGAAGTGACAGGGGTTAAGTAAGGAGTTCATTGTGTATATGTGTGTGTGAGAGTGAGTGTCTGTGAGGGAGAGGTGGGAGAATGTTTGTGGTGGGGAAGGGAAGGGAGGGGACAGGGGTGCGGGTAAAAGTGTATTTTTTGCAAGTGGTGGAGGATGAGGGGGAATGTGTTGTGTTGGGCAGTGAAGGGGATGGCAGAGGATAAAAAGGTGCTCGGGGGTAACCCCCCAATTTACTAGAAATCCCACCAGCATGGGAGAGTGGGGTGGGGGTTGGGGTCCAATAGGTGGTATGTGGGGGTTTTGGAAGCCACACAAAATCGGCTGAAAAAAATTGGCTTTTTTGTGTTTGGCTTTCAAAATGCGGAAATATCACATACAACCACAAACAGAGAGCATAACTAACAAGATATAAAAAGCTAATGATGGGCCTGACAGACTTTCAACCTCTAACGAAAAATGAATGGTCTTTAAAGTCATGAAGAGATAACAATGACCTAAATGTTCAAGATGGAGTGCAGTAAAAAAAAAAAAGAATTAGGAATGAGGAGTTCGAGTATAACTGATGAACAAAAAGTGGGGGCTTAGTTTCACTCTTGTCTGCCCCCTCAGCAGCCTGTTCAAATGTCTTAGTGTATCTGTAATATGCGTGTAGTACCTGAGGGATAACATCCTTGCTACAGTGTTCTGTAGCTTCTGAAGCAGACTGATTAGTTGGTTAAGATCAGACACACCACTTGCATAGTCTAGATTGTAGGGGACTAATGCCATGGTGGCTAGGACATAATGGGCCTCATTACGAGTCGGGCGGTAGAGGATACCGGGCACCGGTAAGGAGACCGGTGCCGGTAATCCCCTACTGCCCGATTCCGAGGTCCCCTAACGGGAACCGCTAGGGATGTTTGGTCGGACCACACGTCCCTTACAGGTCCCGTTAGGGGACCAGGCCGCTAATTACGGGCCTGCCATTAGCAGGCCCGTAAATGGCGCCTTCCCCATTCCCATTGAGCCCTATGGGGGCTCAAATGGGAATGAGGAATGGTTGATGCAATGGGGACTTACCGGTCCCCGGGCCGATATAACACCTGATTTGGCCCGCCAGAGAGGCTTTTAAGGCCATTAGCACAGCTACCAAAGCGGCAAACCGGGGTGATAAAAAAAAGGATTTTCCTTCCTACAACGGTACGTGCATGGCATCCTGTTGTATGAAGGAAAATCATTTACCAGTATGGCTGCCATGGAAAGGGAGGCCCACTTTCTTAGCTACCTGATTGGCTGTCTACCCCAGCCTGGGAGCTAATGAAGAAAGGAGTGAATGGGAGCATGCATTTGAATGTTTGTGGTTGGTTAAAGCTTCACAACCACATGTATTGGCTTGGTATCATGTGCACAATCCAGTATTTCAATACGTCATAGGCGAGTGAAATGTAACCAATGTGGAATCCCGGATGGACTGTGGCTGGATGACAGCAGATGCCCTCATTGCTTAACTCTACGACTTAGACTAACTCCTCATTCTGTCTGTTTGCACAACTTTATCATTCAGTTGGTCCTTGGCACTAGATGTATTTGTTGCAGATGCAAGCAGGTATTTGTCTTCTTATTTTAACATGGTACACCAAAGATGTTGGATGGTGAGAGATAGAACTGATCCCTGCTGGACTCGCTTGATATCTGTTCGACTATAATGGTGTGGAGGTGGACTACAAACTGTGACCTGCCCATTCACAAGCCTTTTATCAATTTGAGTAAAGCATCACGCAACACAATTTCTTGTAGAGAGAACAGGTATTGTGTGACAGATGGTATTTAACCCAGCTGACAAATCCAGCAGGAGGAGCACACCAAAATTGCCATACACAACCACCCTACTCACATCATTTAGAATTCAGACAACCACTGAATCTGTACTTGTAGAGCATCAGAAACCTGCGTGTGGGGAAAATAAGAAGTTATTAATTTAAAGAAATAACTATATTTTGATTACCATCTTCCATACATTAGGATGATAGCATGAGAGATATGATAAACGCGATAAGGCCTGGACAAACTTCTCTCAAAGTGGCTCACTGTATCTGACACATCTTTTAAAAAATAGGATACTTTTTTGGGCATTCGTAAATCTTAGAGGAGTTCGAGGCATGCTTCTTGGTTTTACGCAATTAAAATTGTGCACTCAGGGGTGGTAATTAATAACTGGTTTATTCATTGGATTTCGCTAGCCAATCACAGGGCTTTCTTGGGAGATTTCATTGAGTTTATCTGAGTTTGTGTAGCCAATCAGAGGCCCCATATTTCCTAAAGAATATGGGCCTCATTACACGGACGGCGGTGGACCAAAGTGCTATTAGCACCTTGGTCCATGCCGGTAAAATACCGGCACCGCCTTGGTGGAAAGGGGAATTACCGCCCTATTCCAAGGTTGGTGGGGCGGCAATTCCCCCTTCCCCCATTGCCCTTCCCCATTCCCATTTTTGCCCCATAGGGCATAATGGGAATGGGGAAGGTGCTAATTACGGCACCGCAAATTGCGGTACCGTAATTAGCTCCCTGGTCCCTTTGCGGTTTGGTTTTTAACGCCTGCAAAAAGCAGGCGTTAAATTCTCCAACCCGCAAAGGGACCTCGTAGTAAGGCGGTAAGGGTTAACGGTCACCGGTACCATTAACGGTGACCGTTAACCCTTACCGCTGTCCGTGTAATGAGGCCCTATGTGTCCCCCTAAAGAAGGCCCATCTCACTTATTGTTCCTTTGTGGGGTTTGCTAGGATGTGAGAGGTTTAACACTGCACAGACTCACATTTGATAATTTGAGCAGTCTTTTGGTGAGTTTCAAGGAATGGTGCCTGTTTTTTATTTTGTCTCTTGCTGTTTAGTGGGTTTGTGAAACTGTTTATGTCCTCCTTTGTCTAAGGGTCTCATTACGAGTTTGGAGGTAGCCATGGTGCTATTAGCACCATGGCTGCCTCCAAAGACTTGTCCGGGTCTGGGTAGTCGGAATGGGGACTTACAGGGTCATTCCAACCTTGGAGGACCCGGTAAATTCCCATTCTGAAAACCATTCCCCATTCCCATTCGAGCCCCCATAGGGCTCAATGGGAATGGGGAAGGAGCTAATAACTGGCCTGCAAATAGCGGGCCCGTTATTACTCCCTGGTCCCTTAGCGTCTCAACTAAGGGTGGCTGGTAAAAACAGCTGGCCTTAATGGGAGCTGCTAAGGGACCTCGGAATGTGGCGGTAGGGGGTTAACGCCGCCGGCATCCTTACCGGTGCCGTTAACCCCCTACCGCCGTACTCGTAATGAGTCCCTAAGTGTTTGTTCATTGTGTGTGAGTGCTTTGTGTTAGTTTCCTGTTATAAAAAAGAAAGAATATTTGTCTCTTCTTCATTCACCTTCCCATTTCATGTCCTCTTATAAAATGGAAACAGCCCAGAAATATTTCACACACAGTGCCCCTCATTACAACACCGGCGCTAAACCATGGCGCTATTAGCACCATGGTTGCTGCCGGTATTGTAACGAGTCCGCCATGGTGAAATGGGGAAGTACCACCCCATTCCAAGGTTGGCGGGGCAGTACTTCCCCATTTCACATGGCCCTTCCCCATTCCCATTTTTGCCCATAGGGCATGATGGGAATGGGGAAGGCGGTAATTACGGTACCGCAAATTGCGGTACCGTAATTAGCACCAAAGTCCCTTTGCGGGTCCATTCCTTAACGGCTGGTAAAACCAGCCGTTATGGTGGGAACCCGCAAAGGGACCTTGTAATCAGGCTCTAAGGGATACCAGTAATCCCTTAGCGCCAGGGTCGAAATGAGGCCCAGTATCATCAAAAACATAAAATCCTAAATACCCTATAAACACTTAAAACCCGAGAGAACCACTTACCCTAGTTTTTGTATTGTATTAGTTATAATTTTAGTTTTACTCTTGTTTGTCCACTTGTGTTACTTGGGGTCACTGGTTCTCTTTTTCTCTCAGGATCACACTTGTGTTCAAAGGTTAAGCAGCAGTGAGATGGGCACACATATATATGGCACTCAGTGTGGCCATTTTGACAGTCATGGTCAGCCTAGTATGCTGGGAGGGGAAGGGGAAAAGTGCAGGTGTTAGGAGGATAAGGACTAGGAGGAGGGATCACTCATGATTGATGCCGATGATCAGTCAGTGGGAGAGGAGGCAGATACTTTCGGGGAGGCCACACGGTAGAAGTGGAGGTAGGGCCATCAGAGAAAAACATAGAGGTGACAAGCAAAGAGACGGAATTGAAGGCCTAATGTGCATACCCCCTGCAGAGGCCATTAAGACAGGGTCACATGTCTCGAGGAGGCATTGGAACGGGCAGGCAGGCACGTACATCATGCGGAAGTAGGGAATGGCCACAGCAATCATGCTGTAGTGTTTCAGATGTGTTGTGACAGGATTTGGGCATAGAGGAGCAATTTGTCTCCACCCAGCAGAGTGAGAATGTTATTCAGGGAGAGAGAGAGAGAACTGTCAGGACGAGGTTTAGGGGGAGGATGTTTTGCTTTATCGTGGTTGCCTTGGGAGATCACATAATTATGTTCTCCTGACCCTTGCAAAAATAATCAATGGACTCAGATAGGCACAAAATTACCCATGACACCTCTGTGATAGTTATAAAAAGAATGGCACATTATAGGCCCTTTATTCACTCATAACATAAAAACAGAAAAAAATAAACACATTATAGATGTATATGAACAAAAAGAGAAAAATACTTCACCGTTAAGATTGCCACAGGAGACACCTTCATCTCGGCCACGATTACACTGCTTAGTCCCACAGCAGGTAGGCAGAGAGATCGATCGTCCTAACGGGATATGGTGCGGAGCGTCCTCTGTTCCAGCGGGACTGCAACACCCGGGGTCCAACTTCTAACTCTGAAGTTCAAAGAGGAAAAACCCTCGTCTCTTAAGGGGGCTAATTTCGATCTGCGCCCCTCATGTTTACCATGCTGCCCTCGGCCGAAGAGCAGACAGTAAGCATGAGGCATAAACAGAGTGGATTATTCCAGTTAGAAGTGGAAAAAACCCTATTCCCTCCTTGCCGTCGTTCCCACTGCCCCTTATCACTGCACCTGCAGAGTGCTCCGACTCCCTTTCTAGCTCGTCCTTCGGCAGACAATACAATAACTATTCTCCCCAGCTCAGTCATCTAACATAAATATGTGACTTTGTCTCTGCAGCAGAAAATACATGTTTGCTAGCTGAGCCCAGGACAACATAGGCTTTCATTACTGTTTTCTTGCAATAAATGGAAGTCAATATCCTCGATGGCTGCCCATCAGCACCTTGTTTTCTGGCTCATTTCGCTCACAAATTACAGGGGCACAGCCTGAAGAGGTGCCACAGCAAGAGATGGATCTACCCAAGCGGAGGAGGGGGAACACATACAGCGAGAGGTGGTGGCACAGGATCCTCCTATTGCCATGGTCGAAGGGTATGTACAGGAGTAGTCCCAGGGAGTTCTGTCCTCAATCTCTCTCACATCCCAGAGGAGTCTGGGTGTCAGGCTGTTTATCCCTGCAACAAAAGAAGACCATCAGAGTTGAGGAGTCTGAGGTTCTTTGCATGGTGGAGGGCTGTGAGAAGTGGGCAATTTGGGGCACAAGGCAAACAGCAAAGGGGGCATTATATGGGGCCAACAACAATAAGGAAACATGCGTGCCAGTGGAAATGGTTTGCCAGGTGCATGTCTCCTCAGAGGCTAGCAACGGTACATCCACCACTGACCCCTCCTCTGTTGGTAAAGAGGAATGTCCTAGCACATCCTAGGTTCTGGGTGCAGCTCGCCAGTGACATCAGGCATGCTGACAAAGCACTGCAACTGTCCAGCCTGTCCAAGTAGAAGGCCACTTTGCTGGTGCAGCCCCAGAAGTAGTTGGAGTGGTGCTCTAACTAGAGCATGCACCTATGGGCATGACTCCCCATGCACTTCATATGGCAAGGAGGACCTACTGCATTTATTGGGTTCATTCAGCTAGTACATGTGGTGGTGGGCAGCATGAGAACGCATGTGCAGTTCCAGAGCCCTTCCCTCCACTAGAGAGTTTTGCAGGGGGAAGGAAAGAGGGAGTCAGGGTGGGAGGACAAGCCGCACAGAGAGACTCCTGCACAAGTGACAGCACTCTGTGGGAGAGCTAGATACATTTAGTAAATGCTCTGTGGGATAGCTTGTGCACATTAGTGGGTCGCTGCACCCTGTGAGAGAGCTCAGGACCTTAATGGCTGGCTGTTTCCTGTGAAGAAAAAAGAGCACATTAAGGGGTGGCTGCACTTGTGGATGAACCTGTTCTTTAGTGAGTGTCTGTGCCCTGTAAATGAGCCCTAGATCATTAAGGGTGGCTGTGTCCTGCTCGAGAGCCCATGAGCCTTGGTGAGTGGTTGCATCCTGTAAAAAAACTGAGAACCGTAAGGGGTGCATGTACCCTTTGGGAGAACATGTGGACCTTGGTCGATGGCTCTACCCTTTGAAAGACCCTGAGAACATTTCTTGGTGGGTGTGCCCTGTGAGAAAATGGAGAACGTTAATTGGTGGCTGTGCCCTATGGAAAATAACAGAAAAACTGAAAGGGTAGATGTGCCCTCTGGAACAACACGTGAACCTTAATTTAGTGGGAGGATGCTCCCAGTGAAAAAGCAGAGAACCCGGAAGTGCACTGCATCCTCTAGGTGAGTCCCGTAACCTTAGTTGGTGGAATCACTCTGCAAACACAACTGACGACCATACCCACTAAAAAGAAAACAAGATGAGGCTGCACGAGAACTTGACAAGTGTATGGTGAGGATTCAAAGACATTACTTCCAGTATAGCAAATGCAATGGAATGTTTAAGACAGCCACTGGTCAGCAACGCTCAGTCACATTCATCTGTTTCCCAACCACATGCACCATGAAACTACCCAGATACACTTTTGTGTGTCTGATGTTTACTGAGTAACTGGGTAACAAAACCTCATCATCTGTTTCCCAGCTGGTGTGGTGCTTAAGAGAAGATGTTGTTCCATAGTGACTGTCTATTTTTATAAGTGTCAATTGTTTAACATGCAGCACTGCAAGTCATTTGCTGGAGTTAGGGGTAATAACCTTCAATGCACTGAAAGCTGTCTCATACTGCACAGTAGTGAGTGGCATTTTAGCAATGACACAAGCCAGACAGGCTAGGGTCTACATGCAGAGTATGAAGATCCAGGGTGAGAGGATCCTTGTGGTACTCCATGGTTGATAGATAGTAGGTGTGAACTGGAGGTATCCATCTGGAAAAACGGATTCTTGTCTTCTAGGTATGCAGTGAATCACTGGAGGATGGCCTCTCCAGTTCTAAAGTGGTTGTACAATATCTCAATGAAGGCTTGATGATCCACTGTGTACAAGGCTGCTGAGAGATCAAATGGTAACAGGAACCAGGGGTGCCAATCATTGAGAATGCGAAGTGCATTGACTACTGCTTGGTTGGAGGATATATCAGTTCTGCATCTAAGTCTGAATCCAGGTTTCTAGGTCTGTAGGAGGTATTTGGTGTCAATGGGGGCCTTTAAGAGTTTGGAGGCAGCCATGGTGCTAGTAGCACCATGTCTGCCTCCAAACCCGTGTCCGGGTCTGTGGTATCGGAATGGGGACTTACCAGGACATTCTGACCTTTGCGGACCAGGTAAGTCCCCATTCTGAAAACCATTCCCCATTACCATTTGAGCCCCCATAGGGCTCAATTGGAATGGGGACTGAGCTAATAACGGGCCCTCAAATAGTGGGCCCATTATTATCTCCCTGGTCCCTTAACGGTCCCGCTAAGGGTGGCTGGTAAAACCAGCTGTCCCTAGTGGCACCCGCTAAGGGACCTCGGAATGCGGCGGTAGGGGGGTTAACGGCAGCGGCATGCTTGCCGGTGCCGTTAACCCCTTACCTCTGCACTCAGAATGAGGCCCAATGTCTGGTTGAATTTGTGTGGCTATAGCTCTTTCAAAGATCTTGCCTAGGAATGGAAGGTCGATGATGGGCAGATATTTACTGAGGTCACAGTGTTGTTTATGAGCTGCAGTGGTATTTGTCCAGTTTTGAGGGTAGTGGGACATATTCGTTGAGCGAGGGGTTCACTGATGATAAGCAGGAATGGATGGAGTGTATCTGTGGGGAGTGTCCCGAGGAGGGTGGACAGCAGGATGTCAAAAGAGTGGGAGGTACCTTTGAAGAATCCTAGGGTATTAATCAAGTTACCCATTTAAAGGTAGTCCCAAGGCATCATTTTGTGTGGCAGGATAAGTGGGGCAGTCTGTATGATGGATGTGATAGGTATCAATGTTTGGGAAGATCTTGTCAATGAAGAAGTTGTTGATGGTTGTAGATCTCTGAATTTAATGAGGATTTGGAGTGTTGGGTAGAGGGTTGATGCACTTTTTGACTGTCTCGTAGAGAGCATTTCTTTCATTGCTGGCTTTAGCTATGATTCTCTGGTAGAAGGTGGCTTTCACTATGCTTATCTTCGAGCTGTGCAAAGTTCTTTAAGTCAGGTTAAATTGGATGAATTGTTTGCCAAAATAAAGTTTGTGCATGCACCAATTTTGCAGTCAGTGTACTGGGATCATGATAGGGAGCATGAGAGATGATCAATCAGTGGTTCTATAGGGAAGTGTTTGAAGGAGTGGAATGTCTGGTTGATAGGCTTAGGTTGTGTCTGGTTGGTGTGCAGTTGGTTGGGACGATGTAGTTGATGGTGAAATGAACCGAAACATGATTAGACCAGTTGAGGGATATATGTGTGTTGTAATGGAAGGAGACTCATGCACAGTGGGCCTCATTACGAGGTTGGAGGTAAGGGGTTACCGGCATGGGTAAGGATGCCAGTGCTGGTAACCCCTTACCTCCGTATTCCGAAGTCCCTTAGTGGGTCCCACTAAGGCCGGCTGGTTTTAGCAGCCACCCTTAGGGGGAGCCGCTAAGGGACCATGGAGCTAATAACGGGCCTGCTATTTGCAGGCCCGTTATTAGCTCCTTCCCCATTCCCATTGAGCCTTATGGGGGCTTGAATGGGAATGGAGAATGGTTTTCAGAATGGGGACTTACCGGGTCCTCCAAGGTTGGAACGACCCGGTAAGTCCCTATTCCGACAACCCGGACCCGGAATGCGGTAAGGGGGTAGCCATGGTGCTAATAGCACCATGGCTACCTTCAACCTTGTAATGAGGCCCAGTGTCTCTTCCTTGTGATACACCCTGAAAGACCTCAGCCCCTGAGATACGTGGATGAAAAGCAATCCCTTTGTTTTATTTTATGGATAGTTATTTGGCAAAATGTGCTTTAACAAACCAGAATGAAATACAATGAAATAAGATAAAAAAATATACAATTCCTTTCAGGACAGTCTTCAATAAAAGACGTTGTTGCCGGCCACCCATGGGTTAACTTGTTTAGCCCCCGCCATTAGAGAGGAGGAGTTTGTGATGGGGAGTTGGGGAATGAAGGGAGTTCTGGGTAAGACGCGAGAATCGCCAGTTACTGTTAGGAAAAGGAAAATAAAGATGTGTTGATGAACCCCTCCGTGTGCGCGTCCTCCTTTCAGGCCTCGTTAAAGGCAACAGACATTTGATCAAAAATACATAACAATCAGAACAAATACTAATTCTATTTCATCAATACATTGCTAATGCATGCCAATTTAAACTCTTATTCTAAAAAGAAAAGGATCATAAAAAAGACTCCTTAATCCAATAATTCTAGCATTCCCGAGACACAAGGGGTTATAACATGCTTATTGTATGGTCATCTCTTAATTCCAAAGCTTTTACAAAACCTACCACTGCAAGAACCGTTGATGTAGTTCTGCCTTCAAGATATTAATTCCGCAAGTTATCCCTTCCCATTTACATTTTCTAAATTATAGTTCTAAAGTATAGTTCAATAGTTTAGGTGTAGGTGAAGTCATAACTACCAACCATAATTCAGTAAATCTGACAGCACAAGACTGTCCACAGGGTTTGGGCAGGTGTATTGGTAACTTACCGCTACACACCAAACTAATTAGATATCCGGCATGTACTACTAACCTTACAAAAACCGTTGAAGCTGTTCCAACACGCAGTACGAGTTGTGTAGTAAACCTTTTACTTCAGCCAGCTTGGGACTGGCAATGCACCCAAAAATCAGCATGTAATTTTGGCAAAACTGTACACGAGTTGTTCCGTCATAACTTAATTGTGAAAACAAAATGGCTGGAAAAGAATTATTTCTCTGACGTACAAGTGCTTCTTTAATAGTAAAGAAATCTAGTCATTTGTCTGCCCGATTTACCATTCTACTGGTTAGTGGTTCAGAAAATTCTTGGAAGCAGCCCCATGGTGCAGCTTGACACGTTTTGAGGACATTATTGGATCCTTTCCTTTTGCAAATAGGCTTGCGGCTCGTGTTCTGCAGGCAGAGTTGAGTGCTGCTTAGCTGATTGCTGTAGATTGCGCCATACCATTGGAATCACACGCTGATTCTGGCAAGGTAGAGGCAGGTGCAATGAGCCAATGATGCCGTTGCCATGGTAAGCTCCCTTGTTGATTCCAGACCAGTGGCTTGTGCTCTGTGGATGAGTGGTGGTCTTACCTTGCTTCGCTGGTGGATTTAGCTTTCTTACTCTATTACACTCTTCCCGGCACTTAGATTCCTTAGAGTCTGTTCAGACACAGTGCTAACACTGAGGCAGGGTAGAGATAGGGTGGTTTGCCTGTTGCTTCTGCCTGTATCTCTATGCATCCTCCTGATACTGCAAAAACATTCAGTGAAAACTCTCTCCTAGCGTGGGAGTGCAGAGTGAGAGTGCAGTCTGCTGCAGTCTGTGGTAAGCTGCGGTGCTAAACGTGAAGAACGGTCTGAAATGATTTGAGGGTGAGCGCTGTAGGGAAGGCATGGTATCACAAGTATGACACTGACACAATGCGTACAGTTTGTAAAACCTTTATTGAAGTTGTTGGGGCTGGAGAAACTCCTACTGTGCCCTAAAACTAAGATGGGAGTAGTCTTGACCATCAAATAATAAATAACGCAGTTCTAGTGGAATCCGTCAAATCAAAATGGCCGTTGCTAACAAAACCTAATGCCTGCCCTATCTCTAGTACAATAAGTGTACAAAGGAGAAATGCATGCAAAGAAAAAATCAGTGTTCAAAAGAATAAATGTGGTTGAGCCAGCTCTCCACGTTAGACTTCACGAAGAAAGGCTGTCCCTGTAGGCAGGATGACACACCATGGCTCAGTTTCCAACACAAAAAAACTTTCACAAACATGGATCGTGGCTCGACTGGCCTTCCATGTTAAAGTCTCTTTTCCTAATTTCCAAAATAATGTCTCAACAAAACGTTTGTTCAAAAGGGTCCCCCTCTGCCAGGGCTCAGACCTTTCACCACATAGTTCACGTAGGGCCCCCTCTGTCTGTCTCAGACCTCTCATGACAAAGTTCAACACAAACCTGCATGGGGGCTCCCTCCCCCAAGCTTATTATACTGCGGGTCTCCCTCTGTCGGGGTCAGAACACTTTGGGATGTCAAACTTTCGAATGTGCATGTCTTTCTTTCCAGACCACTGCAGGACCATTTCGACTCAAGGTGCATGCTCTGACTTTCACTTTCCCCTTCTCTAAGGTTTAATCTTGTTTACTTCATTTTTGCTGTTCATTTGCTTTATTCCTTTAAACAATCTACATTTCACAGATACTTACGAGTAGGCTACTTTTCACTGGACCACTCTGTTACTTAGCATTGCTGATCTCACAGCTGTCCTTCTTCAAAGTTCATTCACATTTCTGCCTTTCCTCACATCTCATCCACATGCGTGAAGGCTTTACTTGTGATATACTGTTGCTATTTCAAACTTTAACACACACCTCAGGTCACTTGCCAACTCACCGGCTGTGTGGGTTTCTTTCTTAGTTTTGCGATTTCCAATTCAAAAGTCAAGGTTAGTACCACAGGCTTGGCCTTGCCTCCCCAACTCTGCTGTTCAACCGGGAGGGTTGCTGGTGTCCTTGAAACACAATGCAGTCTTGGTTTGTGGCATCTGGCC
Source organism: Ambystoma mexicanum (assembly GCF_040938575.1). Classification (NCBI taxonomy): domain Eukaryota; kingdom Metazoa; phylum Chordata; class Amphibia; order Caudata; family Ambystomatidae; genus Ambystoma; species Ambystoma mexicanum. The sequence continues at coordinate 655,712,840 of NC_090921.1, forward strand.
TTCTCCATGTGTCTTTCACAGCCTGTCGGAGGCAACGATCTCCAGTTGGGAATTCTTGGGCTTCTCAACTCACTGCCCTCATCCCTGGATCTGTCGCTCTGCTCCAGTATGTTTGCCTTCATCCCGGACGCCCTGCTTCTACCTTGCCCAGAGTGTGTCTCTAGGTTCTCTTTTATTCGTGTGAGGAGAGCTAATTGGTATCAGGTTATGCACTTAGGATCAAGTGCCTGACTACGCCTGACTTGATTAGAGGGACATGACCAGTACCATGTGTGGAATTCATGTTACTCTGAGTCACCCTCTTCCTTGGCCCAGTGTTTGTGTAAAAATAGGGGGGGGAGGGGATTTGGGACCGCAGAGAATCCTAAATAATAGGATGGGACAGATAAACAAAATAGCGGGGAATTCCGCGTCTCTCCCCCACTCCCCAAAGACCCCTCACCCAGGTGATCCTCCCGCACTGATTTATCCCCAGTAATTGGATCCAAAGGTGATGGCCGTGTTCTGGCCACCTGGATGACAACTCCCCGAGGACTAGCGGTTGAGACACCCTTTTGTTTCTCACAGCGCCTTCTGGAAATATAGCTTAAATGTATGACCTCAGAAGTGAAGTTATAACTACCAACCATAATTCAGCAAATCTGACAGCGGAAGACTGTCCACAGGGCTTGGGCAGGTGTATTGGTGGGTGTCCAGTCAAAGGGTCGAATACATTTTTTCGAACTGCAATAGTTACGAATCAAAAGGACCGAGAAAAAAGATTCAAATGCCTTTTTTTAAATGTATATATATTTTTTTTGACTTCGTATAGGAAAAAATACTAGTTTTTCCCCAAAAAGGAGGACCCCCCCCAAAAAAAGTGCATTTGAATATTTTTTTTTAGATACTTTTGATTCGAAAGTATTGCATTCGATCCTTTTGTGTTCAAACCTTTCACTATAAACCGTATTGGTGATTATCCGCCGGCCACCAAACTAATTAGAGAACCAGCATCTACCACTAGGCTTACAGAAAATGTTGAAGCTGTTCCAACACGCAGTACAGATTTTGTAGAAAATCCTCCACTTCAGCCAGCTCAGGGATGGCAATGCACCCACAAATATTTTTATTTTCTCCAAAGAAGTCTGTTATCTGCATGCAAGATAGTTTAAATCAAAACTCAGACAACTATGCAGGCAATAAAGCCGGGGACGTTAGTGGATATACCTAATGTAGTGCTCATAGAGCTCTGCCAAATTGAGGCTAGTCTATCTATAAATGCGGCAACATTGGGAGACAAATCACAGTTGTCTCCTGTTATATCACGCTGAATAGAGCATTTGCCGGATTTGATGTTTGATTCCCAAAAGGATAATCAATCCTCATTTATACCAATTCCTCCTCTTCTCTCCGGTTGCCATAGCTGACTTTTGCGCCATGCCTCCTTTGGGTGCGACAGAACAGAATTTTGTTCTGTGTTTATTGGTCAAATTGTACGAAATATTAATGCAAATCAATCTAAATGACCATAAATTAACCTGATGATGTAATCAAGTCTCATGTGTCATACACCTCTGCAGCAGGGTCCTACGATTCTATGCCTGCTTGAGGCCACCCAAATCCTTGAATGTCAGATGGAAAAACATCCTCTAAATTAGCTGAGGATGTGCCTCGTGCCTGTCAATGAAATTGTGGAGGTTGCAACTGATAATTTAAATTACTCTATCTTTTATCAAAGACCAAAGAAAAAAATCAGATAGGAAATCTGCCTGCCCTAATGGGAAGAATCCCAAAAATATGAAGTCAGTTGTGGGTTCTAATAACTAAGGTTCTAGGAAAAGTTAACGGAACATCAGGTTGCCAACGGAAGATGGCGAGAAACAAGGAGGCCAAAAAAAGGACAAAAGGTTCTACTAAAAAACATGCCATGGGGAGTAGTGTGGTTAATCCAGATTTATGATATATGATATGGCATTTATAACGTGCCTATACACAAGTGTTTCAAGGCGCGACGAGGCAAAGGAGGGGGAACATGGGGAGGACAGATACCGATCATACTAGGCCAGGTGTCATTCAGATCGTGCAAGTGCATGGGATGGGGGAAAGGGAAACGTGCGGGGTAGGGGGAAGGGACAGTGCAATACATGGGAACAGAATAATAACAATAAGTAAAAGTAACGGCCAGCAGAGGGCAAGTGCAGAGGTAAGTGCAGAAATCAGGTGTCAAGTGCTGGTAGTGGGACTGAAGGGATACAGAACAGTCCCCTGTATCTGCCTTCTGCAGATCCTCATATTGTTGATGTGAGCTAAAAGGAGAACAATAACAAAGAAGCAGGCCCCTTGTTGGTGGAGATGCAGGAATTATTATGTAACATATTAACAAATTCCAATGTGAAGGATTCAATTGAACCAGCTAACACTCTTAGGAGGGGTGTGCACGAGGTGCACTTGACATTGCCAGAGTCTGTGAATAAACCAGTGGTGTTAAATCATCATAATTAAGCAACAGTATGCTAGATGCCTCTGACTTATCCTGTCAAGGTTTCTGCTAATTTTCGGTATTTCCTCTTTTTTAACATTGGAGCAAAGACGACTAGCATCACTAAATTAAATAGAATTTAAGAAAACTCCCCAATATGAACAACCACTGATGACCTTATGGTCTTCTGAGGATGGCCTAAACCTTTTATTGCTGGAAATAATGATTTCTTCTACTGAGGAATTTATTCTTAATATATCTAATGTTTTAGCCTTGTTTGTGTTGATTACATGTTTGGGTACAATTGTATCTGTAACATTCAACATATAGCATTTACAAATGATTTTGTCTTAGTTCATGTTTATTTCCATGTCCAAACTAATTTAACAGTAGAAATCCGATTTTCATCGGCGCAGCAGCTGCTGCCTTTGGGGTATGATCTATTGAAGATTTCAAAAGAGTGCAAGTCCAAATCCTTGCCATCGCCAGCACCACTTCCCCACTTCCTTCAGATCACCTGGTTTAAGGACACTGCACTTGATGGAAGATTAGGTCTTGGTGGTGTAGAAATTCATAAAGCATTTCAGAATGAGGATACTTAACCATGGTTGGTGGATGCTTTGCAATACAATCATATAGGAAAAGACTGGTCAGAACCCTATCTTTAGTAATCAACATGTGTTAATTGACTCTTGGAAAAGTAGGGGATTCTCGTATTTGTTTCAACAGGGTAATTTTAGTTTCAAACTGTATGATATATATGTCTCAAGAAGTATGGCTATCTGAGAAACCATTGTTGGATGGATATACTTTTTTTAAAATGCAGCACAGAAAGGTCCTTTTGGTCGACCCTTCAGCTGTGATTTTGGTGGGTGTGCATAATGGGATCGGATTATCTGCATCCAGCTGGCTTTCTTCGAACCCGCTAATACAAATAATAACAATTGCATAGGATGAGAAGAGATTTTCTGATCAGAGGGTTTCTCTCTTGATTAACGTTTATTGGAACCCTGTGTGACTTTCTTCTGAATCCGTAATAGACGCATTGGAAGAGATTATTGATAAATGGCAGGAATCTGAGAAGTCTAATAATATCTTGATTTGTGGTGACCAGAGTGCAACCTGCCTCGATTCCGATGAGATCATCCTACTCACCGAAGGGCAAGTCAGAAGCACTTAACCGTGGCAGAGCATGGATGGTTTCAATGCGAATTTGGGTGTTGCAAAAACTCAATAGAAACACAGCCAGTGATACTCCAGCTAATTTAGACTGTTTACGATAGCTGACAGCTTTTTAAGATGCATTCCCTTTGAGGTCCTGGATGGGAATTTAAGTAATCATTTGATACCCCATTTGGATTGGCTAGTCCAAAAGCAGGAGTACTCCACTAAATTTTGTGTTAGCAATTTAGTGGTAGATAAAGGGATGAATAAGCTAATAGTCTAGTATGGAATACCAAACAAATCTCTAACTTTAATGATCAGTTGGTGAATGCATTGAGAGAAGCAACTCATATAGACCATGGCTATCTTTTTGTCACCCATTTATGTGGATATGCTGGAGGTCTTTTCTAAAATATTGCAGGGGCTACCTCAATTAACCCTGAAATGCAAACATGTCTATGACATTGAAATCCCAAAGAAAAAAAAGAGCCTTGCGCTCAGCCTTAAGAATGCTGGACCCTCTCACAAATTAGATTATAACAATTGGCTATGCACTCATAAGAGCAACCTAATTCAAAAGACTCAGAGTATGTTGAAGGCACTTAAATCGAAGAATCTAAGAATTCAACAGACTTTTGTAGACTTTTAGATTCGAATTCAAAGCCCAAGCTGTGGGGCAAACAAACCCAATTTCAGAGAGGGATTGGAGCTGGCATTTTCAGGATTTAATGCTCAGTGTGATGCCCCTACTTACAATACAGATATTCCATAATTGGTGGCTTGGTTACTTCCCTTTGATACTGAGGAGATATATTATCTTATTTGCAGAAGTAAAAACGTACATGCCCCAAGCGGTGATGCTATGTCTAATGTTTCCCTTAAGGGGAATTCTTCGTTATGGACATTTGTTCTTTTGCACTTTTTTAAGTGGACAATGACTACTACATTATTTCCTCAATCATGGAAAACTTCGATTGTGATGCCAATTGATAAGAAGGGAGATAGATTACATTCTCAGAATTACCGGCCCCTTGCTTTGATGGCTGTGCCTAGTAAAATATGTGCCTCCCTCCTTGGGAACCAATTATATAAATGGGCCTCTGAATTTGGGCAATTCCATGTAGGCAATCTGTAAGGGTTGTGTATTATATGTTGCCTTTGTCGATTTTGCGATGGCATTCAACAGTGTTATCCGTTCCCTTCTGTGGCTCAAATTATTGAAATGGGGGTTCCACACGTCTATTTGACGTGATAAAATGTCCTTATAAGAATACTTCCACTCAGCTTAGATTAAATAAAGATGGACTTGTATCCCCCCAATTCCCAAGGAGTGTGCATTAAAGCAAGGATGTGTGCTGGCTCCTATGCTTTTTAATTTATTTCAAGATTCCAATCATGTTGGATGGCTCACCTGTGCAGACAATCTAGTGCTACTAGATCAGACACATATTGTCCTACGAAGGCAATTAAATGCATTAGAGCTGTATGTGAGGAGAAATTACTTCTCGCAATGTAAGGAAAAAACAATTCTGATAATGAGGTCGCCGAAGAAAAGAAATTAGATAAAATGTAAGTGGTATTAAATCAGTCTGCACTAGAAGTGGTACCTTATTTTACTTATCTGGCCTTTACCATGTTTGGTTGGGAAGCAATATAAAGCTAGTGACCTCTTTGAAGCATAAGTCTGTGATGTTGACTGTGCAAGCGTGTAAGATAAGCCAAAGATGTGGGTGATTTTCCTATATGCCAATTATAAAATTCTATAAATTGATAGTGGTGGCAATTCAGACTTTTGGAGCTGAAAGCTTATTGGCAGTTGATGTATCTTGACTCTGTTTGGAAGGGCTGCTTTGGAGAAATGTTCTCTGTCTACCAAACAGAGTTCCTTCTCGGAGTATTTGCTATGAATTGGGGCACATCTCATTGCAGGTGAAGTGGAAAACTCTCTCTCAGCTAAGAAAACGTTTGATTGCACAAGATGGCTCCTTACTTGGGATGCTCAAAAAAGTGTTTAACAATAAGAAGGAAAAGATTTTGAATTCATGGTTTGAATACTGTCAGTTTATTTTGAACTGCATTGAAGCCTCTCTAAAATTGTAAATAACTGCACCAGATGCCCTTAAGTTAAAACTTTGGAAGTTTGATTGGATCAATGGAATTAGTGAATGTAATGAGCATAGGCTGTTTCCTTAGGTCACTAAGGATGTCACACCTCTCCATACATTTCTGGAATACTTAAAACAATTCCGATATACTCATTGGAGAGGCCAGTTCCTTAGAGGTCACATCAATTTGCAAAGGTGAAACGCGGAAAGAGGCTTTGTCGATTTTTGCATGGACCACAGTGCTATTGAAACATTGGAGCATCGGGTGGTGGGCTGTGTAGGTGTGATACCTTTGAGAAAGATTCATTTGCGGTTGCTTCGGAGTGATTTTAGAGTTCTTAATGAGCAAAGGATGTGGGATAAAATTATTTGTGGCACCCAAATATCTTTGGAACTTGCCTTAGTCAGGTTTTTAAAACAACTGTTTCCTATTAATTATTAGTACTACAGAAACAAAATCAAGGGAGGATTATTTGAGAGGCTATTGGTATTCCAGTGGGAATGTATTTAAACGTGCACTAATCATTTGATATTTATTGCCTATCCCCTTTGTAGGATAGAATCTTATCTCTCAGATTTGGTCTATTTGTTACATGCCACGACTATTTTAATGCGATCTTGTATTTCTGTAATACCTGTTCTTAATGTATTGGAGTATTTTTTAAATTCTGGATTTTTATTGTGTTTGTATATATTTGTTCGATTGTGAAAGGTTTGATTTTCAAGCCGTGGCACAAGTAAAAAAAGAAATATCATTCTACTTGAAAGAAATCTGTCATCATACATTGGACCACATTAGGATTGACTTGGAATAACTTTCAAACAGAAAGCCAAACTCGGTTTTGTATTTAACCAATATCTATATGTAGTATATTGTCTTCAATTAACATTTATTGAGCAGTGTAAATAGTTAGAAGTATTTTTAGTACACCCGTGATTGGACATATGATTTGAGTGCAAGGGGCATGCAATGTTATTCCAAGGCAATCCTTTTTTTTCACCTTCACACTATATAATGTTTTACTATACTAAGAGGCCGATTCATGGAATAATTAGCGCGGCGCAAGTGGGCAAAAACGTGCGAATCGCAGTGGAATAGCGAAAATCGCAGTGCAAGTGCGAAAATCGCACGAAAAGCAGCGCACATCGATTCATGGAAGTCCGTGCGCGAGAAAACCAGCGGATGTGCGATAAAAAAGTGCGCGGCGCACGTTGGCGCACAGGCCATCTAACAGCGTGCGCCAGGTCACAGCGAAAATCGCACAGGCCAGAGCGATAATCGCACATAGCGCGGCGCACGCAACTAAAGTAGGCGGAACACGGGCGGAACACTCGGAATGGGGAATAACTTGCCAAAACGTGGGCGTCACGCGGAACGCCCACACGCTAGCCTACAACACATATTCATGGCATAGAATAGGGCAAAAAAGCGCACGCTCAAACCAGCGCACAGGCACAAACACGACCGCCACAAGAAAGCAGGTGGTAGCGTCTCTGCGGCTGTAAGAAATGTGCGTCAAAAGGTGCGCCAACAAATAGTACCTATATACTGCCATGATGAATGTCCTATACTGTGGCCCTCCAGGACAAATGACGTGCAAAGGGGTACCCACAAACACGGAACCGCTGACAAAAAATACGTGTGCGTGTATACCGGGGTGCGCGGGAAGTGTCACACGCGATTTGGCTGGGTACGTGGATTTCAGGGGTGCGCGGGAAGTTCCACACGCGAATGGGCCAGTGCGAGCAGGGTACGTGTATTTCAGGGGTGCGCGGGAAGTTCCACACGCGAATTCTGCAGGGTACGTGCATTTCTGGGGTGCGCGGGAAGTTCCACACGCGAATGGGCCAGTGCGAGCAGGGTACGTGTATTACATGGGTGCACGGGAAGTTCCACACGCGATTCCATCAGGGTACGTGTATTTCAGGGGTGCGCGGGAAGTTACACACGCGATAGTCCCAGTGCGAGCAGGGTACGTGTATTTCAGGGGTGCGCGGGAAGTTCCACACGCGATTGGCCCAGTGCGAGCAGGGTACATGTATTTCAGGGGTGCGCGGGAAGTTCCACACGCGATTGTGCCAGTGCGAGCAGGGTACGTGTATTTCAGGGGTGCGCGGGAAGTTCCACACGCGAATTCTGCAGGGTACGTGCATTTCAGGGGTGCGCGGGAAGTTCCACACGCGAATGGGCCAGTGCGAGCAGGGTACGTGTATTACATGGGTGCGCGGGAAGTTGCACACGCTATTCCATCAGAGTACGTGTATTTCAGGGGTTCTGGGGAGTACTACACGTGAATTGGCCTTGTGGGTCCTCCCAGGTGTACGCTCCACAACCTCCACGGCCCCTGCAGGCAGCCCACACCACGGGGGACTACCCTGCACCCCTCACATGTCCCGCAGGCAGCCCATCCACCATGGGCATGCCCCCAGCCAACCCACATGTCACCTTGCACTACTGATCAACAATGCATGTGTCCCACCACCCCCACCCCCCAGCCACCAGGGGCAGCCTCCACCAGGCCCCCACCCATGTCTCCCACCACCCCCACCCCCCAGCAGTGCAGGGGCAGCCTCCACCAGGCCCCCACCCATGTGTCCCACCACCCCCACCCCCCAGCCACCAGGGGCAGCCTCCACCAGGCCCCCACCCATGTCTCCCACCACCCCCACCCCCCAGCAGTGCAGGGGCAGCCTCTACCAGGCCCCCACCCATGTCTCCCACCACCCCCACCCCCCAGCACTGTGGGGCACCTGCCAGCAGGCCCCCACCCATGTCCAACCCATGTCTCCCACCACCCCCACCCCCCAGCAGTGCAGGGGCAGCCTCCACCAGGCCCCCACCATGTCTCCCACCACCCCCACCCCCCAGCCACCAGGGGCAGCCTCCACCAGGCCCCCACCCATGTCTATCAGCACCCCCACCCCCCAGCACTGTGGGGCACCTGCCAGCAGGCCCCCACCCATGTGAAACTCATGTACCCCTGCACCCCCACCCACCAGCAGTGCAGGGGCAGCCTCCACCAGGCCCCCACCCATGTCACCCACCACCCCCACCCCCCAGCAGTGCAGGGGCAGCCTCCACCAGGCCCCCACCCATGTCACCCACAACCCCCACCCCCCAGCAGTGCAGGGGCAGCCTCCACCAGGCCCCCACCCATGTCTCCCACCACCCCCACCCCCCAGCACTGTGGGGCACCTGCCAGCAGGCCCCCACCCATGTCCAACCCATGTCTCCCACCACCCCCACCCCCCAGCAGTGCAGGAGCAGCCTCCACCAGGCCCCCACCCATGTCTCCCACCACCCCCACCCACCAGCCACCAGGGGCACCCTCCACCAGGCCCCCACCCATGTCACCCACCACCCCCACCCCCCAGCAGTGCAGGGGCAGCCTCCACCAGGCCCCCACCCATGTCTCCCACCACCCCCACCCCCCAGCACTGTGGGGCACCTGCCAGCAGGCCCCCACCCATGTCCAACCCATGTCTCCCACCACCCCCACCCCCCAGCAGTGCAGGAGCAGCCTCCACCAGGCCCCCACCCATGTCTCCCACCACCCCCACCCCCCAGCCACCAGGGGCAGCCTCCACCAGGCCCCCACCCATGTCTCCCACCACCCCCACCCCCCAGCAGTGCAGGGGCAGCCCCCACCAGGCCCCCACCCATGTCTCCCACCACCCCCACCCCCCAGCCACCAGGGGCACCCTCCACCAGGCCCCCACCCATGTCTCCCACCACCCCCACCCCCCAGCAGTGCAGGGGCAGCCTCCACCAGGCCCCCACCCATGTCACCCACCACCCCCACCCCCCAGCAGTGCAGGGGCAGCCTCCACCAGGCCCCCACCCATGTCCCCCACCACCCCCACCCCCCAGCACTGTGGGGCACCTGCCAGCAGGCCCCCACCCATGTCCAACCCATGTCTCCCACCACCCCCACCCCCCAGCAGTGCAGGGGCAGCCTCCACCAGGCCCCCACCCATGTCTCCCACCACCCCCACCCCCCAGCCACCAGGGGCACCCTCCACCAGGCCCCCAACCATGTCACCCACCACCCCCACCCCTCAGCAGTGCAGGGGCAGCCTCCACCAGGCCCCCACCCATGTCTCCCACCACCCCCACCCCCCAGCCACCAGGGGCACCCTCCACCAGGCCCCCACCCATGTCTCCCACCACCCCCACCCCCCAGCAGTGCAGGGGCAGCCTCCACCAGGCCCCCACCTATGTCACCCACCACCCCCACCCCCCAGCAGTGCAGGGGCAGCCTCCACCAGGCCCCCACCCATGTCCCCCACCACCCCCACCCCCCAGCACTGTGGGGCACCTGCCAGCAGGCCCCCACCCATGTCCAACCCATGTCTCCCACCACCCCCACCCCCCAGCAGTGCAGGGGCAGCCTCCACCAGGCCCCCACCCATGTCTCCCACCACCCCCACCCCCCAGCCACCAGGGGCACCCTCCACCAGGCCCCCAACCATGTCACCCACCACCCCCACCCCTCAGCAGTGCAGGGGCAGCCTCCACCAGGCCCCCACCCATGTCTCCCACCATCCCCACCCCCCAGCCACCAGGGGCAGCCTCCACCAGGCCCCCACCCATGTCTCCCACCACCCCCACCCCCCAGCAGTGCAGGGGCAGCCCCCACCAGGCCCCCACCCATGTCTCCCACCACCCCCACCCCCCAGCCACCAGGGGCACCCTCCACCAGGCCCCCACCCATGTCTCCCACCACCCCCACCCCCCAGCAGTGCAGGGGCAGCCTCCACCAGGCCCCCACCCATGTCACCCACCACCCCCACCCCCCAGCAGTGCAGGGGCAGCCTCCACCAGGCCCCCACCCATGTCTCCCACCACCCCCACCCCCCAGCACTGTGGGGCACCTGCCAGCAAGCCCCCATCCATGTCCAACCCCTGTCTCCCACCACCCCCACCCCCCAGCAGTGCAGGGGCAGCCTCCACCAGGCCCCCACCCATGTCTCCCACCACCCCCACCCCCCAGCAGTGCAGGGGCAGCCTCCACCAGGCCCCCACACATGTCCCCCTGCCCCCAGGTCCTGACGATACTCAATCATGGCAGTAATGGGCAGCATACCCAGCACAAACAACCAGGCAAGGATTGCATCCACCCACATAGTGAATGCAATTACATGATACAACCCCAATGGCAAGTATGTAAATGAACACATGTCCGTCACACACACATACACAATGGGTGCAAGTGAATGTCAAAACCCATATCATGACATGTATGAAACCAATGAGAAAATACCACAAGTGAAAGTAAAAAAAATGTATTCAAGATGAAAAAGAAGTAAACAAATCAAACATACAACAATGGGGATAACAAAATAAATGGTCCATGTCCGAGAACAAATGTAAAAATCAAAAAAACAAAGGAATCCAAAAACAAATGTTGTCCAAAGCAATATCATGTCGAATGAAAATAATGAAAAACCATTGCCTCATGGTGAACACAAATATTAATCAAAAAAATGTTTCTTCAAAAAGCAAACTATACACAAGAATATTCCAGGGTCCATGAGCCCAACACCATAAATGAAACCTACTACTACCTAATGAAAAAAATATATACAGAAAAGTGGCCATTGTCCCAGCGGTCCAAAAAAATCTCAATAAATAAAGGAAACCTAACACTAACTAACTAAATAACTATATACAATGGCAGCGGGCAAGTCCTGCGGCTCACTCTGTGATGTTGCCGGCCAGGGCATCATTGAACTCCATGTCGATGTCCTGGAGGCGGGACTCTGTCCTGGCCCTGAGGTCTCGCAGGGATAACCCCATGTCCAGCTCAAACTCCCTGCGAGCCTCCTCGAGGCACTCAGCCCGCCTCAACGCCCGTCGCATGGAGAACTCCGCCCTGACCATGGTGAGCCGCTCCTGTTCCGCCTGCTGCCGCTCCGCACCTATCCGCTGGACCAACTGCTCCCACACGGAAGACACTACCGTCCCAGGGTTCCCCTGCCCTCCGGCCGATGCCTGCCCCTCTGATCTTGATGGCCCGAGTCATGATGCCTCCCACGTCGAGCCCGCTGCTGCCTCTGACGCCACTGCCTCTGCCAGCACGACGGCATCCAGGCTGATGGAAACCACCGACGTCGTCGTGCACGTGCCCTGCCCGATGATGCCGTCACATCTTCCATCTGCTGGGGTCCAGTTGCTGTGTTGTCCACCCCTGCTGGACCTCCGACTCCCGACTGTGGCAGGGATGGGATCCCCACCGAGCTGGCTGCATGGTCAGGGCAGGTCCACAGGGGGCCCTGGTGGCATCTGGGCCGGAAGACGGCAAGGAGAACGACTGGTGTATAGCCTGCACAGAGGAGGAGAGGGCCGCCAGATTGCCCAACACATGCAGGAAACCCCCGAACATGGCCGATCCCAATTGGGCCACGTCGGCACGGTGCACTTCGTGATGACGTGCGTGCTTCTCCCGGGAAGCACGCACGGCATCACGAATCACAGCCGTGCGCATCGCGACCCCAATCAGGACCTTCTCCACAGGGCCAGGGGTCCCCTCGTCCGCAGGTGGAGGGGAGTCAGGTGACATGGACATCCCCTCCACCTGTGGACGGGCCTGGGACGGGGCATCCCTGCTGGTGCATGGTGGTGCACTCACAGGGTCAGGGACAGCGACATGCACAGGCCCCTCCACGGTGACCTGTGCTGCCTCCTGCCCCTGGCCCTGGACTGCACCACTTGCACCAGCAGGGATGCCCCCACCAGGCCCCATGTGTGCCCCAGTGGCGGCCTCCTCCTCCTCTGTGCAAACCACCAACCTGGATGGCTCCTCACCGTCTCCCACCGTAGCAGGCCCCTGTGGGGGCTCACCCACCCCTTCCGCTGCAGCCGTGGGGGCATCCCCGCCGCCTTGCTCCACAGCGCCGTCTCCGCCCTCTTCTTCACTAGCCGCTGCGTAGAGGGAGACAAAGAACACAAGCATCAGGGTACTGTACAATGGTCCCCTAGACAGGAAGCAATAGCAGATGATCACCACTGTCAAAGTACACTTCCATCATGTCCCTCCACAACACATGGGTCAGTCCAGGCAAAACACACACAGTAACAGGCATGGTGCATGCCATGGACATTTCCATGCATGTCCAATGGACTCTTGAAACATTCAATGATATGTAACTCACATGCATCATGGGTCATGCCTATCACATGCACACACTTCACCTCAGTCACATCCATCTGGCCCCATACACCCCAAACACAGCGGATACAAGGGTAATTTGGCTGCTTCACTGAATCTGTGCATTGTCACACACATGTGTCATGCATCCATGGCATGCACAAGTCACAGACACGCAGGTCAGGCACACAGACATGGCTACCATATATGTACCTGGCATCAGCACTCATCCCTCACCCCCACCCATGTCCAGGAACAGAGACTGGCATGCTCTCATGTTTAAAATCTGCATAGGGCTCCCCATGTGGCATTTAAACACATGCAACAACCATGTGGTTCACACATCACTGCTCGCACATGCATCACCATGATGTCCCTGCACACATACATGCATACATGGCCTATGGAACACATACAGGCAAGTATCATAGAACCAGCACACCGCAACATGCCCTGTCTCACACAGTAATGCTTGGACACTTACCGCTCAACTCCAGACGGGTCTCCCTCTCAAGGATCTGGGCGTGGAGCGCTGGGCGTACGCGTTCCAGGACCCTCATCTGGATGGAACTCATGCGGCCCCGGCCCCCCTCCACGAGGCGCCGGGCCTTCACAAGGGTCCTGGACCTCAAGTCCTCCCAGCGCTTCTTGATCTTCTGGACGTTGCGGGTTGCCACCCCCTCCGCGTTGATGGCAACCACACAGTCGGCCCAGATCCTCTCCCGTCCTTCCTTGCTGGCGCGGGACGATCCAAAGAGGGCATCATACTGCCCCAGGACATGCTCCACCAGGACACCAACTTCGGTGGCAGTGAAGCTGGTGCCCCTCTGGCCTGGGGTTGCCACTGGTGCCAGATGTGGAAGTGCCCGACATGGCAACCCCAGAGGCAGGTGTGGGTGGGCAACTGGGTCCTGGGGCTGGGCTGTGGAGCGATGTAATCCCAGTCGGGAGTCTTCAGTTCCAGCAGGGGTGGACACAGCAACTGGACCCCTGCAGATGGCTGATGTGCAGGCACCAAATGGCAGGGCACGGTGGCAGCAGGCAGGCAGGCAGCAGCAGATGGCACGTGGGAGGCTGCTCGGGGCACTGGGGGCAGTAACTCGGCCTTCTGGGCAGGAGCGTGGTCTTCCGTGTGTTATCGCGTGGCCAGCTTGATACGGAGTGATTTGGCACGTGAAAATCCTGCACGTCAGCGTGAAATTCGAGGAAAGGCCCTTAGCGCGTAAGCGCGTCAGCACGCATACGCGATTCTATTGGACCAAAGTCCCTCAGTGCGTAAGCGCGTCTGTGACGTGACCCGCACGGGTGTTCCCCACACAGCACGTGATGACGGAGCACACGTGGAAATACTGCACGTCAGAGTGTCATCGCGTGTAATTGGACAAAAGTGCGCGTACACGCGATTGGCCTATGTACGTGTATTTCAGGGGTGCGCGGGCACTTACACACGCAAGTACGTCAGCGCACCTGTATCCCGTGGTGCGTGGGAATTTCCACACGCCATTGGACTGGGAACTGGATTCCAGGGGTGCGCGGGTCACACGCTCGCCTACAACACGACACGCGCAAAGCATAAATTAGCGCACTTACAAAATAACAAGCTCAGACGCCAGGATGAACATACCGTTCCTAGCAGCAGTGGCCGTGGCCTACCAAAGGAGGAGGAGGATAGTCAGGGCCAGAATTTTCACACCCAGAACCAGCCTTTTCGGGATGCCTGACGACCAGGTGTATGGGAGGTACAGGTTTCCACCACACATAATACTGGACCTGGTGAGTGAGTGGGAGGATGACCTCACATCACCCACCCTGTGCTCCCAAGCACTCAGCCCCCTGGAGAAGGTCCTCAATGTACTGCACTTCTTAGCCACTGGATCATTTCAGCGGACAAGTGCCATAGTGGGTGGGGTGTCACAGGCCACCCAGTCACGCTGCCTACACCAGGTCTTGAACATCATCACTGCACGCCCATCAGTACGCAGGCACATATGCCTGCCCAGAACACCTGCAGAAAGGCATGCTGCCGGCCTGGATTTTTACGGTGTGGCACGATTCCCCAAAGTGCTAGGTGCCATCGACTGCACCCATGTGGCTCTACGTCCCCCCAGGGCATCTGAGCACATCTATAGGAACCGCAAGCACTGGCATTCCATCAATGTGCAGGTAGTATGTAATGCCAAGGGAATCATCACCTCAGTATATGCCAACTATCCCGGGTCCACCCACGACAGCTTCATTTACCGAATGTCCACCCTAAGCCGGGACCTAGAAGCCGGGCGGCATGGCGATACATGGCTGCTTGGTGAGTATGAATGCCACTGCACATGCATGCATGTTGGATACTGAGCAAGGACACAACCCCACCAATGATACCAATCACCACCTCCACAGGGGACAGTGCCTACCCTCTCAGCCCCCACATGATGACGCCAATTCGGAACCCCACCACGCCACCCCAGGTAAGATATAACGCAGCCCACATTACAACCCGGGGCATAGTGGAGCGCACATTTGGAGTGCTGAAGTCACGCTTTGCTCCCTTGACCGTTCTGGCGGGCAGCTGTTGTACGCTCCCCCAGTAGTGTGCAGGATCATAGTGGCAGCATGTGTCCTGCACAACGTTGCAACACGCCGGGGCCTGGCCGTGGACATGGTGGTGCCCCCCCATCCCCAACCACATGCACAGCCGCTGCGCATGGGAGGGGAAAGGGCACGGGGGGAGGCAGCCCGTACACAGCTAGTGGCTAATTACTTCACATAGAAATCACACCCCTGTGGAGTGCACACTGCCCTGGCACATTCCATCTGACAATCAATGATGACTCAACCTGACACTGATCCTGAATGTCTGGAGAAAGAACCGTGAAAACCATATCAGCCTGAGATTGTTCACCTGGAAGTGTCACAATGTGTGCATCCCTACCCACACTGACACCACCAATGCAGTTTAGTGAAGTTACAAATTCAAGCAGCTGAAATGAATACCCACTTGCAAAATGCAACAAGAGGACAGTGCCATGTCAGCCAACCCAACCCCAGCACCGCCACACGACACACCGTGCCATGTCATGCTATTTGCACGTAAACAAAGTAATCCCCACAACATGACACTAGTGTCACAATGTACGGTGTCCCTATTAGAAACTTGCAACACCTGAAATGCTCACAGTAATGCCGGACCAACAACAAACTTGAGCACGTACTACCATTAACATGACATCACTAATGTATAATATTAGGAGTCTCACCACCTGGAAATGCCTGCACTCCCACCACTACCAACTGTGCAGTGTTGGCGCCTGTAGAGTTGTAGGTGCACTGCTGCCAACATGGACCACATCTCCAGACTAGAGGTCCTTGTGTAGACATGAGGAAGGGACCTGCAAATTTGGAGGTAGACACAGAAGATGAGTTACACATCAATGCAACATGCAGTGTACAACACAACAGCAGTATGCACTAGGAATGTATACACAGTATTGACTACAGACTGCCCACACAGCTCATGGGAGTCCAACGTCACTGTGTAATTCACTGTCACTTGGGCACACCCTTTGCAAGCCCATGGAAACGGGAAGCAGGAGGGGTGTGTGTGACTCAAACCCAAGCATCTGAACCAAATACATTACAAGCCTGCATGTGCCCAGCCACAATGCAGCGTATGCCCACAGGAACCACGGAAGCCAACAAATTGTCCCAAAAAAATTGGGAATAAAAGAAATAAAAAAAAAAATAAAAAAAATAAAAAATAAAAATCAAAAATGGCCATTGAAGGGCCCGGGGGGGTTGGGGAGGCCACCCAGGAGGTCCGAGGACAGGATGCACACCAGAACCCACCTGCGTGGATCCTGGGAAAAAAAAACACCTCCATGGGCTCATGGCCCACACGGCTACCCTATTGTGGGAGTATCACTGCTGTCGCTATTATCACCCTGTGCAGCTGCATCCGGAGGTGGTTGCACTATGGGAGGCAGCCCACGCAAGGCCCTAGTCTGCTCCTCCATGGCTGCAAGCATGCGGGTGTGGTAGGTCTGGTTCTGGAGGATGAGTGTGCGGAGGTCCCCATGCAACAACTCACGGGATGCCCGGACCTCCGCCCTCGTTGCCTGCATCTCAGCTGAGAGCGTACGGGTGAGACGCTCCAGCTGCTGTTCTGTCCTTTGGTGTGTAGAAGCCTCAAGCTCAACAAGAGTCGTCCTGAGGTGAAGGAGCTCCTGCCTCAGGGCTTCCCTGTGGCCCTGGGACTCAATGGAGATGGCCTCCTGCAGAGTCGCCAGTGCCGCCCGCCTGTCCCTGTTGCACCCCAACATGTCCTCCCTGTGTGACTGGCAGATGGTGTCGGTTGCCTGCTCTAGTCGCTCCATCAGCCTTTCAGGGGGGACAATGGAAGTGGCCACCCTATCCATGGCCTGAGCCATCATCTCGGATGATGCTGCCTGTTGGGTTGCCATACCGTAAATGGATTGCTCCCATGCAGTATTGCCAGGTGCCGTACGGCCACCACGTCGGCGGGCACCACACCTGTCTGGGGCAAGGCGAACTGCGCCTTGCTGTGCCGACACTGCCTGAGGCTGCAGGACTGCATTCCCCCTCTGATCTGCTGGCCCAGGAACAGGATCAGATGTCGCGGAGTGTGACCCTGCATCCGTAACCACCAAAGGCGTAGCTGCCAACACTGACATCCCCATTGAGGTTTCTGACCCTGGTGCAGGTGGGTGAGACAGAACAGAATCCCTCCCTGGAACACTCACCTGCGACGGCACGTAGGTCTCATCCGAATCAACACCTGAGTACAGCTCGGGGGAGGTGCAGCCAAAGACACCCCTTGAGAGCAGGACCTGCAGCACTTGTGGGTTCTCACCCACCACCACACCACGTCCCTCACTGGTGGTTGGTCGGCCCTCGGGCCCCTCCTGGGTCAGCACCATCTCCACAACCCCAGCAGTATCAGGTGCGTCTTCCCCTGCAAAGACATAAAAACAAAGAAATGGAAACAGGCATTAGCACCATGGCACACAATGAGGGCTGAGAAGCAAGAGACACAGTACTTGTTTGACACATGTCCCACATGACTAAAACCCTCCCATGCATGCAGCCTCACTGCGTATGAAGGGCAGGCAAATGGCACACACTGATGACACCAAGATTGAAGATGAACACATTTTCTGCATGCTGCCTGGCAGTGGCATCACACATTGGCCTGTGATTGGCAGGTGAAACACACATGCCATCACACAGATGGCATGTACCATTGCTATTGAGTCAAGATGGAGAGGAGGGCAGCACCTATGCATACTGTCCAGTTCCCGCATGTAATAGCTTTTCTAATTCTAACAGGTCAGATTCTTCACCTGGAGCTGCCAGTCCAAAATGGTGCAATTGCACAGGGACATGTTTAAACAAATGATATCCAGGTAACTAAGTCACTCAACTTTACCATAGCCATGTCAGACATGTGACTAGAGGACTGCGACATGCCTAGTAAAAGTGGTGGAATGGTAAATATCTGACTAAATGAACAGTGCTACATTTTGCAACAATGTTGTGGCAAGGTGACACTTCACGGGCAACTGGCGTGCAGTTGGACTACATGTCTACTGTTGGCAGAAGGGATACAGCTATGGCCAAATGCAGCTGCGCAGGATGTATTGCATGAAGCACATGAATGACCCATACGACTCAGGCGCACACACTCTCACCAGGCACACAAACAGAAGCCCTCACACACACCATGCACATGGATAACACACACATGCATGTGCACTCACCGGACAATGCCTCGTAATCAGGGAGATCTCCCACGCCTTGGATCTGTTCCTCCGTGACGTAGGTCCCAGCGACTGACTCATGTGGAGTGAGTTCCATGTCTACTACTGGAGACCCACCTCCAGTCACTAGAGTTGCGGCATGACTTGAGGCCAGCTTACTCTTTGCCCTGCGCTTTAGGTCATTCCAGCGCTTATAGCAATCATTGGCTGTGCGCCTCACGATTCCAAGGGCACTTACGATGTCCGCAACGGTCTGCCAGTGTGCCTGGCGTTGTGCAGGTGTGGTCTTGGATCCTGCAACAATGACCATCTCGTTGTCATGTGCGGACACATACTCGACAAGTGCATTCAGTTCGTCATCCGTGAAGCTGGGCTTCCTGGACGGGCCGGACTGTGTAGCCGTGCCTGGTGCATCAGCCTGTGCCGGACGAGCACTCTTCCTCTTCTGCTTGGAAGGTGGTGGTGATCCTGAGTGTCCTGCGCCGCTCTGGACACTAGGGGCAGGAGCCCTGGTGGACTCTGTATCAGGAGTGTGGGATTGCACACTCAGCATGGGAGTTGGTGCAGGCATTGGCTCTAGTGTGATGGTGTCAGGGGGAATATCAGCAGCATGGACTAGGACCGACACTGTCCTGGCTGGGTGTGTGAGGGCTGTGGTGGATGGAGCCGCAGCTGCCCCTGCAGCCTCTCCGCCCTGCCTACTTGGTGCAGCAGATGACCTTGCTGCCCCAGATGCACGTGGCATGGTGACATCAACGTGCACCAGCGCACGTGTCATAGGCCTGCTGACCTGGAAGTCAGCCATGGAGTCAGCCAGGTCTGGTGCCACAATGGCCTGGTCCAACAAGGGCTGAGCATGGATGGTGTCAGCCACATCAGCCTCAACGGGAGGGGGGGGGATTATGGGTGCCCTTGACTGGTCCTCCACACATGGGGGGACAGGCTCACCCTGCAAGTAACGACCACGTCCCCTACCGGATCCACCACGGCCACCACTTGTGGCTCTTCCACCTTTGCCACCCTTACGGAATCCTCGCCTCCCAACCATGGCACTGATGTTGATGTGCGTATGGGAGTGGCTGTCAAATATTGTCCTGGGCAATTGGGGGTCAAAGGGGTTGGGTACCAGATGGTAATTGTACCCTAGTGCTCTTGCAAGGCTGATTGTAACCCCTGGGGAAAGATGACGGGTCACACTACGCACAGGAGCCCCAAAAAAGGGAGATGACGTGCACGCAACCCCTCCTAGACCACGTGTGCAGAAAAAAAAACCTGCACTACGCTGTGGCACCCAGTAACACAAGAATGAACGTATGCGTGTCACACGCAGCCTAGAATGACCTCTGAAGGGGTAGGCTACACACGGGGCAAGCACAGATGTTAGATACGTGCATGACTCACCGTCTGCCAGGTAAAAGAGCGTGAAAAAGGAGCGCGTTTGGTTGGCAACACCCCCGCCAAAAGAAGATTTGTACGCTGTCTGAGGAGACAGGACAACAGTAGAAGGGAACACTGTTTGAGGGAACAGGCCCTGGTAAACCAGTAAAAGAGAAAAAAGAGAAAAAGCTGTCAGAGGTAACAGGGAATACGAACTTGAAACGCCGTGAAGTAAATCGCGTGTGAAACGACAAGAAGTACAGAATTCACCCACTCGCTCTCCACGAAAAGCACGTACAAGGAAATGGTGTTCTACACGTACCTTTTATACAGGCCCACACGTCCAGCGTCACTTACGCGGCGTGTACGCGCTAGGGCCATTTCCACCAATTACACGCTTTGTCACTTCTGCGTGTAGGGCCATTTCCACCAATTACACGCTTTGTGACTTATGCGTGTACGGCCATTTCCACCAATTACACGCTTTGTGACTTATGCGTGTACGGCCATTTCCACCAATCACACGCGATGAGACTCTGACGTGCAGTCTTTCCACGTGTGCTCTGTCATCACGTGCTGTGTGGGAAACACCCGTGCGGGTCACGTCACAGACGCGCTTACGCGCTGAGGGCCTTTGGTCCAATAGAATCGCGTATGCGTGCTGACGCGCTTACGCGCTAAGGGCCTTTCCTCGGTTTTCACGCTGACGTGCAGGATTTTCACGTGCCAAATCACTCCGTACCAAGCTGGCCACGCGTAAGCACACGGAAGACCACGCTCCTGCCCAGAAGGCCGAACTACTGCCCCCCAGAGCCCCGAGCATGCTCCCACCTGCTATCTGCTCCTGCCTGACTGCCTGCTGCCCACGTGCACTGCCATTTGCTGCCTGCACATCAGCCAGGGGTGCTGTTGCTGTGACCACCCCTGCTGGAACAGAAGACTCCCGACTGGAATTCCATCGCTCCACAGCCCAGCCCCAGGACCCAGTTGCCCACCCACTCCTGCCTCTGGGGTTGTCATGTCGGGGCAAACACCATCTGTGACCACTGACAACCCCCGGCCAGAGAGGCAGAGGGGCACCAGCTTCAGTGCCACCGAAGTTGGTGTCCTGGTGGAGCAAGTCCTGGGGCAGTATGATGCCCTCTTTGGTAGTTCCCGCGCCGACAAGGAAGGATGGACTCGGATCTGGACTGACATTGTGACTGCCATCAACGCGGAGGGGGTGGCAGTCCGGGACTTACAACATGTCAGGAAGCGCTGGGAGGACTTCAGGTCCAGGACCCTGAACAAGGCCCGGCGCCTCTTGAAGGCAGCGGATGCCAAGGGGCGCCGGGGCCACTTGTCGGAAGAACATATGGGGGTCCTGGAACGCATATCCCCAGCGCTCCACGTCCAGGTCCTAGAGAAGCAGACCCGTCTGGAGTCGAGCAGTGAGTGTACATGCATCCTGGTTGTGAGCAGGGCGTGTGGTGATCATTCGCCATTGTGCCGGTTGCAGATCTGTTTGTATGGGGTGGAGTATGGGTGGGGGTGTACAGGACCGTGGGCCTGACACATGCGAGGGCTGTAATGTGTGAGACATGGATGGTGCTTGTGTGTGTGGGCTTGCATGGCAAATGCAGTTGTGCGTGCACACATGTTTGGATGAATGTGTATGTAAGTAGACATGTCCGTGATGTCAGGCATGTATGTTGTTTTCGACTGCATGTATGAGCACTGTGTACATGTGCATGTGTGTGTATTTGACAAGGGTGCAACAGTGATGCAACATGGATGCATGTGACAGCGGTATGTGGAAGCCTGATTGGCAGATGTGACATGGATGCCCGTCTGAACAGTGCGACACTTGGCAGAGGTGTAGACATGCATGCAAGTGTGGTGGTGTGTGTACATGTGTGGTGCACTTCCTGTGTTGCATGTGATGTCTGGCTCCCCTTTGGCTGCTGATGTTGTTGTATGTGTAGGGATGGTGCTGGCAGTTGCGATATGGCTGTGGTATGGCTCATGTGTGCCAGTTGCAATGACATGTGTGTTGGGGATTGTGATGACATGTCTGAGGTTTGCCAATGCCACTCATGTGCAACTGTCATGCGTGTATGTGTCCATTGTACAGTGCCCTGATGCCTGTGTTTTGTTTCTCCCTGTCTGCAGCGTCAACTGATGAAGAGGGCGGAGAAGGTGCTGTGGAGCACAGCGGCGGGGATCCGACCGCCAGCCGGAGACGCAAGGCCCGGCTCCCCTCCCGTGTTGTCATCTCGTCGGGGAGTGAGGAGTCCGGTGCCGTGTCCCAGGCCACAGCTGCCGGGGGGAGGTCCAAGAGGCGGAGGTTGCAGTTGGACTCCTTGGCAGCAGAAGGGGCAGCTGGGACCCCACAGGGCCCAACAGCGGAAGATGGCACGGAGTCATCCAGGTTGGTGGGGGGTTTGGTGGAGGAGGGGGCCGCGCAAGCACCAGAGACAGGGTCTGGAGGTGGGGATCCCACTGGTGCTAGTGGTGCAGTGCAGGACCAGGGACAGGAGGCAGCACAGGCGGCCGCGGAGGTGCCTGTGTGCAATCCTGTCCCCGATCCTGTCCCTGCATCATCTTGCACCAGCAGGGATGCCTACGTCCAGACCCGTTTTCAGGCAGGGGATGAGCTGACGTCAACTGGCCTTCCTCTGCCTGCGGACGTGGCCATCCAGGTCCGGGTTGAGCCTGTCCTGGCTGGTGTGGCGTTGCGTCAACGGGCCATGCGAGGTGACCTGCAGTCTTTTCATGGAGAGACTGCACGTCATCTCGAATGGCTCGTTGACCACGTCAGCCTGCTGGGACAGGTCACCCAGGCCGGATTCCGCTGTCTGATGGGGCTTGCTCCGACCCCCTCCTCAACTGGACCCCCTACGCGCCAGTCGTCCTCTGTGCCATCTTCCCACCCATCAGTCACCTGGGTACCCTGTGGAGCTGCCTCTGACGGTGCGGCCAGGCTGGTGGAGGAGGCATCCCTGCCACAGTCGGGAGTCGGAGGTCCAGCAGGGGTGGCCACATCAACAAGTGCACCCCAGCCGGCGGAGGATGTGCAGGCAGCAGGAGGCAGTGCACGGGCAGAGACAGAGCAGCAGCAGCAGCAACATGGTGGGAGACATGAAGGCTCGGGGTTTTCGACATCGGAGGGGCAGGCATCGGCCGGAGGGCAGGGGGACCCAGGACAGAGAGTGTCTTCCGTGTGGCAGTGGTTGGGCCACGCCATAGGTGCGGAGCGGCGGCGGGCGGAAGAGGCGTGGCTCACAACGGTCAGGGCGGAGAACTCCATGCGGAGGGCCCTGAGGCGGGCCGAGTGCCTCGAGGCAATCCGCAGGGGGTTGGAGGAGGACACAGCGTCGTCCCTGCGGACCCTCGGGGCCATGGAACTGGACTGCCTCCGGGACATCGAACAGGAGTTCGATGATGCCCTGGCCCGGGACACCACAGAGTGAGCCGCTGGACTTGCCCGCCGCCTTTGTATATAGTTCTTTAGTTTTAGGTTTCCTTTCGTTCTTATTATGATTTGGAGTCGACGGACACTGCTCCACTTTTTGTATATAGTTGATATTTAGGTAGGTTTTTTAGGAGGTTTCCTTAGTTCAGTTGGGATCATGGACCCTTGTTATTTTTGTACATAGTTCTTTGTTGCATGGAGAGTTTTTTACATTTCACTTTGGACAAAATTTTTTAGGATTTGGATTTCCAGTTTTGTGTTTTTATGCGGACATGCAGCTTATTTTTTCACATTTACATTGTAGTTAGTTTTCTTTCTTTAGCATTCTTAATTTTTTTCAATACATTTTTGTTGCCATTGTTCACTGTGTGGTTTCATCTCATTGGTTTCATGCATGTCATGTTGTGTGTTTTCCCATTCAATTGCAAAAAATGTGTGTGATGGACATGGGTTCATTAGCTTCATGAACATTGGGGGTGTAACATGTGATTTCCATTTCCATGTGGGTGAATGGGTTACTTGGTAGGGCTTTTTGGCTGTGGAGGCTGACAATTACGCACATGATTGGGGATTGTGAGGACCTGGTGGGGGCTGCACATGGTGGCAGGGGGGTGGGGGTGGTGGTAGACATGAGTAGGGGCCTGGTGGAGGCTGCCCCTGCACTGCTGGGGGGTGGGGGTGGTGGTAGACATGAGTGGGGGCCTGCTGGAGGGTGACCCTGCACTGCCGGGGGGTGGGGGTGGTGGGACACATGAGTGGGGGCCTGGTGGAGGCTGCCCCTGCACTGCTGGGGGGTGGAGGTGGTGGTAGACATGAGTGGGGGCCTGCTGGAGGGTGACCCTGCACTGCCGGGGGGTGGGGGTGGTGGGAGACATGAGTGGGGGCCTGGTGGAGGGTGACCCTGCACTGCCGGGGGGTGGGGGTGGTGGGAGACATGAGTGGGGGCCTGGTGGAGGGTGACCCTGCATTGCCGGAGGGTGGGGGTGGTGAGAGACATGAGTGGGGGCCTGGTGGAGGCTGCCCCTGGTGGCTGGGGGTTGGGGGTGGTGGTAGACATGAGTGGGGGCCTGGTGGAGGCTGCCCCTGCACTGCTGGGGGGTGGGGGTGGTGGTAGACATGAGTGGGGGCCTGCTGGAGGGTGACCCTGCATTGTCGGAGGGTGGGGGTGGTGAGAGACATGAGTGGGGGCCTGGTGGAGGCTGCCCCTGGTGGCTGGGGGTTGGGGGTGGTGGTAGACATGAGTGGGGGCCTGGTGGAGGCTGCCCCTGCACTGCTGGGGGGTGGGGGTGGTGGTAGACATGAGTGGGGGCCTGCTGGAGGGTGACCCTGCACTGCCGGGGGGTGGGGGTGGTGGGAGACATGAGTGGGGGCCTGGTGGAGGGTGACCCTGCACTGCCGGGGGGTGGGGGTGGTGGGAGACATGAGTGGGGGCCTGGTGGAGGGTGACCCTGCACTGCCGGGGGGTGGGGGTGGTGGGAGACATGAGTGGGGGCCTGGTGGGGGATGGCCATGGTGGCAGGGGGGTGGGGGTGGTGGGAGACATGAGTTGGGGCCTGGTGGAGGGTGACCCTGGATGCTGGGGGGTGGGGGTGCAGGGGGACATGAGTGGGGGCCTGGTGGAGGGTGACCCTGCACTGCCGGGTGGTGGGGGTGGTGGGAGACATGAGTGGGGGCCTGGTGGAGGGTGACCCTGCACTGCTGGGGGGTGGGGGTGCAGGGGGACATGAGTGGGGGCCTGCTGGAGGCTGCCCCTGCACTGCTGGGGGGTGGGGGTGGTGGGAGACATGAGTGGGGGCCTGGTGGAGGCTGCCCCTGGTGGCTGGGGGGTGGGGGTGGTGGGACACATGAGTGGGGGCCTGCTGGAGGCTGCCCCTGCACTGCTGGGGGGTGGGGGTGGTGGGAGACATAAGTGGGGGCCTGCTGGAGGCTGCCCCTGGTGGCTGGGGGGTGGGGGTGGTGGGACACATGAGTGGGGGCCTGCTGGAGGCTCCCCCTGCACTGCTGCGGGGTGGGGGTGGTGGGAGACATGAGTGGGGGCCTGGTGGAGGCTGCCCCTGGTGGCTGGGGGTGGTGGGACACATAAGTGGGGGCCTGCTGGAGGCTGCCCCTGCACTGCTGGGGGGTGTGGGTGGTGGGAGACATGAGTGGGGGCCTGGTGGAGGCTGCCCTGGTGGCTGGGGGGTGGGGGTGGTGGGACACATGAGTGGGGGCCTGCTGGAGGCTGCCCCTGGTGGCTGGGGGGTGGGGGTGGTGGGACACATGAGTGGGGGCCTGCTGGAGGGTGACCCTGGTGGCTGGGGGGTGGGGGTGGTGGTAGACATGAGTGGGGGCCTGGTGGAGGCTGCCCCTGCACTGCTGGGGGGTGGGGGTGGTGGTAGACATGAGTGGGGGCCTGCTGGAGGGTGACCCTGCACTGCCGGGGGGTGGGGGTGGTGGGAGACATGAGTGGGGGCCTGGTGGAGGGTGACCCTGCACTGCCGGGGGGTGGGGGTGGCGGGAGACATGAGTGGGGGCCTGGTGGAGGGTGACCCTGCACTGCCGGGGGGTGGGGGTGGTGGGAGACATGAGTGGGGGCCTGGTGGAGGGTGACCCTGCACTGCCGGGGGGTGGGGGTGGTGGGAGACATGAGTGGGGGCCTGGTGGGGGCTGGCCATGGTGGCAGGGGGGTGGGGGTGGTGGGAGACATGAGTTGGGGCCTGGTGGAGGGTGACCCTGGATGCTGGGGGGTGGGGGTGCAGGGGGACATGAGTGGGGGCCTGGTGGAGGGTGACCCTGCACTGCCGGGTGGAGGGGGTGGTGGGAGACATGAGTGGGGGCCTGGTGGAGGGTGACCCAGCACTGCTGGGGGGTGGGGGTGCAGGGGGACATGAGTGGGGGCCTGCTGGAGGCTGCCCCTGCACTGCTGGGGGGTGGGGGTGGTGGGAGACATGAGTGGGGGCCTGGTGGAGGCTGCCCCTGGTGGCTGGGGGGTGGGGGTGGTGGGACACATGAGTGGGGGCCTGCTGGAGGCTGCCCCTGCACTGCTGGGGGGTGGGGGTGGTGGGAGACATGAGTGGGGGCCTGGTGGAGGCTGCCCCTGGTGGCTGGGGGGTGGGGGTGGTGGGACACATGAGTGGGGGCCTGCTGGAGGCTCCCCCTGCACTGCTGGGGGGTGGGGGTGGTGGGAGACATGAGTGGGGGCCTGGTGGAGGCTGCCCCTGGTGGCTGGGGGGTGGGGGTGGTGGGACACATAAGTGGGGGCCTGCTGGAGGCTGCCCCTGCACTGCTGGGGGGTGTGGGTGGTGGGAGACATGAGTGGGGGCCTGGTGGAGGCTGCCCTGGTGACTGGGGGGTGGGGGTGGTGGGACACATGAGTGGGGGCCTGCTGGAGGCTGCCCCTGGTGGCTGGGGGGTGGGGGTGGTGGGACACATGAGTGGGGGCCTGCTGGAGGCTGCCCCTGGTGGCTGGGGGGTGGGGGTGGTGGGACACATGAGTGGGGGCCTGCTGGAGGGTGACCCTGGTGGCTGGGGGGTGGGGGTGGTGGTAGACATGAGTGGGGGCCTGGTGGAGGCTGCCCCTGCACTGCTGGGGGGTGGGGGTGGTGGTAGACATGAGTGGGGGCCTGCTGGAGGGTGACCCTGCACTGCCGGGGGGTGGGGGTGGTGGGAGACATGAGTGGGGGCCTGGTGGAGGGTGACCCTGCACTGCCGGGGGGTGGGGGTGGTGGGAGACATGAGTGGTGGCCTGGTGGAGGGTGACCCTGCACTGCCGGGGGGTGGGGGTGGTGGGAGACATGAGTGGGGGCCTGGTGGAGGCTGCCCCTGGTGGCTGGGGGGTGGGGGTGGTGGTAGACATGAGTGGGGGCCTGGTGGAGGCTGCCCCTGCACTGCTGGGGGGTGGGGGTGGTGGTAGACATGAGTGGGGGCCTGCTGGAGGGTGACCCTGCACTGCCGGGGGGTGGGGGTGGTGGGAGACATGAGTGGGGACCTGGTGGAGGGTGACCCTGCACTGCCGGGGGGTGGGGGTGGTGGGAGACATGAGTGGGGGCCTGGTGGAGGGTGACCCTGCACTGC
The DNA here is from genome assembly GCF_040938575.1 of Ambystoma mexicanum. Lineage (NCBI taxonomy): Eukaryota > Metazoa > Chordata > Amphibia > Caudata > Ambystomatidae > Ambystoma > Ambystoma mexicanum. Next base: position 655,740,370 of record NC_090921.1, read on the forward strand.
CGGGGGGTGGGGGTGGTGGTAGACATGAGTGGGGGCCTGGTGGAGGCTGCCCCTGGTGGCTGGGGGGTGGGGGTGGTGGTAGACATGAGTGGGGGCCTGGTGGAGGCTGCCCCTGCACTGCTGGGGGGTGGGGGTGGTGGTAGACATGAGTGGGGGCCTGCTGGAGGGTGACCCTGCACTGCCGGGGGCTGGGGGTGGTGGGAGACATGAGTGGGGGCCTGGTGGAGGGTGACCCTGCACTGCCGGGGGGTGGGGGTGGTGGGAGACATGTGTGGGGGCCTGGTGGAGGGTGACCCTGCACTGCCGGGGGGTGGGGGTGGTGGGAGACATGAGTGGGGGCCTGGTGGGGGCTGGCCATGGTGGCAGGGGGGTGGGGGTGGTGGGAGACATGAGTGGGGGCCTGGTGGAGGGTGACCCTGGATGCTGGGGGGTGGGGGTGCATGGGGACATGAGTGGGGGCCTGGTGGAGGGTGACCCTGCACTGCCGGGGGGTGGGGGTGGTGGGAGACATGAGTGGGGGCCTGGTGGAGGGTGACCCTGCACTGCCGGGGGTGGGGGTGGTGGGAGACATGAGTGGGGGCTTGGTGGAGGGTGACCCTGCACTGCCGGGGGGTGGGGGTGGTGGGAGACATGAGTGGGGGCCTGGTGGGGGCTGGCCATGGTGGCAGGGGGGTGGGGGTGGTGGGAGACATGAGTGGGGGCCTGCTGGAGGCTTCCCCTGCACTGCTGGGGGGTGGGGGTGGTGGGAGACATGCATTGTTGATCAGTAGTGCAAGGTGACATGTGGGTTGGCTGGGGGGCATGCCCATGGTGAATGGGCTGCCTGCGGGACATGAGCAGGGGTGCAGGGTAGTCCCCCGTGGTGTGGGCTGCCTGCAGGGGCCGTGGAGGTTGTGGAGCGTACACCTGGGAGGACCCACACGGCCAATTCACGTGTAGTACTCCCCAGAACCCCTGAAATACACTTTCCCTGCTGGTATCGCGTGTGGAACTTCCCGCGCACCCCTGAAATACACGTACCCTGCTCGCACTGGGACTATCACGTGTGGTACTTCCCGCGCACCCCTGAAATACACGTACCCTGCTCGCACTGGGACTATCGCGTGTGGAACTTCCCGCGCACCCCTGAAATACACGTACCCTGCTCACACTGGGACTATCGCGTGTGGAACTTCCCGCGCACCCCTGAAATACACGTACCCTGCTCGCACTGGGACTATCGCGTGTGGAACTTCCCGCGCACCCCTGAAATACACGTACCCTGCTCGCACTGGGACTATCGCGTGTGGAACTTCCCGCGCACCCCTGAAATACACGTACCCTGCTCGCACTGGGACAATCGCGTGTGGAACTTCACGCGAACCCCTGTAATACACGTAGCATGCTCCCCCAGGCCCGATCGCGTGAGAAAGTTCACGCTAACCCCTGAGATACACGTAGCCCGCTCCCCCAGGCCCGATCGCGTGAGAAAGTTCACGCGAACCCCTGAAATACACGTAGCCCGCTCCCCCAGGCCTGATCGCGTGAGGAAGTTCACGCGAACCCCTGTAATACACATAGCCCGCTCCCCAGGCCCGATCGCGTGAAAAAATTCACGCGAACCCCTGAAATACACGTAGCCCGCTCCCCCAGGCCCGATCGCGTGAGAAAGTTCACGCGAACCCCTGAAATACACGTAGCCCGCTCCCCCAGGCCCGATCGCGTGAATAAGTTCACGCGAACCCCTGTAATACACGTAGCACGCTCCCCCAGGCCCGATTGCGTGAGTAACTTCACGCGAACCCCGGAAATACACGTACCCTGCTGAAATCGCGTGTGGAACTTCCCGCGCACCCCTGCAATTCACATACCTTGCTCGCACTGGCCCAATCGCGTGTGGAACTTCCCGCGCACCCCTGAAATACACGTTCCCCGCTTGGCGTTTGCTGTTTGCCAGCCCGGTGAACTGGTCCAGGGTTAGCGCAGCCCTTTGCGATGATTTAGCGATTTTGATGGCTTTTCCTTGCGCGAGGGCGTTCTTCGGGGCGTTACTGGCGCTGCTGCAGGGTCGCTGCGATTCTCTGCGCCACGGCTGGTTTGGGAGCCTAAAATCCATGAATACGCTGTGCGCGGAAATCGGTTTTAGCGCACGTGCCTGGCGCAGACAATCGCACGCGGACACTCTGCGCCAGCCGCTTGCGACACTTTTCTGCGAAATTCTATGAATTACCCTCTAAGAATTTAGTACATGTTTTGGAACATATGTTGTGATATCACTAATTAATTGTCTGCGTCATAGGATCACAGTCAAAACAGAGTCATAAACTATAAATAGGGATTCTGCTCTGAGTGAGAGAGCAGATATCATGCTAGCATTTATCCTATTGATAGTTACGCTGAAAAAAGTTGGTATATGCACTGGTTAAAATATACTTGGATTGCTGAAGGGATACCTAGGTGTGCACAAGATGTCAATAACCATGGGGAGACCTAGGCCTCAAACGTAGCTTCCCTGGTATGTTGAAATGTTGTGTATACATATGTATTTTCCAGAAATGAACAGGAGACTGTATGAAAGTTGGACACTGTATATTTATGTATGCGTGTAAATGTATATTACTTTAGGACTGCGTGTCTTAATAGGCATCATGGCCAGCAACCCTTTTCCATGTGTTGATTTGTATCCTTAATTCAGGCACTGGTTTATAGGTAAGAGTCTAGAATGGCATTTGCCTTATTTGGGTTAATCATCAATTAGAATGGCTCGGTGATAAAATCAGTGATGAAGTATATCTAGTAGGGTTCATTGACCTAACCGTGTTCCAAGGTTTCAGCTTATCTATTCAATTTCCCACAATTGTTGCAAGATAAAAACCCATTCAAAAGTGGCAGTTGGTGATTTATGTTCTTGGTGGGGCATACATATTTCCCATAAATATGTGGCAGTGCCAGAGTATTGCGAGGGAGCCCAAAACAACAAACGTGGGTTTGGGGTACTCTCTCTACAAGAGCATTTTTAAAATAATGGGTTAAATTGATGTTTTTAACAGAACATGTTTTTAAACAATTGTGAAAAACCAAACAGTTGCAACTGAATACCTTTTCCAACAATATATGCCCGTTTTGATGCTGGCTGTGCCTATACATTTCCATGCTAACTACACCAATATTAGCAAGTATTCCCATATCAGAACATACCCATGTTTACAATTTGCATAATGGCTGTCATGATACTATAAAAACATGTGCATGCTGGCTCTGCCAATATATGCCAGTTTACCCACAAAATAACATACTCCTAATGGTTTTTCCAGTACAAATGTCATGCCACAATATGTAAACATGTCAAGACTGGCTAAGCCAATATAGGCCAATCTAGCCACATACTAAAACATATCATAGTGACGTTACCCTTCATGCCAGTAAAAAATGCAATGGTAAGCAAGAGCATATATCAGACTGATTGCACCAGAGTAGGCCAGTATAGCCATGTAAAACTGGAATAACTGGCTTGTGTCAGCTTGTTATTGCCTGCTGCTGCCTGGCTTCCGGAGGTATACCACACACTCAGCTCTCGACATGGTCCTATGGTAACAAATTACCCTATATTATTTTCGGCATTCTGGTCACTCTGAGCTATTACATTTCTGTTCTCTGTTTTCTATTGTGCATCTTGTTTTACAACCCTGTCTATTTCTTCCTGATTGTGAAGCTTTAAGTGCTATTCATAGAGATGGAGCACTGTACCTCAACAGGTTCTGCTTCTTTAATGACGTTTTATATATTCAAATAAAAATAAAAATAATGATTTCATTTTCATAGTTTTCTGCCTTCCCTCTCCAGTTAGTCTCGCCCTCCTGGCACCAGGTTTTGCTTTAGAGTCTGCTGGTTTATTGCCCACCCTCTTGTGGATCTAACAACATTTCTGGGAAATTGTTCTCCACCCCTTTATTGATACTAGGAGACCTGAATTTTTATTTCAATTATTGCAGGGATACCCAGGCTTCCGTTTTATATATTGCCCTTTGTGAGCTACAATTTAATTTCTTGCAAACATCTCTACCCATTCACAAGGACGTCCCATGGACTGGGGGATTACCTGGAATACTAAGCCTTCATATTCCTCTGAACTTTTGATTTGCCCCATCTGTTGTGCAATGTCCCTTCATCAAAATGAAGGACTATTTTCTTCAGAAAAACATTAACTTTCACCCAGTTGTCTGGTTCCTCATGTTCCGACTATTGACAACCTTTTGGACTATCAATCCATTTCTAATTACATTGTAGCCACCTATAATATAAATATCTCAGCCGTCATTAATTCTATTGCCTCATTGAAGTCCAGGTCTATTAAGGCAAAACAGTTAGGTAACAAGTTTTTATTCTTCCAATCTAGGGGCCCTAAAGACCACAATGAGGAGCAAAGAATGAAGATGGGGAAGACATCCAAACAGCACAAACAGTGTAAACCTTACATTATCTAGAAACAGAGTACAAAACTGCAGTTATATAATCACATACATGTTTACTAGCGCAATAAATAAAGCAGCTAATTTGTCTAAGGAACTGTTTCGAGTTTCGAAGACATTTTAAAGATCCATATATCAATGGGCCAAGTCCAAGCTGTCCTTTGGCCAAGCAAAATTTTTAAAGATAACATTATCAATATTCTGCCTCAAATCTCCTCATCAAAGAAGTCCTCCAATCCATGGTTAACTAATCCAGTGGCTTGTACTGACACCCTAAAGCCTGTCTCTCCTCCTTCCAGTCTCAGTTGAGGAGGTAAAAAATATCCTATCCTCTCTGAAGCCATCGAACTGCCCAACTGCCCTAGTGATGTTTGTTCAGCTGTTATAAATGAATGTGCAGACCTGCTAGGACACTTGATCTGAAGACTCATCTCTAAATCATTTAATGGGGGCAATGTCCTGGAAGCATTTAAACAAGCATGTGTTACGCCTGTTAAAAAAGCACACTGGATTCAGATGATTGTGCCATCTGTTAGCCAATCTGCAATTCTCAATTTGTATTGAACCATTTAGTTTGCGTAGCTGCCTCCGAACTACAATCTAACCTGGAAGCTCATTGTTGTGTGTGGTGTCCCACAAGGTTTGTGCATTGCTCTCATTCGTTTTAATGTCTACGTGAAATCTTTACACGACCTACAATGAATTTAGGGGCAGTCTATCATAATTATGATGATGACAGGCAAATTATCTTTCACCTAGATGGAGAATATGTCTGCAACTTAATGCACATTCAAACTGTTTTCAGCTGCATCTAGGTGTAAAATTGGTTGGGCCTTGAAGCAAAACAGTGATTTTTCTTGTTGCTCCACCTGCCCCTGTTACTAAATCCTTGGAAAACTACCCGGATTTTAACATTGGAAATTTCCCAATTAAAGTACAGTCCAAAGTGCAAACATTTGGCATGACGTTTGATACCTCCCTTTTTATGCTCCCTCACATTAATCACGTTTCAACCAGGAGTCTGCAATGGGAAGGCCGATGCCTTATCCCGTATGGGCATTGACAAAAAGGTGTATACAACTCCAGATCCAGTACCCATTATTCCTGAAGACAAACCCTTGGGTCTCACGACAGCTTTGACGCAAACCGAACTCCGAAACAAAATCCAACAGGCAATGAATTTCGACACCTTACTTGCTTGGCATACTCAGGGAGAACAATGCTCCATCAAGGACCAATTGCCCTTTTTTAGGGACCGTCTATACATGCCCAAGAGGGAGCTACAACAACAAATCATTTCAGGTTATCATGATTCATTGATAGAAGGTCACCCTGGAATTGCCAAAACCCTAGACAAGGTAAAACAAAACATTTGGTGGCCTATTTGGCGTAAAGACATCATCCAGTATATTCAGCCTGTGGTGTATGCGCACAAAACAAATTGCAAAAACAGAAACCAGCTGGTCTCCTGCATCCATTGGACATTCCTCCTGTTCCATGGCACACTCTTTCTCTTGACTTCATCACCGACCTGCCTCCCAGTCAAGGGTTCAGCACCACTCTAGTAGTTGTCACCTTGTTCTCGAAGATGGCACACTTAATTCCTCTGAAGGGTCTCCCAATTGCGTCCAGTTTAGCGAAAGTGTTCCTGGAAGGTATTGTTAAACTACGTGGCTTCCCATCAGTTCTGGTCTTTGATCGAGGCAGCCAGTTTGTGTCCAACTTCTGGAAAAAAATGTGTTCAGTGGCACAACTCGACATCCGACTATCCACCAGTCACCATCCCCAAACGGATGGCCAAACAGAGAGAACCAATCAGACTCTTGAGCAATACTTACGATGCATGCTGCACCACGTGGAAAGGAATTGGAAGAACTTACTATGGATTGCAGAATATGCTTATAACAATTCCTTGCATTCTAGCATGGGACAAACACCTTTTTACACCCTTTATGGCAGACATCCACGTACTTCTGAACTAGACCTTCCAGTCACCCTGGAAATGCCAGCAGTGAAAACTCTTCATGCAACCATCTCTCAGGCCTTTAAAAAGGCAAAAGAACATCTCACCCATGCCAAGGAAAGGCAAAAGAAATTTGCTGATCAACACCGAAGAAGGGCTCCCGGCTACCAAGTAGGAGACAAGGTTTGGTTAGCAGCAAAATATGTACCCATCAAAGGAACCCAGACTTTTCGTCCTCGATATTTGGGACCCTATTCCATCAAGGCAATCATCAACCCAGTAGCCGTCAAACTAGCATTTCCACCTAATATGCAAATCCACCCGGTATTCCATGTCTCACTCTTGAAACCAGTGCAACCCAGTACACGGGTTATGACACCACCAAAACCTATAATTGTTGACGGAGAACCAGAATTCGAAGTCAAGTAAATCCTGGACTCCAAGTACACTAGATCCAAATTATACTATCTACTCGATTGGAAGGGGTATGGACCTCAAGATAGATCCTGAGAGCTCCGCGTGAACATTCATGCCCACATCTGATCAAGGAATTTCATTGGAACTTTCCAACCAAGCCTGGACCGAACAGAAGAGCCACTGTAGGAGGGGCCTTAGGGGGGAGTGCTGTCACGACCCTTATCCCAGACCCCCACTGGCAAGTCCACTTGCCAGGTAGGATCAGGTCTTGGGGCTCCATTAAGGCCTTGAAGGCCTTGCATCCACTACCAAGACTCTTGTGGAGCCAGTCCTGGCGCCTCTGGCGTCAGGCTCATACTCTTTGTGGAGAACATGTGTAAAAGGGACTACTTTTTCATTGGGCCTGCAGCTAACATGGAGGAACTCGCAGAGCTTGGTCCCTAGGAACTAAGCTATGTGGTATAGTGTTTTGGGTGTGGTGACCTGGGACTACTTTACCTGGACTACTTTGTTGGGAGGCTATTTAAACCACTCCCAAGCAACAAAGCACGCTTCGCGTTACTTTGCAGTCTGCAACGTGATGCTCACCGTGTCCTGTGATACCCACAAGCCTCAGAGTAGCGAACCTGCAGAGGAGACAAAAGGGACAACGTTAGCAGCATTTTACCTGCAATCTCCATCCTGTCACCCGCTCCCTGCTCCAGTGAACAGCTTCTTCTGGACACCTAGGTGTGCACAAGATGTCAATAACCATGGGGAGACCTAGGCCTCAAACATAGCTTCCCTGGTATGTTGAAATGTTGTGTACACATATGTATTTTCCAGAAATGAACAGGAGACTGTATGAAAGTTAGACACTATATATTTATGTATGCGTGTAAATGTATATTACTTTAGGACTGCATGTCTTAATAGGCATCATGGCCAGCAACCCTTTTCCATGTGTTGATTTGTGTCCTTAATTCAGGCACTGGCTTATAGGTAAGAGTTTAGAATGGCATTTGCCTTATTTGGGTTAATCATCAATTAGAATGGCTTGGTGATAAAATCAGTGATGAAGTATATCTAGTAGGGTTCATTGACCTAACAGTGTTCCAAGGTTTCAGCCTATCTATTCAATTTCCCACAATTGTTGCAAGATAAAAACCCATTCAAAAGTGGCAGTTGGTGATTTATGTTCTTGGAGGGGCATACATATTTCCCATAAATATGTGGCAGTGCCAGAGCATTGCGAGGGAGCCCAAAACAACAAACGTGGGTTTGGGGTACTCTCTCTACAAGAACATGTTTTTAAACAATTGTGAAAAACCAAACAGTTGCAACTGAATACCTTTTCCAACAATATATGCCCGTTTTGATGCTGGCGGTGCCTATACATTTCCATGCTAACTACACCAATATTAGCCAGTAATCCCATATCAGAACATACTCATGTTTAATATTTGCATAATGGCTGTCATGATACTATAAAAACATGTGCATGCTGGCTCTGCCAATATATGCCAGTTTACCCACGCAAGAACATACTCCTGATGGTTTTTCCAGTACAAATGTCATGCCACAATATGTAAACATGTCAAGACTGGCTAAGCCAATATAGGCCAATCTAGCCACATACTAAAACATATCATAGTGACTTTACCCTTCATGCCAGTAAAAAATGCAATGGTAAGCAAGAGCATATATCAGACTGATTGCACCAGAGTAGGCCAGTATAGCCATGTAAAACTGGAATAACTGGCTTGTGTCAGCTTGTTATTGCCTGCTGCTGCCTGGCTTCCGGAGGTATACCACACACTCAGCTCTCGACATGGTCCTATGGTAACAAATTACCCTATATTATTTACGGCATTCTGGTCACTCTGAGCTATTACATTTCTGTTCTCTGTTTTCTATTGTGCATTGTCCCTTACTATGTTGTTAGTCCGGCACAGAAACATTGTGAAAGTACCTGAATCTTTAGGATTTAGGCAAAGTGGTCCGTTAGCGACTGCTTGGGCTGCATTTATCATCAGCACAAGATAATATGCCCAAGACTAATAGTCCCTGTGCCTAAAGTGGTGTGCTTTAGGCTTTATGAGGCACTGCCATAGCCTTCTAGATCATGGCAAATGTATTTTGCTTTCATCCCCTTAAAAACACTGAATTGTACCAACTCCTACCCAAAGGTTTGGTCATAGATTGCATGCAGTAACATATAAAAGGTTCAGGTGCTGCCCTCATTCATATCCATCAGCCATTGGGTCTTAATTGATGCATGCTCTATCCCTTGCCACTCATTGAAAGTCATTGACTTTATTCTTCAGCATAATTTTGACTGCCTTCCTATCTCAGAAACCTGGCGTAAGGATCAGTTGGGGCAATCCTTAGTCACCACCCTCCCAGAGAATGATAACATCCTTAAGTCATAGAAAATGTGGAAAAGTTGAAGGGGTAGCTCTCATTTAAAAAAATAAAAAAGGTTTGAATCTTGTTTTACAACCCTGTCTATTTCTTCCTGATTGTGAAGCTTTAAGTGCTATTTATAGAGAAGGAGCACTGTACCTCAACAGGTTCTGCTTCTTTAATGACGTTTTATATATTCAAATAAAAATAAAAATAATGATTTCATTTTCATAGTTTTCTGCCTTCCCTCTCCAGTTAGTCTCACCCTACTGGCACCAGTTTTTGCTTCAGAGTCTGCTGGTTTATTGCCCACCCTCTTGTGGATCTAACAACATTTCTGGGAAATTGTTCTCCACCCCTTTATTGATACTAGGAGACCTGAATTTTTATTTCAATTATTGCAGGGATACCCAGGCTTCCCTTTTATATATTGCCCTTTGTGAGCTAGAATTTAATTTCTTGCAAACGTCTCTACCCATCCACAAGGACGTACCCTGGACTGGGGGATTACCTGGAATACTAAGCCTTCATATTCCTCTGAACTTTTGATTTGCCCCATCTATTGTGCAATGTCCCTTCATCAAAATAAAGGACTATTTTCTTCAGAAAAACATTGACTTTCACCCAGTCGTCTGGGTCCTCATGTTCCGACTATTGACAACCTTTTGGACTATCAATCCATTTCTAATTACATTGTAGCCACCTATAATATAAATATCTCAGCCGTCATTAATTCTATTGCCTCATTGAAGTCCAGGTCTATTAAGGCAAAACAGTTAGGTAACAAGTTTTTATTCTTCCAATCTAGTGGCCCTAAATACCACAACGAAGAGCAAAGAATGAAGATAGGGAAGACATCCAAACAGCACAAACAGTGTAAACCTTCCATTATCTAGAAACAGAGTACAAAACTGCAGTTATATAATCACATACATGTTTACTAGCGCAATAAATAAAGCAGCTAATTTGTCTAAGGAACTGTTTAGAGTTTCGAAGAAATTTTAAAGATCCATATATCAATGAGCCAAGTCCAAGCTGTCCTTTGGCCAAGCAAAATTCAATCTTTTTTTAAAGATAAAATTATCAATATTCTGCCTCAAATCTCCTAATCAAAGAAGTCCTCCAATCCATGGTTAACTAATCCAGTGGCTTGTACTGACACCCTAAAGCCTGTCTCTCTTCCTTCCAGTCTCAGTTGAGGAGGTAAACAATATCCTATCCTCTCTGAAGCCATCAAACTGCCCAACTGCCCTAGTGATGTTTGATCAGCTGTTAGAAATGAATGTGCAGACCTGCTAGGACACTTGATCTGAAGACTCATCTCTAAATCATTTAATGAGGGCAATGTCCTGGAAGCATTTAAACAAGCATGTGTTACGCCTGTTAAAAAAGCACACTGGATTCAGATGATTGTGCCATCTGTTAGCCAATCAGCAATTCTCAATTTGTATTGAACCATTTAGTTTGCGTAGCTGCCTCCGAACTACAATCTAACCTGGAAGCTCATTGTTGTGTGTGGTGTCCTACAAGGTGTGTGCATTGCTCTCATTCATTTTAATGTCTGCGTGAAACCTTTACACGACCTACAATGAATTTAGGGGCAGTCTATCATAATTATGATGATGACAGGCAAATTATCTTTCACCCTAGATGGAGATTATGTTTGCAACTTAATGCACATTCAAACTGTTTTCAGCTGCATCTAGGTGTAAAATTGGTTGGGCCTTGAAGCAAAACAGTGATTTTTCTTGTTGCTCCACCTGCCCCTGTTACTAAATCCTTGGAATGCTACCCGGATTTTGACATAGGAAATTTCCCAATTAAAGTACAGTCCAAAGTGCAAACATTTGGCATGACGTTTGATACCTCCCTTTTTATGCTCCCTCGCATTAATCACGTTTCAACCAGAAGTCCGCAATGGGAAGGCCGATGCCTTATCCCGTATGGGCATTGACGAAAAGTTGTATACAACTCCAGATCCAGTACCCATTATTCCTGAAGACAAACCCTTGGGTCTCACGACAGCTTTGACGCAAACCGAACTCCGAAACGAAATCCAACAGGCAATGAATTCCGACACCTTACTTGCTTGGCATACTCAGGGAGAACAATGCTCCATCAAGGACCAATTGCCCTTTTTTAGGGACCATCTATATGTGCCCAAGAGGGAGCTACAACAACAAATCATTTCAGGTTATCATGATTCATTGATAGAAGGTCACCCTGGAATTGCCAAAACCCTAGACAAGGTAAAACAGAACATTTGGTGGCCTATTTGGCGTAAAGACATCATCCAGTATATTCAGTCCTGTGGTGTATGCACACAAAACAAATTGCAAAAACAGAAACCAGCTGGTCTCCTGCATCCATTGGACATTCCTCCTGCTCCATGGCACACTCTTTCCCTTGACTTCATCACCGACCTGCCTCCCAGTCAAGGGTTCAGCACCATTCTAGTAGTTGTCAACTTGTTCTCGAAGATGGCACACTTCATTCCTCTGAAGGGTCTCCCAATTGCATCCAGTTTAGCGAAAGTGTTCCTGGAAGGTATTGTTAAACTACATGGCTTCCCATCAGTTCTGGTCTTTGATCGAGGCAGCCAGTTTGTGTCCAACTTCTGGAAAAAATGTTGTTCAATGGCACAAATCGACATCCGACTATCCACCAGTCACCATCCCCAAACAGATGGCCAAACAGAGAGAACCAATCAGACTCTTGAGCAATACTTACGATGCATGCTGCACCACGTGGAAAGTAATTGGAAGAACTTACTATGGATTGCAGAATATGCTTATAACAATTCCTTGCATTCTAGCATGGGACAAACACCTTTTTACACCCTTTATGGCACAATTTCGTCCTCGATATTTGGGACCCTATTCCATCAAGGCAATCATCAACCCAGTAGCCGTCAAACTAGCATTACCACCTAATATGCAAATCCACCCGGTATTCCATGTCTCACTCTTGAAACTGGTGCAACCCGGTACACGGGTTATGACACCACCTAAACCTATAGTTGTTGACGGAGAACCAGAATTCAAAGTCACGTAAATCCTGGACTCCAAGTACACTAGATCCAAATTATACTATCTACTCGATTGGAAGGGGTATGGACCTCAAGATAGATCGTGAGAGCTCAGCGTGAACATCCATGCACCACATCTGATCAAGGAATTTCATTGGAACTTTCCAACCAAGCCTGGACCGAACAGAAGAGCCACTGTAGGAGGGGCCTTAGGGGGAGTGCTGTCACGACCCTTACCCCAGACCCCCACTGGCAAGTCCACTTGCCAGGTAGGATCAGGGCTTGGGGCTCCATTAAGGCCTTGAAGGCCTTGCATCCACTACCAAGACTCTTGTGGATCCAGTCCTGGAGACTCTGGCGCCTGGAGAACATGTGTAAATGGGACTAATTTTTCATTGGGCCTGCAGCTAACATGGAGGAACTCGCATAGCTTGGTTCCTAGGAACTAAGCTATGTGGTATAGTGTTTTGGGTGTGGTGACCTGGGACTACTGTACCTGGACTACTTTGTTGGGAGGCTATTTAAACCGCTCCCAAGCAACAAAGCACACTTCGCGTTACTTTGCAGTCTGCAACGTGATGCTCACCGTGTCCTGTGATACCCACGAGCCTCAGAGTAGCGAACCTGCAGAGGAGACAAAAGGGACAACGTTAGCAGCATTTTACCTGCAATCTCCATCCTGTCACTCGCTCCCTGCTCCAGTGAACAGCTTCTTCTGGACACCGCATACCTTCCGGATCGAAAGGACCTGAAAAGGAAAAGGAGAAGACAACATTAGAAAAGGCATACTCCGGCATTGCTAAGCTACAAACAGCACAAGGAGCTTACCTGGCAGATCACCTCCCGGCTGGCATCGCTCCGGAGTTCCACATACGCTGGAGAAGCGCTGCGACCTGTAAGGCAGAAAGAACACAGGTTAACAAAGGCAAGACAAAGCAGAGCTGCGCATAGTGCTTACTTACCGCATTATAGCGCACACCACGTGCCATCATTTACCAGCGAGACCAATCCAACCAGTTTGCCACGCTGAAGCTCCGCACACCTAGGGAGAAAGAAAGACATTATTAATCAAAAGAAAGGCAGGCAAGGATAACCGCGCTATACAGAACTACCGCAATAAGACCTACCTTAGAGACACTTCAACAGGCACGTGCCAGTGAAATAATAATAAATCACCCACACCCACTGAAGACAACGCTCCCCTGCTAAGAAGGCAGGACAGAGAGCATGCCTAATACCACAACAAGGCTGAACATCCTCCATAGACACCATCCAGGAAAATTGGGGAGAAGATTCCGGCAACCAACCATGGCTGAGTGGCGTCCCCGGGGATACCATGTGAGTGTAACAGAATGCGACGCCTACCATAACTAATCCACCTGGGTGCCATGGAGACATCAGAAATCGACCAATTGGCTCAATTGTTAGGACAACTACGTGCTGAAGTTCATTCTGCCAGACAAGAGACTAATGCTCTCCGGAGGGACCTGGTAGTAACCAAGGATCGCACTGAAGAGATTGGTAGGCAGTTCTTGCAATCACAGGCAGGACAGACTCCTCTGCCCGGAAACCACCCATCGGAACAAGGCCCCACCTTATCATCCACTCCAGTGAAAATTACGCTACCCGGAGCAGTTCCCCTAGCCAGAACGGTTCTCAGGCGACCCGAGGAAGTAGGCAGCATACTTCGACCTCTCCGCAGCCTTTGACACAGTTAGCCATGACACCCTAACCAAAAGACTAGAAGACATAGGCATAACAGACACAGCACTATGGTGGACTAAATCATTCCTAGCAGACAGAACAGAAACCGTATGGATTAAACCCTTCAAATCCACCCCACGAGTTAACGACTGTGGAGTTGCATAAGGATCCTCACTATCACCACTGTACTTCAACATCTACCAAACCCCAGTTATCAGAATCTTCAAGAAACAGACCATTACATGCTACAACTATGCAGACGATACTCAAATCATCTACAAACTCAAAGACACCCATGCCGATCATTCAAACTTAACCGACTGTCTAAAAGAAGTCTTCATCTGGATGAATGCCAACAACCTGAAAATCAACCCAGGAAAAACAGAAATCATAATCATATCCAAAGACCAAGAGAACGAAACCGCCATCCCGTAGCCAACGGAAATGGGAACTGCACCATCACCGTCTAAGGTAGTAAAAAATCTGGGAGTCCTGATGGACAACACCCTAACCTTAGAACTGTAAATAAACGCAACAGTCAAGAAATGCTTCTTCCTCCTCCACACGGCAAGAAAAATACTACCTTTCCTCGCCTTCACACACAAAACACTCACTATCGTCGCCCTCATCATATCAAGAATCGACTATGCAAACAGCCTCTACCTCAAAATACCAGAATACCTCCTGAAGAAGCTACAACAGATCCAAAGCACAGCAGCCAGACTACTCCTCAAACTATCCAGAAGAGACCACATCACCCCTGCCATAAAAACACTACACTGGCTCCCAGTAAAATATTGTATCACCTTCAAAACAATGCGCATAACGCACAGGGCAATCTGCGGACAAGGAGCAGAATTCCTACAAAAGAAAATAACAATCTACAAGCCAATGAGACCCCACAGATCAACCAACGAAATCCGCCTGGAACTAAAACCATACATTAAGAAAAAACTTGGAGGAACCGCCTTCTACCACTTAGCCGCAAAAACCTGGAACAACATCCCAAAAGAAATGAGAAACACCAAAGATCACCTAAAATTCAGAAAATTACTAAAAACCTGGCTCTTCAATACCAGAGACTAAAACCGAAACAACAGTAAGATAAAAATGACTAAACGGGAAAGAACATTGACAAGCTCCCAGAACCGACTGAGAAGGAACATTGACAAGCTCCCAGAACCGACTGAGAAGCACCCAGGGCACATGGACGGGTGACGCCGGACAGAGTGATACACAGGCGACACCCATGGAGACGGAGGCAACAACCCCAGCCAATCCTAACCAACAACCTCAACCGTCCCTTTAGCTGCTCCTAGGTAGCACTGGGTTGTGGAATTGTCGAGATACTACCAATCACCACACTAACGGAAGTGTGGACACTGGCAGGTGCACTAGCCATATAAGTGAGAGTGAGGAGCATGCAGGGTTGTTGGCGAAGCGGGTGGAGCAGGCAGTGAGATGTTAAAGGGGCCTCGAATGCAGAACTGGCACGGACCTTCCAGAGGCACAGGGTGCCCACGCACCCTATCTGGTGAGATTACGCAAGCCGAACTCCTCAATTCAGGATAGAGATGCCAACTAACCAATACCAGTAACAATTTCCTCCTCTGCCTACACCTCTCAAACTCCAAACCAAACACAACCACAAACCTACAGCACAACAAACCACACAAACTTCACTACACTGCATTAACAAAACAAAAAATAAACACACATAGACTCTCACAACAGTACACGATGACTACCGGCCGCAGACACCCCAGGCCCAGCCAACTGACCCACTGGACTGAGGCCGCCAACAGCACATCACTGCATTCTTGCACTTTTCCAGCCTTCTCCCACTACCTCATCCTCCCTCCCTCTTTCAGAGCTGCCAGAGCGCCACGGGACCACTCCGGTGGTGATAGTGCACAGTACAAATGTCCTTTAACATTAACATTAACATTAACATTAACATGTTACTCATACAAATCGTACCTTTTCTATCGGAATAACAATCGGCCACATTAGCATGACTTATTGTGGGCTCTAACCTTGATTATTGCAATCCTGTGTATGCCTGTGTGTCTGAGGCTTCAATCCATCTTTTTCAGATCATTCAGAACACAGTGCCAGGATTGTTTCAAATATATCCAGAGTTTGTCACATCTTCCCTATACTTGTGAATTTATACTGGCTCCCAATTAAATGCAGAATTACATTTCAGCTCCTTACACTGGTGCACAAAGCCCTATATGGTTACTCATGCTTCTTCCTGAAACATCAGTTTAATAGCACAAATCAGTATAGCACAAAGATCCAAAACTCATGACTTCGTGTATACACAGCGTTTCAAGTGTTCTAGGGCTCTCAGCAGATCCAGTGCAGTTTTACCATCCAAGCTGTGGAATTCTCTTCCAGGCTCCCCGTGAGCGTCAGATAATGTGTATCTTTTTCCATGCTAGGTCCTGCTGTAGCATGTGGATTGTACCTGTGGTTGTTAGGCCACACACTTTTGGTTGTGGTGCCTCCCGATATCGATATAAATATCAATGTACTAATGGGCCAGTTTAGCCACATAATAACACTTGTCTTGTTTGCTTTACTCCTAATTCTCATTAAAGCATGACATGTCGCAGTAAGACAATATATCTATACTTGCTAACCAACATAGGACAGTCTGGCCACGTAATACATTTATAATGCTTGCTTCACTCTTGATGCCCATTAAAACATGCCATGACATAGTAAGACAATATATCCAGGCTGGCGCAACAATTTAGTCCAGTCTTGCCATGTAATGCACCGTGGTTTGCTTTATTCTTGATGGCCTTGCATCCAGCCTGGCACATTAACATAGACTAGTCTTAATACTCCCCCTATTACTCTCCCCCCACATCTCTGCAATCAGAGGATCGCTCCCGACCCTGCACGCATGCACTCATACACATACATTCATTCATTAATGTCTCACATTCACACACACATACACACACATACATACATCCATTCATTTCTCGCATTCGCTTGCACACACAAACAACACTCTCTCATTCACTCGCGCACACTTATAGATACAATTAAACCCGTGCGTGCATGAATACACAACCATACATACTCACATACACAGAGATGTCCTAACCTGCAGCTCAGTTCCGGATGCCATCTTCCACAAAGGCCCTCGGGCAAGCGCAGTGGAGCCAGAGTGTCTCTGTCATACCACCCCAGAGGACCTAAATGTGTGCAGGGGTGCAGGAGCGCCACCTAGGGACATTTGATCCAGCAGTTCTGAGGAATCAAAATCTCCCGGCCTTGCATGGTCCATTGGGCATGCATGCTGGGGAACTAAAACCGCCAAAGGGAAATAACGTTTCCCTATGACAGTTGCAGCCAGCCCAGGAGTGCCTGGCAGCACGTTTGCTAGGCTGGCTTTGCCGCGTCCATTATGGGCGACGGTGGCAAATTGGCGCCACATCGCCCGTTATGGACCAGCCGCAACAGCCATTCAGTTCAGCTCGATGCCAAAAATGTCTAGGCATTAGGAGTAAACCTAGAACACTGAGTGCTTCTTTCTGGTTGGTACCTGAATTCAAAAGGCTTTCTTCAAACCCAATGTCTTTTTATTAATATTCCAATGTCCTACATATTGATCTATTCACATAAGTAAATGTGTGTAGCTCAGTAGATGGCTACCTTTCATACTCTTTCATGTTAAAAGCCTACACACCTTGCTGAGAGCTTCGTATGCACTGAAGCGTCCAATGTAGCAAGCATTGGCAAAACCAATAATTTGGTCTTTTGCAATTGTTACTTTTTACAGGTTCGTGTTTGCTGAAGCTTTGATAATAGATACATTTAAATGGCTTCCATTCACAGCAGTGTGCGGCTGTCTTTCCACTATTTCAATTACCAACATTATGTTTGCAAAAATGTCCCACTGTACCTTAACACCAGTATCTACGGACTTGGGTCGGGGCAAATTCTTCTAAAGTGTTGTACTTCACTAAACAATACATTCTCTTGAGGGCCTTTTTGTTTTTGAGTCCTCAAGTGTACCGTGTAACATTGTCTTGATTATTTTGGTCTGTGCGCCGGTGAGACCAACTAGCTGACTGCGCCACCCCATTCATCCTATCCCTGAAAGGTTCTATGATTATGGAATCAATCTACGCGTGCAGAGTTACACCAGCATTGCCATGTTTGCAAGTGTCTTGTGTTGGGAGATCTAACTACTGGTAACATCCTTTCTGTGTGACTTCGTCTTAATCCAGTTTCCTTTTGAGTTTTTACTGCACACTCGTTACACTTTATTCTTCCCTAACTGTATAGGTAAATTCGTGAAACTTGCTTTCCTTTAATTTTGTTGTGTGCCTTGATTATTCACCATTTCCTTGATCTTTTGTTTGTATTTCTTACCATGGACACCACTGTCTCACCCATCTGTAAGCATTGATTTATATCTCCTAATCCTGCAATATTTTCTCCAAAAATGCCATTAGCTAAATTTTAAAAGCCATCCACCTCTCTCAGCAAATCCTCCATCCCATTACAACCTATGAAAAGGGTCACCCCAATCAACTTCAGAGAGTCTTCCTTTTTCTGACCTTCTTTGTTCCCTACTGACATCTGACATCTTGGACGGCAAGTTATCCTTCGACAGACAGGTGAAAGAGGTATCTAAAGCTTGTCACTTTTACCATTGCAAACTTAAATGTGTCATGCCTTACCTGAATTTTCAACACAGGGCTTAAGTCCTCAGATCAGTAGTTTTGTTCATTGTACTATTGTAACAGCCTGTACTTTGGTCGTCTTAAGTACCTTTTCTACCCCTTACAACTTACTTAGAATAAAGCTTTGCGGCTGGTGCTTGATCTTACCCCCTGGACTATAGTCCCTTGGCCCTGGATTCCCATCACTGCGTCCCGCTGAAAGATTGGATTGATTTCAAAGTTCGTTGTATCCTACACAAGGCAATTAATGGTAGAGGTCCTGTCTACATCAGAGCATTCACTGAAATAATATAACTCTCTCCACAATCTTAGGTCCCCCACTGCTGGGAGGCTCACTAATACTACTCTGAGGAAGGATTAGCGCAGTCTGTGGCCCATAAGCTCTGGTGGCTCTTCTCGTGGGAAAAACGTACCCCTGTGCATCAATCCGGAAAACAATATCCCTAAATTCAGAAAGAAGCTCATGATTCGCCTCTTAAAACCCTCACAACCTGCTACCTAGTGGTGGTTTGTCCCGTGCACCCAAGCCGTGACAAACTTTGCAAATCCCTTTCTGTGACACTTTACACCCATTAAGTGAAAAGCAACAGTTGATGGCAGTATGTTTAGGCCTATACATGTTGGAGCCTAGCGATGCCTGGTACTGGAGGACCACAATGAGGATGCACACTGTAATGGTAATGAGGGTCTAGGATAAGAAAGCACACAGTATAGGGAATATGGGTCAGGGAAGATGATTCACATGATAATATTAATGAGGAACTAGGACAAGGATGTGGAATGCTGGGTTAAGAGGAATGAGGGACTGTGAGAAGCATTGCGGAGGCTAGGATTAGTGAGAAATTGTGACAAGTATGGGGCACTCTGGGAGAAGGATAATGAGGCACTGTGATGAGGATGAGCGATAGAGTGGTAATGAGGGACTGTTGGAAAAATGAGGGATTCACTGGTAATAATGGACTATGACAAGGATGGAGGATACAGGGGTAATGAGGGACTGTTTTGGAATGTGGGATGTCGGGGTGATTTAGGGATTTAACAAGGAAGAAGGCTGTTGGGTATTGCTAATGTAATGATGTACTATGATAATGAAGAGAGATAGAGGGGTTACGGTAATAGAGGACTATGATGAGGAGGAGGTTTGCCAGTTTAAAGATAATGAGGAACTTTGACAAGGAGGAGGGATCCCTGGACAGGTTAATGAAGGACTGTGACAAAGGGAAGGTGGGTGCAGAGGTAATGGGTGTCTGTGACAAGGAGAGTGTATGCAGTGTATTGAGGCACTATGATGATAACGAGATAGATGATGATAATGAGGGACTTTGAGGTGAATGAGGTATCTTGCGCTAATAACGAGGATGATGGGTGCACTAGTAATAAGGGACTGTGGCAAGGATGAGGAATGGAGTGGTAATGAGCGACTCTGATGACGATGAGCAATGCAGGGTAATGTTAAGCCGCTTGAGCTTGGGGTCTGTGCCTTATGGGTGAAGCTGAAAAGTAAAGCCTTTGTCCCATTAGAACAGCCAAGGGACCATAGAAGAATTCATGTAGCCAATCATAAACACAGTACCCAGCCATCCCACTGAATAACTGAATGAAGGTCGGGAAACTGGTGGGAAAAGGGAAATACCACCCCGAAAGGAAGTAAAAACTAGACTGGGGATGAAAAGCCCACAAAATAGCTACCCTCCAAGAGGAAAGGTACCTGCTCTGATCTGTGCCGAACGAACGCAAAACTAAAATGATTAGGAACGATCTATTACATCTGAAAACTGTTCTAAATCAATGGGTTAATCCAATAATGCCATCAGGGTCCAAAGTCTAAGCTAAAGGGCAATCCAAAAATCAATTCCAAGTAAGGGCCTATCTTAAGAGTCTCCAAAAACTTAGAGAACATCAGGCAAAATCAGCATCCGGAAAACAATCCAATATGATAACATTAGCCAAAAAGGTCTTTATACATATATAGCATATACATGGCAGACAATTACAGCTGGTGCACTTTCGTACTGTGTATTTAACAAAGTTAATTCCTTGCCCACAAGACATGACCAGTGATGGGGGACTGTGAGTAGGGCGGTAAGGTATAATAAGGGATTGTGACCAGAAGAGTTACAGGGGTAAAGGACTCTAATGAGGATATGAGTTGTGGTGGTGCTGATGGACTGTAACAAGGGTATGGGACGTGTAAGAGGAATCCAGGAGTAAAGAGGGACTACCAACGATGAGGTATGTGGGGATAATGGCGGGCAGTGATGAGAATGAGGGCTGCAGGGGTAATAAGGGTCTAAGATGAGGATGAGTGTTGCAGAGATAATGAGGGATGAAAATGAGGGTTACGGGAAACGAGGGACTGTGATGGGGATGAATATTGCAGTGTTGATTATGTTCTGTGATTAGGATGAGGGTTTCGGCGGTAATGAGGGACTGTGATTAGGAATATGGGATTAATGAGGGGACTGTGATGAGGATGGGGATGTCAAGGTAATGACAGACGATGAGGACAGGGGATGCCAGTGAAAGGGTAATGACACTCTTGTGCCAACTGTTGTATATATGTGGCATTACACCTTACTTCTGCTTGTTCATAATAATGCCCAATGGGCTTGTTCATAATGTTGCACACTGCAAGTTTTATGCGTTTTTGTTTTCCATTTAATTTTAATATTAAACTTTTCATAAGTGGTTTTCCTATTTTTTTTGCTTGTGATCATAATATTACATATCACACTTTTCACATGTTTACTATGAGAGTTCTTCTATTGTGCATTATGAGTGTCAGATTGTAAACATAGATCACTAGCCTGGACTCTCAGGAACCATGCAGGTAGTACGAGGAGAGGAAATAGAACTGAACACACTGAAATAAGGGTTTTGTTTCTCTTTCCTCCCCAACTGTGGGGCTCTGGGACGGAGAAGTGATGTTCTGTCCTCACCAGATGTGAAGCGGGTGCTAAAACAACGGAATAGATGTTTCGAGATCAGAAATAGCGTTGTGAAACTGGAATTAAATAACAATATACAAGTGTTAGGTCTAACCAGAGGCAGGTTTCCCTTTCCCGCTGTGATAATAGTTTCCTGGGGAATGAGAAAGCGGACTCTGGTCATTTGTAAATTAAGTCTGTATTCTTCCTGCTCAGCCATTCCAACTAAAATGTCTGATAGGACTGGAGTGAAAAGAATTATAGTCCCAAACAAAACTAAAGAAACCTAAGTTCTAATGGCCTAATATCAACGTAGATTCCTGAACTGGAAAAATGAGGATCTGTTGATGAGACTCAGTGAGTCTCCGGGTCCTGGAATTGAAGGTTTGCAAGACGCTGCTTTGTTGTCAGAGCTCTTTCTTAAATGATGCCGGATCGGCCGTAACAAAATGCAGAGCTGCATTTGCGGCGGCCATCTTGGCAAGGGCACTAGGGTGCTAGGTACAATGTTAAGATTCCAGACTGGGTGCAGGCAACTAACAGGAGGGAACAGCCTGGTCAACCCCACCAGATGTCTTTTAACCACTGGGTTGGAAGATTAGAAAGCAAACTTGTCCTCGTTTCTGTATGCACCTATTGCTGCTAGGTGTGTCCGATAGGTGTCGACCTGAACCACTGACCTGGCTAGGTATGCTAAGGAAGACAACAACTGGTCCCGTGTGCAAGTTAGCGTGTCCACTCCTCTTTCCTTGCACCAGAAGCAGAATCTGGTCCATTTGCTTTTGTACTGTCTCCTAGCTCCTTGGACGATTTTGAGGTTGTCCTGAGAGAGCTGGAGATGTTGAAGAGTTACATGCTCAGATACCAGGCTGCCAGGGCTAGCCTCTCCAGAGTGGGGTGGAGTACTGCCCCCCCCTGCTGAGCCAGAATCAGGTACCTCCCGAACAGGAGAGGAATCTCTGGTTGAGCTGACAGTTGGCAAAGGCCTGAGAACCAAGGCCTGGCCGGCCATTGAGGCGCTATGAGAATGAGACTTAGCTGATGAGTCTGCCTGATCTTGCAAACAACCTTGCGGGGTAGGAGGAAATGCATATGCCCACATCCTGTACCAGGGGATCTGGAGCACGTCCACGAGGGAGCTGTGGCCCCCTTCGATCCCAAAGAGGTGAACTGCTGACAAGTCTGGTTGTTCTCTCTCACAAACAGGACTGTGACCGGGTGACCCCCACCTGCTGAAAATGTCCCGAAGGACACTCTGGTTCAGTTGCCACTCAAAGTTGTCAGATTGGATTCTTAACGACTGAGTCTGTCCGCCTGCAGGTTGGACTCTCCTGGCATGTGAACCATCGAGAGCCATATGCCCTGCACACTTGCCCACTCCTAAATGCTGAGGGTCAGCCTGCATAGCGGTGGGGGTCTGGTGCCCCCCTGCTTGTTGAGGTAATAGTGTGGGTAGAGTTGTCTGTCTGAATACAAACTGCACTGTCCCTGATTAAGGGGAGGAATGCCTTGAGTGATAGTCAAATGACTATCATTTCCGGCCTGTTGATGTGATTTTGGTGGTCGGTTCTGGACCACAGACTATGCTCTGAATGTGTCACTAGGATAGCCCCTTACCCCTGGATCGAGGAATCTGTCATTATGATATGATCCTCCGTAGGTAGCCTGAGCAGCCTGCCCACCATGAGGTTCATATCCTGCCCCCACCACATGCGCTCTTGTTGTAGGTGAGAGGAAATAGTGACTGGGGCTCCTTGATGACCCAACTCCTGATCCCAAGATGCCAAAAAATGAAGCTGCAGCCTCCTGATTTGCAACCTGGTGTAAGGGATAGCCAGAAGGCATGATGACAGTACACCAAGCAGGTGCTGGTACCACCAGGCTGTAGTTACTGATTTGCTGAGGAAGTGAGCGACAGCAGATTTGATGACCGCAACCTTCTCCCCGGTAGGGAACTCTTTGGGTCTCTGTGTATACCACAGCAGCCCCAAAAACACCAATGTCAGTGTAGGGCAGAGCTGCGACTTCTGGAAGTTGATTTAGAACCCCAGCTCATGGAGTGTACTTGTGAGCCTGTCCGCTGAGTACCTGACGTGTTCTGGGGACCCACCCGGACTAACCAGTTGTCAAGGTAAGGATATGAATGGTGGCCCTCCGAACTGAGCAGAGCAGCCACCGTTTTCACTAGTCGTGTGAATACCCTTGGCATTGAATATAGACCAAACGGCAGCACCTTGTATTTAAAATGCAACCCTATGACCCGGAACCTGAGGAAGGGTTGATGAGATTGATTTAGAGGAACATGAAGATATTTGTCTTTCAGATTCAGGGAGCAAGTCCAGTCCCACCCCACACAGCGTATCCGCTATAAGCGAAGGTGTCATCATTTTGAACTTCTACAGAGGTAGGTACAGTTTCAGGAAGGATAGATCTAGGACGAAGCTCAGTCCCACCCAGTTCTTTTTATTTGAATAGCAAAGATGCAGGAATTAAATCCCTGCCCCTGCTGAAGGGATGGAACCTCCTCTACCACCTTGCTCTCCACAAGCGAGCGTATCTCTGCTAAGAGTGAAGGAGTCCCGATCTATGGGAGCGGGGCTAATGGGATGGGGGCAATAGGTGAAGCCAGAAATCACCCATGAGTCCGTAAAGTGTGCACGCCAAGCTTGACTGTGTAGGGCCAGCCTGCCCCCGACCGGGGTGCCGTGGACCTGACGCGAGTCGTTGCTTCTTTGAGTCGGAGGCCAATGACTGGGAGGGGGACTGAAAGAAGCCCTTGTGCAAAGACTTCTGGTGTTTTCACCCATGTTGGCTTGGTGACCTGTCCGGAGGCCTGGCCCGGCAGTCCTGGAAACCCTGGAAACCACCAAAAGACCGGCCTCTGTCTGAATGAGTGGCCCTCTGCAAAGGTTTTGGCTGCTGGTTTTGTGAGAATGGCCGAGGATTTGGCCGTCGGCGAGCTGCTCTTCTTTTTATCGAGTTCCTCGTCCATGGTGGAATGAAACAAGTCACTGCCCTCGAAAGGCAGGTCTAGGATTCTGTCCTAAACATCAGGGTTGAACCTAGTTGTCTTAAGCCAGGACGTCCTTCGCATTTCTGTGGCCATTCAAATTGCGCTGCTAGCGGTATCTATGTGCACAACAGTGGCTTCCATTATGTCCTTTCCACTAGTTTTGCTTCAGGGAGTCCCACCTTGAAGGAGACTAGTTTGTCAGCTGGAATGTCCAGGAGGAAGTCAGAGATTTCCCTCCAAAGCTGTTTATTAGCAGCTGACAGAATGGCATTGGCGCTGGCCTGTCTGAGATGGAGACCTGCATTAGCGTACACCTTATTCCCATAGGCCTTTTGTTCCTTGCCCAGCAAGTTGAGGTGCTCGTCAAAGAGGTCTGAGGCTTGGCGTTCATAGATGCTGCTGCGATGATGACTGACAGTGGCTGGGGGTGAATTGACAAGAACAGAGTGTCGCCCTCCACCTGCCTGAATTCAACATCTAAACTTTTATTTACTGGCTGAGTGGGGTGGTGCTTGAGCCAACCCTTTTTAAAGGTTGAGAATGAAGTGGTCCAAGCGCCTTTGTGGTTCACCCTGTTGGCAGGCATTGGTCCTGGTTGAGATTGTTTCCTGCCTTTGTGGGTCTGGCATGGCCGCCATCTTGTCCATGCACGCCGCCATCTTGTCTGTGCCCTCTGCACGTGGGACCTTGGCTGACAGGCCTGGGCTGGGCCTGCATGCCTGAACACATTGGCTCTGCCCCACCCTGCCCCTCAGGCATGAGCCTGGTAGGCAGCTGGCCCTCAGCATTCTGGCCGGTAGTGCTTTCTGCGCTGCGTGTAGGCTCCCCCTCAGGCATGCGCCCGGTGATAGAGCAGAGCACCTCGGGGTGTGTCCCAGTACCAGAGCCAGTAGGCTTCTCGGTGGCAGAATGGGTATGGCCTTTTTGACCCTGCAGCAGTTAAACCGGTAGCTCCAGGAGCCTCAGTGTCCTTCCTGCCGGTGCAACGGTCCGACTGACCCCCCCCATCAACAGGCTTCCCCAGAGAGGAGTCGCCCTTGCATGGTGCTTTAGAGAATGGAACGCCTATCTTCTTGGTCTTCCTGCGTACGTATTCCTTTATGCTCTCAGGCAGAGTCCTGGACAATAACTCTCTCCACCGTGCAAGCCGGATTCTGAGGGTCCAGCGCATTAGAACATTCATGGTCCTCTCCAAGGCAGCAGAGGAAGAGCATGTGCGGATCCTAGGTTGGAAAGGAACTGTTGCACGATGGGCACCTGCTGAAGCCAGCCACAGCCGACATGCGCCGGGGACAGGTTAAGGCACCAGTGGCCGCTGCTCCCAAAACCTAACTATAGAAGAAGAAAATTAGATTAGGGAAAGTGCATAGAATTACGAGGCTAGAGGCCGGACTCAGGAGCGCTGGTGAAAGCAGTCCACTCCTGTCGATGCGGAAAAGAGGACAGAGGTGTGGTGCCAGTGGGTGAGGTTAAGGGAGTGCATGCTCCCAGGGCCACGCCCCACGCATGTAGAATTTTAAAGTGAAAGTGTTATTTTTCTGGTGAACAAGGTTCTGTTACCGTCACTAGCGAAGGATACCCATACCCGTCTCAAGAGCATAGCTCAGGGGCAAGGTGGTTGCCTTGGAAGCAAGATGACATGGAGCAACACAGGTTCGATCACCGGGTCCACGCTTAGAAACCTCTGGATATTAAGTGCGGCATAAATAATCTATCATATCATATCATACAGGATGGAGAAAAGGGGACAGGATTTAGGAGTATGAAAGCATCTATTTTTTGCAACTTCTCATAATTTTTGAGCGAGTTCATGGATTCTTGGCATGCTCAATCAGATCTGTCGAGTTCAGTAGATTGCTAAATTTGAAAAGGATACATCCATACGTTCAAAGGTAATGGGCGCAGATATCAATGTTAACACAGGACATGCAATGAGATTTATGTGAGAGCAATGACTTAATCTATAGAGCCATGACCGCAACTCTGTTATTGAGTGATAGATAAGGAGCGAGAGAGAGCTGATGTACAGCTGATGAAGAATGAAAACCCAGTATATTAATTAATACACTTTATTTCTCTCCTTCCTATTTCATGCAGGACATTTTGAAAACTGCTGTCTGTCTTATGCTCACAACATTCACAAGCATGCAGTTTATAAGCATGCAAAGTCATACAGAATCCAAGAAATAAATGAGAGCTGCAATAGAAAAGCAGTTATGTAAGTATATCTGCAAGCACAGCATTCTCTGTGTTATCCTATTTATTATGGGTCCTGCTACTGTTTTTTATATTTCAACACTTCATCCAAGTTGCACTTACCTTCAAGCAAAATGTCACACCTCCAAATATATATATGTCAAAATTAAAATAAAAAAGGAACAGGAAATGCTATTTAATTATTGATATGTTAACAATAGAATGTACAACTGCATATTATCATTTACAAGGAAAGCAACAAATGCATTCAACAATTGAAATTTCTGTAAAAAGTCAAAGACAAAATGTACAGCTCTCATGTGGTGTAAATTCCTGTCACTCTTACAAAGAGCCTAAGATCCCTAGTAATGGCACAACCAGACATCTGAAACGTTGTGCACTCCATTTATTATGCCATTGCCCATGCATGGCAGTTCTACGCTGTTCCTAGCTCCACTGCAGATAGGACCTGGTGCAGATCTAGACGCATTCGACTCCTGTCTGTGGCGTGTTTTGTCCCCGTCACTGGTCTGTTTCATGTATTCCCCAACATTAAGCAGTCCGTTGCTCAATGTCATTTCCTCTAATGTATGGCACCTGATACAGTATTGTCCCTACTACTGTGTTTTCTGTTGTATGCGTTTCCCGTCAAAACACTTTATTCCCTCAATATATGTAAATACAAACACTCCAGCCTTTCAACAAATCATAAATGCACTTTAAAGAGTGAAAAGCAAGAGAGCTATATGTATCCTCAAACATTCATATTCTGCTAATATCAATCCAGCACTATAATCCATGCAATGGCTTCCAGTCACTAAGAATAAAGTTCGACATTCTGTGTGTGATGCACTCAATCTTGAGTTACCTACAGAAAATGGTAAAGTCCTACCAGAAATATTCAAGTTTCTAAACTGCAAACCATCCACAGACAAGAATTCAAAATACAAAACTACAGTGGCAGAGCAGTAGGATTGTGGCATCCAAAGCTCTCGGACACCTTAAGTCTCAATTAGAGATCAATCAAATTAGCTCACTTTGAGAAAAAATCTCAAGACAAGCCTTTACAAAGGAATGTTTGACTGAATATTGGCACTGTGGCATCGAAAAGCAGTAAAGCAACTCTTACTGCATCAGAACCATAGGCCATGCATCATGACTGATCTACACCCCTTCTCCATACATGCATTTTATTAATTTGCTTTTGCTTATCTGCTCCACTGCAACCATACCTTTAACCCTGCTACTCTCTAACAGATGATTTGGCCAGCCAAAGAGGAACCATCCTTCAAAGCCTGTACCAAAGACTTGACTTAACCTTGGGAATTTACATTCAAAGACCTCTCTTGTGAGTGCTTAGTCCACTTGTATCCATCAATAAAAGTGCTCAGAAGCATCTGCAAGGATGTACATATGCTGCTATCGAAAATAAGTATATAAATCAGGAACTTTAACAAAATGGTTAAATCAGTAATCACATTATAAAGTACATCACTGTGAAGACATACAAGTTATAATCATGTCTAACAAGATACTGACTTCATATATTATAAATTATTTGTTTAAAAACATCCTTACCCTTTCAGAAGAATCTGAGAAATGTGTTATGCTGTTTTATTTTGTTTCCTATGATGTAGCAATCATGCCCCAGCTAGAGGGTGGGGGCGTGCATGACTGGTAACAGCCGGCCAATCCAGAGCCAAGGCGGGCCTGATTGAAGCAAGGGCTTCATCGAGGGCTTCGTCAAGGGCTGCAGGCTGTTACCGGCAATTACTATTCGCACCCAGGGGAGAAAATCTTTTTTTTTCCTCAGGTGATGGGATCTGCGCTATTGCGTAAACCCAATCTCGCAAGAGAAAAGAATAAAAGAGGACCACCGACATTGGAAAAGCAAAAGGGACTTTGCCACTTTTACTTTTCCATGGTGGCTGGGGGCAGCAGGAGTGCCAGGAGTAGAGCACAAAACTCCGGTCCACCAGGTAAGTGGGAGGAGTGGGGGTGGGGAAAGGGTGCTAATGTCCTTGGGGCAGGGGGGAGGGAGGGATGGAGGGAGGCAACAGGGAGAGGCTTGTCACAATCAAGATGGTGCCACCCAGGGAATGGCAACGGGTGGCTGGAAAGAGTGGGTGGTATACACTGTATTCTCACTTGCTCTTCCAGCCACATGAATGGCTGAGTGCCCTTCCCTGGGAGCGAATATTATATCATGCTATCGAAATGTATGCAAAAGCACCAACATGCCATTGTGGTGGCCACAGGACATGGTGGACATGATGCCTTGTCAAAACATAGTAATTGGCTGAACAGCAGATGGAATAGCGGGCAGTACCTAATGTGAAATATTGAACTATTTATATTGCAGAAAATGTAGGGCAGGTGCTACTAACATTACAAATTCAGAAATGAAATCAAATTATACTTTCAAGATCTTCTTAAAGATTTCTGTTTGACTTTAATGTTAAATTCAACGTTTTCTATAGAGGGGAGTCTGAATTGCTCCTCAATCTGCTCTTCCACCTGCATCTTCCTGTTAATCGTCATGACAAAATCAAATTCTATCTTTATCCTGATGCCTTCATATTTGTAGGTTCCATGTTACGAAACACCAGTCAATACAGTTTGACCTTGCAACAGCTCACAAATAAGAGATGATTGTCCCTTTTCCTGTCTAATGCAACTAGGTGACTTTTCCAACCCATCAAAGCATTGATTAGCTCCAAAACTGTGACGTGCCCGTTTTCTATGAGTGCTCCAATTTTGCTTTTTTTATATTTGCCGTGCTTGAATAGAGGTGACTATATTCTGTAGTGAGTGTCCTCTGAGGCTCTAACTGCAATTGTGCTATCTGACCGCATGTGTGGGACTAACTCAAAGCCCTGCAAGAATGAACCAATGTATAGTCTGGTCTGGAACATAGCCAACACTGCAGAAACCTGGCCGCACTTCCCATACCCCTCAATTACCCCACACAAATCAGGGACATGTGAGGAGTGACCAGCGGAATTATCATTTTATCTATAGTCAGGTATCCGGCATGATCTTAAAAAAAGATCATTTCTGGGTATTTTGAGCATCATTATGGAAGTAATTCTGACCATCTTAAATACAATTAACATTAGTATTTAAATGATCCTTCCACTTATTTAATATATCCAGATCAGCAGTGTCCACTGCTGCTATAGGTGATACGTTTTAAGGATTCATGTGAAAACATTGTCTAATCGATTGATTTGTGATTTTGGATCATTATTTTTATATGCATCTGTGAAATGCATTTGAATTAATTCATTGTTAGCAATAGATCATTCCAAACGTCTTTGTAAATGAACATTTGACTGAGCCTTTTTTAAATCATTTTAATCCATTATTTGAATAATGTAATGAAGTTTATCAGCACTTCTATTTAAATGCATGTTGCATTAGGAAAGGTGTGTTGTGAAGCCTTGCTGGTAAGAATGGTGATTTGCAGGTGCTGAGGTATTTTATAACAGGTTCTTATCTATTTTATTTTATTTTGATAAAAGATTTTTGTAAAGCATGACAATGACACCAACTTGAACAGAGTATTGTACAAAACACAGTTATAAAAGAACACACAATTCATATAGTTCAACAGATGCCAATCACATGCAAAAATAAAAACACAATGAGGAAAAGATTAAACATAGCAATATTCACAACAATATTTCACAACCGGAGAAAGGATACAGATCTGAATTCTTCCCAAGAGAAATTGCCAACCGTTCCAACACGTAACTCCAGCTCCAGAAAAGGAGTGGCATGGATAAAGGACTATATATGAGACATTTAGTGGCAACTCTTATCTGGCAAATGTAACAACCCTCCCAAAGCCATGTGCACACAATTACATGATGGGCTAGATTAACATCAGGTTAATAATTCCCGTAATATGACTTCCACCCCTCAATCTGGGACAATAATCAAACTGTTTGATTTAAAAGTAAAATTTATTCAATTGCAGGTAATGTCCACCCATCAATGCAGAAGCAGTCAACACACATTACTGGTACATTGCAGGCTTTTCAGAAAACAGATATTATTGCACCTGTTGCCTGCATTTGTCTTGCCAATCAGCATAACAACATGAAATGCAGGAAGAATATCATGCATCTAAAAAAGCATCCAAACATAAAGTATGACACATTCTAAATAATGGGTTAAAAATACTTAACTTCACTTTCATCATGAGCAACAAATTATCAAATTATTTAAGTGAAATTTCATATTTCAAAAGTTAAGAAAAGAAATTTAAACTCAACTGTGGCAAACCACTGTTATCATATTTGGGGGAAGCCAGAATATGAAATATAAGCATGTCAACATGCTTATAAATACATGTACACTTATTTTCTCTGGTAGTTCAGAAAACAGGCGCAATTTAAAATTGGGCTTTAAAATGTAATCTTGTTCAACCAGAATAATTGAGAAATTGCTTTTAACATGATATTTTTCTTAGGTAAGCAAATGAAAGAAGATCACATTGAAATTGATGTAGCGTTCGAGTGGAGCAAGTACAACATGTAATTGATTTGAACCACTGGTTCCTTCAACGGGCGATTTCAAACAAAATTCTGCTGCATAAGACCCTCCCCAAGTTTCTAAAGACGAGGACACATGTTCTAATTTGCATTATTAGGTAGTTTCCGGACACCAGCCCTCTTAAATTCCTCTTTCCATCTGCAAAATCAATGATTTGATTTTGATTTGAATGTATAAAGCACATATTGCATGAATCCAAGCAGAATCTGCATCTGAGCACAGATGATCGTAAACAATGACAGAAATCGTTACAGATAATTTATACAAAAAGAAGTTGGAGAAGCCTCCGTCACCCCTAGGTGGCTGAACTGGATGTAATGACCACCATCAGACATTTCCCAGAGAATCAAAGAGACAGGTTAGGGCAGTAGGTCACAATTTTTGAGGATAGGTAGTGTTGGGGAGAAGTGGTCTTTCCCACCCCTCTCACTACTCCCGCATACACGGATCACACTTGTGCTGAAGGGGGCAGCGGTCCCCTCTTCACCCAACTGGAATCTGTGTTAATCACCTACTAATTACTAATAAGTAAAGCATGTACCCAAGCCTTATTGAAGTGCAAAGACTCCATTTTATGTGGTCCTCCAAATGCCATCTTTTACTAGGCCTGAAAATGATCTCTAAAAGCCTGTCTCTCCCTCTGCCCTGTGCCTCACACCACACGCCCAGGCCCCCACCCCACTGCCTCCTGCCAGCTTCGCACAAACCCTGTTCTCATGGAAGTTCAGCCATTCATTGTTGCAACCTTTAGTGCTGTCCCAGAACAGATGAGCTCACTGCGCCATGTGAGATCAGAACAAGCCCCCGCCTGAGTGCCCATCTATCTCCACTAAACTGCTTTTGCACCTTCTGATCCCCACCCTGCTAAGCTGTAGTCCTCCAGGCCAATGCCCCTCTGCTCTGTGGGATATAGAATTGGGTGATCCCCTATTTTTGTTGACGGGGGTTCAAATCTGTATACTGGGGAGAGTTATGATATAGTCAGAAAACAAGAACAGATTGACTACCTCTCTCTACACAGTCCCTTCTGCACAACAGGTTAAATTATCTGGATTTACTTTGTCATTGGGTAGATGGACCACCTAAATCAACTTTGGCATTTCTATATATCACACAGTTTTAATTGCAAAACAATTTCCTTTATTTATTCACCATAAAACCATTATAAAAAATATATAAACAAATTATCTATAATCATCATTTACCACTTGCATACAACATTGATTTTACATTTATGGGGTAATTGAATTTATTTTTCTTCAAACATAACCTTTGGTTAGTTATGCACAAGAGATCGGGAAAGACATATTAGATTCCCTTTGCGGTTGACATATGTTTTGGTCCTTACAACATGTACTACACCCTCTCCTGGGTTGTCACTTGATCAAATTATTGGGCCATCTTCAGGATGCAAGTAATTTATTCAAGAAGGCAAATTTCATTCCCTAGTGGTAGAATTAGTGATCTGTTGTCCATATAATATTACATGGGACTTCTGAGCTTTCATACTGGTGAATTAAGTTTGTGGCATCCAGTGTCTTTTTCATGTTTGCTTATTCTTTAGATGTGACTTTAAAGCTCAGCTCGCATATCTTTTGAGCATATATTCTTTCAATGCACCACTGTCTTTCCCGATCTCTTGTGCATAACTAACCAAAGGTTATGTTTGAAGAAAAACAAATTCAGTTACCCCATAAATGTAAAATCAATGTTGTATACAAGTGGTAAATGATGATTATAGATCATTTGTTGATACGTTTTTTATAATGGTTTTATGATGAATAAATAAAGGAAATTGTTTTGCAATTAAAGCTGTGTGATACATAGAAATGCCAAACTTGATTTAGGTGGTCCATCTACCCAATGTCAAAGTAGATCCAGATCATTTAACCTGTTGCCTCTGCTCTGTGATACAGATCACATTTGACCTCCCGTAGTGGGCAAACGAAAATACCCCAAGAGCCCTGACCCCAGAAACTCATATATTCTTTCTAATTCTAACACTTGTCTATTTGTATCATGAGGCATTAGGTAGATCAAAACTTCCAAGGTGGGCACCTGCGTCAGGGACTCTAGATTTATGGGAACTGGGGTGCAGAGGGTAGAATGTAGACCTACAACTTGTCTACAAACTCTGGGAAGCACCCACATTCCTACCAGACTTTATGATTGTCATTTGTCTCATGCTCTCAGATCCTGTTATTGTAAGTCAGTTAGTCAGGGAATGTATCATTTTTGCTGGCCCGACCTTCACCTCACAGATATGAGCCCAACTGACCCACGTGCTGCGGGAGTGATACCCAAGCAACAGTCAATCCTACGTGGTCAGTGCCTACACTGTCATACATTACTGACGACTCAACCCAATTGTATTGTAGAATTGTGTACTTGTAACATGATGTAATCAATGATGATTTTCTTTCTTACAATGTGCTGCCCGTGTAATGTTTGGCAGAGCGCTCTCTGGAAAGCCGAGTTCTTTGTGTGCACAATTTATCTTATATAAACTTTATTCTACTTGCAATCTATCTCCTGGTCTCATTCCCTTCTGGGGTGTGTCCATTATTCTGAGTTTTGGATATTGTGTCGGGGAATGGGCACCTTCAGAAGGGTGGTGCCAGGCTGTGGATACACTTGAAAACCAAGCAAAGGGTCTTAAGTAAGACCCTCTGCTGCACTGAAAGCCAGTGAAGATCCCTACAAAACTGTGAAACTGAATATTTCCTGGGTAATGAAAGACCAACTTAAGAGCAGAGTTGGTATTTTGGAATGCCCATCAATAGGGCATTACACTAATCCAGCCTTGAGCTGGCAAGTGCTCCCACAAGCATTCAGTGATCATTTTCTGCGATCAAAGCTAGTAGAGGCTTCAGCAACTTGAGTTGACCATACACTTATTTGAGAACCTGATTAACATGTAAGTTACAGTTAAGATCTGATTGCCAAATACATCCTATGTTATTCAGCTTTGGCTACATGAGACAATTTGTGCCAGATTTGCATGCTTTTTCTTTGAACATAATACGATCACTTTAAGTTTTAGAGCAGTTCAAATGCAATTTGTTTTCCAACATCCAGTTCTTTATTCTATCTGCACAGAGTAAAACTCCGTCTAATGCTTCCGCCGGTTGGTTTAGCCGGACATAGATTTGAGTGTCGTCTGCGTATGAGTAATATTGTACGTCAAATTGTTCAAAGATATTGAGGACCGGATGGATATAGACATTAAACAAAAGTGGGGACAGGGAGGAGGCCTGAGGAACCCCACAGATAACTGATACTGGGTCAGAAATATACAGACCCAACTTCACCTGCTGAAAGTGGTCATTTAGGAAAGAGAGAAACCAGGTCAGATCAATGTCAGACACATGGGCCACTGTGGAAGCCGGGTGATATATTTTTTTTATAGATCTGCTGGAACGCAGACTTGAGTTTGTGAGACATTTAGAAAAGATTGAATAATCTCCTTCAAAGCCAATGCATGTTGTTTAGCCAGATATGCTGGAATGGGATTGTAGGCAAAATTAGTTAGCTTAAAGGCATGGTCTAGTAAAAATGTGTATTGTCCCTACGGGTCGGCCATGTTTTTTTAAGCCTAAGTGGCTCGATTTTAGAAAACTTTCCTATGGACCTTACCCGAGTTTTCGTCCATTAAACGCTTGCGAAAACAAGCACCAGGGAGCTGCCATTTTCTGATAATCCTATCTTTTCCCCCCATCACCCTGGCTGACTTGCTTTTGCGGCACTAAATCAATTCCCCCGCCCCTGAGCCTGTCATCAGCAGACTCGTACCGCCCATTTCCCAACGCCAAAGCACGTCTCGTGTCAACATTCACTGCGCTTCAGCTAATGACGTGTCGCCATGGAAATGGCAGGACGCCTCTTTCCTCAATAAGTATAAACAGACCGTTTCACGACACACAGCAGCAGATTTTCGATTCCATTCCTCTCTCTGTGTTACTTTGAGTATTCTGTGACTCGTTTCGGTGCTCTGGTCAGCTACCTTCGCCGCTTGTAGCCCGTGTGAACAGATACCAGTACCACCGCTATAAATTATTTTAGTTTGTTTAACACACAATGGCTACAATAATGCCCTACATGTACGAGCCCGAGTATACCGAGGAGGAACTACTGGAAAGGGAAGCACGCAAAAACGATGGGGATTCGGACGGCAGTTGGCAGGACGAATCAACAGATGAAGAGCCTGGGCCTAGTCGAATGGACGGCGTCTCCACCTGGTGCACATGCAATCGGTGCGAGCTAATGCCAACTGAGGACGAGAACTGCTGCTGCCGAGAAAACTCGGGATGCCTGGCCTACATTTCGGAAGGCGAGCCACGACCGCAATGCATCACCGAGCTGCCAGACTTCAGGGCAGCCTGCCTCACACGGGCCGTGTTGAGAATAATGATGGTGCTTATGCACGAACTTCGCGCAACTGTTCGTCCTTGTAATCCGAGTAACAAGTAAGTATACTCTGCTTGTCATGCCACTCCTATTTCATGTTCTTCTACTATATCCAAAATTACATCGACATATCATTGTAATGCATGTAAGTCGTTAAATAGTGTGCATTGTCTAGATAGCATTTGTCCGTGCAGAATGCCATTAGTTACAAGAATTGTCATTGACAACAAACGTTTATTAAACTTATCTTGGTCATTTAAAAACAGTTTGTTTCATTCCTTTTCACAGGTGGTACAGGCTGGTGGCCTATCTTTCCTTTACATGGTGGCCCCACGGGAGGCTTGGGCACCGCGTTCGAAGAGTGATACCCGCCTGTGCCGTTCGTGCCATTAGAGAAACGTTCCCGAGTGACAGCGGTCAGTACAGGGGATTTTCTCTCGCTGTGCTGCAACCTGAACTGTACAATGTTTAAAGTCTTGTATTTTTGTGTCATCAAAATAAGATACAAAATAAAACACCACATATATTTTAACAACGGTTGTTTCGATTTTTTAAATGAATCAAGTGTGTCTCCATTCAAGGATGGACGTCAGACATCTGTGCTCCGAATGGGTGAAGGTCTGGTCGCTGTGAAGCAGGGTGGTCAATATCTATCTAAGCTAACATAACATATTCTCGATAATGCATGCACTAAATAACACTTGTTCAAAGTCTTTCAGTTGGTTATGTCTCTATAAAAGTCACACATATGTCTATACTAACAATTACCATTGGATTATACAGGCCTTGGGTCTTGACCACTATAATACACTGGTTGAAGTGTGGGTCTGTGCTCACAAGAATCTCCGGTATGTGGCATTTGTTATTGATAAGCAACGATATACTATCATTGATTTAAAGACGATATACTATATATTGATATAAAGGCGGTTCGCGCCAGTGGATGCGCGCTGGCATGGGGGGCTGTCAGGGGCGCGAAAGGCCAAGGTGCCAAACTACATGTACACTTCAAAAGGTATCCCACGCCAAGGGGCCATCGGTCACATGGCCTCCTCAGACCCCGTGTCTCCAGCCAGGCCTCCCCTTGAAGCAGGCCGCCCCCCTGCAATCCACATAAGTGTGTCTCCATTCAGCAGTCTTCCTGTGCCTTATCTGGACGCCCCAGGCCCATCCATCCCACCCCCCTGTATCAAAGGCGGTTCGCGCCGGTGGATGCGCGCTGGCATGGGGGACTGTCAGGGGCGCGAAAGGCCAAGGTGCCAAACTACATGTACACTTCAAAAGGTATCCCACGCCAAGGGGCCATCGGTCACATGGCCTCCTCAGACCCCGTGTCTCCAGCCAGGCCTCCCCTTGAAGCAGGCCGTCCCCCTAAAACCACGACATACATACGTCATTCATTCACAAACACACCCCTGTTTCTAATACTTTATAAACCACTTGATATGTCTCATGAGAACATCTTTGTGCTTTGCAAGTCAACTCCTGAACGTGTTACCTGGCAACCACTGAGATCTACGCTAATCTGCTCGTCGTCGTGCTATCCGTGTACATCTGTGACCACTTAGAGCAAACCCATCAGTGTGCTACCTGTGGCCACCCACCTATTCTCCTGCAACATACTGCTCTGCTTGCTGAATCCAACTGTTTGTTGGTCAAGGTAAGGCCATGTATCCTAGTTATATTTCGCAGATTTTTAAATTTCTATCTATTTGCGAGTTGAGTATACAATAGTGCTAGGTTCATTGGTCTCATTGCTATTGACTTGAGTTTCCATTGCTATGCTATCAATAGATCTATTTATTTTCATCTGTGTCTATTGTCATCGAATTGCACCCTTCGGGGGTCCAGTCTATAATGTAAGCATGTTTCCTTCTCGTACAATACAGAACATCCAAGGGATGAGTCACATGTTCAGTTTTAAGTCACATCATTTATACATTTCTGCAACTTATGCAAATACTAAGCCGCACATAATGAACTGGTATAGTTCCTGCGACCAAAACAAACCTTGCATTGATCATTGTGTGATTCATTTACTTTTGTATCAAATCTTTATTCTTGAAGATTGTATAATAATGTCGATATTTACTTTTCAGATTTATCAACAATGCCTGCCTGTTCGATTAGCGGTTGCCCTTCGAAGACCCATGCTAAATCTGAAGGCACTACAATGCATGTATTCCCGAAAACTGTTGAGCGAATAAGAGAATGGGTCAGACATTGCGGATAGTCACTGGATGAGCTGGAAAGTAGAGTCCAACAAGTCTTACAGGACAAGAGGGGTGATCGAGACCGCATCTGCAGCCGGCACTTTTCCTTGGACATGTACACAACATCTTGGGTAACAAAGAAGAATAAACGGCGAACGACACGGAAATTGCTCGAAAACACTATTCCCACTCTATTCGTCCACATTCCGCCACCGGTGAGTCAAGTGTCCGGATTTAGCTTAAGGCGTTGCGGTAGTGTGTAGGTATCCGAACGGATTAATTGATATTGTAGGTGTTCTATCCCTTGTAATAATTTCGATATTGATATGAGTGTATAGTTTTTTGAATAATGACATTTACCAATATATTCTTTTTCGATTTCATAACCCACAAACGTAATGTATATATATGGGAACAGGGAACTGTGCTGTATTGAGCATTTTACAAGTATTCTGTCGCCTTACATGGCTATTTTTAATATTGGCATTTCATTATCAATCATTAATTTACCTTTACAAATTCTTGACTATCCCTTGAATCTTAAGCAAGAACATTCTACATCCTTGACGTGGTCGCAGTTATCAACCACTTCTAGCGCGTATCAGGTAATCTTACTAGTCTAATCCGCTACAGACTTGTTTTATGCATGTCAAGTAATATTTTTATTTTATCGTGTAATCTTTTTACCGAATGTTTGGTTAGTGCTTTCCAATTGATATACACCTTAGTTATCGTCCACTGGTGTTTGTTTTCAGTTATAATTAGTGTTAGCCATACTAATGCAAGTACTGTCTTTCAGGGAGATGCTGAAGTGTCCGCCACATCTACAACATTTCTAGATGTTCTTCAACAGCAGGAGGTATGGATACTGACAGCTCCATCGAGTGTCATCATCAGAGCTGGAATTCTTGTCGTTTGATTGTTCTACACAATGTTTCATTCGTGGTTAGCCGTTGATATGTACCTGTGCTGTCGACCCCAGGTGTGTGTTATGTTTTCACTATTGTAATCCTCACTAATGCAAGTACTATGTTTCAGGCAGTTAATGGAGCGTCAACCCCTGCACTTGATGCAAAGCCTGAAATTCAAGTAAATCCAGGGGAAGTGGAAGCGGGACCATGCGTATACGAATCGGCGCAACAGCTTTGGGAAGTGCGCACTACATTTGCAACATCCATAGATATTCTTCAGCAGCACGAGGTATGGATAATGACAGCTCCATCATGCGTGATCATATAACGTGATTCCATTTGTTATACTTTCTTCCCTATTAACGCAAGTGCTGTGTTTCAGGGAGACGACAAAGCTTCCACTACAATCACAACATCCAATTTAGATGATGCAGATGTAAATAAATCGGAGAAATAAGTCGATGAAATGTGATCATATTTAGATTTTCCTTGATTCTTTTGGACAATGCATCATTTGGGTTATCTCTTTATATGTACCTGTGCGTTCGACCCCAAGTGTGTGTTATGTTTCCAATATTGAAAACCATACTAATCCAAGTACTGTGTTTCAGGGAGACGACGGAGCTTCCACCACAATCACAACATCTCATTTAGATGATGCAGATGTAAAGGAATCGTTGAAATAAGTCGATGAAATGTGATCATATTTGGATTTTCCTTGATTCTTTTGGACAATGCATCATTTGTGGTTATCTCTTTATATGTACCTGTGCCGTCGACCCCAAGTGTGTGTTGTGTTTCCAATATTGAAAAGCATACTAATGCAAGTACTGTGTTTCAGGGAGATGCGGATGCCTCCTCTCCAATACAACCATTCATGGCAGTCCATGCAGAGCCAGAGGTATGGATACTGACAGTTCCATCGAAATAGATCATCACTGGTCGAATACTTGTCATTTGATTGTTGCACACCATGTTTAAATCGTGTTTGGCTATTGAGATGTACCTGTGTGTTCGTCCTCACGTGTGTTTTATGCTAACAATATTTTGATACATAGTAATGAAAGTACTATGTTTCAGGGAGACGATGGAGCCTCATTCCGTGCTGTCTATGCGGATACAGAAAATATAGTCGTTGCAGCGCAAGAGGAAGGGAGGACATGCGGAAACGAATCGGAGCTACAGTGTGCAGATGTTGAAGGTCGAGTCAAAAAAGTTGCAAAGAAAAAAAACAAAAAAGGTTAGTTACAAACAGTTCATAACTTTAAAAAAATGTTTGTGCTGGGGACTATTTTATGTTTTTTTCCAGTCAATTCTACTACACTCAATCTTGTGTTTAAACTGAACATCCCTTATCCAATCTCTCCTCCAGTTACCCGTGGGTGTCAGAACTATACACACACAGACAGTGAAGCGAATGAGAGATGTGGCTTGCCAGACCTTGTACACTATGGAGGAACTATTAATTGAGGCGAGGCGTGTTCAGGCTCGAGATGCTCATGTCCAATGGCCAGAACATGAATTAACTGTGTTTGGAGACTACAGCAAAGTTCTGTTGCACCATAGCTACAGTGCGACCGCACCACCACAAGAAGATGTTATTGAATGTATTGAAGATAGCTCTGAAGTAGTTGCAGATCAATTTATACAATCTACACCCGCCAAAAATTTGCCACCAAAAAACCTGTCGACATTGTTGTGCTCTCCCATCAATGTTGAAGTAATAGATGTCGAAATGACAGAGAATGAACCAGCCGCAGCATCCATAGATGCATCAGAACTTGATATCAGCGATATTACTTTCCAATGTGTTGAAATCTCCACAACGTCACAGGCCGAAACAACGTTGACGCAGGATGACAGTCTAATGAAAGAGAGCAAATACAGTGTATTCGACAGATGTTTGATGGAAATTATAAGTATGCTGAAATGTGTGCATTCCATTAGAGGGAAAGTATATGGGAAGCCATTGATTAATGTGACTCGTCAAATAAAAGGCAGTAACGTCAAAATAAATGCCGCCTGTAGATTAAATCATAGGTTCTCATGGTCTGCACAACCGATGCTGGGGAAACTGCCAGCAGGCAATCTACTGTGTGCAGCTGCATCACTTTTTAGTGGCTCCAGTTTTAGAAAGTTAGAGGCTTTCTTTCAGTTTGTGGGACTCCATTTCATTTCTAAAGCGCTGTACTACATATACCAACGTGATTATCTGTTTCCGGCCATTAGTGATGCTTGGAAAATTGAACAATTGTCTCTAGCAAGTACATTCGAAGGCAAACGATTCAGGCTAGCCAGCGATGGACAGTGCGACAGCCCTGGATTTTCTGCCAAGTACTGCACCTACCACTTTCAGGACATCGATAGTAAGAAAATTCTGAGTTCGGTGGTCGTGCAGGTAACACAATGTACATCGTCAGTGGCCATGGAGAAACTAGGGTTTATAAAATCAGTGGAATATCTACAATCAAGGGGAATGCACACCGACCTCATAGCCACGGATAGACACGTTTCAACTGCCAAGACAATGAGAGAGCAGTTCCCACATATTAAACATCAATTTGACGTATGGCATCTTGCTAAATCAATCAATAAGAAAATCTCGGCTGCAGGGAAAAAAAAAAGTTTTGAAAGTATTTTGCAGTGGTCACATTCTATCACCAACCATCTTTGGTGGAGCTCAAAAACTTGTGAGGGGCCAGTGGAAATACAACTTGAAAAATGGCGGTCACTGATGCACCACTGTACCAACGTTCACCGCTGGACAGCAAATTAACATTTCCACCAATGTGAACATGGTCCTTTGTCCCCAGAGGAGGCAAGGAAGAAGAAGTGGTTGATTCCATCTTCACCGACACACAAAGCCATTGAGAAGATTGTTTTCGACAAAACTCTATCAAGAGATTTGAGAGGACTGACAGAATTCTGTCACACAGGAGATTTGGAGGTGCT
Organism: Ambystoma mexicanum; assembly: GCF_040938575.1. Classification (NCBI taxonomy): domain Eukaryota; kingdom Metazoa; phylum Chordata; class Amphibia; order Caudata; family Ambystomatidae; genus Ambystoma; species Ambystoma mexicanum. The sequence goes on from NC_090921.1 coordinate 655,782,206, forward strand.
CCACAATATGTGCCTAAAGTACAGGCCAAAGCGCTTGCATGTTAGCTTTCGGGGCATGAAACATCGCACTCTACTAGCGGTCTTGGCCCATAACAGCAATGTCGGATGTGAAAAATCTAGGACTAGGGGTAAAGTAAGGATGCCTCGCTACACTAAGGTGTTTTCAAAACGAAGTAAGCAATGGGTGATCAAACCAGTCTATGATGAAATGCAGTTCGACTTTGTGAAAGGCCTTATTGTTGCTGTGTTAGAGAAGCACAGATATGGAATTTTGGACGTTTCTGTGCAGAGCAGTGATCCATTGCCACCGAACATTGCGACTGTGCCATGCCCACCCGAAGCACAGCTGATTGTGAAGTACAAATCCCGGTTTAAATAATTGCAATACGATTGTCTTTTTGTAAATAAATGTTATTGTACAGTGTACCTTTAAACCTAACCCCTACCTTCACCATCATGAGTGGCGAACAAGCTGGGTGTCATCTTTGAATTCTCTCTATTCACCTCACATATGTGTATGTATATATTTTTCTCATGTAAATGCTGCGCACTGTTAACGGAGGGGAGGCTTGCGTATTGCAAATAATAAAACAAACAAACAAACAATAAATCTCACTTTTAACTCAACTCCTGTGGTACTTTATACTTTCCCTAACCTTCCGCCAAAAATTAAATGTCTCAATTTTGGCTGCAAAGCTCGCAGACAACGGGGACAAAATTGGGGCACTTAGAACGCGCCAGCCAAGCGGGCCGTGGCATTTGGGAGAGAAGCCAGTTCGCATTTGCACATTGAGGCACACTACATAGACGGATTCTAAGTTCTCACAGATGCCTATACTTCGTGATGTTGCAAATAAAGAATGCGAAGGACAGCGCCCAGATGAGGCCCACAAGTCGCACTGGAAGTATAAAGGTCTATTGTTTTTTGACCTTGAGACAGGGACCATGCCGAAAGAACTACATTTGAAGGGAGTGCGCAATAACGTAAGAGACGATAAGGCAGAAAATTCAGAAACTAGACCGAGTTTCATTTTAGTTCAGTATATGAAAAATCGTTGTCAAGAGCACGGTCCGTTTTACAGACTGCATTACGAAGAGACACAATGTTAATTTCAAATATAATGTAAGTAAATCTTTACACGCTTTTATACCGGAATGAAGATTTAATGAATGGATGCATGAATAAATGAATGAATGAAGGAAAAGCAAGTAAAACATGTTCGTAGTGGGCACATGGGCATGCAGGTCCACTGGTCTCACTGATCTCGGTCCTTGGCCCAGCCACTTTTCCCTGCACTGCCTACCTGCACTACGGGACTGGCTCTGTATCCTTCAGCCCCTTCTCCCGGCATTTACCTTGCACTTGCCACCAGCTGGCCCTATTATTTAATTTGTATTCAACTAACCATGTACAGCCCTTCCCCATGTGCGATCAGAAAGACACCTGGCCTAGTAGGATCGATGTCTGTCTGCCCTTGTTCCCCACCTGCCTCGTCACGCCTAGAAACACTTGAGTATAGGCGCGTTTCAAATGCCATATCATATATCATATCATTCCTCACGCATGTAGACTAACTGTCGTTTATCATTGTGTGTTGGCCTCGATTTATTTCATTACTTTTCGCATTGATTTTAGAGCCGAACATACTCCATTGAACTATCCTTGCAAGCAAATAGTTTCTGATCGGCTGTAATAAATAAAATAAGTAATATTAATGAAGATCGGCTGGCGAGACTAATTATCATTTTTTTGTTTTCATAACAGGTATTTGCTCCCCTTCTGCTACTGCCATCGGTTTGAGACACCAGCAGATGGCTTTTACAGTGGACTCCTGCAGCTTTGTGTGACTAACTGGAGCACACTGACAATTTTATGGGACGATCGTCAAGGGCCCACATGCCCTTACGCTGTACTAGTGGCTAGAAGCAACATATCAACCTTTACGATGGACTAGTGCCTAGTTGATGGAACAGCCTTGCGGTTCACCGTGCTTCCAAAGTGCTTCTTTTAACGAAAAGCAACACCCTGTGTACCATGACAGATACAGATAAAATAAAATAAATGGCTTTCGGCGTTCATATGGCAATTGCTGAATATTCTCTAAACATTTAATGTAAAATAAATGTACTTTACCAAATGTACCGTGTTGCTGTTTGATTTTAAAGTAAAGCTTCATATTCCGAATTGTGGCGCGCTGTGTTGTGAGATGGCCTGTGTTGGTTTCCGAGTTCTGTGTGGAGTCGCGTAGAAGACGACTGGGTGCGTTTGCCTACGCAGCACAGTAACGTCACGGAGAGAGGCGGGGAATATGAATGTTTTGATAATGTCAGGCTCAGGGGCGGGGGAATTGATTTAGTGCCGCAAAAGCAGGTCAGCCAGGGCGATCGGGGAAAAGATAGGATTATCAGAAAATGGCGGCTCCCTGGTGCTTGTTTTCGCGTGCGTTTAATGGACGAAAACTCGGGTAAGGTCCATAGGAAAGTTTTCTAAAATCGAGCCACTTAGGCTTAAAAAAACATGCCAACCCGTAGGGACAATAAAATGTTTTACTAGACCATGCCTTTAAGTTTGCAGATAAGATTTGCAATAGTATCTGAGGCCACCATAGTAAATGTAAAACTTGGTAGGGTTGACTCTGACTCAGATTTTCTCCCCTTTTGTAGAAGGAGCCTGTTCAGAAATTAACTGCAGATCAATATTTGTCCTAATCATGCTTATTTTTTCCAAGACGTAGGTATTAAATTCATTAGCCAGTGTGGGAGACTTGGGTAATCTAGGAATAGTGCATGTGGGACAGGTACAATTTTGGATGTCTGCAAACAGTGCATTGGATTGATTTTCAGACAGATTAATTTGCTTCTGTAAGCAAAGAGATTTGGCTAAACTGATTTCATTTTTATAGGCTTTCAGTGCAAATTTAGCCATCAGACAGTCCTTGGTATTCCTGGTTTTTTGCCATTTATTTTCTTTCCTTCAATAGATTTTCTGAAGGGATTTTAATAGATCATTATTCCATTTATAGTTTTTTCTCTTAAAGCTTTTGTAGCATTTCAGGGGAGCAATTAGGGCACAATTTCTTTGCAAGGATGACATATAGGTCTGATATAATGTGGTACAGTTGGAATCAGAGTACATCAGAGTCAGGTCACCTAATAATTTGTGGCTAGTGATAAGATCAAGGTCTTTTTTATGATGTGAAAGTTGTTTAATACTATTTAGGGTAGTCTCAGAAATAACATAGTTAGCCTGACTGGTGAAACTCCCCATAAAGTGGTCTGACCAACTAACTGAGGTGTCTCCATGGTTTTGGGGAATTATACCTCTGAATATAACCAGGTTTAAACAGTGACCACCCAGATGGGTCACTGAGTCAGACAGAAATTGAAGACCATGTGAAGACAGGATGTCTTTAAGATGGATACAGTCTGGGTCATGGGGCTTCTTGCACCGTATTTTATAATCGCCCAGAATGATCATGTTTCTATAGCAAAGCGCTTGCCAACCAAGATACGCATCCAATGCATTTTTTTAAAAAATTTTGGCAGAGTCAGGAGATCTATAGCAAAGTACGAGATGACATGAGTTATTAGAGATAGACGATATGTATAAGCCAACATCTGGAATGTCATATCCCGGTTCAATGTCTGAACATTGAGAAGCTCCAAGGAAGATCTTGAAATAATTCCTCCCCCCTTGTGGGATTCACTCTTAACCCACTTCATGGGAAAACCATGTGGGACCAATAAATGGAAGTGTGCTATTGAACCATAGGTAAACCCAGATTCAGTGGCCTAGAGGAATATGCAATTTTAAAGTGGAGATAAGTTCATTGATGCATTTTTAATCGCTGATCATGCATAATTAGAGCAGCTTGCAGTGGGGGTGTCACGCCGCGGGGAAACTGGCGGCTTTGGAAGAAGTGGAAGCTGCGACCGCCATAGCGGATTCCATTACGTTTTTTGTTTTGAGCTTGCGGTGCAGGTCTAGTCGTCGTTGCGACGTACCTGAACCGGTATTTAATCCTTTCCACTTCCGGGTTCAGGTGCGTTGCAACGTACAGTGTTTCGTCCTGTTCCTGCGCCGCTGCTACTTTTCGAAGTTATTACCTTTTCCCTTCCGCTTCATTAGTTTCTTTCCCTCTTCCAGTCCTTTCGCTCCTTACCTGCTCCGGTAATTTCTTCTCGCCTTCTTTCTCTCTCTCCCTTGTTCTATTCCGTTCCAATCTATTTCCTTCCCCCCCTTCCGCCTTGATCTTTTCCGTCTATTCTTTTCCCGTCTTTTCTTGTTTTCCTCCTGTGTTCTTTCTCCTCGCTGTTCCTCCAGTTACCCCCCTCTGGCCTCTCTGTGAATTCCCGGATTCCGACCTCTGTCTGTTTTCAAGGATTGCCTCGTCCAGCCCTTTTCTGCTAAGTCTGCTGATGATTACTGTGTACCGACCTCTGTCTGCCAATTGGATTGCCTCGCCTCATCCTCTACAGTCTACTATTTAAGAACTTTCATCGTTCTGGTTCGTTCCCGATTCCTCCTTCTACTGCATCCTCAGGAGAGTCCATTACATCACTACGCTTGAAGATCTTATCCTCCGGGGTTTTTTGTGCCTTTGGCTTTTTCCCCTTTGTACAGCGACTGAGGAGGGCTGCCACAGATCACCCAAAGGGTGTCACTGTGGCGTCCTACCTTGGTCGCCCCTCTCTTCAAAAAAAACAAGGAGGGAAGGCTCGAACTAAGGACAATCCAACGCTAACTCAACGTCGGAGATTTCAAGGTGAGGAGGAAGGGGAGGAAGGGGAGTCTCAGGAGGAAGAGGAGATTACCGACCTTCCTGACAGGGGGGTAGCGGTATGCCATTGTGTCATAGATTTATTACAATGAAATGGGAGTAGAGGAGCACTCAGCGTTGAACAAAGCTTAAATGAAGTCAATAGAGGTTAGTTGAATTAAACAGTGTCTCAGGTGCTCCTGTGTGGATGTTGGCTACAAGATCAATGTTGAATAGCAGAAATGGGGAGTTCTTCCTAAATTAGGAAACAACAACAGGGCACACTATAAGCTAACAATGTGCATATATATTTGGTACCAATGGTAACTAATATTCAAGTGAATAGTTTTAATAAAGCATCATTGATAAGACAAGGTCAATAATAACATAATACATACACTTTCAGTGTGGTACATTCAATTTGAATACATTCAGATGAACAAAGCAAAAGTTTTTGTGTGAAAAAAGTATTCAATTAAAGAATGTTTTGGCATAAATCAAACTAGATTAAATGATCTTGTGATAATAAAGCACTACTATCTATTTCAAGGAGCCCCAAGTGCTGCACTCGATCTGTATAGTTGAGTACAACTCCTTGTTTGTGTACACTACGCGTTTCAGGCTATTGAACCCTTCATCGGGTGTGAGTAGTAGGTAGTTTTCTGCAAAATAAGTAAATAAAAGCTAAGTCAGAGTGACTTTAGTCTTATTGATTTGATAATTTAAGAAACTCCGAAATAACAAAGTTCTGCTGACCTTAGTGTTCAGTATGCTTTCAAAGGAATGGAAAGAGCAATCCAAGCAAGTAAACCATCAAAGGTAAGTCATTCAGTCGTCACTTATGTAGAAACTAAGGGGGAATAAATATAAGCCAAATGTCTGAAAATCAAATTCACTGGTGGGTGGCCAGACACGGGACCAGTCACCAAAAATTTGCACTGGGTCCCATGTCAGGACCACCAATTAATTGTTTTCCCTGAGCTAGGTCAACAGACGATTGCAAAGATAAATGAGCTTACCAATAAGCTCATATAAATTGATTAGACTTGTGGAAGTTGGTTAAACTTGTGGACAGGTGTGTGAGACACCTATAGGGCCAGGCATTCTCTGGCTAATGTTTTCTATAGGGCAAGAGAAAAAGGTGGATAAGTGTCATAGTTGAACATCATATTTAAACGTGGAGAGCAATGTAACATTGAACCTTATTGAAAATATGCTTACTGAAGATGGTGTAGCTAGTATATGGTTGTTCTGGATGCGTTGAACCGGTTATAAATTTAACGGCATGGGTGCTTTCAAGCATATTCACTCCAGCGCACATTGAAAGGGTCCACGTGTGCTGTTGGACAAAAGGTAGATGCCGTTTGGTCAGCTATTAAGAAGTAAAGTGTGTTTTAATTCGCACTGAGAAGCAATCGCTTTTGAGTAATCAAAGGAGGATTACACATGTGTCACAAAAAGAAGTTCTATTGTGAGTCGAGAGAAACTCATTCTGGGCCCATTTTCCATACAGAACCCACCAGCATCAGGGTTGCCTAGGCAACCAATGGCCATTCTCTACAAACGTCGCTCGACTCGCAATAGTGCTGACAGCCATTTAGAGCTTCTTTTTGTGACACGTGAGTAATCCCCCTTTTTTTACTCAAAAGTGATTGCTTCTCAGTGATGGCTGGCTTTAGGGCAAAAGCTAAGATCTTGGGCTCAGTGCATGTAGAGTGCCTGGGAAAGACACCTAGTCCGTGACTTCACTACCGTAGTCTCTTAATCAGGCTCAACAACCTCATGCAAGCCTCTTGCTGCCTCTCTACAGAGCAGAATCGGCTGATTCTGTCCAGGTACCTAAATGGTGGTGTGAGGCTCAGAAATCCTCCATAGTTGGGGACTACTTCGAAAAGGATGTCTCGAATGGCAATCCAGGTGGGTTTGGCGAAGCATATTTAGTACCCGGGTTGGAGAAGGCAATCCGAACCATGCACTGGTGGGAAAATCAAATGTGAGGTCCAAATGCAACTGGCTGAGACAAGACTCTCGAGATGTTTTGATGAATTGTTGAACAATGGCATTGTCAGGGTTACAATCCTTGGACTTTAAACAGTCTTGGGACTTCAATACAGAAACCTTAAAACCCTAGAGTCGCCTTCTATACTTCCCAAGCTAGGGAAGTATATAACATTATGTACAGAAACAGTGTTCCCTGCAAGATAATTTGGTGTCGAGGTCAAAGCATCCTTAAATTCAGTCAGAAGTCAGGATTCCGTCAGAATGGACCTGTCTCTTTCACAGAGACTGCCAAGGAAAAAGGTCTCTCTCCCTTCTCTAATAAGTATCTCCAGCCTATGAAAAGAGACAAAGAGCTTTGAACAGCTCCATAAGGAATCAGTGGTGCCTAGGATTATCAAGAGGAAAAAGGAGTCAAAGGTTACACGTGCCATTAATGCACAGGTGGTCACCCTGTATTCACAGTAGTGCTATATCAACATATATACTAGCTCATAAAACGATCACCAAGTATACCCCCCTTGTACAGACAATCTGTCCTCGATCACCTTTTAAACTCACCTTTCTAAATCCCTGAAGCTGCTCTCCAATCCTTAACCAACATCGTCTTTTCCAGATTCAAAGTCCTGACGACAGTTCAGTGTCTAAAGCAGCAGTGATCATCTATGCAGCCCCTGCATTTCTCTCCGATTTTCAATGAACCAGAAACACCTAAACCCTGTGTGTCGACAATGTTTGCGTATTGCTACCTTTGCAGCAATACATGAAATAACAGTCACCTACTATCTATTAACCCACGTATATGCATATTCAGTTTGGATTTTATGTTTTGCATACCCTACGTGCCCAATAAGGCACATGTCTTCAAATTTTTTTTTAAAAAAAAGTATGTTTTATGTATGAAATTAAAATGTCTGTTTTGTTTTCAAATATTTCTATACTTGGTGATCTTTTTATGAGCTAGTATATATGTTGATCTAGCCCTACTGCTAATACAGGGTGACCACCGGTGTGCTAATGGTAAGGGTAGCCTTTGACTCCTTTTTCCTCTTGATAATCCTGTTCAACCCTCTGGAGTCAGGCCCCCATACAAAAAAGAGGGTTCCTGCCCTTATCTCACGCATAGCAACTGCCTAGCCGGGAAAATGCCCACCCTCTACTACTGCAGTTCCAAGAGGCCTACATCTAGAGGCAGGTCATGATAGCCAGAGTCATGACCAAAATGGTGAGATGTTTCTAACCTGAATCACAGCCCCAATTCTGCACTAGCTCCACCCATGTCATGCCCTTTGAAGAAGACAGGCTTCTGTCACTACTATTTGCATTCCCCTTATAATGGCAATTACTCAGACAGGCCTAAGAAATCTGCCCATCCCCGTATGGGTGAGTCATTATAATCAATCTTACCATCTATCAATATATCAATCTAATATCACTCTAACAAAACATTTCATGGGTGGGACAAAATAATATGCATTTATTCTGGGACAAGAGGAAGTTATTCAAGCAAATGTCTATTTCATCTGATCAGCCAATGGGTCGGTAGGCAAAATAGTGGTAACCTTTAACAATATATTCAGAGTTGGCCCTAACTTTCAATCTATACACCCACCATAGTACTCTGCCTTGGTAGACTACTGACCCTGCCACACGGTTTGGGAGGACTGTATAAATGCCAATGGAAGGAAATGGGACTGGGTGAATTGTGATAAACGCACGTGGCTGTTGTGGTGAATTAAAGCCTAAGTGGACTATATTAAATAATACCAAACGTCTGCCAACTATCTCTTTTCGCAGTGTTTTGAGGAGACAACAGACAGCTGTATTATGTTACCCATTTTCCCTATTACCTTTGGACTCGTGAATCTTAAAAGGAGTTAACATGAAGAATATTTTAAATTTTTCGTTTACACATTTGAACATGTATAACATTTTGATCTGAAAAACGGCCAATTCGCCTTTCAGCTTGTGCCGTATCTTTAGACTGCGCACATCAAAAATAAAGACACACTCAGTATATGGATGCAAGTGTTCATGTAATGTAATGAGTGAGAGGCAAATCATGTAAGTGAGGACCACTCACATTACATTTTAGCAATAGAGCATATGTCGAATATGTGGCCAAACTGAAAGAAGCGGGAAGCTCCTACCATGCCTCCCATTGACTGCCCTGCATATGATCAAAGAACTGCAGGCAGTAGGGAAGCACATTATTAGAGTCACACTTGACCTAACCCATTGGGAACGTCCTGGACTTAAACTGCCCTTTATATTGAGTGCAGTGGCGGCTCCTTATGTAAGGCGTGGGGGCGTCACCCCCACAACCCCTGGAGTGCAGAGTGAAAAGAATCTGTTTGTGCACTGTATAACAACAGCTTCTATTTATTTAAACATTCTGCGTGGCAGAAACATGTAGTCATTCATAAATAATGGTATTCCCTCGTCTCGCTCCGCTCGTGTGGCTGGCTGGGCCTGAACACAGGGGTGCATCCCATTTAGCTGAGTTTCCTTTTGTTTATACTGCATGGAGCTCATAGCTCCACACATTGTACACAGCACTTACTAATAGCAGCTTAAGTAGGAACCTAGCGGGGTGCAAGAGCAGTGGCCCTGGCCCAGCCAGTATAAATCTATAGTCTATGCGAAAACAGCGCAGTAATCAGAGTGTCACTGTCTCTGCATAGAAACAAGAATCTACAGTTTCATTGGCTATTTAACAGCCAATTAAATGTATTATTGTCACGAGTGTGGGGTGGGTGATGGGCACAGCGCGACTTGTTGCCGAGCCCAGTGCATGGTTGAGACTTCCTCCTCCTCTAAGAGCAGAGCCTGCCTGAGCCAACCCAGCAGCCTGCCAGCCATGTGTGGTGCGTGCCGCGGCCTAGTAGCCCTTGCCATTAGATTGTGACCCTGGACCTGGCCCACCCCCGACCTGAATCTGACAGTCCAATCGACGGTTGACTCCCACTAAGGTAAGTGATGTGTGTCTGGGGGGATTAGGATGAGCAGGCTGCCACCACTAGGGTTGTGTGGGTGAGACTTACTGCTTCAGGTTACACGTGTAAGCCAGGCCAGCGTGAGACAGACATTAAAGGAATAGTTCACTCTAAAATAGTATTGGCTAAAAAGATGGCCCATAATCACAAATATATATAAAAAGTATTTTTAAACCAAGTTCCGATGTAAAGGTTTGAGCAAATGAGGCTCAAAAACAAAAATTTCAAGCACTAGGAGACATCCATCTTGTGACATGGATGAGCCTCCTGTGCTTGTGTTAAGCTCTGCCCTTGCAGCACTAATGAAGCAAAAGCCAGCCAGCTATAATAAAGAAAAGCTCCCAGCAGGTGGCTTTTGCTTCATTATTGCCGGAGAGCAGAAAATGCAGGCAGGAAGCTTGCATGTGGGTAAGTACTTATTATAATTTCTTTCTTAACAAATCACAGCAATTATAAATACAACCGCGTTGTATTTATGACTGCAGCAGCTTTCACTTTGAGACTCCCTTGCTCCCCCACGGAGACTCAAAGCTGAAGCCACTGCAATCATAAATACAACTTTGTTGTATTTATGATTTCCGTGGTTTTCTAACCGCAGCAATCATAAATACAACAATGTTGTATTTATAATTGCTGCGACTTTTCTTGTATGCAAATCAAGGCAATTATGAATTCTTCGCCGGCATCCGCGCAAGGGAAACTAGAAAAGGAAGTAGCAGCAATTATGAAAACTCTGCTGCAGCCGGCGAAGTATTTATAATTGCTCTGCCTTTCATTTTACTTTTTCTGTGCTTCCCTGGGCTTGGAGAGCACAGAAAACATAAAATGAAAGTGAAGGCAGCCTCCTCTCAATGTTAATCTCTGCTCTGGCTGCAGTAAGCAAAAGCTCCCAGTAGGGGAGCACTTAAAACGTGGCTCTTTCAACCATACCTGTAAGATTAATAAAAATCCTGCTCTCCTGCCAGCTACAGTACTGCGCTACTATATAAAATGCTAAGCCCAATGCTGCAACCCTACTATTTTAAAGCTCACCACTGCTTTCGAGCTACGTTTGTACTATAACTAATAAAATCAAAAGTAATAAAATAGTTATAAATGTGAGATGGGGTTACTCACTGATAACCCAGTAGTAATGTGAAGATTGACCCCATAAGAATTGTGCATGTAGCAATGCAGCTTTGAGGCCACCTGTGCATTACGTGGATGCACCCACTTGGGAATGTGGTGCAAATTAATTTGCATGCACACCACAGATATATCTGTTTATTTTTACCCTTGTCGAGCACCATCTGCTCTTAATGGCCCAGGAGCACATTGTTCTTTTTTTCTTGTTTCCCAATGGCCTTCTCTGCCCATTCTAGGGCCCAAGAAAGTCTATTTTTTTAGGTGCTGTACACTTTTCAGATTTTTTAAAAATTTAATTTATTTATTTAATTATTTTTTATAACACGCCCAATACCATAGTTTGGTTTCAAAGCGCAGATCCGGGATTCGAACCTCTGTTGCTCTGAGTGGTCTTGCTTCCAAGACCAGCGCGTTACACATGTGCTATCCTCCGTTCACACTAAGCGGGCTTTAAGAGTTCATCTTGAGCCCTACTGGGATGTAAGAAGTTAATGATTCGGCATGGATGATTCCCATGGTACGTAGTGGCCAACAAACTGACAAATGCATTGACCCTCTAATGAATAATATGATACAAAGGGATAAGCATTTTTACATTTCCCATAATTTTCTTAGCAGCTGAATAGTGAACCTAACTCTTAAGTTTCAACGTTTATTCATAATCAAACGTTAAAGTGGTGCGTCCTCTTGTCTCTTGTATCACTTTATTAATTTGACCAACTTATTATGCTGACTACTTCATGACTTCTTGGTTGCTTTGTTTGCTCACTTAGGTTATTGTAAATGATCTTCAAAACATCAAATAATACAAACAAACACACATGGGCAACAAATAACTCCGTAGATTTAACAAGATTATTAACTCTGTGTTGCTCTTTTCTTCCTAGATTTATGATGCCTAGAAAAGACAGGGTCGTGTGCGGCAATCCCACAGAGGGTTGGGTGCAAGCCCTGATGAAACACATTGTGAAAAAAACACACCACAGCCGTAACATGCGTAATCGTAAGAACATCCACCAGAACCAGTGACATCCACAACAATTGGGCAAGGTGAGAAATAAACAAGGTGCCAAAAAGCAAATTGCTTTCAGAAGACTGTAGGCTTTTGGGTCTTTCAGCTCATGATTTTGCAGGTTTTCTGATCCTGAATCTTGGAAGGCTCAATGAAAGATGCAGAGGTCCTCAAATCGTTTTCTGAGAGAAACAGCTAAAGGAGGCTACTGAGGGTGGTTTCTTACATTTATTGAGCTTTGATGGTAAAGGATAGCTTGAATAGTTTTGGTGTGCGTCCTCATCTCTTTATGCAGTATTGGGAGTCCCGTATCTTGCAAAAAGGTCTGGTCGCTTGTGAAATAGGGAAGAATATAAGGTCTGCAAGATTTGAGGTTTAAGCAACATTGGCTTGTGGCAGGTTGCAATCATACTATTATCCATTTGGTTTGCTTTTGGTGCCATTTCCAGCCAGGTGAGTGGAAATTAATAGTATGGTGAGGCGTCTATGTAGAGAACTTGTTTTTTTCATTACTAAATGGACTGCAATGTTAAGTGAGCACCCAGACCTAATAATGCCAACATACTTTGGTCCGGTAACCAAATAATAAGAATCACATATATATAGCCGGCACAACTCTAACTAAACAGTCTGGTGATGCATTTTTAAGCAATCACAGTGGGGCATGTTTTGATTATCTTGAAACAGGCAATGCTTTAACAATGTTGTAAGGGTTCAGGGTGCGCATACCAGTTATGCAAGTAATGTGGTGATGTACAAATGACGTGATGGGTGATTCTGGGAGTGGTGATGTCATGATGTGTGGCTAAGGTCCTATAGATATAGTTTGTGAAGACACAGGAGCTGACACAGCGCAAGAAGTCACATGGGGTCATGGACAGGATTGTGTCTAACGTGTTTAGTAATTGGGTAGCAGGTGTAGTGTGGGCATAAGGGTGGGGGTGTGTGGTGCCTTATGGGGTATTGTGGTAGAGGGATTTTGAGCAATATGTAACCATTAGAGAAGCCATGTTTTGTGGGCCCATGTTAGGAAAGCATTTTTGTAGACAGCTCATAATAAAGGTCTGCAGGCTTTTGTAACAGCAATGATCATTTTAGAATACTCAGCAGAAACAGTGCACAGTAATGTTGCAAGAATGAAGTTTCCCAGAAGAACGTAGTGCTATCAAAGTCTCTCCAAGAGATTTTTCCTAGGTCTCTGAGCTAGGCACCTGGGTGGTAGAGTAGAATTGTCAGGGAAAAAGGAATCAAATGCAGTTAATTAAAATATATTCATAGTGTAGGATAAGTTTTTAGAAGCCACCGGGCAGTGAGGTGGCAGAAGGCAGCTAGGGGGCCAGAGCAAAAGGGGATGGGGTGGGCAACAGGGAGCCAATCAGCAGAGAGCGATTACTGTGTTTCAAGGGTGCAACATTGTAAAGTGTCCTCACTGATGTGCGCTGGGCACATCATTGGTCATACTTGGTGAGAAGGTCTCGTCCTGTGGCATCTCAAGATTACATGTCCAATCAGTATGCAGCAGGTTATTCATTGCATATTAAACAATGCCAATTGCAACAATGACCATTAAGTGTTTTTTGATCAATTAGCACAATAACATAATTTAGGGGTGGTGTAGGATGGTTTGTGACGTCACAAAGTTTGTTTCATTATGACAAGTGTTCCTATGTGGTACTGGCCCACATTGGGGGCCCTGTCTAGACATTTCTTTACTGTGGTTTGGAATGTTTTACTGGGCATCTGTGAAGGCAGTATCAGTGCTCCTTCATGGTACTGGCCACCTTTGGTGTGTCCAGTCTGGATAAATCACTGTGGCATGGCATTTGCTACTGACCAACAATGGTGAAGGCAGCATTATGAGTGTTGCTACAGTCTGGAAAAATCTTCACTGTAGCATGGCATTGTTTACTGGGCATCAAGGGTGAAGGCACCAAAATGAGTGTCCCTGTGTGGTACTGGCCCATATTAGTGGGTTCAGTATGGATATGTTTCTTTACTGTGGCATGATGTTGTTTTATGGGAATCAAGGATGAAGGCAGCATAATGTGTATTCCTACATGGTACTGGCCCCATTGCTGGGTCCCGTCTGGATAGATGACTGTGCTATGGCATTTTCTACTGGGCATCAATGGAGAAGGCAGCATGATGAGTGTTCCTACATGTACTAGCACACATTGGTGGGTCAAGTCTGGACAAATCTTCATTGTGGCATGGCTTTGTTTACTGGGCATCAAGGATGAAGGCAGCATGATGAGTGTGCCTACATTGTACTGGCCCATATTAGTGAATCCAGTATAGACCTGTTTCCTTACTGTGGCATGGCATTATGTACTGGGCATAAAGGATGAAGGCAGCATAATGAATGGTCCTACTTGGTAGTGGCCTGCATTGGTAGTCAGTCTGGACAAATTACGGTGGCATGGGACTTTATTTAATTTTATTTATTTTTATTTTTTACATTTATAAAGCGCACAAGGTGGCGCTGTTACAATTTGGTGCTTACTTAGTAAAAATGGAGACAACAATGGGCAGATAGAAACAGCCAGGCAACAGTAGTAACCGTGAAACATACATAATGTGATAGTTTAGTTACCATGGAAACAGCAATGGGCAGATAGAAACATAGAAACTGCCAAAAGCAATAGTAACAGTGAACATACATAAAGTTATAACATAGAATATGGATTGCTGGTAGCAGGGTTACAAGGGGAATGCATCCAACCATACGATGGAGGTTACAGTATGTTAGTGGGAGACCCGTGTCATTTCGTTAAAGAGTTTAGTCTTCAGTGATTTTCGAAATGCCAGGTTTGAGGTTTCATTTCGGAGTGACGTAGGCAGAGCATTCAAGTTTTTAGGTGCAAGGTATTGGAAGCTGGCACCTCCAGCTTTGGCTCTTTTTAAGATGGGGACGTGTATTTGGTTAGCAGGGTGCGTTCTTATTGGTCTGGAAGAACTGGCTCTCAATATTTTTTCCGAAAGGTAAGGGGGGGGTCTGAAAGCGAGAGGCACTTATGTGTGCTGGTCATGGTTTTAGAGAGAATGCGTTCTTGAACTGGTAGCCAGTGTGCTTCCCTTCTTGCCTGTGTGATATGCTCCCTTTTAGGGATGCTTAGTACATCTCTCAAGGCGTTGTTTTCTTTCCTGTGGCATGGAATTGTTTACTGGACTTGAAGGGTAAAGGCAGCATAATGAATGTTCCTACATGGTAGTCACCCACATTCGTGGGTCCAGTCTGGACATATTCTTCACTGTGGCATGGCCTTTTGTACTTGTAAAACCAACAGGAGAATGTGCTTAAACAAAAGGGTAATAAAGACAGATATTGGTACATCCTCCATGGATGTGTAAGGGCACAGTCAGAATGAACATGTTTTTAATACTGGCATATATTATGCGACAGGGTATCATGAAAAGGAGTTGCAAAATGCTCCTGTGCAATGTTGGTGACCTGTAGCATCGTTTGGATTCCTACATGTGTTACATTACAAATCCCATTGCAAAATGCAGCTTTTTACCCAAATTATCACAAAACGTCTGAAAATGCATGATTTTAACTCATAATTTGTGAAACTTTCCCAGGGGGAGAATTAACGAGAACCGCCACCCAACCCCCACTACCTTCGTTGCACCGCTTTGATTTCTTCGGGCTCCTTGCTATTTTAACGCTCGTCTCTGCGCATGTTCATGAGAAACATTTGCATACAATGAAAACATTTACGAGATTACCACACTGCTATGGCGGATAGTTGTTCAAACACACCACTTTTTAAACATGAACCTATTTTTCCATTGTTTGATTTTGAAATGTCTTGATGTCTGAAAAACAGTTCCTTTACCTGAAGTAGAAGTCATCTTTCTCCAAATCTAATAGTCACGTTGTTTCTTTTTGGGACATCAGGCAGAAAAGAATCCTCGGCCTTCCTGGGTTGGTGTATAAAATCAGCATTGTTTCTGATGCATTCTCCTAATTAAATTGCCATTACTGCAGGTGTTCATGGGGATTCTTTAGGGATAGGTTTGATCCTGGGCAGAGGATCAGTGGATTTCTCCAACTGATATTTACAGAGGGTGGCGCCACGGCGCTACAGAGCCAGTATCAGGAGCAGGCGTTGGGACCCTTAAGGCCAGCCATCCATCACGCTGTGCCCACCTACCCCCAGAACTGACTACAGCAGGGGTTGAAGCGTTCAGGATCCTGTGTCAGGAGAAGGAGCAAGCTTTAAGACCTTAAGGGCTTCCTTAGCACATATGTACATTTTTGTTTTTTGCACATCTATTTCAGGCAGACTATTCTTTAGACAAGTGCAAACCTTTTTGCTTCTCGAAGAGTGGCCTCAACTTTCAGAATCAGGTATGAGAATCTGTAACACATTTGTTGTTGAAAACAGTACCTCACAACTATATGACTGGGTTATTTATTTCGATTTGATTTTCTATGGTTCAGTTATTCTTTAGGTGCATTTTATGCTTGGAAGGATAGATAGGAAACGATCTGCCTTGGTTAATTATGTTATGTATCTCTGAACTGTATATATCCGGGTCTACAATTAAGTTGTGTTTAAATTATGTATTTCTAGAACCAGCCCTGGTTTACAAAAGACAAAAGACAAAATTAAATTCTCTACAGTACAGAATGCAAAGAGGTTGTAATTAGCCCCAATTAAAAGACGGTGCAGTTCATAATTCAGGACAAAAACATGATCAAATATACAATAAACGTGTTAAAGCTTAAGATTGTCTAGACATACGTGTGAAGGCCACAGTGATGTACTCTGATAAGTCATTGATGAAACAGGCATCAACACAGGACAGAACAACATTTGTAGCATCGGTAACATGTCTGATATTATTGATTCGAAAATGTCTCCTCAGCCAAAGGCTTCTCAAGTCTAAAAAGTTTGGACAAGCAAATAAAAAATGGATTAGATCCTCTTCTGCCCCGCTTCCACAGATACAAAGCTTTGTAATAAATGCCATGCCATCCGAGTCCTCAGTGGCAAAACATTCAGGTGTATCATTGCAATGATACGTCTTTGGACTGGAGAGCGGATAACACTAAGCGAGAAATTCTCGCAATAGATACAACAAGCCCTCGACAAGTGGCCAAGTGAGCATAGATTTTCCATGCCATTTGTCACCAAGTTGAGATCTCTCCTTCTGTCTTTTAAAGACAGATAGTGTTTTGCAATCCGGTCATCCCTTAGATCATCAAAGACAATACCCCATTTCCTGCACAAGACAGAACACTTCTTATACCAGGGGTAGATAACATGTGGTTTCGCAGTTGCTAATCTCCTCTCACATTGATAATATTGGGGTTCACCACCAGGGCAGAATGTAGTTTACGCAAGTACTCTAAAAATGTGCGTTCTTACCAGGACACCAATATTTGGAACCCCGGACTACAAGTTGAAGCAAATCCAGGCATGCTGGGCAACACACCAGCTCTAAGGATGGACCGATAGGTCCGAAATACGTTGTCATTGGACTCTGCATCCATATAATGTGAACTTTACAAGAGCATTGCTTAAAAAAAATTCTGGAAGAATTCTTCAAACTCGTTTCGATGTCTTGATGTGGAATTGATTGTATATTTAATTTAACATGCAGTTGTATTCACTACACCCGGGCTTCCCCAGTTCTGCTGATAGTTTTCATCACATTAGGTTGTTGTTTGAGACCTTAAGGGCTCCTCATCCAGCATGTTTTGCCTGTCCGCTCCCATTTATAACTAAAGGCTCTTCTCCTGCATGGATGCACATATGGATTTAAGCCTGAATAAAATGTGTTTTGTTGTTGGTAATGGCTGTTAAGAAAGCCCCTTGTCCCCTCAAGACCTGAAGATGCGTAATGGTATCGCAAATGATGGCTGGCAATTAGCAAAGCTCTGATTCTAAACCCCCAAAGTAATTGCCTTAACCCTTGAAGGTGTTAAGATCCCAAACCCTAAGCTGGGGACAGCCTAGCTTCCCCTCAGGCTGAACGGCATTCGCAGTGCCAGGACACCTGAAATGGAGACTAATGATGAATTAAGAGGATTGGGGAGCTCGACTGGAGCAAGAGTCCTGTGAGGGGATGCATGGCATGACCAAAGACACGCCAACTATGGAGACTCCATGGACGAGGGCCCTGGCAGAGCGTTTAAAGGCAAAAATAGTGTTGAGAAGGGGTTTCCCCAGGCTTGCTCACTCGCACTGGCACACACAGCCAGGTAGAATAGTAAGCACAATGTGGTGAAAACGCGCAACATGAAGAAGGTTGGAAGAGGACATTTAGCCCCCCTTCCTCCTGTGCTCCCCAAAAGAAGATCACCAGTAAATACCTGATAATCAACTGTGGACTCAGGGAAGACCAGCACCAAGTGTGGAGCAAGGTGTTTCCCAGAGGGACCTGCTAGTCCCACAGGAGACGATCCTCCATTGCAGCTTAAAATAAACTGTCCCAGCTCTGGTGACAGGGAGTGAATGGGCATGCAGGAATTGAGCAGAGTGGTGCAAAAAGAAACTGTCTTTCGCCTACCTTCATTCCCCCCATGAAGATCAATAAGGTTAATCCATGAGGATTTTCATGGATTCAGTGTAAGGTAAGAAAGAGTGGGGCTGCAAAACAGCCTTGCAAGGGAATGGGTAAATGACCCAGTGGAGCACTCCAAAAGTGACATTTAATCAATTAGGGAGAGTCAACGAAGATCCACCTTGTACTGGTGAACTCCACCCGTATGTTGAGAATCAAAAACTGAGAAAGTGAAGACAGTGGAGAAACCCTCCAGCTTTACAGGGCAGATGAGAAAGCATGGCAATTCTGACTGTGGCAGTTAAAATGAAGGTTACATACATCTAACCCCACCACAGGCACTAAGTAATGAAACTGAGAGCATAATGGCTGACAAGGAGGCAAAGTGAAGCTCTGCAAACCTAGCCAGAAAGCAGGACAAAAAGACATATTAGCAGAGATATGAGCAATGAGATCAGACATGCAACATCCAATTGGAGAATTAAAAAACAGAGCGGAACAAATAGAGGACCTCCAACTATTCTCAGATATACTGAAGATGAATTGCGACTAATTCACCTGGAGAACCAGATCCAGAAAATGGAGCTTCAATTGGATGATGTGGAAAATAGCAAACAAAGGTGTAATATTAGAATGTTTGGTGTCTACTAGAGGGAAAGAGAAACCACAGAACGAATAGAGAATCTGATCAAAGACCTGATGAAGGAACTGCTCCAGGATGGGGTAGGTTCCTCCTGGAAAATTGAAAGCGAAGAAAAAGGGGGTCAAGGTGACAGAGACAAAGAACACATACTAGAAGTGGCAAGAACCAAAGGAACAATCGTATGCAAATGGATGAAAGTTAATTTATAGTAAGACCGCTAGACCCAGGGCATCAGATATGGCAAGTACCAGGCCTTTTTACGCATGAAAATCTTGTAAATACGCCAGCTTTATTATTTTCCTGGGTACATTTAAACACAGGTTTAGGTCAGAGGGCAGTGCAAAGGTCAGGTTACTTGATAGAAACCAGAGGGCTTCTTGTGATTTTTATCTACATGGATGTAATTGCAAGCAACCTCTGAAACAGAATGTATTTCTCTGAAGCCTTTCAAAAAAATAAACTGCACACTGATAAAAGGAATGGTTTCTTTCCATTCAGCTTCAGAAGCACTGTGCATGTTTACTTAGAATTTTAGGATTGTATAATGAATAAGATGGAAAACTAAGTTGCAATTGAGAATTTATTTTTTGCTTTAACAAGTTATGCTTTTTTTCCAGTGAAAGCAAACCAGTATTGCACAATTGTATTTTTCAGAGTTCCGGTGCTGTGTGTATAATCATGCAGAGACAGATCATTTTTACACTTCTAATTTGATTTACAGTTTAATTATAAAAAAAGTGTGTAAAATGATGACTATGCACAGTCTAGTTTACATCCATTCAACCTTGCAGTCAATGGGGTACATTACTATACATGGTCAGTGGCAGCAGAGTCTTTGCTCAAGGGTGAGTGATTGCCATTACACTGATCACAGGTGTTCTAGCCTCTCAAATCTTCAAGACTACAAATAAAACATCCAAAACCTGACTCCCAAGAAAGTGCAAGCGCTGTTCATAAACAAACAAATGAAAGTTACATTGGTAATTGAAATAGAAACTCAGCAAAACCTGTCCTTGTGATAATCCAGATAGGTATTTAACTTTATGTAGCGCTTTATAAATGGTTCGTCATACATCTAGGTACTTTGATCATTATACCTCAGTCGATACTCAGTTAACCAACCTCTGAAGGATATTAGCCAATAAGATAGTTCAGCCAGTTGAGCACTCGTTGCTGCAATCTCTGTGTGATCTGTGGGTTGCAGGTTCAAATCCCGGCAAATTCGACTCAGCCTTTCATCTTTTCGAGGTCGATAAAGGAGTACCGACTTTGGTTTGGTGGTAATCGTGATAAATATGTTCTATGTACAGCGCTTTGCCAAAAGAGCTATATAAATAACCATTTGACTACTAGATTAGATATAGAATTTAGCATGTAGTCCTTGCCTCTCTGCACTGTTGTATCATAACATTGGCATACCATTAGGTAGTATTAGCTCCAGGAAATGAGGACTTTCGTTAAACATCAAAAGGCAATTCTGCTATTGAATCTCGAAACACACAATACAGATTGATGTTTGCTTTACTATATAATTGGCTGGGTTTTTCTGATTTCAACATTTAAATATATACAGGAGAGATCAAATGGCCAGAAATAATGAAAGGTGTATTCTGTCACAGTGCAGAAAGCTGCCGCATAGTAATGATTTCCAAACAGTTTTTTCACACGTCGGCTGGATGTCGCATGCATTTTACTCTCTTGCGAAGGAGAAAAGTCATTTTTACTCTCTGAAAATCACATTTACTCTCAAAGTTTAAAAATAGAGCGTAAAATACTCCCACCTCAAAATCTTATCTGAGGCACTGGCTAGACCAGCATACACCCTGACAAGGGAAGGGACGAAAGAAAACCAACCTTATGGCTACATATCAGAGGAGTGAGAGACAGGCAGCCTTACATTTTTCTTTGGTATTTGAGACCAAAGGAGACTCAAACACCTAACAGGACCAGAGGATATCAAGAAGATCACATAAACATAGGGCCTCATTACACGGATGGCGGTAAGGATTTACCGGTACCGCTAAAATACCGGTACCGGTAAATCCTTACCGCCTTACTACGAGGTCCCTTTGCGGGTTGGGGGATTTAACGCCTGCTTATTGCAGGCGTTAAAATCCAACCCGCAAAGGGACCTCGGAGCTAATTACGGCACCGCAAAATTGCGGTGCCGTAATTAGCGCCTTCCCCATTCCCATAGAGCCCTATGGGGCAGAAATGGGAATGGGGAAGGGCAATGGTGGAAGGGGGATTTACCGCCCCTCCAACCTTGGAATGGGGCGGTAAATCCCCTTTCCACCAAGGCGGTGCCAGTATTTTACCGGCATGAGCCATGGCGCTAATAGCGCCATGGCTCACCGCCTACCGTGTAATGAGGCCCATAGTGTAAGAGTCTTCAGATCTTATGATATGATCAAAAACCTCTCTTCAGACAATAAACCAAACAGGGATAGGAACTAAACTAAAGGTAGCAGGATCCAAAAAATGCAAGACACTGAGCACACCCCCTACCAAGACAAACGCATGAGATGAAAACTGGGCCACACATAGGACAGTGGGTGGGAGAAGAACCTGGGAGAGTAGGGGGGAGAAATAATACACTGCAAGAATTTAAGGCCCCAAAGTAAGAAGGTTCTGAAGTCGAATAAGTCTAATCTCAACTCTCTCCCAACCCTGGGCCATGAAAGGTATAGTATACTAGAGAAGTCTAAATGAGGGGGAAAGGGATGGAAAATGACAAACGGGTGAGGTATGAGTTATATACCTAACGAGAATTCCTAATTTGCAAGGACATATTGACTAAGAGAGGGGGGGTGAATGGTAATACACTAGTGATGCAAAATGTCACAATCTCTCAGAAAGGGGAGATTATAGACATCTTTCCAGACACATTCACTGTGCTGGGAAGGGTGAGCATCTGGGGCCTCCATGACCCCCATAAAACATTGTGATGCAATTAATGTTATTAATGTTTAGATCACATTGTTTGAATAAAAAGGAGGAGGTCTGGTGATATCCAATCAGCATTCAAAATGTTGATTGAAGAGAGAAAAATGCTGAATGGATACGAGCTGGGCGGGGGGGTCTGGGGATGCCCTGAGTTTATTTCAGGATTCCTGGAGAGGAGGGACTGACAAACTATGTCAAACACACAATGCCAGGAAGAGATGGGAGGGATGTCTGCAATGTTGGACAGCCTGTCCAACATTTGGTGAGTCTCAAATCAGAGCACAATGTGTAGTACAACAAAATGTATGCACATAGATGTAATATGTGTACAGGAAACACATTATAAGAGAGATGAGGAAAACAATGTATGGGTTGTCCAGTGGGTCAAATCTTGTGAGCGTCCATTTCAAAAAAGTAAGCAGGAACTGGAATAGTCTAGTCTAGAAATTGTGAGATTGGGCAACCTAACATAAGAATACCTATCTAAGCAAGGCTGTTAATGTTTCAGGGTAAGATGAAATGGAGAGAAGTCACTCCATGTGGATGTTATGCTCCTAAACAAGGGCAGGGGACTTCCTGAAACAGGCACTAGAGAAGAGCACAAGTTGGGCATAAGGGTTATTTATTATACAAGGGTACTTCCATCTAGTATTCCCCTAACCAGTATTGGTTGTTGTATCTTGGGCAGTTTAAGGCTAACAAATCCAATACTGATTGGATGCGTGCAGTACAATACAGTAAGGAAACAGACAACTAAAGTGATTATTTTCTTGCAAAAATTCACAAAACTCAGGCAGAATTTTTTTGTCAGGCATCTCAACCACAACTAAACATGTTAAAAGTCTGTAACTGATCGTATTTTTCTTTTTTTCAGGGAACCCGAATTGTATACTGATGTCACTTCTGTCTGTGTGAATTCAAGCCACAAAAGATGATTTTATTAGTGACTGAAAACATTTGGAAATAATTCTACTTTTTCCTAAAAAGAACTGGCACGACTGTTATGACATAAAGTGATACAGAAACCCTTCTGGCATCATAGATGAGTCTGGCAGACCTTATAGCAATTCAAGTTATAGGTTTCTTTTTTTAAGATTTTCATGGTGTATTTTCTCATATTTTCCTGCCATATATCTAAAACATGTTTTCTATTCTTTTTTTGCATATGACCTTTTTTTAAAATGAGAAATGTAATTATTTTGTATTGCCGTTGTGTATGTTTTGATATTTTGCTACCAAATACATTAAAACAAATTACATTTGTATTCTATTCTTTCTTTACATACGGGCGTTTTTATATGTGATTCTTTTAATATAATATATCATGTGATATAATCATATTTCACAAAGTAGGTGCCATAAGGTGGAACACTTCAGTCAACAGCTCATTCATTTATTGCTGTATATCAAAAGTATATGTTGTTTACATGATCTCCTGTATCTTCTCTACAGCAAACGGTTGCATGTTACACATAATACAACAGGTAAAAGGGAAGTAAAACAATACCTATATAATTGGCTGAAAATGTCTAAATAACACTGAAAATTATTCTTATATTATCAAATCCCACACGATCTTAACTAAGGACTGGGTTCCAAGGTCTTCAAAATCCCCTTCCTTTTGAATAACTGGTAAAACATGTTACACAGCTTATCTTTGGAGTGGGTGGATATTAAATAGAGCACCAGTTTAACCCATAGATTGGTAGGCTCATAGACCAACTGAGCAGAACTTTAGGAAGATCATTTGGAGTTGCCAGCAGATCTGTGCCTCTGGAAAATCCTTAGGACTGGTGTATAGTAAGAGACGTGCCTGGCTTTGCTGAAATGTGTCCAAACGAACCAAATCCATACCCAATTTTCACAGATTCTGCTTTGTCTTGAAATCTCTCAATCACCCAATCCCTTCTGGATGTGTAAGTATTGGTCTCATCTTGCAATGGCAGGGATCAGCTGTTCTCTTTCACCCGCATTATCAGAAGTGACAGCTCATGGATACAAATGGATACAAATGCCTGATAGACCAGTATATGCTTTTGTACATAATATTCAATAGAAATTGTAGTTTTCCATATGCTAATCAACAGTGATTGACACAGACATGAGTTAGTAAAAATGAAAATCTTAAGGCATGTGTGTCGTTGGAAGGTCAGGTGTCAGATTAGTTGAATCACATAGATATGCAGAGCAGTTCTCATGGAAATTAAGCAGAAACCATGGAGAAATAATTGATTTCTCTTCCTAGCCATGAATGGGGAAAAACACAGGGGCAGGTTCTATGTAAAAAACAGTTGAGTGACGACCTGAGCCCCATTCGCCAATTATGAAGGTTCCAGCAGTTGAGAGAAAAGCAGAGAGAGAGAGCAGACACAGGAGGTGCATTAACAATTAACTATGCCTGGATGGGGTCTATAACTCTCCTGGTTAGTAATGGCTGGGTCATTGTAGTGAGACGGTATGCATATGTGTACAGTTATCTCATTGTGCATGAATTGGAAGTGAAGGGCTGCTCCTTTCATAGAGTCCCAACTGGGCTGACCATTCAGGGAACATACATATATGCGCATGTGAGAGGGTGAGGGTCGGGTGTCTGTATGTGTGCGAGTGTCTGTGAGCATGTTCCAGAGTGTGTGTGGTAATAAATGTGCATTGGAAAACAATGTGGGTATTTAAGCGAGGATGTGAATCGGTCCTGTGAATAAAGGGGAGACTCGTTACTTGTCGAGTGTATAAAAGAGAGGCTGAGTATGTAACCATGTCCTGATTTACATCAGATCCCAGTTGCGAGAGCCTAACCTCCTCTTGCTCACATTGCTCACATGGTGGAAATGCCCACCAGGGGCTGTATCAGGTTTTGGCAGAAACTACATCTAGGAACCATTTCCTATTAGCCTTGTGTGAATGATTAACACTAGATATCATCAATACCTTCCCTACACAGTTGTATCACTAAAACAGCAATCATTTAAACATATAACAAAGTGCCTCTTTATATTCATAAATAGAAGCACACAAAGAATCAACATTAAAATTGACCTGCATCTTTATATTGGGGTAATTCAGTTGCTTACAAAATGCAGTTTGACGGTACGGGAAAACATGTGTGGTAATTCCATTACCACCACTTCTTTTAGCGGTAATGGAATTACCACTGTTTTTAACGCATCAAAGAGCTACAAGTTTGACCTTTAAGTGGATGATTTTCCTCCAGCAGAATGCTAGAGGAAAATCCAACACTTTTAAGCCAAATTACAACAGAATTATCATAGCTATAGACTCCAAAAAAGGAGATTAATGCCATCCTACCAACACTTGTATTCCCATGGTAAACCTACAGGACCAAGTGGTGATAACATTAAGTGAGTGTGGCTGTAATTCAGCCGATTTATCACATTTCCACAAAACTCGAACGGAGGCCCGATTAAACCGGATGATCATCAGGCCACAGGTGAATTATTTCTATTTATAAAGACTGTTTGGTATACCAAACTAAAACTTTACACTCTTTGATTTTTATGTTTTTATTGATGTACAGTTTATTACAAAACTTTATCAAAACATCATAGAACAGTGAGAAAAACATCTCAGACATCCATTTTTGTAAACTAAATCAAATCACCATCACTAAACTCCAAGTTCCGCTCTCCAACTTAAACATTCATACCCTCTCCCCGAACACTTGGGGCTTCCATAACCATTTTATTTAAAGACTAAAAACATCTTTGAAAAACTTTGCCAGTGAGACAATTGCTATTAAGTCTTCACCATTTATCAAAAGATTCCAAAACGTTTCCGCCTCTTGGCATTGGCTATCTATAATCCATTTGCCCATGTAGCTAGTTCTTATTTCCATCAATCTTGGGCAGGAACACCATATTATGTTGTCATGTCTCCATATTGGAGTCCATTTTACAAAATCTACAAGTCAGATCATTCAATTTTTGTAGAACATCAGGATTTCTTTAGTCGGCTGTATGTTAAGATGGAATCTTAGGAATTGAGCCTGATTCCATTTACAGGGAAAAAGTGTCACATATCTCGGTAAGCAACGATATGTCTTACTTTCATTCCGTAGGGCAGCCTGCAAGCAATGGCCATTTCTATCCTCTATTGTACGAATCCAGCCTTGTTGCCAAAGTGTTTTTTGGATTTTTTCAGTATTAGTCAACAACAATTCCTGGTTTACGTCCAAGGATTCCAATATCACCCATCAACGGGACACCCATTACACCAGACAATCCAGACCATGCTTATCCATCACTGCACTTAGGACTAAGAAAGGTGGCAAAGGTACAGACATCATACATTTACGAAACAGAGCCAGTGCCTTCCTTCCAAACTGTCTTGCAATCATCAAGATCAACCCCAGCTCGTATCTGATCACTGATGTCACAATCAGGTTTGGTAATCTCAAAATCTGCCTCCAAAAAACAACCCTCTAAGGAAGCCAACACTTTGGCTGGGGTAAAGAGGAAACCCTCTGATCGATATATCAAAGCAGGGATGACCTTAGATTCATAGAAAGACAGCACTGCCCTTATTGAAAATTTGCCAAACCTTTTATTAATCAAAATTCTCTGAGATATCAACATTTTGGCTTTCCTCTTTAGAGCTAATTTTTGAGGACCATCATCACTCCTCAAATGAATAAGTGTTTCCAAATAAGCCACTGTCTGGGCTTGTATTAGGGGAACTCTCTCCAAGTACCATTTAAAGTCCATTCTCATTCTTTTATTTCCTGGACCAAATACTAACATTTTCGTTTTTGAAGGGTTTATCTCTAATCTATTCTTGTTTGTATATTCCAATAAACCCTCCAGACTCCTTTGTAGGCCTATTGGGGTTTGATCTAACAAAACAAGATCATCAGCAAAAAGTAGTCTTGCTAACTTTCGATCATCCAATTTAGGTGGAAAGGCCTTGACTCTGTCCAATGTTTCACATAAGTTAGAGATGAATATGTTAAATAGAGTAGGGCCAAGCAGGCAGCCCTGTTTCAAAACCTGCAGAGTGTAGATAGGTCTTATCAAAAGCCCCTGCGCATTGAGCCTAATTTGCACATTGGTGGCTGTATACAATGATCTGATCGCTGGAAGTAGATCAACAGGACATTTCCATGCCTTCATCTTAGTCTATAACAGCTGTCTATCTACACTATAGAAGGCGTTTTAAAGATCTATAGATACCATATAGAGCTTTGCCCCTTCTCTAATAGTTCTGCCTTGAAAGATATTTAACAAAGAAAGGTTAGATCAGTTCCCACCTCTTTTGCAAACCCCGTTTGACGGGTGTCGTATCTCTTGATGTTTGAGATCCATTTTTGCAGATGGCCCAACAACAGCCCTCCAAATAATGCACCCAATACAACAAGGAGGGCGATTCGGTGATAGTAAGATGAATCAGCCCCATCGCCCCTCTTATGTATGGGCACTATGATTTCAGAACGCTATGAAGCCGCAGCTGACTCTAGCTTCTTGACTTGGCTAAAAAGAACGTAAATAAAGGAGACCCACTCCTTAGGTGCAGCTTTAATCATCAAATGTGTTAGGCTGGAGCAGGCTTTTTTAATTAATATTTCCAAATCCAACTTGTCCAACCCCTTTTACTTTCTACCCGTGGGCGATATCGCACCGTTCCCCTCTTGGCAAAATATTTCTCATAGTAGTCTGTCCAATTAGCTTTGGTTACCATATTTGCCATGGGTACCCACAACTTGCTTATATATTTATTTGTCAACTTCCAAGTGGATCTGACATCCTTTCTCTTCAAAGTAATCATCATCGCTTCAGCGTCTTGCTGCCACAGAATCGCCCTATGAAAGTCCAACCAATTTTTAAACCTTTGCTTTCTTTTTCTCACACAAAATGGGAATGATCATCTTTTAATCAATGAGGAACCTAATGTCTTTACCTAACAATGTTTTCTCCATGAGAACTTTCATAAAAAATGTGGCTAGGCTTTACCCTTATATTTTGGTCTTTTTTTGCCTTTATCAGTAAACTCCACAAGAAAGGATGCATAGTCAACAACATCTTCCCGTTCCATCTGTTAAGTGAAGTTCTTACATAGGACTTCGATGTCCTGGGCTTCAACCGTACTCGGTTTCCACCATTCGGATCTTCGATGTTACACTGCCATTTTTCCTCTCACTTCTCATCGTATCATCTCCATGTTAACCTCAAAAGAGCATGATCGCTTTTCTTTTTCGAGGTTACTGATAATTAGGTTATATCATTAATGAGTGATGACAATATGAATACATGATCCAAAATAGATGATTGTAGCCCGTTCGTCCAGATGGTTGATCACCCTCACATTGCCCATTCAACATAAACAATTCTCTTTCTTTCAATAGCTTGAGCCATGCTAGAGCTCTCAGCTGACTTCTTCCCTTCCACTCCTCGTGTTCCTTAATCATGACCCCTTTGTTAGAGATACATGGACAGCTCAGGTCAACCCCTATTAACATAAACTGCATGTTATAGGTACTGCAACATTTGTCGATAGCATGGAAAAACATTTGTCATAATTGAATTTCAGTAAATATTAATGATAAGGCTCCAACTCCATTGTTGTAATGTCACCACCTTCAACTTTAAACAAATGGCTTGAAAAGATTCATACATATCATATCAACCACAAATAAAGCCCTTCTGCTTTTCCCCGGGGTCAACAGGCCAGCTGATGGGCGCCCTGTCGGACCACATAAAGTTGGATTAAAATAAGAACTATACCCATCTTAAACCACGGCCTTTAGAAGCCAGGTTTCTTGTAGACAGAGAATGTCGATGATTCCAGGCCTTATATCTATTTCCCTAGATAGATGAGAAAAGCCTCTCGTATTTCGGAACCCAAAAATCAATAAACACTCGCTCTCGTTGTTAGCATGCGAGTTAGAAAAGTCTGCTCCCCTCAATCAATGGACTGTCAGCCCAGATCAGTTCTGTTTAACACTCTGGTTTTTGATGGATCGAGTGCCCATATTGGCAAAATTGAAAGTCACATTTAGGGGGCATTCAAGTTTTTTCAAAAAGGACTCCCTGAGTTGGGTTTATGGTGAGTGATAATATTCCTTTAGCCTCTCTCTGGGGTGTTCGAACCCACCATACTTAATTGTCTCATCAAACCATCATTTACCACCGTGACATGTTTTCCTTGCTTTTACTCCTTTAGAGTCGGTAAGTTTACCACGGTTTGTTTTAAGGTAATTCTCTCAGCTCAAATACCAATGATGTAGATGGGCTATCTGCAGGAGAGAAGATTACACCCCCTTCATTGACAAATGCAAGGTCACTTGATCCATTTTTGATTCTTTCACAAATTCGACTATTTGAATTTCTGAATGCAAAAAGTGAAACAAAGGGATGTGGTGAAACAATTTCATTATGTTTGACCACGTAAGGATCAGACCATCATTTGAATGCAATATATGTTCTAATCCCAATTTAAGGGTCTCCTTTGGCTCACTACCACACTTAATAAGGTGACTTTTTTGACATGATTATCAAACTTTGAAAATGTAAACTGCTTGATCTTGGAGGAAAGCCCCAGCAAGTTAATAGCTTGAGCACCATTGACCCCTTCTCAGCCATATATCGCCCATGCAAGTTATGGAGTAAGTGGGCGATATGGAAGAAGGACTAATTCCCCCGAGTTAACACAAGGTGCGCTCTAGTCTTTCCTCTGCAGTAGCTATAATTACCAGTTAGTAGAGAGCACCTGTGCATTGCAACTTTCTTGCTGTTGTTCACGACTACTGCTTAACGCTCCTTCCTGTTATCTGCTGCCCATCATTGTTACCTTGTTCCCTACATTGTTTGTCTTTCCCGTGACCGCTCTCACACGGTTTCCCTGTGACCTCCTCCGCTTTCAAGCAACTTGTTACAGCCCTCGGCTGTTTTCTGTATACGCGGCGCTTCTCGCTGCTTCCGTGTTCACTTTCCGTCCACGGCGCCTCCCCTTTCAATCGGGTGGCTTGTTCTTACCGCGTGTTGCTGCTAGCATGCATTCAAGACATGAGAGGTCCCCACTCTATTCTACGGGGCAATATTCGGATTGGCTTGTATCTTGCCACAAGCCCATTTATCCGAATTGAACTTGGTTTATTCATTTCTTCTGCTACTTAACAGCGCATGCTGGGAACTGAAGTCTACTATACTACTTACCAATGCATGCTGGAAACTGAAGTCTACTACAAAATACTGGATCATTCTGCGGATTACAAACCACAACCTACCTCAACAAGACCGGCCAGAGTTTTTCAGCAGAGCTTTTCCCTGGTTTGTGGTGGGCTCCCCGGAGTCCCAGCTACCAGGCAAATAGCCTTACAGTCAAAGTAGCCTCTGGGGGAGCCCTTCCCTATCTCTACAAGCATAAGGGCAATACCATCAGGAATAAGGCAAAGACAGCTTGAAGGGAGAAGAAGGTGGAGAGTTCATCCGATGAACCCGTGGAGTTCCACACAGTATCATCAGGTGAGGAGTGGGCAAGTGGTAAGGACACTGTGATTGATAAACCTGTGAAACCTGACAGAATGCAACACCCAGAAAGGATGGCCAGTCTCGAGCAATACCAGGAAATGGTAAATGCCATAAAGGCTCTTATGGTTGAAATACAACCCTAAAATCTGATAACACCGCATTGAGACAACAAGTCCAACAGAGAGAAGACTCCAGAGGAGATCTACCTCTTATTTCCTTACCCTGTGGTAAATTTGACGGCAACCCAAGGAAGGTAAAGGACTTCCTAGATGCCTGCACAATACATTATACCTTCCGCCCCAAGACCTATGAGTTGGACCAAGCAAAGGTGGGCTTTCTGATCTCCAACCTAGCAGGTAACACCCTGGCCTACCCCATTAGTGACCAATAAGGATCCAGCTCTGACTTATTATGGTTCTTTTGTACTACATTTAAAGGAGTGATTTGAGAGACCAGAAGTCTTATATACAACTTTTGAGAACCTGCTTGACATACGTCAAGGAAACACAGACATACACCTATGTTACCTGCTTTCAGAAAGTAGCCACTGAAGCAGGTTGGCCTGAGACAGCCCAACAAGCCATTTTTTGTCGAGGTCTGCAGAAAGACATAAAGAATGAATTGGCCAGGGTAGCCAGACCTGCGTCTTTTCAGGAGCTCGTATCTTTGGTGTTACAGATAGAGTTCTGCATGTCGGAAACAAAAGCAGAGAAGAAGAAACCTCAGTCTTTCTTACCTTACACTAGCCTACCCTCAATACCTGAAAAGGTTCCAACCGAAGAACCAATGCAGATAGGGACTGCCAGAGGACTGCTTACAGCCAACAAATTTGAAAGAGATGCAAGGAACATGTACTGCGGGTCCAATACACATTTGTTACGTGACTGTCCTGAAGTCCCTCCCATGAGACAGGGAATAGAAAGACCCCGACCTTGAACAGGGATAAAGGAGGGGAGTCATCTATTCATCCCTGTGCTATTGCTCAAACAGCTGTGATCAACAGTAACACTCTTATGGTGATCAAGGTTACCTTAGACTGAAATCAAGTGGAACCTATCGAATGTTTGGCCATGTTGGATTGAGGAGCAGCCGGAAATTTTGTGGACAATAGATGGGCCATGGAGCATCACGTACCCAGACGTGCCAAGATACGAACAATTCCTGTAGAAGGGGTCGACGGCACACCTTTAACTTCAGGACCCATCAGTCAGGAAACCCAGGAAATAAGAGTCAGGATGTCAAATCATCATGAATACCTGTCTTTCGATCTCATCCGGGCAGCTCATTTTCCCTTCATATTGGGCCTACCATGGCTTAGAAAACATAACTCGGGTATCGACTAGCAACTAAACACTGTAGAGTTTCAATCCCCTTATTTCAGTCAGCATTGTCTGATATCAGAACCAGCTTCACCCAGTGTACAGACAACTGTACAAAATACAGTCCTCAGTGTCAATATGATTCCAGTCCAGTACCAAGACTACACTGACATATTTCTGGAAACTCAACCAAGGAATCTTCCGCCTCATCGGATGGAAGATTGTAGGATCGAACTGATCCCAGATGCAGAAGTACCCTTTGGAAGAATGTACCCATTATCATTACCCAGAAAGGAAGCACTGAGGGAATACTTGTCTACTAACTTACAAAATGGTCTCACACACGAGTCCTCCTCATCAACAGGGGCATCCCTTTTCTTTATCTCAAAGAAAGACACCACAGAACTAAGGCCATGCATAGATTAGTGAGGCCTAAACAGCCTGACGATATGGGACGAATACCCTATGCCCTTAATGAAATACATTATTGAGGCTGTCCAGGGAGCACGTCTCTTTACCAAACTAGACCTTTGAGGGGCATACCATCTTTTACGAGTCCGTGAAGGGGACGAGTGGAAGACAGCATTTAGGATGCCCCTTGGACATTATGAATATAGGGTGATGCCTTTTAGTTTGGTAAAAGCACCATCCCGGTTCCAATGTTTTATGGACAAGATTTTCGCTGATCTGCTATAGACTTCAGTGATAGTTTATTTGGACGACATACTCATATTCGCTACAACTCTGGCTGAACACTGTCAACATGTCAAGGAAGTTTTGCACAGGTTAAGACTAAACAGTCTGTTGGCTAAACCTGAAAAATGAGTTTTTGAAGCGAACACAGTACCTTACCTAGGATTTATCCTCTCTGCAGACAGTGTACAAATGGATCCTGCCAAAACTCAGGCAATAAATCAATGGTCTGTACCCACTTCAGTGAAGGATATACAAAGATTCTTGGGACTTGCAAACTTTTAGCATAAGTTTATACCAAACTTTTCTTACATCATTCTACCGATTATGAATCTCCTCAAAAAAGGAGTTAACTTTAGCTGGGATCAAAAGACAGAACAAGCATTTCAATGGGCCTCATTACGACCCAGGTGCTAATGGGTTAATGGCGCCGTAAAAGGCTGCGGCGCCGTTAACCTATTGGCACCTAATTACGAGGTCCCTTTGCGGGACCTGACCTTAATGGCTGGTTTTACCAGCCGTTAAAGTAGGGACCCGCAAAGGGACCTTGGTGCTAAGTACGGTGCCGCAATTCGCGACACCGTACTTAGCCCTTCCCCATTCCCATTGAGCCCTATGGGGCAAAAATGGGAATGGGGAAGGGCCATGGCGGCATGGGGAATTACCGCCCACCAACCTCGGAATGGGGTGGTAATTCCCCAATCCGCCATGGTGGACACCGGCATGGACCATGGTGCTAATAGCACAATGGTCCTCCGCCTGGGTCGTAATGAAGCCCAATGACTCAAAGAAGTGTTTGTGACAGCCCCCATTCTGAGACAACTGGACCAATCCTTGCCTTTCATTGTAGAGACCGACGCTTCGGGTGGTGCTATCTGAGCAGCCTTGTTGCAGAAGAAAGAGGATGGATTAGAACACCCCATAGCCTATTACTCCAGAACAATTAGTCTGAGTGAACAGAATTACTCAGTACTTGAAAGAGAACTCCTGGCCATAAGACAAGCATGTGAGGAGTGGAGATGTCTTTTACAAAGTGCGGTTTGTCCTTTCCAGGTCCGTACCGACCACCAAAACCTTAAGGTACTACAGAAGATGGAATGTTGGAATTCCAGGCATGCTAGATGGGCCTATTTTTTCACAATTTAATTTCATAATCACATACTTACCAGGAAAGGACAATCCACTAGCTGATGCTCTTTCTGGTAGTCAAGGTGGAGACTCTGGAGGATATCAAAGTCAAGAAGTTCTTTTCGCAGGGCAGAGATTCATTAACACTGTTAACTCCTTTCTTCAACAAGTACAAACCGCCAAAAATAAGGATAAAAACACCTTTGACAAAGGAATGACGCAAAGAGGAGAACTGTTATTCAAGGAAGGAGCTTTGTTCTTACCCACTCAAGACCTACAAGAACAGGCCATGGCCTGGTGTCATGATATACCCTCAGCTGGACACAAAGGCCAAAATGCCACATTGGAGTTGACATCTCAGCAATTTTGGTGGCCTGCTATGACAAAGGATGTCAGAGAGTATGTAGCTTCATGCCCCATATGTGCACAGAACAAGTATGCTTACAGCAAACCTTTAGGTCTACTACAACAGGAACCCCCACAATTGGTCCATGGCAACACATTTCAACTGATTTTATTGTGGTTCTACCCGTTTCCTATGGTTATTCAGCCATGATGGTCACGGTTGATTCATTCAGCAAGTAAGCCAATTTTTCACCCTTGAAAGTTCTACCAACCGCATGCATCACTCCAGAGGTGTTTCTGAGAGATGTGGTTAGGTTACACAGACTTCCATAAACCATAGTCTCAGACCAAGGCTTGCAGTTCACGTCCAGGTTCTGGATGGTTCTGTGCAAGTCTTTAAGTATAAGGAGGTCACTTTCATCAGGATTTCACCCAGAGAGCAAAGGGCAAACCGAACGCCTCAATGCAACCTTGGAACAATACATCAGGTGCTTCTGTAACCACAAGCAGAATGACTGGTATCAACTCCTTCCCATGGTGGAATTTTCATACAATAACACAAAACACTCTTCAACTGGCATGAGCCCCTTTTCATACACATATGGATTCCATCCCAGACAAATTCCCTCTGTTTGGTCTAGTGTCTACTAACATACCTTTGGTTGACCATCTCTTGGACACACTTCAGACTCTTCACAAGAGAACAAGGTCCAATCTGGAAACTTCACATCAAGAAAGCAACAAGTGGGCCGACCTCAAGCGGCGTGCTAATCCATTATGGGACATTGGCACTAAAGTATAGTTGTCTACCAAGTTCTTACCCAGGTGGATACACCAAGGCAAATTCTCTCCCCATTTTATCGGACCTTTCAAGATCACGGCAAAGATCAACCCAGTTGCATTTCACTTGGCTCTTCCAGCAAGACTACAAAGGATCCATCCTGTTTTTCACACCCCCTTGCTTAAGGAATACGTGGAGGATCCTCACACCAGAAAGACGAGGAAAACCTAGATACAGACCCACAGGAATGACAGAGGGATACAAAGTGTCCAGACTGCTTGACGTAAGGTCCAAGAAAGACACCTTGCAGTATCTAGTGTTATGGAAGGGGTAACCAATGTCCGAGAGTTCATGGGAACCTGTTAAACACATTTCCGCACCTCAACTCATCCAGAGGTTTCATCACTTACACCCGGGAAAGCCGGGAGGAAGACCGCTGAGAAGGGGTCATACTGTCATATATCGCCCATGGAAGTTATGGAGTAAGTGGGCGATACGGAAGAAGGACTGATTCCCCTGAGCTAACGTGAGGTGCGCTCTGGTCTTTCCTCTGCAGTAGCTATAATTACCAGTTAATGGAAAACACCTGTGTGTTGCAACTTTCTTGCTGTTGTTCGTGAGTACTGTTCAACGCTGCTTCCCTCTATCCTCTGCCCCTCATTGTTACCTTGTTTCCCTACCTTGTTTGTCTTTCCCGTGACCGCTTTCATGCGGTTTCCCCACGACCTCTTCCGCTTTCGATCAACTTGTTAGAGCCCTTGGCTGTTATCTGTATACGCGGCTCTTCTCGCTGCTTCTGTGTTTGCTTTCTGTCCACCGCGCCTCCCCTTTCAATCTGGTGGCTTGTTCTTATCGTGTGTTACTGCTAGCATGCATTCAAGACATCAGAGGTTCCCGACTCTAATCTATGGAGCAATATTCAGATTGTCTTGCATTTTGCCGCGAGCCCATTTAATTGAACCGAACTTGGTTCATTTATTTCTTCTACTACTTACCAGTGCATGCTGGGAACTGAAGTCTACTATACTACTTACCAGTGCTTGCTGGAAACTGAAGTCTACTATAAAATACTGGATCATTCTGCGGATTTCAAACCACAACCTACCTCAACAAGACTTGCCAGGGTTTTTCAGCAAAGCTTTTCACTGGTTTGGGGTGGGCTCCCCGGAGTCCCCGCTGCCGGGCAGATAGCCTTACAGGCAAAGTGGCCTCCGGGGGAGCCTGTCCCTATGTCTACAAGCAGAAGGGCAATACCATCAGGAAGAAAACAAAGACAGCCTGGAGGGAGAAGAAGGTGGAGAGTTCAGCCGATGAACCCACAGAGTTTCACACAGAATCATCAGGTGAGGAGTGTTCAAGTAGTAAGGACACTGTGATTGATAAACCTGTCGAACCTGAGATTCTCTTAGAATGTGAACATCTTGAGAATTTCTCCATTTTGAGGTGACCGCCATCCGTCACTCTTCCAAAGTCAGGAAAGTATGGTTATCATATCCACCTTCTCCCAGACTATTGTCCGTGCCAGTCCTCACCATGGTAGGAGTAGTTGACATAAAAGAATCCTGGTCCACTATTTCTTCTTGCAGTTTGTCATCATGAGTTGTAAAGATGGAATTATTACTCTCATTCTCTGCTTCATCAGAGACAAACATCACTGATGGAGTCTGAGGGAAACCCCACAAGAAGTCCTCCAGTAGGACTTCATCAGGGTGAATTTGGTCAGTCAGTCTCACGGTCTGCCCATTTACAGACCTTTTACATGGAGATGGAGGCATTATCAAATTTCTTAAAAACGCCCTACAGCCATTCGATTTCCTTTTTTTCAATGGCAACATATTTTTCGCATTAACGTGAGTCATGGCTGGCTTGTAAGAATCCTTAGGCATCTTACACGTCTTCTTTTTTTGAAATATCGGAAACAGAACCAGCAAACATTACTTTGGTTTAGATAACTTGAAGAGCTTTGATGGAATAGCCTGCTCACTCTTATATACTGCGAGTGGTGCACACACCACTTTTCCAGTAGCACCAACGTATGTCTCCTTTGCAGCTGGGTCAGGATTACCCGCAACCAGTTGAGCTAACAATAATTCCAGATTTTTCTTGGCAACTTTAGAAGGCATCTGACCCCTTAGTATTGAATCCGCATCAGACTAAGCAATGGTTTTCACATCAACCAGTTTAGATGAGACTTCCTGAGATACAAATGAAGAAAGTCTTGCTTTCTGGTTTTGTATTGAGGTCTTTACTTGTAATATTTCCAGTAAAGATCCCAAAAGGTGCTTTTTAGCCTTTCAGTTTTAAGTGACAGTTTTAGATTCTGCTGAAGCTGTTTAGATCATTCTGCCTCATGTTCCACTCTGGACTGTACAGAAGAGATTAATTCCTCGATAACTATCACTTTAGAATTAATCATAGCCAAAAGAGTGGCTGGTCTTAGAAAGTATCATTTATCGATTCATACAACTTCAAAAAAGGAGCTAGTGCAATTGTTAGTGCAGACATCACTCTGCAATGGGAGTTAAACACTGTTGGGTTTAAAATGGGAATTAGGCTTCTGGTAATTTGTGGGGAGAAGACTGAATCATCCAAGGTGAAAGCAGATGGGCTGTGGAACAAATTACAGACTTTGCAACATATTTTGGGGTTGGTCTTAACTGAGGAGACCCAAGGTTCTCTTTAGCAATGTCCAGATCAACCACTGCTGATTCCCAAGACAATTCTTGATCCAGAAAGGACGTTGAAGATTGTAACCTCTCCGGAGCCAACGCTGACCCAGTCTCTTTTTGATAGACATTTTTCACCGCTATTTTCCTTAGATTAGATGTATGGTCAATTTTTCTATGATTTCAGCAATGTCTCTCCGCAACCTCGCCGCAAAGGGGGAGATGCCCGGGGTGATTTTTAAGTTATGAAAATTGACCACAGAAGAACGAATGGCCACCTCACTCGACACTGATCCCGTTTGAATGCGCGCCTGCGCATCCATCGGAGGGGTACATTCCTTCAACTCCCTGCTTGTCAAGAGGGGGGCAGACAGGGGGGCCAGGCTCGCCATGCGCATCTGAAGCTTGGGAATCGAAACATCTTTCCCTGATGTAAGCTTCATCACTTCAGGTTTCCTCTAGTTAAGCCCTCACTTCTAGGAGTGACCTTCAGTTTATCATAAGCCATTACATTATCCCAACCCTTTGGATCTGCTCACCTCACCGCTGTCAGTGACAAACTGAGGGGGGACACTGCAGCTAGCATTTTGGCATCTGTTAAGTCAAGGCAATGCGGTCTGACCAATAGTTCTGTTTTGGCTCCTCCCACCTCCCGTTTAAAGCAGGGGATGGGTCCGGAGCTCTGTCCAAATTCATACATGCTGGATCTTGGGTTTTTGTTTGTTTTTTTGCCTTTATGGTAATTTCTCAATCCAATACATTCCAAACCACCCTTTCAACACTTCACCCAAGTTCAGGCATCTTTTAGAAGCATTGTAGAGACGTCCTTGAATACAGAACCCAATAAAAGTGATGTTGAGGCTTTGGCTAATTTAGATTGTTTAGGATGTATCACCATAGGAACTCCTTTCTGCTCACCTTATTTTTTAGTTGTTGTCGGGTGCGTGGTGGAAGTATTGGTGAAGCAGGATCTGCAATGATCCTGGCAGTGTATTCAGCCTCCAGTCCCTGGTCCCACCGGAACACAGGAACACTTGACGCTCTGCACATCACTCTGCTGAGAAAGTGGAGGTTTAAATTGAAAGCATGGCTTCCAGGCAGAAAACAGAAAGAACAGACTGGGCACAGTCCCTGGTCTTAAACACAGGAACACGCGACACATTCTCCGCTGCTCTGAGGTGAAAATTGAGGTTTTAGCTGAAAGCACCTCCTCCAGGCAGCAAACAGAAAGATCAGACTGGCCCCATTCCTTGGTCTGAAACACAGGAATACTTGACGCCCTCCGACTCACTCCTTGAATGCTGTGACCTGTGTATGTGCGTCACGTATCACTAACAAAACGAACCACACTTTCAAAATGACAAAGCAATCCGTCAATTCTTCGTGTCTTATATGTGGGAAATAGGACGATTTCGATTTTCGTTTTGATTTTGTGAAAACTTTGTACTGATAAAGCCACTTATTACTCAGAATGGTTTCTTTAACAATATGTAGAGCAATGTGAAAATAATATTCTACTTCAATGAGCCCGTGGCAAAGCCCATGTACTCGATGTGCCTTGTGTTAACTTCATTTTGAAATTAAATAGAACTTTTACGTGTGTTACAAAACCAAAATAAATAGAAATGAACTGGAAAAGGAAAAAAGTTATATAAAGCTACTTTCAGAGTTGATTAATGGAATTTCCAATGAACGGATGCTGGGCACCATATACACTCAACAGAATGTGCGCTAAATAACGGGAGGTATGGAAAACACTGTAGTGGAATCGGGTAGAAAGGGCTTGCTGTAGAAAGAGGTTTCTTTACGTGTTGCAGTGTGTTTTGAAGAGTTTAACTGCGCAACACTTAGTACAAAAATTCTTCCTGTACTTTCAAAAAGGGCAGCAAGACAATTTGGATAGGGCGTGCAGAAATTGAGATGGCAGGAATAGTTAGATGAACGTTATTGGTGGGAAAAACTCTTCGTGCTGTGAAACGTCATATTCCCATTTTTGAAGTACACCATTGGCACAATATACCGCACTTTCTCCATTTGCGGACCAAATGAAAAATAACGCAGCAACATCGGTGTCTGCGTAATGCAAAAAAAAGTTATGCAGGAGATCGGAAACAGACGCATGACCTGGGAAAGTGCCTCCTTCATCACAAACGGCACGGAAACACGTGTAACATGTTGTGCAATTTTCACTCCAGAATGAAGAACAATAATGTCGCCATGATCACGTGTCACCAAAGTCTCACACATACAAACCAAAATCATTCACTTCATTGTAGGTACTCCATAGCAGTACACATCCACATGATAGAATCCAAAATGAGCAGCCACTGCACAGTGTTTTCCATTCACTTTCATTCAATGTATTTAGAACTCCACCAAAAAACGTATGCTGGGGCTCGTGAAACACACAGCCATAGCCGCACCCGCTGCATTTATGTTGACAAATACACCATATACCACAGTCTGTGCATACAAACCACACCCAGAAACCTTAATGACCAATCCCTTAGCCTCCACAGCCCATTACTATGGCTGCCATCTTGGCATATGTGACATGTGCAATCCTGCAACTATCGCGATGTCCGCGAACCTTTCGTGCTGTGCGTGCGCGGTAGATGGGGAATACATTTCAACCAGGGTAGGGGACTTTCTTAGTAATGGCGGCTCTGAAAAGTGCCTTTTTATTTAGTTTTTTTATAGGTGCTTCCATAGAAACACCTTTTTTTGCTGTTTGTACATCAGCTCACATTCTTACAATAGGGTCTTCAGTGCATCCTGTAGATTGTAAAACAAAATATCATTACCACTGGTCGACAAAGAAATGCCATTTGCTTTGAAAAGGTGTATATATCGAGAAACAATGTTGTCATTCTCAGAGGGGAACATCCCAGCAGCACTCAAGAAGTCACACTTGCTTCTGTTGATGAGACCCCTTCTGACCTTTAGCTGGCGAATACAATCATTGGAATAGTCCCATACTCTTCTCGGTGGTATACATGAGAAAAGCACCTTGGCAGTGGGAAAAATGTGCTTCACTGCTTTCATAAACTTACTCAGTTGACGGTATACATGGGAACAAGACATGGGACCCAAATGCAACACTCCATAGTGCAAGACCACACCACGTACAGTTGCGAAAGTGGCCACTCGTCGACATTCTGCAAGCAAACCACTGAAACTGCACACATCGCTACAGCACCACAAAGCCACCACTCCCTCCAAATCGAAATTGCCATAAAAGCCTTTTTCGACGGCATACTGGAACAGATCTTCCTCAAAGGCATCGCCGACTATAAAAACAGTGCATCTCTCCATCTCTGCCTTCCACCCTCACTACACAGAGTAAAGAAAAAAATGTTAAAAAATGTTGCTGCCCTTTTTCTGTGACGCACACCCTCAGCACCTGATTGGACAATTCTCACAGTCACATTTCCATTGGCCAGCATGGTGAGAAGTGCAGAATGTGGCACGTGCGCTTCCCCAAGGACCGCGAGGGGCGTGCCCCAGTAAGCAAGAGCAGTCCTTCTTCACTTTCCACTATTTTTGTCCATCACTACCTCATTGGGTACTGTTAAATAGTCACACACGCATCCACCAATGGCATCCAAGATGATAGCATCTAACACTGTCACTT
The DNA here is from genome assembly GCF_040938575.1 of Ambystoma mexicanum. Taxonomy (NCBI): domain Eukaryota; kingdom Metazoa; phylum Chordata; class Amphibia; order Caudata; family Ambystomatidae; genus Ambystoma; species Ambystoma mexicanum. Next base: position 655,823,248 of record NC_090921.1, read on the forward strand.
CTGTACAACACTGCATATATACCGTTACACATTGAGCCTCCAAGTGTCGTCTCATTGGAAAGCACGTCCAGTGGAAAGTTCAGTAAAAGAATGCAAGATTTGTGCATCAACATTCATCCACATGAGCACCAATAACCACAAAGTGGAGGTATGAAAACAATTTCTGCAGTATGTTTACAACTCCATCATAAGTGCCTGTGTGCACGGGATCTGCCAGTGAGCGTCCATTACGTTCTTAAGAAGGTTACTGTTTTTTTTCCCATCCACTATCGTCAAGTGGCACTTCAATTGTATATGCTTTTATGTTTCAATTTACCCGTATCACCCATTGTAATATCGAAATAGGAACTCTCTTCTTCCCTTCCGACAATACTATGAATTTGTTTCACCGCTAATGCATCTCCTACATAAATCGTAAAAAAATGCCACCAAAACCAGCACTGAATGTATGTTACCAACCTAAAGCAATGTCTAAAAAGCTCACTTTCTCCACATCTGTGGATTGCTCTAGGCTAGACTATTACAACAGCCTTGTTCTAAATCTGCCTGCTTGTACTCTCTGCCCTCTGCAACTCATCCAGAAGAAGACTGTGCACCTTGTGCTTGGCCTCAAGCCCAGGGATCGTATCTCTCTGGGATTGAACTGTCTGCATTGGCTCCCAGTAGCAGCGAAGAATAAGGTCAAATCATCTGCATTATGCACAAGGCCTTCTGGGCCCTGGGGCCTCAATACCTGCAACTCTCACTTCCTAAATTTCTCCATGCTCAAGCTCTTCCCTCATCCGCCTCCAACTCCCTCCGGGTCACTCACTTCAGCAAGCAATCAGTTGGTGGTAGATCTCTTTTGTCGGCAGGACCCTCCCTCTGCAACAGCCTACCTGCATCCCTGAAACGTGACAAGAACCATCGCTGGTTCAGGAAGCACCTCAAAACCTTTTCTTTGGCTCTGCTTTATCTACTCATATCCCCTGCTGACATCCTGGCTGAAACTGGTCTGCACCATCTGATCTCCAGCCCAGGCAACCTCCCTCTGCCAGTCACACCCCTGCACTGCCTTTCTGGCAAACCCCCCACTTGGGGACCGTTTTCTGTATCTCCAACTGTTCCACCACCACCTGATGTCTCCACTTATCCTTGCACTTGCCACCATCGGGCCATATTTTTACTTATTGTCATTGTTTCTTCTTCCAAGGTAGTACACTTTCTCCTCCCCCTCCCCATGCACTTGGGCAATCTGAGTGACACCTAGCCTTGTAGGTTCATTGTCACTGTCTCCCATCTGTTCCCCCACCCTTGCCTCGGCTCACCTTCAAAAACTTGTGTATATGTGCAGTACAAATGGCATTGCATACAATATCACATTGTATAATATTATAGACACATTACACGCATAAACAGGATACCTGCCACTTACCTTGTACATGTCACAAAATGTGTTTCTGCAGCACCCCACTTACTGCAAACCTATGAAAAAGTATCACAGAAAAGCAACACTAAGTGTATGTTAGGAACTGCAAACAAGTAAATACAGTGCATGCATACACACAGGATGCCTGTCCCCTAGCTTGCACACTTCCACCATAGTCTCTGCATCTCTCTGTACAAAGAGACCTTCTGCCACTGTTTTTCCATACATACCACAACCAGAAACCTTATTGAGCAATCCCTCGGAGTTATCATGCTAGGAAGTGGGGAGTGGGGGTAAGAAGTGTGAAACAGGTTAGGGGATTGGGTCTTTCTTGTACCCTTGGAAAAGATGTTTATTTGTTTTCTATTTTTTTTTACATGCTTACAAAGAACTTTTTTTTGCTTTTGCTCTTTGAGTGTCTCTTTTGTTTGGCTCCTTACATTGTTACAGGATTGTCTTCAACACTTTTTGCACAGTGTAAAACAAAACAGCATTGCCAATGTTGGTCAAAAAATGCTATTTGCTGGAACCTGTGCAAATTTCACTCATTAATGATGTCATAGTCGGTGGAGAACATCCCAGCAGTGGACATAAATTGACACATGCTTCTGTTAATGAAACACCTTCCAACCTCCGGCTGGGGACAAATTACACAGGCATGATCCCACTCTCCTTTTGGTGGTATGCTTGAGAAAACCACCTTGGCAGTGGGAAAAATCTGCATCACTTCCATAAACTTCTTTAGACGATGGAGCAAACGGCACAGTTGGTGGTAGATCTCTTTTGTCGGCAGGAGCCTCCCTCTGCAACAGCCTACCTGCATCCCTGAAACGTGACAAGAACCATCGCTGGTTCAGGAAGAACCTCAAAACCTTTTTCTTTGCCTCTGCTTTATCTCCTCATATCCCCTGCTGACATCCTGGCTGAAACTGGTCTGCACCATCTGATCTCCAGCCCAGGCAACCTCCCTCCACCAGTCACACCCCTGCACTGCCTTTCTGGCAAACCCCCCACTTGGGGACCGTTTTCTGTATCCCCAACTGTTCCACCACCACCTGATGTCTGCACTTATCCTTGCACTTGCCACCATCGGGCCATATTTTTACTTATTGTCATTGTTTCTTCTTCCAAGGTAGTGCACTTTCTCCTCCCCCTCCCCATGCACTTGGGCGATCTGAGCGACACCTGGCCTTGTAGGTTCATTGTCACTGTCTCCCATCTGTTCCCCCGCCCTTGCCTCGGCACACCTTCAAAAACTTGTGTATATGCGCAGTACAAATGGCATAGCATACAATATCACATTGTATAATATTATAGACACATTGCACGCATAAACAGGATACCTGCCACTTTCCTTGTACATGTCACAAAATGTTTTTCTGCAGCACTCCACTTACTACAAACTTATGAAAAAGTATCACAGAAAAGCAACACTAAATGTATGTTAGGAACTGCAAACAAGTAAATACAGTGCATGCATACAAACAGGATGCCTGTCCCTTAGCTTGCACACTTCCACCATAGTCTCTGCATCTCTCTGTACGAAGAGACCTTCTGCCACTGTTTTTCCATACACACCACAACCAGAAACCTTATTGAGCAATCCCTCAGAGTTATCATGCTAGGAAGTGGGGAGTGGGGGTAAGAAGTGTGAAACAGGTTAGGGGATTGGTTCCTTCTTGTACCCTTGGAAAAGATGTTTATTTGTTTGCTATTTTTATTTACATGCTTACAAAGAACTTTTTTTTGCTTTTGCTCTTTGAGTGTCTGTTTTGTTTGTCTCCTTACATTGTTACAGGATTGTCTTCAACACTTTTTGCACAGTGTAAAACAAAACAGCATTGCCAATGTTGGTCAAAAAAATTCTATTTGCATGGAACCTGTGCAAATTTCACTCATTAATGATGTCATAGTCGGTGGAGAACATCCGAGCAGTGGACATAAATTGACACATGCTTCTGTTAATGAAACACCTTCCAACCTCCGGCTGGGGACAAATTACACCGGCATGATCCCACTCTCCTTTTGGTGGTATGCTTGAGAAAACCATCTTGGCAGTGGGAAAAATCTGCATCACTTCCATCAACTTCTTTAGACGATCGAGCAAACGGCACATGACATGTACCCCAAATGTGCAGCTCCATAATGCAGTACGACAACATCAACAGTACCGACAAAGGCCACACATCTGCAAAGGTCAACCATACCACCAAAACTGCCCTCGTAGACAGTGTCCCAGAAAGCCTTCACTTCCAAGGCAAAATTAGCAGCCATGCCTCTTTGTGCCGCATACATGTACAGATCTTGCACAAAGGTATCACCCACTATTAGTACTATGCGCCTGTCAATCGCTACCTGCTGCCCTCACTGCACAGACTGATGGGGAAATATTATAGGCCCTTCCTTTGAGTTACGCCTTCAACACCTGATTGGCTAAATCCCACAGTTCCATTTCCATGCCCACCATGTTAAAAGGGATGTATGTGGCACATGTGCTTTCTCAGTTACAGTGAGGGCCACGTCCCAGTAAAGCAGGGACAGTCCTTCCTCCCTGTCCACTCCAGTCATGCATTCAAGGTGCTAGGCCCACACCACAAAGAACACATCATAGCACACCTTATGTTTAAATGCTCATGTCATGTTCAATTCACTCCCCATCTGCAATTGAGCCTGCCAGCTTTCACCCTAGCCACATGTTTGAATGCATTGCTGCATAATGTTGCGTCAGGTGTGCTGAACGGTATGTAGGTGCCTGTGTACATTGGCCATATTTTACATGTGTGGTGATGAGCACTTCCTTTCATGCTGCAATATCTTACCGCACTTCCTAAAGCAAGGATCTTATGAGGGCCTAAACACAGCAATTGCAAATGGTCAAATGTTGCTCCCTATTTTGCAACATGTGCAATGATGTACACCAAATGCTAATCTACGCATAGCAGCTCACTTCTGCTGTTCTACTAAGTCTACAATGTCCTCCACAACCATTGTGTAAAAGTCACCAACTTCAAATACATGCAGAGTTATAACTGCATGCCTGCATTCTGTTGTGGTGGCTGTGGTGAAGGGCTAGGCTGTTGGGTGCATGGCCTACGTCCTACGGCCTTTGGCCTTGCACCCAACAGTCTAGGCCTTGGCCACCCCACCACAACATAACAGAGCCATGCAGGCGAACATAAAGCCAGGTTGCAGAATTCACAAAGCAAAATAGGCACCAGCACTTCTACCCAACCGCAGCCTGATAATACAGCGCTGCATGCTAACATGTTCCAGTTACCATAATCCACACACATACCACACTGGTTGGCACCCCTATCCACTTCCATTTACAAAGCATTCTATTACTGCCAACCAAATAACACATTTTTGACATTATTGGTCCTGCTCCCAATGTTCTAGTAAGTGCATAGAACCAATACTGCATAGTGCAGGATAACACTTACTAATCTGCGCAATGCAGACTACTGAAGCACATATAAGAACCAGTTCAACCGTACCCTCTGTTATATAGGGACACTAATCCAACACTGCAACCTGTGGACACGCTACACCACTGCTCACTGCAGCATCTCCAGCCATGCACCAACAACTGTAAGATGTTCTAACAATCACCACACCCATGGAACCAACAATGTATGCAATGTAGCCAAACCACACACAAAGCAACAATGGCAAACCTAGTTGCAACCAGTCAACATACTTGTCGGTGCAAGGGCTCCAGCCATGCATGCAACATTTGAAGGGTCTTATAAAGGGCAAACCCTAGAAAACGCAAATGGCCACATGTGCCTTTCTAATGTGCAACACGTGCAATGACCTACACTATATGCTAATGTATGCATAGCAGCTCCCTTCTGCTGTTCTAACAAGTCTACAATGTCCTCCAGACATGTTCCACTTACCATAATGCAGAAACATACCACAGTGTTTGGCACCGCTACCCACTTCCATTCACAAAGCATTGTATTAATGCCAACCAAATAACAACATCTTCACAACATTTGTTCTGCTCCCAACACTCTCCTACATGCATAGAACCAATACTGCATAGTGCACTACAACACTTAGCAATCTGAACAATGCAGATTACCCAAGCACTTATAAGAACCAGTTTAACCGTACCCTCTTCTATATGGACACTATTCCAACACTGCACCCAGTGGACACACGGCAGGACTGCTCACTGTAGCATCTCCACCCATACACTGACAACTGTAGGATGTTCTAACAATCTCCACACCCATGCAAACAACAATGTGTGCAATGCATCCAAACCACACACACACACAAAACAACAATGTCACACCTACTTGCAACCAGTGGACATACCTTTTTAACCAGTGGGCACATTTTTCCGTGCAAGGGCACCAGCCATGCATCGAAGGGGCTACAGACTTACCACACACAACACACCATAGTACATGCTATGTTTAAATGTTCATGTCATGTGGAATGCACTTCCCTTCTGCAATTCAGCCTGCCACTACTCATCACAGAAAGAGAACGCAGCTGGAGCTGTCATGCCATAATGAAGGCTGCCTGCAATCAACACACAACGTTGTTGCCTGTTGAGGTAACCGCAATTTGGTGTAGAACCTTTCCATCCTTTCTTCCCACCACCAGATGCCGTAAAGTATGCCCTTTTGCCGGTGCATTGTCCTCGGATACAAAATGCTGGCGGTATTGAAAACATAGGACGCACATCAAGTCACCACACACTGCATTGGAATCACATTTTTGAGCGTGCAGCGAACAGGGGAATGGGATGCCGGAGCGGAGCCAGATATGACTAACTTTAGTGGGCACACTGTTACATTCAAGAACCCCAGCCATGCACACAATGCCGTAGGGGCTTGGTGCACACACCACAACACTCTCCTCCGATACAGCACAGCACGCTTCCCTCCAGCCAACCACCGGCTGCACCCAAAGATCGCCAACAGCACGGTGTACTGCAAGCCAATGAGACTTCTGTCCGCGGAAGAATGGGGAAATGGGTCAGCGGAGCCAGATATCACACATTTTTTGAGATGTACAATTCGGTTCTTTGCAACAAAAGTACTGGCTGGATTTTCATCAAAGACACAAAAGCACCCCTTTTGCCCCAAACCCCCGCTCCTACTGCAAATTTGGAGCAAATACGTCTAGCCGTTCAGCCTGTAGCCGTGCGCAAAGTTTTCCCCCATTCATTCTACAGAGAAAAAAATGTTTAGGACCCCCCCTATAACTTTGCCCCCCCACACGAAACCTCACCAATTTCGCCAAACAAAATTCAGCTCACAAATTAATTTGTGATGTCATCTTTGATGTCCTGTGTATTAGTCTTAGCAGTGCACAGTGGTGGTGCGAGTTATGGTTGCTTAGCTTACCATAACTGGCGAATTCCAGGGGTTTTTTGGTTTTACTTGGAGCCATAACATCCCTTTAACAAAGTTTTTTCACTGAATTTCATAGGTTTTTAGTAGCGCAAACGTCCCCTTAACAAAGTTATTTTAATAAATTTCATAGGTTTTTAGTAGCACAACTTAACCATAACGTCCCTTTAACAAAGTTTTTTTACTGAATTTCATAGGTTTTTAGTGGCTCAACCTAACCATAACACCCCTTTAACAAAGTTTTTTCACTGAATTTAGATATAGATAGCATTAATATGATAGGTGTTTACTAGGATTCCCTTAGTTTATATGCATGTAACATAGAACATACTGAACCCTCTGCTAGTGATTTTGATGTCCGCGGACCGTGCGCATGTCCACGGACGGACATGGTCAACATCAACACTATCCAAAAACTCAGGAGGTATCTTACATTATAGTATGATGCAATAAAAACACTGAACATGTTTAAAAAGCAGCATATAAATACATTACATTTAATAATAACTAAGAAGTGGAAACTGTATACTTAAGACATCAACCGTCCAATTAAATAGCATATGCAACATAATGGAATATACCAAAACAAAATAAATATGCCTCCAACAGAATTAACGCACAGAAACTAAACAGCAAAAAGCAACAGCACACCTACGCAGCAGTAACAGCAAAACCTAGCAAGAAACTAGTAAGTAAACTATATTTATTTTATATATTTATAAACGTTCTGTATTAGGTACTAAAAGTAATTTTTTTTGTGTTTCACACAGAAATGTCTAGTACTTTGGAATGGCTGGAAGAAAATTGTCCTCAGGATGAAAATGGGTGAAAACAGTGCTACTAATGGTAGACACTACACTTCTCTAAATAAACCAATTAAAAACCATTACTTTATGTGTACTTAACATATATTTTTTTAACAGACCATACAGAGAGTTAAAATAATACAGAAACATACTCCTTAGAAAATCGTCTGCAGCGCATGGAGCAAAAAATGGATCTATTAATGTCAAATTTAATTCTTTTAAAAAACTTTGTGGAGGACCATATAAAAGAAAAAAATAAATATCATTGTCCCACATGTACCTGTACCCCTTCTCCATGTCCCAGCCAACCATCCCCAAAAACTCCCCAGCAAGAAAAACGCTATGATGAGACTTCAATCCCTTCCTCCCCTACCATCCATCACGTGCAAATCCTTAATTCCCCTGTATTTGTATCAGTTTCTGCTTCCCCCTCTTTCATAGATTTTATATTTTTATACAATAATAAAATATTATGTGTGTTGTTACTATATTCCTCTGTGTCTTATTTTTTTTAAAAAGGCTGTTAGGGTGTCAGCGGACAGCGCGGGTGTCCAGAATGTACACAATTAACCAAAATGGGGGTGTCCTAAGGACACTATACCTGTTTGCACTGTCCGCAATCAAAATGGAGGGGTTTTTAGGACATACAAGATGTCTGCATGTCCGCAATTAACCAAAATGGGTTGTCCTAAGGACACTATACCTGTTTGCACTGTCCGTAGTCAAAATGGGGGTGTCCGTAGAACACCAAAGCCGTCCGCCTGTTCGTATTTATGCAAATAAAGGTGTTCTAAGAACATTCCACCTGTTCGCAGTGTCCGTATCCAGAATGTATATGTCTGTAGAACACATAGCACGTCCACCTGTCCACAAAGTTGTGACGCACTTTTATTTTGTTCAGGGATCTGAACACTGTCCGTAGAATACCTGCGCAAATGCGTATTGCACTCTTGAGTCCTACAAACATTGTGGCTGTCCGTAACTATCCGCCGCACGAGTGTCACACTTTTAATTAGTTTGGGGACCTGAACACTGTCCGTAGAACACACGCACGCATGCGTACAACCGACCCCGAGCATTTGGTGTTCTACAGACAGCTGTCCCATTCGCAAACGTGTCCGCGACATCATCATGTGACCGCACCCACGCTGAGCGTGGGTCTATGTTTGCAATCACTGTCCGGGCCCCCGAACATAGAAAAAGTGCTTTTTTGAGCAATCCAAGTTATTTTCCAGTAAAAGTTCACCCTAGCATATGTCCCAGACATTGTCCCTGGCGATATAATACTGTTTGAACTTTCTGAGCCCTTTTTGGTGTTCAAAGTGTCCACAGACAGTACGGGTGTCCGCAAAGAGTGCACCAGCACCCCTATAAAAGACCAGACCCTAGAACTGCTCCTCATTGTGTTTCGGGCTACCTGAGAGAGCATTGCTCCTGACCTGCGTTGACTGCATTGCTGCTGACTTCTGCCTGCTGTTCTCCAGATGGCAACCATGGCTGCCTCGGCTTCAGAACCACCCCCACCTCCTCCGCCACCACGTCCCCAAGGGCCTGCAGAGGGGAACAGGCGTGAGGATACAGAGGAGAGTGATGAAGAGAATGAAGAGGATGAGGTAGTAGAAGTCCCTACTACTAGAACACATTGTGAGTCTTGGGTGTGGAGGTTATTTTCTACTCTTGATGGAGTACCAAAAGCATGTGCAAACAAGGTGACCTACACTCAGTGCAAGATGGTGCTGAGTCGTGGGAAACCGGGTTTGTACAGCTATGGTACTTCCTCAATGAAGCAACACCTTAGGTCCTAAGGTAGTAGGTTGAGTTCCCCTGCAGCATCCACCGTTTCCGCTCCTGCCACCACAAGAGACACTCCATTGGGGCAGCACATCCCTCCAGCTGCCTCGCAGGCCATACATGATCCTTACCTTTCGAGGGTCACAGTATTGTGCATGTACAGCAACGCAATAGTCTGCAGGGGGGAGAACCTTCGAAGTACTTTCGAGACTGCGGTCAAGGAGCATGAGAAGGACTGCTACCTACCTGAATAAGGCCCACCCTACATCTTCTTCTCTCCACCTGCCCTTTCTTATACCTGTGGTTGGTGTCCCTTCCTTACCCTCCTTTCCCTTCCTTTCCTTGTGTGTCGTGTTTAAAAAAAAATAAATATATAAAAAAACAAAAAAAGGCTCTTTCAGAGTTCAAAAATAGAAGTGTCAATGAAATGCTGCAGGGCCCTGGGCAATTTTTCAAAAGTCTGCGGACAGTCCGCAGACATTTGACATTTTTGAGGGGCTGCCCTATCAGAACCATTGCACTTTTCTCTGGGAGGAAGTGGTGGCTATGAAAAGAGTGTTTTTTTGTGTATCGAAAAGTTCAAATACACCTACTGCAACATGGATTGCTGTAATTCCAAAATGTGTTGCAATGCATTTTGTATATTTTGCAGAAAAATCTGATTGCCAGCATAAGTAAGATGTACTCCATCTCTGCGAAAAATGTGTGTACTACGAAATATAATATTTTCATTATCAAAAGAGGACATGCCAAAATCTCTCAAAAAGGCAGAGACATCCTTGTTGACATTGCACCTCGCTTTCTCCATTTGTGGACCAAAAGAAGAAGAAAGCAGCCACATTTGTCTCTGCGCAATATGGGAATAAATTACTCTGGAAACATGTCCATGACTTTCCCAAGGCCTTCTTTCATTGCAAATTGCAAAGAGATTCCAGACACCTGTCCTAAACTGTTCCCCTCCACAATCAATAATAATAATGTCTGGATGACACTGTGTCACCAAAGTAGCACAAAGAGGTACCAAATCTAGCCACTTCATTCCACACACTCCATGCCAGTGTACTTACACATGAGGCAATTCAAGATGTGCAGAAACTCCACAGCGATCTGCATGCACCTCTAACCAATTTATACATTAATCTCCCAAAATCCAGACAATCTGCTTTCTGAAACACACAGCCATATCTATCTGCTCTCCTCTCAGGAAAAATACTTTCTGACAAATTTGTTCCTTACACATCACACCCAGTAAACCTTATTGGCCAATCCCTTGCTCTGCTAAGTCTAATTTGCATGCCTCCCAACCTCAAAATCCCTGTATGTAATACGCGCTGTCCGTGGACAACCGCGGTATCCGTGGACAAATCGTAAAATCTGGGAGTGGGGAATTAAAATTTAAATAGTGTGCCCCATTTCCCCTGTGAGGTTTGCTCTGAAAAGAGCCTTTTTTGTGTTTAAATGCTTCAGAAACACCTTTTATTTTGTACTTTTTTTCTCCAATAACCTTCACATTACTTCTCCAAAGCAAATCTTATGTTTCAAAACAACATGGCATTTCCCATAAAAGATAAAGACATGCCAGATTCTTTAAAGTAAACAACATTACCAGAATCAATGTTGTCTTTGTTGTAAAAGCTCTAAGCATGAAAGCAAACATACCTCGATTGATTAAACAACTAGCAATATTTAGCTGAGGACAAAAAAACTATTGTCCCATATTGACCTAGGTACCAAACCAGAACAAATTACCTTGGCATTTGGAAGTAGTTTCATTACTGTCTGAACCAAGTTTTCGAGATCATTTAACATAGTAGGGGCACTGACATAGCCCAAATATAAAGCACCACAGTGCAGAACAACCACATGTGGACTGTTAACCCTAGGCATATCTTCACAAACTTCTAGCATTGCCTGCAAATAATTGAAACCAGGCACAGTGCTCCACACCACCTCCGCTCCTTTTACATCAAAATTGTTAGCCACAGTCTTACATTTAGCATACCGCTCCAAACCATTCACAAACATATCTCCAAGCACCAACACCCTGACCCTCATTACAAGTCAGGCGGTGGACCATGGTGCTTTTAGCACCATGGTCCATGCCGGATTCTGCCATGGTGGATGGCGGAATTACCGCCCCATTCCAAGGTGAGTGGGGCGGTAATTCCCCATTCACCATTTGCCCTTCCCCATTCCCATTTTTGCCCCATAGGGTATAATGAGGATGGGAAAGGCGCTAATTACAGGACCGTAAATTAAGGTGCCGTAATTAGCACCAAAGTCGCTTAGCGCTTTGGACTTTAACGCCTGCAAAAAGCAGGCGTTAAAGTGTGAAACAGGCGTTAAGGGTTAACGGCACTGACGGCGCCGTTAAACCCTTAACGCCTGACTTGTAATGAGGGCCCCTGACTTTCTCCACTTCTGCCATCTTCACTACACACAGCCTGTCTCAATACAAAGCAGAACCTCAACACCTGATTGGCTAATACCTACAGTCCTATTTCCATGCCAGATATGTTGTGAAGCCCCGTATGTGGCACACCCTGTCCGTGAACAGCCCTTCTACCCTTTCCAATTCACTCTCTGCACCATTCCCTCATTGGCTACTGTTAAGCAGTCACACAACCATCCACCAATCACATCCAAGAACTCTACATCTAGCTCAATCATCACAGTTCAGCACTTTAGATGTACTGTTGATCACTCTGAGTACAATTGGGCTGTGACTGCAAAGCACCTACAGCAACTACTACAAAAATATCAACATTTCTACTTGCAGATTCATGCTCATCCACATGCATGAACACAAACTACAGGTATGAATATTTTCTGCACAGTACTTGGCCAGATCTTGTATAAATGCATATAAACAGAGTAACTGCCACTTAACCAGTATAACCTGTAAAACAAACTTAGTGTAATTTCTCCCATCTGCTATGATCAAGTGTCACTTGCAAACCTGTCTGCTCTCCAAAGTTTTATTTACCCATATTACTAAATGTAATGTGCAAACTGTTATTTTCTTCATTCATTCTATCATTTGTGTGACCACTGCCACCTATTTATCCACATTTCAACCATAGTAGCATTTAATGCATTATAGTGCATAGGATGTATACACAATATATTTTCTATACATTCTGCATATTTAACATACATTCTACAATTTGTACTTGCTATAGAAATTATTATATAGTAATCAGACACAACACACACAGCTATCTAACAAAATGTCATTTAATTTTAAAAGATGTGACAAATAACAGTATAATTATAGGAGAAGGCTTTCTAGTGTGTTATAAAATGACACACAGCCAGGATGAGTACATGCATCTTTATTTATGCACACAGATAGCCAATATAATTTTATAGGCTTCTACCTGAAACAACACCACTGCCTCTTCAACTGTTCTTCCACACTAGACAGCTCTCTCATTACAGCTGGTTGCCCATTCCGTTCTAGAAATTACAACAGCATTCAACTATGCAGTCATGTCTATAACATCATCTAGAACTATGTACAGTGTTGTAAAGCAAGATATGCAACATCTCCCCCTTCCCTTCAGTCTGCAACGCAAGTACCAGATCATTCATTGCAACCCTTACTTTATTTCAGACTCTCCCATCTCCAAACACCACAGTATCCCTAGTAGTTTGGTAATCACCAACTGAGCAATAAGCTACTGACCCCATCTAATCCTTTTCCTTTATTTCCCACACCTTAACAAATGTATAAATTGCATGCTTGTCCCTATAGTTCCTGCCATGTACCCTGTAAAAATAGCAAAAAAAGCATACTATTATTTCTTCTATCTCCTAACATCCAATAACACTGCATTAAGAAGCCACGTGTGCTCTGGTCGCTTACTATTGTAGTAATTTCTAAAGCACATTCAACTAACAGATATAAAAATATACAGAATGCCCTAGACAAAGGAAACTGCATGTACATGCTATGCACAGTTATCAGAAAGCAATACTACTGCAAAAACAAAGAAATCCATGTCTACATTAACAACAATGCTATTAACACACATATTTACTAACTTCTTTCTTTCACAAATACTGTGAAGACCACTCTCCTGAAAAGCAGCAGCATCTGAAGTATGTACCAGAACTCAGAAAAAAACCTACATTTTCCATCCAAAAAAGTATAATGTATTAACTGTTACTCAAACACTGTAGAATTCTAGTATTGTACAACAAACAATTGTATTAACCCTGAAACATTAGATTCAATATTAGTGCTTCCCCTCACCAGCTGCATACTTTTTATTGTCATCTGAACACCAGTATAGTAACACACAAAGACAAGAATAGCCTTCCCAACCTGAAGTAGCAGCCCATTGCACAATCACACACCTCTACTTACATCCTTACTTACCATCATACTCAGACACTCATGCACAAAGCACACATACACTGCACAAGATCCCAACCCACACTTTCTTTGTTTTTCCAACAGACCACAAAGAATGCCTACCAAAACCCAACTCTGTAGAAAGCAACGCAAAAGTGAGCAAAATCAAAATACGAGTCTCCAAAATAAGCATCCACCTCTAGCAGAATTTGTACAAAAAGTTCAAACAAAACAGGTTATACAGTGATTAAGCGAAACAAAACAATGTTCAAGTACAGAAACTGTGCCTCCTCTTTCAAAATGTAAAATGAAACAGAAAGTGATTAACAAGACTGCAGCTCCCACTAGTGATAACACTGCACCTATAAATCTTGATGTAGCCGCAAGTAAGCATTCCAAAAAAAGTATTTTACAAAGAATGTTCCTCCATAGAGTCCTTCAGAACCTTATAAAAACAGGAGAGAAATCACGCGCAACACCTAACGTAGAAAATTAATCCTAGAAGCTCTCATAGACAGTGCAAAATTTATTTTATTTTAGTTTTAAACAGAATGAAACCACAAACAAAACTAAGTACTAAAATACAAAAAAGACTTCTCAATAAATGGAATATCAACAAAGATAGCTTCTCAAACATCTGTAGAGGTGAATGAAACCTTTTATTACACACATAGAAAAAAGAAATACTTTTTTAAAAGTACATCTGCTGAAGTAGCAAACCATGTATGTGTGTGTGTTGCCGCAGGACTTTTTATAAAAATAGCACAAAACTGTAGACATACCGTACAAAATAGAAGACAAGGAAGATTCCAAATGGTTCCAATTATGTCTCTATCTTATAGTAGAAAACAAATACGAAATTAATGACCCCTTAATACTTTGCAGATACTGCACTGCAAAACCTGACAAGAACCAAACACCTTCACGTGCTATCACAAATAACTTGGAATTATTCCCACTACCAAAACCTCTGCAACAACTCAACTTATATGAGAGCATCATAATTCAAACAGTGCACCCATTTCAAGCAATAATAGGCCTTCAACCAAAAACAGCAAAATTACCTCCCTCTGAATTAGTGAAAGGCATTTGTGGCAAAGTAGTTTATTTGCCATTAGATCTCAAAGAAAATGTACACACTCTGGGAGTGCAACGTCCAATAGATCAATATTTAATTATCTTAGTAGATGGCGTACCAACAAAAGATACAAATTTGGCAACAACTCTGGGACTTACATAAAGTTAGACATGCCCTGCAATATCTAAATGACAACAATGAATACTACAAAGAAATTAATATTGAAGAAAACCTGAGAGAAACCAGTGAAATAATTCAAGAGTCATCAGAAACTGGTCAATTTCAACTTCTAGATCCTACTACAGAATCCAATATTTTAGACCATTATACAATTCACCCATTACACTCTAAAGACACCATAGATGATGCACTAGAAATGTACCAAATGCGACAAGCAAAAGGATCTCCAATCAGCATATGGGAAAAAAGTATAGAAGCACGTGCCTTTCCTCTACTCTTTCCTACTGGAAAAGGAGGAAGGTACGATGATAGACCCACACAAATAACAGCATCAGAATAAAGGTCTTCACGACTGTATTCTGAAGACCCCAGATTCAGATAAAACGTGGAATACATATCCCAACTTCTCTTTAAAAGTGAACTAACAAATCTATGCTATGGAGTTGCACACACATTGAAATCAGGTACCCATTTTCAAAATATGTCAGCTACGCAATTACTACAAAAAGTGAAAGAAAAAGATCAGGTTTTACAGTCAAGCATTACAAATCTTTTAGCAAACATGCGTGGTACAAAAGAATACTGGTTCCGATGTCATGGAGATGTATGCTCTATGATAAGAAAACTTGGCCCACCCACTTGGTTTGTGACATTAAGTTGTGAAGAATATGCATGGGAAGATTTGCACGATTTCCTACGCATGGCAAACAAAAACAAAACAAACATAGATATAAAAAACACCAGGAGAACTCTGCTCTCTAGATGCTGTAAATGTATCAAGATATTTCCATCATCGCTTCATTGCTATGCTACACTTTATTCGTAATAAAACTGTTCCTCCCCTCAGAGAAGTGCAACACTTCTTTTGGAGAAAATAATACCAAGCCAGAGAAGTACCACACATCCACATGCTTTTGTGGATTAAAGATGCTCCTAAATGTGGTCAGTACAGTGATGCCAATATTTTGCAATTCATCCAAAAATATGTCACTTGTGAAATCCCTTCACAAACAACAAATAGTGACCTTCATGAACAAATTTTACAATTTCAAAGACACAAATGTGGGAAATATTGTTGTCGCAAATATAAAAACAAAGGAAAATACTACAGCAAATGCAGGTTTGGTTTCCCTAAACCAGTTTCAATAAAAGGTCATGTAAACAACTTCATGTCTTCAGTTAGACATAGTGTCAAAGATAAATCACTTAAGAACACATATTACATAAAAAGTACAGACGAATCGAAATACATCAATGGTTACAATGCAATCATTGCTCTTCTATGGAAAGCAAACAGAGATGTACAGTACCTTGCAGACAATTCCACTGTAGTTGCATGATATGTCACAGCCTACTTAACCAAAGCAGTGAAAACAGAGCTTCAAGACCTCTCGGATGACATATCATCTGAGAAAACACTGTCACAGAAATTGTACAGATTAGGCATAGAAATGCTCTCTCATTGAGAATGTGGCTGCTATGAAGCTGCAGACCATTTAACCGGTACTGCCTTGTGTGGAAAATCTGAAAATATGGTATGGCTAAGTCTTAGTCCTGCTAAATATAGAAAGAGTTCTCAAATAATATGAGGACATAGAAACAATAGCCACAAATGATCCCAACAGCCAAGACATTTTGAAAACCAATTTACTAGACGCATACTACCCAAACAGGAGTACCACTTTGGAAACCATGTGTCAATACCACATAACCCAAAACATCACATACAAAAATAATGTTAAACCAGATGAAAAGAAAGGTAGCTACAGAGTGGCAAATTGTGAAGGCAGCTTAGTGAAACTTACCTAAGAAAGCTTAATTAATCATATTAAATGGTCATTAAAAACTCCTCAAAATAAAGAACTGTATTACATGTCCCTGCTACAACTTTTTAAACCATGGAGAAAAGAAGAAGATTTACTGAACACCTACGACTCCAATGAAGATGCTTTCAAAGCAAATGAAAGCACTATAACAGACATGAACTTTACACAGTACAAAACATTTTGTGCAATGAACCGCAACACAAAGATGTACTCCAGACCCAACTGAATGTGGACACTCCTGACAGTAGTCAACCTTCTGTAACAGGAAGCCAAGAACCACTTGTAGACAGAAGTAGAACACACCATGTATCAGTATGAGCAATCTACAGAACACTTTGCTGAACTGAAATCACAACTAATCAATGAGCAGCGTAGCATTTTCCAAGAAGTAGCAAAACAAACTGAACATGGTGTGCAACACAAAAGTAAAAACTGTACCTGCCAAGACTACAAAACTATACTGCTACACGTGAGTGGTCAAGCTTTTTCAGGCAAAACATTCTTAATCAATTTCATCAGCATGTTCCTCCAACAACTGACAAACAACAAACTGTTACTGTTGTAACTGCACCCACAGGTTTAGCTGCATACAACATAGGCGGTGTCACTTTACAGCGATTACTACTCCTTCCAGTAGAACACCAACACAAATTAGCCTATTACAAGCTTTCCCAGAAGCTGCAATGGAACTACGCAGAGTTTTCAAACAAATGAAAATGCTGCTAATAGATGAGGTGAGCATGGTCTCCAACCTAATGTTGGCTTTGATTCACCTCAGATTTCAAGAGGACCTCAAAACAGACTACGAAGATCTCTTTGGAGGAAAAGACATTATTGTTTTCAGAGATCTTCTTCAATTAACACCAGTGAAAGGTGAACCTATTTTTAAAATCTTAGGGCACAAACTGTGCCGTAAAACTCTTGGCAGCATAGGAAATTGCAACCTTTGGCAACATTTCCAATACAGAGAATTAACTGAAAACATACGTCAGTCTGCAGACCTCACATACGCCAACATTTTTAAAAGTATTAGAGTTGGTGTACTATCTCAAGAAGCACAATCTATATTAAAAACCAGTCACATCCATGCACTCTATGCCCATAACCTATGTGCTACTGATGTCATGGAACAATTAGCACACAAAAATGTCAATTGTATGTCCTTGATGCCAACTCTTGCAAGCTGTTCAAAATGTAATGAAACAATATTTAAAAAAGAAATGCAACCAATAGTTCAAATTTGCTCCACAGACAAACTGGACATACATGGTATGACAATACCCATGTGTCAAGAAGCCACAACAAGGCTAAACATCTTGGAAAACTCTATCTCTAACACAGCTGGTTTGGAGAAAATATTAAAATTACCTTTAAACTGTACAGTAATGCTTAAATGTTACCTTGACGTGGACCAAGGACTAGGTAATGGAGCTCTTGGTACAGTTGTTGGCTTTCAAACATACCCACGTCACAACAACATTCACTTTGTCAATATTCTCTTTGACAAACTATCAGAAGTTAAAAGGATAGGACGCTCAACAGCCCACTTCCTTCTTTTCAAAGACATGTATGTACGCAGAGAACAGTGTTCTCTAAATGTAGCAAATGGTTTGTCACCATTCACAAATCACATGGTCTTACCCTAGATAAAGCAATGATAGATATTGGTAGCACAGTCTTTAAAGAAGGCATGAGCTAACTAGCACTATCCCGCTTACGTACAATTGACAGACTATTTCTAATCAACTTTGATGCAAGTAAAGTAAATGCTGATATTTCTTGCATTCTAGAATACAGTAGACTGCGTTCACCTTACACCCCCATCTAAAAACCTATCCTGTTCTGCAAAAAGCAAAACGTTGTAAAAGAAAACTACTTCAGACTCAAACTATGCAGGATCTTACAGCAATTCCTCCAAAGAAAGTAAAAAAAGCTAATACTTCATCAAGGACCACAACCAAAGAAGTATCTACTGCTCAAAGTAAATCAACTACCTCTTCAAAGAAGAAACACACACTCCGAACAAATGACTTGGACACAGAACTGGCAGGTCCATTCAAATTTTCAAATACAACCGGTGTATATTACTATGCAAATGTAGCAATAAATATTCTATTCCAATTGCCACCAATTATTGACAACATTTACGTGCACGGTACAGACCAATTGTGTTTGCAAAGGTTAGTCCTTCTGTCGGGGGGAAATTCTGCCGGGGTCGGCCGGGCCGTCCGCAGACCTCCGAGCAGGGAGGCCCCAACTCCTCCCGTATATCCCAGAAGAGATAGAGTATGAGACACACGCAAGAAGCAAGGTGACTCTGCTGTTTATTAGACAAAAACGGCAGGGATGGGTCAAGGATCGTACGCGTCCGTCCTGACACACACACAATCGTGGGGCTCGCAGGCCCTTTTTACCTTAGTATGACGCGCTACTTGCGTCACCTTGGAAAGTTAGCAAAAAACCTATCGCCACTCTTAATTGGTTGCTCGAGTGGTAGGGTTAGTATAGCATACGTATAGAGAACAATATTAGTGGACAAAGGTTAGTCAGGTGATATATCTGGGTTGTCCCTACAATTAGATACATGAGAATTGTTACATGAAGACTCCTGATGATTGGTTAATGTTAATGGCGTCAGTGATAAGAGCCCCATGTTCTGATTGGTGCGCCCGCGAGCTTCCCAGCCTGGGACCATCGCTGTTCCCAGCTCTCGGTGTACCTGTCATTTGCAACAATGTTTCACTATGAGTACGTGCAGACAATGTGAGGACTTATTCATGAACTGGAAGGCCGACTACTCCCACTGTTGCAGATGTCCATTGAGCCTTTTAAGTGTATCTGCCTGTGTCTTGTAACAAGGGATCCAGACGCCTTCTTCCTCCTGGGCTTGGCATCCTGTCAGGTTCGGCTTGGTCACGTGAGGTGGGACCGTGTTTGAGGCAGAATTCTGCACAATTAATATTGTTTTTCCACTGTGTGCCTGGTTTAATTTGCAGGTGTGATTTTATCGTTGGTGCACGGCGTGCGAGGTTGCAACATCGTGCCCTTGATGGTCTGCTTTCGGAATGTGGGTTTGCAACATTACGACCTTGGCTGTCTGCTTTTCGCCAGGCTCATTCTGCAGGATCAGCAAGCTGACTCTTGTTCTTTTAACGACCATGGGAGCTCTTGCTTGCGGCCTACTTAGGCCTAGTGTATAGGTGGAACCGTTTGGTGCACAGGCGCTTTAGGTTATAGTATCATATTGTCTTATGACCAGTATCGTGTCTTCGTTATATTTCTCATTATGGCACCTGGGTTTAGGAGAAGCGTAAGCAAGCTCTTTAGATGAGTTCATGATGCGTCTTGCCTTTCTGCATTTTGAGAGCCTATGTGGAAAATAATAAAGATGCACGTCCGTGAGTATGTTTGTCGCCTACGTCATAGCACTGAGTATATTCTTCGTGTAGATTGGTGCGGGAGTGTCCAGTGTGTATATTTGCACAGGTGTGCTGACGGTTGGCTAGGTCGTCATGGCATCTCTAACGACGTGTAGGTTTTAGTCTAGTTGATACGGGCCGCAGGTGTCGGCATGGGCAGGGCGGGCTGCTGGGCAGGCAGATGGACACATCCGTATGTTCCTGTACCAGGGTATTTGGTCGTCTGGTAGATGGGCAAACTCTTCTCGTGGCGGTGCCTGGGCCGTGATCCTTTAGGCCAGGCACGAGAGGGGAAGGACGGGAGCCTGTTTTTCCATTCTCCCACTTCAGTCCCCCCTCTGGTCGACTTGTCGACCACAAACATATCCTTTTCGTTATCTCCTCTTACTCTCCATATCTTAGTTATTCCTCCTAAATGTCCATAGTGGTTAACATGATCTTCAAATGACCAATACATATATTCACAGGTTCCTCCAGGAGTACAGTATACCCATTTCCCTATGTAACTCCTGGGGTTTCTTGGGTTCTCGATCTTCACCGATGGTGGGTCCAGGTGGTTGGTGATGATCTGGTTGCGCAATTTCTCTCTCTCTTGTATGATTATGCCTGTGTGTTGGCCGTCATCTGCTGGCATCAAGGGGTGCATACAGACCATTTCAAGCAACTCGTCAGTGGTGCGTGCCTTCCGGGCCTTCCAAAATCTTATTATGATCAGTGTAGCTCCAGCCAAAATAGTACAACCAACTATAATTTTCAATCCATCTGACAGCCAAGATGGCATCCATGACCATAATAGCGAAAACCAGCTCTCATCCTTTTTCACACCTTTACTTTCATCCATCATTTTGGAGTGCATCTGGGCCAATTGTGAAACTGCTTCTGTCAGTGTACCGTTGTCAGCATCGTTGGAAGGAATGAACGTGCAACATGATTGTCCTATCTTTGCGCATACTCCTCCTTCCATGGCTGTGAGGAGGTCCAATACATATCTGTTCTGAAGTGCTACCATCCTTATAGCTCGCAGCTCCTCTTTTATTGCGTTGAATCCATTTACTGTAGAATTGATGGTCATCATTAGTTCCCATCTAGTTATCTGGAGCCATTTTGCGTTTACGTAAGCCTGCAGTCCCGGATGGATTATTGAGGAGAAGAACATTGCTGCTCTGCTGAATAATCTGTGTTCTGGCGGAATTGAAGTAAATGCTGTTTCCGACCTTCCCCATAGGTAATTTCCTGTCAGAGGTTCTCCTTGTCTTTTCCTTCTATTTAGGACAGTATTATTGCCGTTGGTCCTGTTTCCTGGCTCCTCCTGAGGTGGTGCAGATCTCTTCTTTCTCTTGTCCCCTTCATCCATTTTGGGAAAGTTCGCCACATTCACATGCTTCTGGGGTACCACTAGTGATGGTACATTGACGTGCACCATCGTGCATACACCATTCAACAGAGGGGGCAGTGTGTGGTATGCCTTTTCTCCACAGGCCCAGTAATGGT
Organism: Ambystoma mexicanum; assembly: GCF_040938575.1. Classification (NCBI taxonomy): domain Eukaryota; kingdom Metazoa; phylum Chordata; class Amphibia; order Caudata; family Ambystomatidae; genus Ambystoma; species Ambystoma mexicanum. Next base: position 655,844,982 of record NC_090921.1, read on the forward strand.
CCATTATCACTGCTGTTCCTGCTCCCCCCTCAGGTAACTCCATCACGCTTGCACAGTTGGTGTTGTATCCTACGTCCACCTCTCCTTTATGTTGGTAGCATACCTTAGGCACAGTCAGCGGCAGTATTGTTATTGGGTCTTCATCCGTTTCTATCCACGTGAGCATGGGCACGTACTTGATCCAAGTCGTCCAACATCTGTGGTTGTGTGCATCGATAGTTGAAATAGTTTCTTTTGTTACCATGTTGCTGCCAATCACTCCTATCTCCCATTTGTTGTCCAAGTACACCTTCCCCGTTATCGTCACCAGTGGCCTCTCCCAGCATCCTGGTTTACCAGGAACTTCAGTGGCGTACCAATTACATGGTAGATACTGCAGTGTTACTTTCTTTGTTTTCCCTTTTGCAGGACCACTTGTTATGTGTCTGAATGCTTCAGCATGTAAACTGCTCTTGTGGTAACTCAAATAAGTCTTGAGGAAGTTGTTTTCGTATGGGTATGAGTCTCGTGTTTTCCACACCATATGCACCACTGTCCCTTGAAATCTTCCTTTCGTTTGGAACAGTGCCAAGTATATTATGCATCGTGCTGTCTTTTCATCTATTTCTGTGGCAACAAATGTTCGAGAAGCGCTCATGGCGTATGGTATTAATGAGCAAACGTAGCAGCTGTCTTCTGTTGTCTGCTTACCAATGCGGGTCATGTGTTGGTACCATATGTTGTTTGAAACGTGTGCTGAATCTTGTATATAATTGTCAATACCTTTATTATCTGAGTATGTGCTGCGTTGAACTCTATTTTGTTTGTGCGCAATTTTACTAGTATCACCTGACGTAACACCTGTTGCAGCTGGGGATGGGGGTGGATTAGGTTTGGGTACAGCAATAATATTGATAGCATAGCTGTACTGCCATACAGAGGCAGCCAAGAACCCGGTGATCATCAAAATCCCTATTATTTTTATTACACATGCTAATTTCACCGGCATTTTGCTCTTACCTTGCTGCAGTCCGGCAGCGTATTCTTGCGACGTTAGAGTTGCCCGCCTGAAAATTCTCAATATGCTGGTTATGAAATGTTAGTTGTTGTTTTTTAAGCTCTCCCTATCAAATAGTCATTCAGTGCCCAGGCGAAGAGCTGTTCCCACGCTAATCTAAGCAATCTATCTCTTAGGGCAGGTAAGTATGGGAGGAGGTGGGGCATTGAGTATTCTATGGCCAAGAGGAATGCTGTGTAGTAGACACGTACCCGTCTCCTTTTCAGGTACGTTGGCCTTTTTATTTCATATACAAATTGGTGTGACAATTCTTCTGGGTAGTTATCGTCTGAGGGTACCATCTACTCCTGGGTTGTGAATTTGTTAGTTATCTATTTTCTTAGCAGTACAATAATACGCAGTTCCTGCATGTGCGAGAGAAAAGAAAAGAGAGCATTCACGTGTTTACATGTGTACGTTTGCAAGACAATGTCCTTCAGTTCACTTATTACTGTAGTGGGGGTAGGGGTCAGTGGGTGGTGGGCAGGGGGTTTGGGCTCAACTGGTGGAAGTATCTTTACTCCTTGAGCGTGTGACCATGGGGTGGGCAGTATGGAGATCACCCCTTTCTTCTTCAGTTATTGTCTCTGGGGAGTCTGGGGAGTGACAGGGTATGGGAACACTTGGGCCGTTGGCGGTGATAGAACTTTCTTCCTCCGTTGGTGATGTTGTTGCTGTTCTCCCAATGGACCTGTCAGTGGCGCTGGGGCGGGTCTGGAGTTTGTAGATCTTTACATCGTGTAGGTGGTTCCAGGCACGCTTGTCCTGTAGCTTTACTGCTCTCGTTGATACCTCCTCTACCAGGTGGGGGCCAGTGAATCGTGGACTATTCCACTTCCTGTTGAAATTGCGAAGTAGTACGTGGTCACCTTTAGCAATTTTACACAGTCTTTCCTTTTCCAGTTCTTTATCCACGTCTTCTTGTTGATTGCTGTTAGACCGGCCCCGTGTGCGCTCGAGCTGTTGAGACACAAACACTGCACTAGTAATCAAAGAAGACACATATTGGTACATTTCATCACCAAGAACACTCGCTGTACTTTCGTGGTCGGTAAATGCTCTTGACGTTGGCGTTAGGGGAAGGCGCATTTGACGTCCGGTAACCACCTCGTGAGGGGTGAGGTGGTGGTCGGACCCTGGTCTATTCCTTAGCTCAAATAGGGCTAATGGAAGGCAATATAACCAACTCTTCTTTGTTGTTTGCTGTATCTTTGCAATTGCCTCCTTTAATAGGCCATTCAGGCGTTCACATACACCGTTGGCCTGTGGGCGGTATGCACATGCAAATTTATGCTTGATGTTCAGCAAGGATGTGATGTGCTGGAACATTTCGTTTGCGAAATGTGGGCCATTGTCTGACCTTAACACCTCGCACATTCCCCACCTGGGGAAGACCTCCCTCACTAGGAATTTAGCCGCTCTAAATGCATCTGGGTGTGAACAGGGCCCTGCCTCAATCCACCTAGAGAATGGGCATACTACTACAATCATATACCTATTTCCTTGACATATGTTGATCATATCAACATAGTCAATATGGAGATGCCGGAAAGGTCCCTCTGGCCGGGGTATAGTACCCCTTATCACTTTTAGAGTATGGCCGGCCGTAAACTGTTGACATGTGAGACAATTACTGATAAAATTTGACACATGAGAATTTAACTCGGGGCAGAACCAGTCTTCCCTAATTCGTGCTGCAATTACTTCCTTGCCTGTGTGGGCTGGATGATGTAGTTGGCTCAGGGCGGTGTTCAAAAGTGCCAATGGTATTACAACCTTTCCAGTGCCACCCTGGCGCCATAGTGCGTTGGTTGGTGACATTGTGCATCCTCTTTTTACCCATATTTCTTTTTCGGCCATTGGTGCAGCCGCTTGTAGCTCCATAATCTGTGTGGCTGGGAGATGGGTGTACCCTTCTCTTATCAACATCTCCTTAGCCATTCCGCTCCCTCTCTGTGACTCTGGGGGGTTCCATATCTCACCAAAGTATGCAGCATACTTCGCATGTGCGTCTGCTGCTGCATTCCCCTTCGAGACCTGGTCCTCACCATTGGTGTGTGCGGTGCATTTTACTAAAGCTAATTCTTGGGGGTAATTTATTACTTCAATTAGTTCAGCCAATAAGAGGGCATGTTGCACTGGAGTGCCATCAGCTCTCCTAAACCCTCTTCTTCTCCATTTCGACAACCCTGAGTGGACGGTGGATGTAACATATGCGCTGTCGGAGTATATGGTCACCCGTTTGTCAAAGCTTTCCTTCAACGCCAAGATCAGTGCAAGTAATTCCGCTGCTTGGGCGGAGTAATGCTTTTGTAATTGTACACATTTCATTGCCACACACACCGGTACCTCCATCATTTTTACCACTGCTGCCCCAGTCCTCCTTATCCCATCCCTTTGATCGATAGTTGATGACCCATCAATAAACAAGAGCTCACCTCCCTCTAGTGCGTTTTCTTCAACCTTTCTAGTACATGAGTACATGTCAGTTATTTGCGTACAGTCATGGGCATAATCTCCCTCCTCAATTAATTCTGCTAGGAACCTTGCAGGGTTGACCGTGCTACATCTAACAATTGATAGTTCAGCTCTGGATAAAATGATCTCATAACCTGATGCTCTTTGCGTGGTTAGGGTGGATTTAGGTTTATTCAATATCGCAAATAGTGCGTGTTCCACAAACAGTGTAGTTGGGCACCCCATGGTGATTGCTGATGCTTTTTCCACCGCAAAAGCAGCTGCGGCGAGACCTTGTTCGCAAGGGAAGTGACCTAACATCACAGGATCTAAGTGGCCGCTGTAAAATGCTACTGGTTTGTAGCCCATGCTTGTTTTTTGAGCCAACACTGCTTTCATTACTGCTGAGTCGCAATGTGAGAATATAAAAAATTGTCGCTCATAGTCTGGGGATGCCAGTACCGGAGCAGTTGATATCGCATCTTTCAATTCATGAAAAGCCTCTTTCATTTCCATCGTCCACCCCAGCTTTTTCTCCCCTTTATTAGCTTCCCTTAACGCCTCAAGTAGGGGTCCTATGTACGAACTGTAATCAAATACCCATGCTCTACAGTAGTTGCACAGCCCCAGGAACTGCTGCAGTTCCCTCACAGTTTGTGGCATTGGAGTGTTTGAAATGGCCTGTGCTCTTTGTGGTGCAATCTTTCTTCCATGTTGGGATATAAGTTGGCCAATGTAAAGTACCTGTTCTTGACAGTACTGTATCTTTTCCATGTCTACCTTGTAACCTTTTTCAGCCAATATTGTCAACATCTTTAATGAGTCCTCTCTGCCTGTTCTTTCGTTTGTACTGCAAATTATTATGTCATCCACATACTGCAACACTGTGCTTTCCACTTCAATGTTACCCAAATCCATCTGTATTACTCTATTGAAAATTGAGGGTGATTCGCAATACCCTTGTGGCAATCTAGTGTGCTTCCACTTTGTGTTTCTGTAAGTGAAGCTCGTCAGATCTTGTGAGTCTGGGTGTAATGGTATTGAGAAAAAAGCATTTTTAAGGTCGATCACTGTTTGCTGCTACGGGATATTCTGCTTCTACTATGTTGTTCAATGGCCTGAGATCCTGTATGAAGCGCCAAGACCCCCTTTTAGCCTTGCGCACTGGGTACACAGCCGTGTTACATGGTGATTCTGAGGGGACCAATATGCCATTATTTATAAGGGCCGTTATGGTTTCATATATGCCCTCATCTGCCTCTTTTGATAGTGGGTACTGTTTTACTCTGGGGAGTATTGCACCTTTTTTCAATTTTATTCTTACTCCCCCTATACTTTTTATGCACCCCACGTCATAGGGGCCAGTAGTCCACAATGATTTGGGTACCTTTGACATATCCTCCTTAAAGAAGGGGACTGGGGTGCATGTGGGTGCCTCAAGTGCCATTGCAATTTTCTGTGCTACTTGTTTGTAAGCCACTCTTAGCCATATTTCCACACTCATCATAAAGACCATTTCACCTTCCTCCTTTTCATCTGAGAACAGCTCCTCATCTGACACCTGGGTGAGCCTACATCCTTCTGCTAATGCTATCACGGCCCTCCATGCTCTTCCTTCTCTGTCTTGGGCATGTACAGCAATGTAATCAGCTGCTGCAATAATGCTCTCAATGTCCATTAGAACCACCTTTCCTTCTGGTTCATTAACAGGTGTTTCTGGTCTGAACAAATAGGCTGCTGGCCTCCTCCATATTTTCCCTTCTATCCCTGGCATCCATGCAATTGCCATATCTGTTCCATACTGGAATAGTTCGCCATTTACTGGCTCCGCCCTAATCGCTGTCTGTCCGCAGTATGCTTGCATAATCTGTCGTGCTGTGAGCATGTTAATCCCTGGAGTAGAGCAAATTATGCCGTCCTCAGTAAAGGAGATCGTCATATTCAACCTGTTCATTATGTCTCTCCCCAGTATATTTACTGGTGAGGCACTATAATATAGAAGTGGAACTGACAGATCATAATCTCCAATAGATAAGGGAATGTTATAAGTAAAGGGAACCAACCCTCTAGCCCCAGAGAATCCTTGGGTGTTCATGGCTTCGCCTGACATCTTGAATTTACCTTCCCTTATGCAAGACCGGGTCGCCCCGGTGTCAACAAGGAATGATAATTTTTTGTCACCTATCGTTACCTCTATGCGTGGTTCCTCTGCACTATTAGGTGTTACTGACAGGATGGGACACACCAAGGCCGTCTGTGGGCTGTCCTATTGAGGGTACAACGACTGGCCATTTCCGGTGTAAGGGTTGTGTCCCAAAACCGTCACCTTACCCAGTTGTGTTTGTTGTGCTTGGGGTTGTTGTGTCATCGCTACCTGTTGTTGTGGCAGTGAATATGTTTGTGGCTGTTGTTGTGTTATATGTTGTTGTTGTTCATTTCCCTGCTGCAACGTCTGCTGTTGTTGTAGGCCCTGCTGTTCCTGTGAGGGCCTTGGTTGTCCCTGTTCACTCCATGATGGTGTTCCTGGTCTAACTCTACACATGCGTGACATGTGCCCCAATAGTCCACAACTCCAACACACCGGTGGTTCCCTACTCTGCCATGGAAAGCTCCCTGTGTTGTCCTGGTATACTGGTTGCCCTGTGGGGTAGGAATTTCTAAGTCCTCCCACCTGCTGTTGGGTGTTATATCCGTATCCTCTCCCTCTCATAATTCCTCCTCTCCCCCTGTTATAATTATAATACCCAGCTCCTGCCATTGGATGTCCTCCTCCCATGTTATTCGTGTATGGTTGGATTGGCGGCGCCTGTTGTGTTATAGTCTGTGAATGTGGTATTTGGGATGAATCCTGTGCAGCCACTACTTTTGTGGGGCTTTGGGTCATTGTTGTAGGCGTAGTTATTAGTGCCCCTTCCATTGTGTATTTAGTAAGCTTTTTCTGTACTAGTTTAGCCTCTTCCGTTTTCCTGTCCTCTTCCTTTTGTTTCCTTTTCCCTTGCCATGTCCTGCAATGATGTACTATAGTCAGTTGTATTTCTGGCCATGGTTTTGCTTCCATTCCCACTACTTTCTTTAGTTGTTTCTGAACTCCTTCTGGGAGCCCTTGTACTAGTATATGGTAAAATATTGCTGGTGTTTTATCCCATTGTTCTCTAGTTTCCATGCGCCACTTCTCTTGGATTTCCTGGATATAATCAACAGGATCTTCGTTCTCACGCATCTTGCGGGAGGTAATGGCACCTATGTCTGATGTGTCTGGGTACTGTACCCTCAGTGCCTGCCATAGTGCATGTCTGCAGTTTGCGAATGGTGCCCCATCATGCGATGTGTTTGTTATTGTTACCCCATGGAATCCCGCTCTCTTCCAAATGTCATCCGCTCTATCCCCTAATATTGATATTAAAAGGCCCTTTACATCTCCTACTGCCAGTTTCTGTCCTGCGGTGTGTTTTTCCATTTCATATATCCACTTACCCGCACCTCCACTTAATGATGGGAGCCTGCATTTTATATTTTCTTTATCGGTATGCTTCCAAGGGACATACTGTGGTCTAACCCCTCCTCTCTCCAAAAGTGGCATTAAGTTATGTCTCATTTCACCCTTTGTGTTCCATAATATCGAGTCCTCACACCCTTCCTCCTCTTCCCTTTCTTCTACATCTTCAATTTCGTCCGTATTTCCCCTGCTTGTAACTCTTTCTTCTCCATCTTTTCCCCTTTTTCCATCATTTCCTGTATTTAATGTGGGCATGTGTATTCCTGCCTGCGACTAGGGAGGTCTCTAAGCCGACATGCATAGGGTGTCAGTTCGTCTGTGAAGGGCGCGAGTTTTATTTTGCGTAACGAGCGTGAGGTGGTTGAGCATGTAGGGTGCGATGGGGGAGGGCGTGATGGGGATGGGGATGGTGCGGCCTCATGTGTCTGTCTTTCCGCTATTCATTGCTCTCCCTCCTCACTTCTCTCCAGCTCATCCTTTCTCCTACTAATCCATGGTGAGTCTGTGTTGGTCTGGGTGATGTATAGTTTATCTAAGCTTTCCCTTTCACTATTTCTTCCTTCCTTCTCCACTCCTTCTTCTTCCTCACTACAAAAGTCAGTCATAAACGGCACCCCCCACTCGGTCTTTTTCCCCTTGATCGTTACTGTTTGTAAGTCCTTTAGGTCCAGTTCTCCTTTTTCTCCTTTATCAACCGCTCCCCTTTGTGCTGATGTTGTTTCTACTTCTGTGTTTCTATATACATCCCCCCATGCTCCACTCTCCCTTCTCCTATCTTCTCTTTCTCCTTCATTTCTTTCCTCCATCTCCCTACTATTTTCCTCCCTTTTCCTTTTTAATTCCTCCATCACTTCACTGCTCATCTGTTCCAATATTGTTTCATCCTCTTTCTTCCTTTCCCATTTCACCCTTTCTCTTTCCACTATACTCTCTATCACCCTCCCTTCTTCGTATTTCTTAGTTGTTCCTGATAGTAGCCTCCTCTTCCACATTGCCATTTCTTTTTCTTTTTCTTCTTCTTCCCTTTTCTTTTCTCGCAGCACTACTCTTGATACCCTTTCTGCTGCGGCTTTTACCCTTTCAGCTTCTCTCCTTTGCTCCTCAGTTCGTTCCCTTATTTTTTCCAATTCGATCTTACCTTCTTTCCTTTTCCTCGCTCTCTCTCCTCCCTCTCGAGCTGCTTGATCAATTCATTCTGCTCATCCCTTCATTTTGCTAGTCGTTCCTCCAAAATCTCTTCCTTTTGTCGTAACAGCTCCTCCCCCCTCATTTCACTCTCCCTGGCATTATCCTCGTCTGTTTTCTTTACTACCTCCTTCTCTTCTCCTGTTAATGAACCTCGTAATTTTAATAATATCTGTGCAGCTACCCACTCATCATTTCCTATTTCCACAGTCTGGTCTTCTCCAGTCCTCCCCTCCCCTGCTGGCATCTTCCTATGAGCCACATATGGTGGAGGGCTGTATGCCGGGTTCGAGTATCCCTCAGCCGCCCTTAACTGTCCTCTTTCTATTTCTCCTAGTTCTCTTAAAGGGTACAACCCCCCTCCCTCTGTTTTCACTCCCTTTGCTAGGGGTATATCGTTGCTCGGTTCCTTTTTTATTTCATCTGATGTATTATTCTTTTCTCCTCCCTCTCCTCTGTTCCCCGTGTTCTTTGGGTCCTCACTCCCCTTTTTCCCATCCTCTCCTTCCTCCTTAATCTCTTTTTCTTCCGGTATTTCCCCCATAGTGAACATTCCATTTGGTCCTGGTCGGGACCCTTGGAACATCCTCCATAAGTTAAACACCTCCACGTGGTTTGCCAACTTCTTCCCTTTATATGTATTGTGCAGATGGTTTAATAGTGAATGTTGGACATATGGATCAAAGCTACCATTAGGCGGCCACGGTGTTAGCATTTTGTTATCCGTCCCCTGGGTCCATTCTATGCTGTACTTAATCAGTTTCTCCCTATGGGGTGGCAGTGTTGTGCATATGTGTTGTAGTGGGGTAGTGAGGGTGTTCCCCCACCCTCCCGATCCTGTCCCGTTTGACATAGTAGCGCTCCACTTGTTACCCTTCCCCTATCTGGTAGCAGTTTATCTCACTAGCAGTTTACAATATACAGCCTTATATCGTTACCGGGCCCCGTAAGTTTGGGGACTTACGATAATCCGCTAAGAAAAATTATAAAAAATATAGTATTTTTACATTTGTATATTTTCTTCTGTCTTTCTTCCTTTATACAACACCCTTACGGCCCCCTGCGGCCGAGGCGCACGTAGCCCCCTGCGGCTGCGTACCCCTTATGACGTTCTTATACAGTCGTCCTATTTGCACGTACTCCTCCCCCTTCTACACTTGCCGTGGCCGGCGTTCTCCGTGCGCAGCCACGTTCCCTGTTTCGCCTTTCCCCGATCAACTCATTTACTGCTTATCTCCGTTTCCACTCCCTTACCACACTTCTCTTCCCCACCACTCTCAAAACGAAGATGCCTTGTGCTCGCGATATCCTATGAAAGCCCTACTGGTGATGTCACCGATCTCTTCGAGCTACTGGTAAGTTCTTCATATATTCTTTAAGTTCAAAATACACTTGCAATCTAACCCCGTTAACCTTACAGCTGTCTTCCTGTCACTCCTGGAACAAGGTAATCAAATTAATAATATAATCGGACTGCGCACACTGTGTCGCCTCGCGTGTGATACGCCCCTCGACAGGAGGGCTTAACCAGCCAATTATCTTCCGTATTGGGCAACTAACTAGCTACCGCCTACAGGGAAACGTCATCTACCTATCGAGTGTCTTGCTCGAACAATAGGGATCCTCATCTACTCATTGATCAATAAATGCCAAATCGTAGGAAACCACACACACCCACCCTTGCACGTAGTCGCGACCTAGGCCAATCAGTTTCTACGAGCGGCCGCACGTGATGTTTTCGTGCTCCGCCCTCCCCTTCGCGTAACGTAGCCGACTGCTCCCGCACTTGTTCGGCTACCATTCATTCCATTTCCAACACTAAATTGTCAAACCTTCGCCGCGCACCTGTGCAACACCTCCCACCTCCCGTATTTAATTCCTCCCCCCTCCCTCACAATTTCACATTGCTTGTTGTGCGTGGCATGCTCACCAAGTTCTCTTGATGCGGGGCCGCTCGACTGCGTGCACCCCTCCAAGCGGCTCGTCACCTCCCCTCGTCTGGACCACGTCTGGACACTCGCCAACCGCGGGCGGGATACTTCTCAACCGGCTCCAATATCCGGATTGCGCTGTCCGGTCTTCTCGCAGTTCCGCGATGGTCTTGTAGTCCTCAGAAGGGGGCAACGGGAGTGCCTGGAAAAAGTAAAAATAAAAAGGTGGATCTTAAACAGATCTCAGCAGTGCCTCCAACTTGTCGGGGGGAAATTCTGCCGGGGTCGGCCGGGCCGTCCGCAGACCTCCGAGCAGGGAGGCCCCAACTCCTCCCGTATATCCCAGAAGAGATAGAGTATGAGACACACGCAAGAAGCATTAGACAATTTAGACAAAAACGGCAGGGATGGGTCAAGGATCGTACGCGTCCGTCCTGACACACACACAATCGTGGGGCTCGCAGGCCCTTTTTACCTTAGTATGACGCGCTACTTGCGTCACCTTGGAAAGTTAGCAAAAAATCTATCGCCACTCTTAATTGGTTGCTCGAGTGGTAGGGTTAGTATAGCATACGTATAGAGAACAATATTAGTGGACAAGGGTTAGTCAGGTGATATATCTGGGTTGTCCCTACAATTAGATACATGAGAATTGTTACATGAAGACTCCTGATGATTGGTTAATGTTAATGGCGTCAGTGATAAGAGCCCCATTGTTCTGATTGGTGCGCCCGCGAGCTTCCCAGCCTGGGACCATTGCTGTTCCCAGCTCTCGGTGTACCTGTCATTTGCAACAATGTTTCACTATGAGTACGTGCAGACAATGTGAGGACTTATTCATGAACTGGAAGGCCGACTACTCCCACTGTCGCAGATGTCCATTGAGCCTTTTAAGTGTATCTGCCTGTGTCTTGTAACGAGGGATCCAGACGCCTTCTTCCTCCTGGGCTTGGCATCCTGTCAGGTTCGGCTTGGTCACGTGAGGTGGGACCGTGTTTGAGGCAGAATTCTGCACAATTAATATTGTTTTTCCACTGTGTGCCTGGTTTAATTTGCAGGTGTGATTTTATCGTTGGTGCGCGGCGTGCAAGGTTGCAACATCGTGCCCTTGATGGTCTGCTTTCGGAAGGTGGGTTTGCAACATTACGACCTTGGCTGTCTGCTTTTCGCCAGGCTCATTCTGCAGGATCAGCAACCTGACTCTTGTTCTTTTAACGACCATCGGAGCTCTTGCTTGCGGCCTACTTAGGCCTAGTGTATAGGTGGAACCGTTTGGTGCACAGGCGCTTTAGGTTATAGTATAATATTGTCTTATGACCAGTATCGTGTCTTCGTTATATTTCTCATTATGGCACCTGGGTTTAGGAGAAGCGTAAGCAAGCTCTTTAGATGAGTTCATGATGCGTCTTGCGTTTCTGCATTTTGAGAGCCTATGTGGAAAATAATAAAGATGCACGTCCGTGAGTATTTCTGTCGCCTACGTCATAGCACTGAGTATATTCTTCGTGTAGATTGGTGCGGGAGTGTCCAGTGTGTATATTTGCACAGGTGTGCTGACCGTTGGCTAGGTCGTCATGGCATCTCTAACGACGTGTAGGTTTTAGTCTAGTTGATCCGGGCCACAGGTGTCGGCATGGGCAGGGCGGGCTGCTGGGCAGGCAGATGGACACATCCGTATGTTCCTGTACCAGGGTATTTGGTCGTCTGGTAGATGGGCAAACTCTTCTCGTGGCGGGTGCCTGGGCTGTGATCCTTTAGGCCAGGCGCGAGAGGGGAAGGACCGGAGCCTGTTTTTCCATTCTCCCACTTCACTTCATAGAATGCAACCAACAATCCTGACAACACTTACCGTGTTTCTGGAATAAGGCAGGAATTGGACTACTGTGCTGGAATGGTCAAATTTACTATAAACTCACAAGAAGATCCACAAGAATTTCTGATGTACTCACTACAAGTACTAGAAAACAAAAAACATACCTATAAATGACATCTTCCAGATTTCATACATGTGGAAACATAGATGCACTCTCTGCAGGCACGTAGTACAAGAAGAAGTACCTAATGAATGCTTCATGTATGTATCCATACCTAACTGTGAATCCATTTAATTTCAGCCACTTGTACAAAATGCAAACCATGGTAGATTATGTACTACCTGCAATTCTGATAATCATTCCATCTTACAAATAAAGAGACATAGTGAATACGTAATAGTAATGCTATTACGTTATAATGCAGATGGTACCAAAAACAAAAGCAAGCTGACTGGATTCACACATGGTCAAGTATCACTTGGTAAGAAAACCTTCACAACAATAGGTATAATTTACCACACAGGAGCCACAACCAATGCAGGTCACTACAATGCATAATGGATGGTTCGAATGTAATGATACTAGCATTACTCTAAAATGGAGATTACCAGCAAATCTTGTAAATGCTTACTTAATATTCTTAAAACCAAAATTTAATAACTAATCTGTGTATGAACATAAACAAAACTTGAACTTCAAAACTATGACCAGTTAGAATACGCCAACAGGTATCTAACTGCCCCAAGATTCTGCAACAAGCAAACAGATAAACAAATACCACTAAAATCCAACAAGAAACATACATTTAGAATACGCCAACAGGTATCTAACTGGCCCAAAAATCTGCAACAAGCTAACAGATAGATGAATACCATAAAACAAGAAATGAATAGTTAGAATACGGCAACAGGTATCTAACGTCCCCAAAAATGTGCAACAAGCCAACAGATAGATGAATACCACTAAAATAGAAAAAGACATAAACAAATAGAATACACCAACTTCTATCTAATTGCAACAATACTACCATCACTTCCAAATCAAAAACCATACACCTATTCAGTTCCTCCTATTGAAATCAATAAAAGAAATACATTGTACCACAACGCAGAATATTTTTTTTTTAACCCAGCATGGTTTTTTTCCCACAGACCCAATGATTTAATCTACAAACACAGGAACTGAGCAATTTGCATAGTACACTGGTTTGAACTATAGTACTTCTAAAGTACTAACTATGAGGGTCGACAAAATACAGCAATGTCTACTATGCAATGCAATACTCATTATAAACTATCTACACTAACATGTGATTTTTTTCTTTTATCACAGTGATTGAAAAAAAATGTCTACTCCAACTACCCATGTGAAGAAAAAACTGCATACAACCACAAAAAGTCAAACAGTAAGTATATAATGATTGGACTCACAAAGACCACAGCATAACACACTCATTCAAGCAAACACCTGACCATAGACCATAATCCAAAATGTTTGCTTCCATGGGTATCTAATGCTGTAGCGTTTGTTGCCAAACACTACAATCTTGACTGCATGGCCTGGCCAAAACTCTACATACAGCCTCAACAAAGGAAACAGTAAGTATAAAATAATTAGACTCACAAACACTGCAACATAACACAGCCATGCAAACAAACACCTCAAATGCCTAGAATCTTCAATACCAACATTCCGAACACAATCCAACAAACAAACTAACACACATCGTAGCACTATCCTATAAACACTATTACACTACTGCCAATCAGTACACACATTTTTGAAAACATATCCCCTAGGCAGCCCACATACCACAGTCAAAATCTTTTGTAGCATCGGTGTGATATGTTGCAGTGGTTATGGCCAGGGCCTATAGTCTTGGGTGCATGGTGGCACTTTGGCCACTTTAATTAACATTCTAAAAAATAATCACAACCAACCCACAAACTCTTCAATACATACCCTCTTCACCCAATGCTCTACTAACGACCCAAAACCAACATCATACTAAAGTAAAATAGCCAGTAGTGCACCCACTGTTTAGTATGTCTGCGGACACCGCAAACACATCAAGGCCTTCTCCCACCTAAACAAATACAGCATTTGCCCATCTCTTACTTCCCCACCCTCTCCAAGCACTCCTACACACCAACACACTTACCAAAATTGGATTTATGCTCACTTCCACGCCACGCTGTCCGTGGATGGCTGCAGATCCAATATGGCGGGTGCATCAAAACAATGTGGCGCACCTCCCGCTTCATCCCAGCCAATCAGAGAACACATCACGTGTCCGCGGACATGACGCAAGCCGATTATCCAATCGGTGTCCTGTCCGCGGAGCGAACAAGGAAGTGTGTCCTCAGAGTGGACATAGATATCACAAATGTTTTGAGACCTACTTTTTGGTAGTTTAAAAAAAATTACCAGACGGATTTTTACCAAATTTACAAAAGCACACTTTTGAGATCAAGCTGCTGCTCCTGCCGCAAATTTGGTGAAAATCCGTCCAGCGGTTTGGGCTGTAGGCACGACAGAAAATGTTTCTCCATTCAGTCAATGGGAAAAAAATGTGGGACCCCCTATAACTTTTCCCCCCCTGGACCAAACCGCACCAAACGTTACATATTCATGTGAATTTGCTTTGATGCTTGTGTGAGAGCTAGTAGTGAGATTGTTACAGGCAGGTAAAATTAGTTTTATTGACCTATTGTATTTCAGTTTATAGTATTGTGGTGATCTCCATTATGTAAAGCCAGAGACCACTTTAGTTGAAGTTTACTTTATACTGTTAATAAATCTTGAATTTTGACAAAACTTGCTGTCTATTTATAGCCCGAATTTGTGGAGTGGGACTGAATGGGACCATATATCGGGAGACATGAGATTGGGCATTCCCTATCTTAACCTGTTATTAATACCAAAAACTAATTATTCTTCAAGGCGCACTGCAGGCACTGTCAATCTGGTGGTGGTGTAAGTAGCCGTGGTGCTGACAGAGTCTCTGTACATATATAGCTAGTTGAATATTTTTGACCAACCATGTTTAAATGAGCAGTGCTCAGTCTGTTCTCACTGTAACTTGCTCTTGTGAGTACAGCAGGAAGTGATACGTTTTTGAAGATGCAGCCCACCTGTTAGAATTGTCTTTTTGCTTTCATTTCTGCCAACCAATGCGGATTGTAGTAGACATGCTTTCAGTTGCTTTCAACATCAGAAAAGAAAGCCTAGAAGAACCAAGATTACTCTGAAGGGGCCCCTAGGGGACCCTTGCGTAGTGGAAACAAGGCAAATCACCACACATGAACTGATACGCCGAGGTTGTATTCCCAAAAGCTAGGGTTTATTGCACAGCAAATAGTCTCAGTTGGCCAACTCGGTCTCACGCCCTGCGACGCGTGTCTCCAGACCTCGAGGGACGCAAGTGAGCAAATAATGTACATCAGTTACATATATACAAAATGGACATCCTCTAATCAGTCATGACCTGTTCATTACGCCCATAGTACAGTTTCTTTGAACTGGGTCTGATGATTAACAATTTCGACGAATATGACACCTTCGAACATCTATTTTATCAACAATATGCAGCATTGCGAGTTTGGAGACATATTTCTTTGTTGAACAGAACACAACGCTTCTGTTCTTGCGAGCAAGCTGCTTACGTCGGAAGAGTCGCATTCCAGGCCTTGCTATCTCCTATTTGCTATTCGTGTCCTGGGAGTCAGCACACTCTGCTGGGCTTAGGAAAAGGGGCCGTAAGAAAAGCATAATTCAAGCCTTTAGCTGTTTCTTTCTAGCATTTCTACCATATTAACGAGACTAGCTGGCATCAGTGAAATGATTAAATGCCGTGGTGCTCTTCCAAGGCTACATGCGGAAGGGGATTGTGCATTCCTCTCTGGAGCTGCCTACGTTATGTTTCAACTAATAACTCCCGGCCTCGCGGCCTTGCTCTTTCGCTTTGAACAACAAAGTAATCAGTGAGGCAGAATAAGCTGAATAAGCAGAATAAGCTTTTTGCTAAGCAGTTTTGAACAAAAAGCAATGAGCAAACGTTAGAGAACAAAATGGCGATGCTAGTTACATCAAAAATGGCAGCACATTGGTCAAACTTGAGTCTGTATTTCTGACATTCAGTACATGAGACGGTTGGTCTTCGGCCAATATGATACATTGCCATTGATCATGTAGTATCTATTTTCCTAGACTGACAAACCCTCCTTTTGGCCGATTGCCAAACGCCTCATCCATACATTGCACCCTCCTCTGATGAAGTGTCTGATATATCTGAATTTGAATTTGAACCTGAATCTTGCATACTACTATATGCATTTTCATTCCCACCAATATTTATGGCCATGAATTCTTTATCGTTTTCATTTCATGCATATCTTTATAATTTTGGCCATACGTTTGTTTTTGGGTTACCATATGCATACACTCTTCACTTATCTCAGTGCAAACTAGGGGCAGACCCTGCCTCCCAATTCCCATTTATGGTATGGAGTTCGGAGCTTAGGACGTGTAACTTTTTTATTGTTTCAAAAATCATAGGGGAGGAGTCATTCTATTTTGCAGCATCATTAATCTTATTCCTTTCTCTTCCAGCGTCATGTTGTATAGTATATCAGTTGTTATGTTTATTGTACTCTCTAACACTCGGGATAGTTTCCTTATGTTATAGGAATTTATGGCTTGGGCCAAAAATGGTACAAATGATTTTGCTAAGTCTTCTGTTCTTAAAGCATCTTCTATGCTTCTTCGTAGCCTGGGTCTGGATAACCTGGCTACATTTGCTGTCTCTAAGAGGAACACTCCCAGGAACAGTAGACCAAATAACATGTGCCTCCCCAGTTTCTGGGTAACCAGGTATACGCTTTTTCTCTGCATATAAAATAAACAGGATCACCTACATACACTGGTTCTACTTCTCTTTTGAGAATCGCTGTATTCATACATTTAGTGAACATACCTACTGAATAGGAGCCCTTCTTCTTTAGGCAAAAAGGGACAGTTTGTGGGCTATAATTCACTGTATAGGAAGGGGGCATTGCATCTTTATTTTCTTCTGTTCTTACACGGAACGTGATTACTGATGTTTTGGATGGTGGAGACAATCTATCTCGTGCAGGTTTTGGCATAGGGTTTTGGATTATCATGCATGCTTTATGGAATATAGAACAACCTACGGGTCTCATAATTATTTCCTCAAATTCATTCATGTTTGTTTTATCTAGTTGACCCGTATCACTCTTATTCCATTTCCCATAAAATAGTGCACTTAGTGATGCACTGCATGCAGAACCTAATGGTAATGGCTGCACATACCAACCTATTCCCTTCCCAGCATGCTGCGGTACATGGGCGCATACCCAGCAATTATTTTTCTTTAAAATTGCATGGGTCATGTTCATTATGAGCAATAAGGTATTATTCCCATATCCTTCTCTGTGCCTCTCTTCCATTGGGGACAAGGTGTAAGTAATTACATGAACCGGGCTTTCAGTAGTGGAGATGTTAATTACTTGGAAGAGCATATTTAATGGCTGCGTTTCTTCTACGTACCATAGTATCAATGCTGTTATTATTGACGCTAACATACTCATGACACATATTACTATTGTTAGGATCAGCATACAGTTTTTTTGACAATGTGTTTTTTCTAACTTTTCAGTCTTTATACCTAATTTGTTATCAGCAGCGGTGCAGGAGGAGGCTAAAGCTGGTTCCGGCATTCTCTCTCTCACAGTCCTTCTTCTTCCGCAGTGGTCGTCGTGAATATCTCTCCTTGTGGCACTCGTCCGAATGTCAATTAATTTGATAAATGTCAACAGTTCATTCTGCCAGTTCTTAGAAGCCTGGATTTCTTACTCGTTAGGCAAGATCATTATGCATTTGTATGTTTGCTCAAAAGGACTCCAGAGCAGTTATCAATTGCCTTTGTACCATGTGCACCCCGCTTGTTCGTTCGGGTTCCGGACACATGGATTTTTATGATCGCACCGAGGAGCTGCGAGTCTTGAGTTTGCCGACATGCACAACTCTCACGCTTCTCTCCTCTAAACCTCCAGTTCCTTCTCCATCCGTGATGGGAACCAGAGGCAATGTTGAAAAAAAACCAATGAAATGCAGCTTCGATCACTCCTTCTTCCGAAGCCATAGATTGTACCGTTTAGCTCCTGGTACAGTATGGTCAATGAATAGTGCCGATGCACTCCCAGACTCAAACTCGGATTGATCCGTGGTGATGCAAATTTTGTTTCAGGCTGTGGCACAATGACAGATGCTGGTGGGTGCCAAAGTGGTACACGCTTTGTGTCGGCCCGCAGTGATGCAGATTCAGCTGGCCAACGTTGAGGCACTCTTTGCCCTTTCTCCTTTATAGCAATCTTTCCAGGCTTCGCTTCAAGCTTCACTTCAGATTTAGGCAGATCCTTTAGTAAGGGACTGGCAACAGTTTCCTTCGATTCTGGAGCTGCTGTTTCTTTCTGGTCGTCTCGGTCAGGCAAGTCTTTGAGCAGCGGTGGGATCTTTTTAGCATGCGTGGCATGAATCCACTCCTTCTTCTCATCCACTCAAATCGCCGTATGTGTTGCCAGCAGTAATTGATAGGGGCCACGCCATCTGGGTGCTAACAATGATTTTCGTTCAAAATTCTTAAGTAGCACCCAGTCTCCTGGCTCCAGCGCGTGCCCCGGACCAGTATACCTCACGGGTAAAGCCTCCTGCACCTGCTGATGAATCAAACGCAGTTTTTGTATTAAAAGGCCACAATAAGTAGTAAGCACAGGATGCTCAACTTCACAAAGCCGCTTAGGCTGAGGTGCGCACCAAACATTCGCCGGCCTCCCCATGACTATTTCAAACGGGGAGAGCCCAGTTCTTGCCTGTACTGACATGCGCATGCACAATAGCGCTAATGGTAATGCGTCCACCCAACTCAACTTGCTTCCTGCACATATCTTACTGATCTTAGACTTTAAGATTCCGTTGTGACGTTCAGTAAAACCGGCCGACATCGGATGTCTGGAACAATGGAATCGCTTATTGATCTGGAGACCTGCGCAAATCTATAATATTACTGCACCCACAAAGTGTGGACCGTTATCTGACCATATAACACGGGGCAGACCAAAACGGGAAAAGTATTCCTTTAACATTACTTTTGCCGTGGTCATTGCAGTGCAGTCATTTAAGGGATATGCTTCCACCCATTTGCTGAATGCACATATTACCACTAGGCCATATTTCAATTTTTGGCATCTCTCCATCTCTATGAAATCAAAATGGATTACCTCAAAAGGAGTCACTGTTCCCTTGCCTACATTGTGTTGTAAGCACGTGATGCAGTTCTGGACCAACCTTTCTGCATTCTTTTTTATGTTTACATTTTCCCATACCGTAGCTAGGTGCTGGATTATGTTCTTGGCACAAATGTGGGTAGGACTGTGAGCCATTGTGACATTGCAATTACATAGGAATTTGGCAACATCCAGTTTTTAGTTCCCTTGTCCACCCAACAACCCTCCAAATCTAATTCAGCAGAGCCCTCAGCCCACCCTTGTATATCATCAGCAGTAGCTTCGGCCTGCATTTCTTTGACAGTGGCAATCCCATCTTCTATCATGCAAGGCACTTCCTCAGACTGTACTGTCATCATTTTGGTATTTAAATCAGTGGCAGTTTGTTTCGCAATCCTGTCTGCAAATGCGTTTCCCTCTCACACTTTACATGTCACCTTTTTATGCGCCTCGCAATTCACTATTGCTAGGTGCTTTGGAAACGTGAGTGCAGACAGCAATCGTACAATCAAAGGGCCATGTTGAATTCTGGCCCCATGTGATGTCAAGAAACCCCTCTCAGCCCAGAGTCAGCCAAAGTTATGAACCACGCCAAAGGCATACTCACTATCAGTATATATGTTCACGTTCAAATTCTTAGAAATCTCACAGGCTCTGGTCAAGGCTATTATTTCTGTGGCTTGCGCCGAGATGTAGCGGACCCTTTTGCTTTCTACAATGCTCTCTAGAGTAGTGATAGCGTAGGTGGCAGTTGATGTGCCATCAGGTAATTTAAAACAAGAGCCGTCACAAAATAACTCTCCATCTGGCTCTTTCTGTGGGGTGTCACTTAAATCAACTCTTCACTTCGTTTCTTCCTCAGTAACCATTAAACAATCATCGGGAGGTCATTCGTTGTCACCAAGTTCTTCCGTGGGTAGTGGCATTAATTCTGCAGGATTCAAGGCGCTACACCTCATAATTTGGATATGGGCCGCGAATAGGATGATTTCATATCTAGTCAGTCTAGCAGAGGTGAGGTGTTGCGTCTGTGTTCTATTTAATAGAACGTCTATGGCATGTGGCACCATCAAAATTAAAGTGTGCCCCAGTACCATCCCTTCCGTTTGTTTCACTGACGCAGCAGCCGCTGCAACAGCTCGCAAACATCGTGGCAGTGCGCGCTACAGGGTCCAGCACGGAAGAAAAATACCCGCATGGCCTATTTCTTCCACCTTGTTCCTGTGTCAAAACAGCCAATGCACATCCTTCACTTTCGCATACAGTCTAAAAATCTTCTCATAATTTGGTGTGCCCAAAACTGGAGCAGAACATAATGCAGTTTTCAACATCTTAAATGCTCTCTGACATTCTTCATTCCACTACAAAGGCATCACAGCATCCTTTTTCGTCATTGCCACCATTGGTTTCACAATAAACGCAAAGTTTCCAATCCACTGCCGGCAATAAGAAGCCATGCCTATTATGGCTCTGACTCCTTTGTGTTTTTGGAATAGGAATACCAGAAATGCTCTCTATTCGCTCTGGCGTTAGTCTTCTCCCTTCTTTCGAAAGTAAGTAACCCAAATAAGCCACTTCCTTTCGACAATACTGACATTTTTTCAAGCTGGCTTTGTGGCCATGCGCTGCTAAGTATGTTAATAGTAAAATGGTACTTTCTTTACAAATCTCCTCTGTGTCTGCAGCGATCAACAGATTGTCTATATATTGTAGCAATACACAACCTGTTGGTAGCTCTAGCACATCTAGTTGTTCCTTTAATGCCCTACTGTAAATACTAGGACTTTCTGTGTATCCTTGTGGAATGCGCGTGAATGTGAATGACCGTCCTCCTAACGTGAACGCGAACAAGTATCTACTGTCCTTGTTCACTGGAATGCTAAAAAAAGCATTCTTTAAGTCAATCATGCTAAAGTATTCTGCCGATGCAGGTATCATTGTCAAAATCGTAGTGACGTCTGGCACTAAGGGAAATTGAGGGTCAACTACCTTGTTTAACGCTCGCAGATCAATTATGAAACGATAGGGTACCTCATTATCTCCTTTCTTATATACCGGAAGAATGGGGCTGTCACATGTACTACCTGTCATTTCCTCAATTACTCCCAATCTTACCAAATCTGAAACAATACTTTTCAATCCTTTCCCTCCGTCAGCTGAAATTCCATACTGTGGAATATGCGCAACGTGACCCCTTCTTTCAAAATGATTTTTACTGGCTCTATCTTTAAACATCCCACATCATTGTCATTCATTGCCCATATACAGGTTGGCAACTTACTCAACTCTCCTGGCAAGGGTTTAGACAAGAATTCAGATACCGTTGCATTCTGTGGCCAAATTGTCAAATACACACCATCAGGAGTGCAATGAATAACTGCACCTAGTTTTTTCAATACATTCAATCCCATGAGGTTTTACCCACAATTTTCTGTTAAGAGAAACAGACAATGCTCAGTGAATGGACCTATTGTTACTGGGATTGATTGGGACACTGGATTAATTACTGGTGTACCTGCGAACCCTACAGAAATATTCTTTTGCCCTGACAGTGGTATATCTGGAACCAAGTGATGGTCTATTGAACACTTTTGCGCTCCTGTATCTACAAGAAAACGTTGCTCTTTGTCCCCGATTCTCATCTCTACATAGGGTCCTTGTTGATTCACGGAATAGACACTGGTTCCGACCCCTGTCTTGGGCTGTCCTATCGAGGGAATAACACATCGTCCGATGTGTAATCACTGCTATTACTGTAATACGCATTTTGTTGCGTATCAAAAATGTTCCCATCCCTTCCTCTAGCTCCCCCATTCTGGGTACTCCCATGTTGTTGGTTACCCTGGCCCTGATTCTGGTTGGTAGTGTTCTGATGGTAAGCTTGATTCTGACCTCCTTGGTTACTTTGGTGCTGCTGCATATTATTCCTATTCGGTCCATTTGCTCCTGGGTGCCCCCGGTGCTGTCTTCTCTGACCACCCCCATTTCTATTTTGCAAATGTGGGCATTACACTCTCCAGTGTCCGTCCTCTTTGCAATATGCACACGGATTCTGCCCAACGGCCCTCCATGCATATTTGAATTACTCCTTCCATGTGCGTTCCCTCTCCCTCTATTGTGTCCCGCTACTTGCTGAAGTAGCACTCTTGTCTTCAAATTTACTCTATCTTTTGCCTCTTTTTCTTTCTCTGTATTTACTCTGTTCTCATAATACTGAGTGAGCCATATGTAATACTTCACCCAACGTTTTTGCTTGCCACGCACTTTCGGATGTCATTAGCAGATTTTGAATTGGAAGTATTAAACCCCTCACATAGTTGTCAACAAATAATCTTTTTCCCACTTCTGAATTCACATCCTGCCCGCTAAGTGTGTAAATACTTCCTCAAACCTATTAAAATAATCTGTAGCTAACTCATCCTTGCCCTGCATACAGGCAGTTAACTTGTCCCATTGGATTCTTTTTTCCGGAACAATTTCTTTTAATTTCTGTATTATTTGTGCCGGTAATGCTACCATATTAGTCCCCGGCTTTCCCCCTACCTCTTTATTCCTATCCTCCACTATTAAATCCGCCCATGTGGCACCATAGGCCGCTATATCATCCACTTTTCTTATTTGCTTCCATATGTCTGGTGGCAGAATTACTGGGAATATTAAGTCTAGGTCACCCATCGTAAGCACGGATGATTGCAGGCAGGACTCTACTTCTTTATAAAATCCCGCGGGATTCGGATTCTTTCTTATATCAGGAATCTTCTGTTTTATGTTGTTCACTTCCTGTCTGGAAAAGGGGACATGTACATATTGGGCTGTATAATAGGCTGGTGTTACCTGCGCTACTGTGGTGTGTGTGGCAGGAATCTCTACTTTTGGTACAAAAGTAGGTGGGACTTCCCTCATTGGAAATGCCACGCTCACTGTCCCTCCCCCTTCTCTCATATGCAAAAATATCCCCAAGTCAAGTGACAAGGCTGTTTCCTCTGTCCCTCGTTCTAGTGCCCGCTTATATATTGCCATTATTTCAGGGGGGCTGGCCTTCTTGTCCTTTATATCTTTGTCTATTAAATGTTCAGCCATCGCCTGCAGTGCTTTTCTTTTCATGGGCATGGTATATTCATTGAATATGTCATGTATTTGTATTGCAGGAGTACTAGGATCCGCCATCCATTTTAGCGCCTCCCGTACACATACTTTTAGTTTATCGCCTATCTGTACTGACGATGATGAATGTCGCCGCTGTATGTAAGGCTCTACCGCTTCCTTCCTATTTCTCTTGATATCCCTGCTCCTATATCCCGCTGTGGTAAACATTTCAGCATATTCATTATCAAGTTCATTTTTAAGCGCAAAAAGTCCATATACATGTTCCCTTATTTCTTCATCTCTTTCTCTACAATGTGCTAATGCATTTAAATCTAACAATTGTTGTGGCGGTAATTTCCCAATTAACTGTTTCCATCTTCCTACTAAATATTCACCCATTTATTCCAACACTACCTGTCTTTCATTGCTTCTTCGGAAATCATACATCAAGTCCAATGCTGCCATCCCATCGTTCCCTTCTATATACATCTCTGCTTGTACTTGCAACTCCCGCTTTCTTTCCTTGCTGATCGCACTACGGGTCACTCTTCTGCTTCCACTTTGTGCAGTCCCATCTCTCGCCCCCAAAGTTTCGAGTTCAATCACGTGTGGGACGGACGGGACTGTGTCTGTTTCTAGGGCTGGAGGTGCGGATGGGATAACAGGAACGGGAAGTGACTGTTGCGATTCCGGTTGGCTAATAGGAGGTGCTAAGTGTGCAGTCTGCTGTGCTAGGATTTGAACAATTGGGAGGGGCGCGGGGTTTGAGCAAAAGGAGGGGGCTGGACAGTGGTTCCTGACAAGCTTGTTTTACTTTCTGGTCTTGGACTCCGCTTTGTATCGGTCAACATTTTTTTTATTAAATCATCTGCTATATGCAATTCTCGTTGTGGGTATATTCTTTCTATGTTCAACTGTTCGCGTCTACCTGTCCTTCTCAGACTCTCAGTCCACTCCTCCTCCTCCTTTTCTTCCGCTATTTTAGTTTTTGATTTATGCCTGCGGGCATGTTTCTCTCTACTTCTCCACCAAAGCATAGCTTCCCTTCTCCAGTCCCTAAGGATATCAAATGTTGCGGAACGTGCTTTCTTTATTATCAATACCTTTTCCAAGTTATCTATTCTCTCAATCTCAAAACTCCCATTGATCGGCCACTGAAAATCTTCTTGGTTTCTGGTGTGCTTATGCCAAATCTCACAGAACATTATCGCACCCACACCATGCTTCACATACATCTCATACGCCAGCGTTCCCCCAGGTGGCGTAACTTGGCCAATTTCAAAGATTGTCTACCACAGCGGAAAAAATCTGCTAGGGTGGACAATACCCTAGGCATGTTTTAACCTTACCGTCAGCTAATCAAACTTACACTGGGCATTTGATTTTGCAAAGTCAACTCTCAACCAATATCAGGGCTATTTCGAATCGGGGTACGACTCACCTGATAAGTCAAATTGTCTTCCAAGACACAATTCGTCTGTATACTGACGCAACCAATGATGTTGTGTCTGCGTATCTTGACTCTGCCTCATTTCGGGACCCTCGCCCTTTTGATCCCGGCTCGATCGTCCCGTCCTCGCCGTTCTCTCCGCCTTTCTTATTTTACAACGTACAAGATGGAACAAGTGGGGGAGGGTCCCTATCTGTCCACCATCTTGAAGGTGCCCCTAGGGGACCCTCGCATAGTGGAAACAAGGCAAATCACCACACACAAACTGATACGCCAGACCCGAGGTTGTATTCCCAAAAGCTAGGGTTTATTGCAAAGCAAATAGTCTCAGTTGGCCAACTCAGTCTCACGCCCCGTGACGTGTGTCTCCAGACCTCGAGGGACGCAAGAGAGCAAATAACGTACATCAGTTACATATATACAAAATGGACATCCTGCAATCAGTCATGACATGTTCATTACGCCCATTGTACAGTTTCTTTGAACTGGGTCTGATGATTGACAATTTCGACGAATATGACACCTTCGAACATCTATTTTATCAACAATATGCAACATTGCGAGTCTGGAGAAATATTTCTTTGTTGAATAGAACACAACACTTCTGTTCTTGCGAGCAAGCTGTTTATGGGGGAAGATTCGCAATCCAGGCCTTGCTATCTCCTATTTGCTATTCATGTCCTGGGAGTCAGCACGCTCTGCTGGGTTTAGGAAAGGGGGACCATAAGAAAAGCATAATTCAAGCCTTTAGCTGTTTCTTTCTAGCATTTCTTGCATATTAACGAGACTAGCTGGCATCAGTGAAATGATTAAATGCTGTGGTGGTCTTCCAAGGCTACATGCAGGAGGGGATTGGGCATTCCTCTCTGGGGCTGCCTGTGTTATGTTTCAACGAATAACTCCCGGCCTCGTGGCCTTGCTCTTTCGCTTTGAACAAGTAATCAGTGAGGCAGAATAAGCAGAATAAGCTTTCGGCTAAGCAGTTTTGAACAAAAAGCAATGAGCAAACGTTAAAGAACAAAATGGCGATTCTAGTTACAATAAAAAATGGCTGCACATTGGTCAAATTTATGAGTCTGTATTTCTGACATTCAGTACATGAGACAGTTGGTCTTCTGCCAACATGATACATTGCCATTAATCGTGCGGTATCTATATTGCTAGACTGTCATAGCGTGAAACAAACTTAGGGCCTCATTACAATCTTTGCGGAATGGGTTAACGGGTGCCGCGAATGGAGGCGGACCCGTTAAACCCATTCCGAAAGATTACAAGGTCCCCTCGTGGGATTCGGTAAGGACCCCTGGTAAAACCAGGCATTGGTACCGGGTCCCGTCAGGGGACCCGGGAGCTAACAACGGGCTGGTCGTAATCGGCACGTTGTTAGCTCCCACTCCCATTCCCATTGAGCCCTATAGGGGCTCAAATGGGAAAGGGGAAGGTCCGGGCACGGGTTCCCTGTATGAGGAATTAACGGGCCCTCCAAACTCGGAATGGGCCGGTAATTCCCCATTCAGGGAACCCGGACCCGGTTTTGGAGGCAGCCATGCCGCCAATAGCGGCATGGCTACCCCCAAAGCTGTAATGAGGCCCATAGTGTGTTAGTCTGTGGCTGTTCGCAGAACTGAAATGATTTGCGACAAGATAGAGCTTGAAGGATCTTGAAGGATCTTGCTCGCAACCCCCAGCTAGGATGGAGCGCTTTTTAGGATGGATTTGGTCAGATACCTCACTGTGTCTGCTGCAGCTTGAAATCTCTCAGTTGTGGTAGTAATGGGGATTTTAAAGTTATTCAGGTATGCCAACCATAGCGACAGCAGTGGGAACTGTAGATGCCTGAGCTTGAATTGAGGTCATTGATGTTGCTCTGCTGTGGTATGGACTAGTGGTTGGAGAATGATTCCACAGCAATTACCCACATCAGTTACTGTGAACAGAATGGCAATTTCCACGGGCACACCAGAGCACAACTTATTACACTAGGCAATGCAGGAACCATTCAGTAGCAAGTATTATCTACACAAATGTCTCAACCCGCAAAGTACTAATGGTGCAGACTGTAACATTTGATAACAGTGTTGAGGGTTCTAGCCCAAATGAGAAGTTTCAGTGAGTTACAATCTGGAACACCTCTAGCACTCCAGCAAGGCAGTCTTTTATAAGATTTTCACAAGCCTCTTGGTCATTTTTAATTACTGTATGTCATGATGAATTGTACTATTCGTATCCACAAAGACATTGATATTTAATTGAATGCCTTACCAAAAAGCACTGAGGTTGTCAGCTACAGCATAGAAGCTTCTATAGCATGATTCTGAAGATGCTGTATTTTTTGGACGCCATGTTTCAGGATTGCAAAGATGCATTTGGTTCCCTGGAAATCTTGTGTGTAGCCTTTCCTAGCTGATTGTGATTGCAGTCCAAGTACTGGGTGAACCCAATGTGCCAATGTCATATATAGCATAGATCAACATTGCATGCTTAGGCATTGACTGGTATAGCTTCTCAATAGAGAGACTGCAATGGATTGCCAGGTGTTATGTGAAGCCCAAGCTCTATAAGCAACTGCACTGGTTTCAAACATGCTCTTATTGTACTCATTGGCCTGTATTACCTATGATGCTAGCAGACCGCAAGAAAATGTTATGTGACTTTGACCTCTATAGTAGAGCTTACTTTACACTCTTTTTATCCCAAACTTTGCTTCTTTGACTTTCTAGCCTGGATAAAATGATATATTTGTATTGCTGCAGGTTGTATGTGAATACATAAGATTGAAAAAATACAGAGGAGTGGTGTGAGGTGTCATCTTCATACGCTTGACAGGAATCACCCCCTTGATGAGCTCAAAGGGACTGGTACTTACCAGCATAAAACTATTGATCAAATACTACTGTGTTTGTAGACCAATATAAGTTATTACGCTTCTGAAGAGTAGTAAATTAACATGGAGCACATAAAGTAAACAACATCTGTAAAAGCCTTGTGTAAGACTATTACACACCCCATTTACGTCAAGGCTCATTCTCATTAATTTGTACAGCAGAGAGAAGTGGGAGATCATACCTTACCTCTTCCTCTCGACCATACAAATACTAAAAGCTGGCTCAAATGCTGTGGATTCCTACAGAGTCCATCTTTTTTATACCAGCAAAAAGCTGGAGACTCCATGGGAATCCATTGTTAATGCCGCCTGCCATGCATACTCGTTAGGCTGTCTTTAACATTCCACTTTTGTTCTCCAATGTACAAATGAGGAAAAATATACAGCGGGCAGCTGCCTATGTTACAGTGCAAACGTAACAGACCCCCACCGTGAAATTACTTGGAGACTCGAAAGTAGGTAGAGGAGGGACACCATGTGGAGCAGGGAAGTCAGAGTGGGCATGGCTTATGTTCTTGTACCAACAAACATGAGGACATGTACCGGTGGACTGTTCGTAGGGACACCTGTTTCTGCATCATGTAGCTATTCAAGATATTTTTTTATTGTGTTATGCTTATGAAACCTTTCACAATTTATGATAAACATACAAAGCTATTCTTTTTTGATACAAAAAAAGTTGCTAAGCACACCTCCGCAAATTGATTACTACTGATTGAAATCAACGGACTATGAAGAAGATGCTAGCTTATCCACACATTTATAAAAAAAGACTGCAAACAAACTGTATACTAGACAAAACTAAATAGACCTGTGCTCCAAATAGCAAACAATACCGAAATTGTACATACAAATAGTTAAGGTGTTTTTGCACAAATCCACTGAAGCACTGGAGAGTCAGTGCATGTGAACTTTCAAAATGTATAACTAAATGTTTAAATGTCTCTAGTTGGGCGCCAGTCTTACATAACCGACACACTTGCTTTTACGGTCTATATTGCATCTAGGGCCCAGATCCTCCAGGGTTGGAAGTAGACTTAAGCAAAATATAATTATTAGAGATCAGTATCTTCCATACAGAAATGTATGTAAATGTAGTGTGATTTATTGTAAGATTACTATTACCATTACTGACTAGCAATGGTTTGTATCAGAAGCTGTTGAAGTGGTTATGGGTTTTTAAAGTAAGGATTAACATGAGACAGCTGTTACTGAAACCAGGCATACCAATATAAATAATATTAAAAGCAAACAAAAATGTTGTAAACTAATAAGATAAAAAAGGAGCTGGGTTATAATGATTGGTGCATTTTCATTACTGGAAGTCATATATGCTGCTTCCAAGATATCTGGGATGTTGAGCCAGTGAAAATAGTGGGGTTTGTGAATTATTCAGCTACAAAGAATAGGTCTGGTCACCCGAGTGGTGGCTTGATCATTTGTAAAATGAAGAAATGAATGCTAGAAACTCACATCTGAAACTAGCTCACATGACACAAAAGGAATCAAACTAACATTAACTTAAAGCATTTCATTTTGTATGTATATAACAGACCAGATAGTTCTGGGGGTATGAGGGAGCTGCAGGTTGTAGATAATCTATCTACCTGAATAATGGTGGAAAAAACTGCAAGAAAAAAGAGATTAATTTACATTGGTGTATTTGATTTTAATATACAATGTGACCTACGTAGTGGAACAGAAGGTGCATTTTCATGGGTGCTGTAGCCTGCTGAGCTAACCATATCACATATTAGGTCCTTAGAGGGCTGTATTAACAGCTAAAACTAACAGCTTATTCAAAGTATGTGCTAAATGCTGAAACAGATCTTTATAGATGAATTAATAATGTGTTAGTAGCGCCTACATTAGTAACATAAGGAGCTACATTGAATGTGCAGGCCTCAAAGGGGTGGAAGGTTACATTTTGCCTAGAAAGGCAGGGCATAGGCCCAAGTTTAGTAGCTAATAGAGACATGTATTTGAGTCCTTGAAGCATTATAGCACCTATATAGTGCCTGTCTTGTAGCATTATGACACTAGCTAGCAAAGCGCAGGGCCGTCACATGGAGCACCTGTATGGGTGTGTGATAGGGTGTTAGTGCAAAAATGGCTAGTCCCAAGGGGTGCAAATACACTTTTCTATACATTTGGCATGGAAAGGCTGGACCGTGCAAAGCTGTGACATGCTGGAGAAATGACAAATGTGTAAGAGAACACAGTGCAGATTTGAGTCAACAAAATGACAGTGCTTGTGTGTTGGTTTGTCACGACCGATAGCTTGTGTAGTTAAGATTTTCCCTTTCAGTAATAAATGCTTGGCTGACTTATTGCTTGGGAATGAAGCAGGGAGCAGAAAGCTGCGCGCAGTGGGAGATGGCTATGTGCATGTGCGCTCCAAGGAATATGTAAAGAACGATTTATTGCCTTTATTGCATAGATTAGGAAAACATTTCATGCGGTTTCCCTACTAAAAGGTTTATATTTGGATTGCAAAGTGAAACAGAGTTCTCGCCCTATTTTGGCATGAGGGGCAGAAAAGTTGCAAAAGTGTTTGACATGTAAATTGTGCATGGTGATTCAAACGTGTTATTTGGTCCCAGTGTATTAGGGAATGAGAATAGGGGGCTAAAATGTTGACTGGCAATGGTGATGGTTCGCCTTTTGAAACTGATGTTTTAAGTGTTGACATCCCTGAATACAGCAGGGGAATGGTCGAGTTGTTAGGAAAAGGAGAAACATCTGCGTTGAGAGTTTTTGTGTGTTTAGCAATTGTAAAATCCATGTGAAGGTGGCGAATTCTGTTTTAATGGGACACGCTAAATTGGTTTCATTGCATTTAGCTGTGCCAGACATGGTTACAATGGGTGAGAAACTCAGTAAAGAATTGGGTGAATGGCATATGATTATTGACTTGTGCATTGAGTTGGAAGTGCAGGATCAATTTGCAGTGGTTTGGGGGGAAAGACAATTTAAATTTACTAAATTGCCCCAAGAGAATTTGAAAGTTCCCTCTCTATGCCATGGATTGGTTGCTAAAAACATGGAAATTTTGCAATTAAGTGATGAATGCATTGAACATTACGTTGATATAATGTTAACTGTGATACACGTTGAAAAAGTTGTGAACAAATTGACAGCCCACGAGCAGAAAAAAATGTGGGCAATTCATGCAGAGAACATGCAGGGATCTGCACAAAAAGTCAAATGTTTAAGTGCAATGGAGTTTGGCTCAGTACAGAAAATGATTTATTTTATTGTGGCAATGGTACCACAGATGGAGACATCTGTGCGTGATAAAGCGCAAAGATTCAGTGGGTTGAGGGTTCTTTGGAAAGATCAGGCACTGCATTGGAGTCTAATTGTAAGGCCAAACTACAAAGTTACGGGGGAGAAATGTGCTTTTGAATGGGACATTGATCAGCAGACTGATTTTACACTGGCTAAAAGACGCTTGCTTTGCAGAATTACAAAGAATCTGATGACAAAAGTGCCTCTTTTGAACTTGAAAGTTCTTGTCGGCAATGATTTTGCTGTTTGGAGCTTGTGGCTTGAGCAGACAAATTGCACAGAAATTCCAGTCATGAGCTGAGTGCATGAAATTGCTGTGGGAGGAAGGCGGCAAAGCGCAGAATGCCGTTCATGTCCCGTCGAAGTGGCGTTTACAGCAGCGCACAAAGGCTGGCAATATGGGGGTTTCTAAGTTGCCGGAGCAAATGCTGAAAGCAGTAAATCTGAAGGAAATGTCTGAATCGATTTCCCTTGTAGCACTGTCAGATCTCCCTTTAAAGCTGCACCCCCTTATGATTTATGGGCAGAAAGAACAAAGAAACCGCTTGCTTCATGAAAGACGCTGCCATGCATGAGAAAAGAACAGAAACGCTGGTGGGCAGTTGCATTCCATCCCCATCAAGAAACACTGTCAAATGAGAGAAGATGAGGGGGGTACAAGCCAGAATGCTGAACTGAAAGCGGTAGCTTCCATAATTGAGAAGGTGAAAAGAACACAATTTACCTTCCACATGCCGACAAACACATGCTTTCTAACACTAGCATGCAATAATGGAGCTGATCAAATCAGCTGCTTTACCCAGAACTGTTTTTTTTAGACAATTACTATGTTGCAAGTAGCCAGGAGAATGATTTATGAATTGTTGCGGCAGCAGGGTTGTGTTAGCAGGAGCCTTAAATGCTTTGAGATAATGGGAGTGCTCACACAAGCTATCTGTGCATATGTTGAGGTTTTGCTTTGAAGAAAGGCTGCCAAGAGTATGAGCTCTAATTGGAGATGGTAGAATTTGAGCTACAAGGACATTTTTTGCAGCCTTAGGGCGGGTAAATGAAATCATAATGGACTCTACATGCATTTTATGACACTATTTGTTGAACCAGGAAGTTTAATTTTTTCTGGGGACGGCTGTCTCCAGCACACTGATACAAAGAGCTACATGTACTTGGAATTATTTAGATTAGCCATAGGCGCAAGGCTCATAAAGGAAGGTGTTTTGTGCACTTACTTGATGCAGACCATGCTGCAAGATTCAGGCCTCCCTGAGACCTGAAAAGGACTATTTTTTCATTGGGACTATTTTGCCACTCGGGTGTGGCCAGGGAAGGATACTTACCTGGAACTACTTTGGGGGCTATTTAAGCCACGCCCAGACAGTAGCTCACGCTTTGCGTTGTTCTGCATCCAAGCATCTGAACGCTCACCGTGTCTGCTCCTGCATCTGGTCTCCAGCCACGCCCGCCTCGATCCTGGAACACCTGTAAGGAAAGAAGAGAAGAGAAAGGTGAAAACCAAGAATTTTATCAAACTTCTTACCTGCATCCGGAACCTTCACGCCAGCGTTCCTGAGAAAAGACTTTCATTTAAAAGCACTGCATTGCTCGCTGCAGCGCTGCGCTTCACTCACCTGTCCTCGGGAGTTCTTCTGGCTCCACCGCGACTGTCTGCACCGGTCGCCACATCTCTGCGCCTAGGGGAGAGAACAAGAGACAAAAGGTGAGCAGAAGGAACATATGAGGAAAACCTAATTTTCCGCCATAACACTTACCGGTCTTCTGTTGGTGGATCATTCCTCATTTCGGGTCGGCGCCGCTTCGTTGGCAGGTACCGCACCCCGGCCCCTATGGGGAAAGGACAAAAGACATTACTGGAGGAATATAAAGACATTAAGAGGGATTGCCCCCATCGCTAACTCACCTGAGTTTACCATCGGCAATTCAATCCTTCAACGCATCGCCTTCATTCTGCACCTGAAATAAAGGACAGATCACAGGTTAGGAAGGCAACAGAAAAGGAGGCTCTACACTTGAACTTTTGTAATCTTCATACTTACGGCGTTCCGCTCGGAAAAGTCAATTGGATTTTGCCAGCGCCATTCTGAAAACCAGTGAAGTAACTGGACAAACACGCGCCCCTGCACCAGAAGCAGGATGGAGAGTTCATCCTTTCAAACCATAAGGTGAGCTTCAACTGGGGATTTCGGAGGAAGTTAGAGAAGAACGAAGGGGGGAAGAGGGGAGCAAGCACACTATTCTGCAGACTGTTAATCCCCTTTCTCATCTGCAGAAGGATATTCCTACGGGCCAGACAAGCAAGATTTGAGGGTCCTGTTCAGTCGGTGTTCCGAGTTTTGCGCATCACGCTCGAAGAGGCCACAGCAACCCAGACTAGACCAGCGCCTCCGTGGGAGTCAGGTGAGCGTTACAGCCTTGTTTTAATCCCATGCTGCTTATTAACCATATCAGTTAGAAAATATTTTTAGGTATGTTGGGTAGGCCACGTTGTGACTAGGGTAAATGTCACTATTACCATTGTATACATTTTTGTTTAGGTAGGTCTACATTAACGTTGCATGCTGCAATGACTAACAGCTAGAAAACAGTTTGCTTTAACCTCTTGGAAAGCTCCAAGATCTTTAGCTACCTCGGTTATCACAGTATAAAATGTAGATAGCTATAAGCCAGCATTGTCACCCACACTTTGAAAAGGGGTGGAATGTAGTGGAATGGAAGGTGCATTTTTGCAGGTGCAGTAGCCTGCTGAGCTAACCATATCACATATTAGGTCCTTAGAGGGCTGTATTAACAGCTAAAACTGACAGCTTATTCAAAGTATGTGCTAAATGCTGAAACAGATCTTTAGTAATGTGTTAGTAGCGCCTACATTAGTAACATAAGGAGGTACATTGAATGTGCAGGCCTCAAAGGGGTGGAAGGTTATATTGTGCCTAGAAAGGCAGGGCAGAGGCCCAAGTTTAGTAACTAGTAGAGACATGTATTTGAGCGCTTGGAGCATTATAGCACCTGTATAGCGCCTATCTTATAGCATTATGCCACTAGCTAGCAAAGCGCAGGGCCGGTAAAGCTTGGCCACTAGGGGTTAATGGCCATGCATATTATTGCAAGCTTCTCTTGGAATATTCCTTCCTTACAACCGTGGGGCTGCCAGCCTTGGTAAACAGGCCCTCTTTCACATGAGAAGGAATGGTATGGCCTTGCACGCACTGAAAAGAAGTATTGCTCAATTTGCAGATGGGCTTTGGGGGAAGGTGCGTCTTGGAGAGTTAGCAAGTTGAGTTTTTCCAACAGTAAACATGCTTGCACTGAGAACGTTCTAGCATAGTGTGTCATGCTGATTGACAGCACGATGGTACAAGTATGCGTGCACACATGACTCGGGGGAGATTCATCCGTGGACTGCTGTGGAGCAAGTGCCCGGAGTGTGATGATGCCCCAGGCGGCTCCTTGTGGCGCTGTCATCTACAGAGCTAGTAACAGGAGGGATAGCCCAATTATGTCAGAACAATGGGCTAGAAATAATTGGTTTACAATTGGGGTCTGTTCTGACATGTGATATTTCAGGGGAGCTACTAATTGGTTATAGTAGACCTTATAAAATTTTTTGTGTCTCAAAAAAATATACAAAAACGCAATAAATGTGAAGATGTACAATGAGAAATTCAGACAAGAATAGATATGATTCGGACAGCTTTTTAAATTTATTTTGCTGTTTGATGCATTTAGTCGTCATGCAAAATTAGTATTCAAAAAGAGAGGTATTTGTAAAGATAACAGACAAAAATGCAACTAAATTCTTCACAAATACTTGAGTGTACAGGGAGGTTAATTCTCAGTCTATCCTAACCTAACACAGTTATAACAAGGTAAATTGCAAAATAAAGTTGAAAGAAAAAAACACAAAATAGTACTATAAAGAGCACTGTGTAACCACCACCTTTTGTGATAAGCGATTAATGTGTATTTAATACAAGACAATCCAAACAGAAGCAAAAGATGCGAAAACTTTTTGTTGTCTATAGCCAGGCTGAAGGGTGACCTCATACATGGTCGACGTCTAGAAGTGGATCAAAAAAAGGTGTTGGGACCAGGAGAAATCTAAGTGTTGGTCCTGAGGACGTTTCGGCTGAATGCCTTCATCTAGGGCCTGGTAGGTCTCCCTAAGGTAGAGATATAAGGACACTATTAGTGTCTGAATTGTGGGTTAAAAACTGTTTAAAAGACACAATGCAGAGTCTGTTCCAAAACTTTGGTACACCTCAAACACCTCAAACAAATAGGGCTACAAGGAAGTAAAAAAGGGGGACTGACCTTTAGGGGCTGCAATGCTGCATGTAATTGGAGGTAGCTGGTGGCCCCACAGTAGAAGAATGGGGCTTATTTTTGAACAGTAGCTGCAAGCTGTGAAAGACTACCGGGGAAAAGGGAACAATATAGGGTAAGATGCCAGTTGTGGACATACAGAACTGGAACATGGCTGGCACTAAAAATAGGCGGGCTCTCACCTTGATAAATGGCTTTCGTGTGAAAGATCACATGAGGTAAGCGGGATGCCGGTGGGGCAGCTATTACATGCAGCATTGCAGCCCCTAAAGGTCAGTCCCCCTTTTTTACTTCCTTGTAGCCCTATTTGTTTGAGGTGTACCAAAGTTTTGGAACAGACTCTGCATTGTGTTTTTAACCCACAATTCAGACACTAATAGTGTCCTTATATCTCTACCTTAGGGAGACCTACCAGGCCCTAGATGAAGGCATTCAGCCGAAACGTCCTCAGGACCAACACTTAGATTTCTCCTGGTCCCAACACCTTTTTTTGATCCACTTCTAGACGTCGACCATGTATGAGGTCACCCTTCAGCCTGGCTATAGACAACAAAAAGTTTTCGCATCTTTTGCTTCTGTTTGGATTGTCTTGTATTAAATACACATTAATCGCTTATCACAAAAGGTGGTGGTTACACAGTGCTCTTTATAGTACTATTTTGTGTTTTTTTCTTTCAACTTTATTTTGCAATTTACCTTGTTATAACTGTGTTAGGGTTAGGATAAGACTGAGAATTAACCTCCCTGTACACTCAAGTATTTGTGAAGAATTTAGTTGCATTTTTGTCTGTTATCTTTACAAATACCTCTCTTTTTGAATACTAATTTTGCATGACGACTAAATGCATCAAACAGCAAAATAAATTTAAAAAGCTGTCCGAATCATATCTATTCTTGTCTGAATTTCTCATTGTACATCTTCACATTTATTGCGTTTTTGTATATTTTTTTGAGACACAAAAAATTTTATAAGGTCTACTATAACCAATTAGTAGCTCCCCTGAAATATCACATGTCAGAACAGACCCCAATTGTAAACCAAATCTACAGAGCTGGCTGAAGAATGACACCTCATGATGAGCAGCAGTTTTTTTTAGATGACCTGGTCCCCCAGTTCTACTATACAAGGTACGTAAGACTGTGTTCTGAGTTTTGTGATGTCTCTAACTTGAATTCCATTATTTCCAAATTGCTGCTATATTTACTGTTCTGTTATATTGTACATTATTTCTAATAAATGCAAAATGTATGCTGAAGGTTTTATTTCTCCAACATTGTGTTCAGGGCCATCGCATGGAGAACCTGTATAGGGGTGTGATAGGGTGTTATTGCAAAAGGGCCGGTCCCAGGGGGTGTAAATACCCTTTTCAATATAACCTAGTGTAAACATTCACAGGTATGAGATTTTGCCTTGGCTGTCCCTGATCATATATCAAAGTGACCTAAAACACATAATAGGTTTGCTCTCAAAATATCACAGACTTGGCTGATTGTAGGCTTTAGCGGATGCAATGCTAAAACAAAGACAGACTGTTTGATTTTGTCCTGAACAATCTCCTTGCATGGTTGTTTATGAAGAATTTTGAAATCTTCATAAAGGCAGAAAGCAATTGTTAACCACTGATTAGCATATCGGATATGACAGTTAAAACCATAGAGATTGTCGGGGGTATATTCTAGAAGGATTTCACATAGCAATATGAAATAGGTAAAATGGTTCCAATTGGACTTAGATTTAATTTTATGTGAGATGTATGCAGAACTTTTTTTATGCAGTTTTTAATCATGCCTTAGATGGTGCACCTAAAGACCCAACAATATTTGTATACTATAGGATTATTGGATTTACCCAGTCTTTTATTTTAACTGAACTCTTTTGTACAATTAAGGAGAAGAGTTTTGGATTGATTCTGATTGCAAAAAATTCAAATGCACTAAAAACACCAATGGCAGGTTAGAGACCAGGTGGGGTATGCAAGGATTAAGCTTAACACCATTTTAAAGACCAGAAAATACCTTAATGGAAAGCAAAGGGGAAGATTGGAAGATGGCTACTGAATGAAACATTCTGAATATTTCTTGAAAAATGGAGACTTCTGTTATCTGAAAAACAGCATTCTATGCAAACCAAGCACCATAGAATCAGAATGGTTTAACCATTTTACCGACCTTCTTAAACACATCATACCTTCCACTTGTAAAGGGGACATCTGTCCCCCAACCATTATTAAAGAATGCGTAAACTCACTAATCCCTATCATCACAGCATTCATTAATGCATCATTCTCCTCTGGAATTGTACCACAAAGCCTAAACAAAGCCTGTGTTTGCCCTCTCATAAGAAAACACCCTAGAACGCGCCTGCCCAAACAACTACTGCCCCATCAGCACCATCCCCTTCCTCCTCAAAATCCTAGACAAAGCCGCCCACAACCAAATCCAACATTATCCAACATTATCTGGAATCTAATGCCATCTTAGGCAGAAGACAATCGGGCTTCCGCAAAGGCCATGGCACAGAAACTGCCCTCTTAGATTTAAAGAACCAAATCACCAAAATAATGGATAATGGCACCTGCCCTCCTGCTCCTCCTCGATCTCTCTACCGTGTTTGATCTTGTTGACCATGACATTCAACTCCTACCTGTCCAAGGCAACCCACTTCTCTTACAAAGCCACCTCCTGGATAATCTCTTTCTTAGAGGGAAGGGCTATGAAGGTATACTCAGACCAGGCCAGCGCAGCCCCCACCACCATCAACTGTGGAGTCCTCCAGGGCTCATGTACTGCACCTACCCTCTATAACCTGTTCACCAAACCTCTCTTTGACATGTTGGACGCGCTCGACATACCATACACAAACTATGCCGACGATACCCAAGTCCTCCTCCCCCTCACTGGAGAATACGACTGAGACGTAGAAGCTCTCCTCCAGATATATGCCACAATCCAAACCTGTATGGCAATCAATGGTCTCTGTTTAAATTGGGATAAAACTGAGAACATCATCCTGGTCCCCAAGGAAATTCTATCCATACTCAACCCTGAATACACTCACTTCACCATTGACAACATTAACATATCAGTCTCCACATCAGTAACAACGCTTGGAGTCTACTTAGACTCAACACTCTCAATGACAAGACAGGTTAGCGCCATCTCCTCCAACTCTGCTCTCACCACCAATCTTATAAATGCCAGTTTTATGGCATTTCTAACCACTCAAAACTGCCTATCTAACGCCAGAGCCACAATAGGAGCTAGACCTGATTACTGCAATGCCATTCTTGCAGGCACCTTAACCAAAAACATCAACATGCTCCAAATAGTACAAAATAATGTGCTACGCGCCGTCCTACACATTCCTAAAAGTGATGATATATCTCAGGCCAGATGTGATGCCCACTGGCTTCCAGTCAAGGAAATGATCAAATTCAAAATCCTTACCCTTACGCACAAATGCATCAGTCTCTCCGCCCCATCCTACCTATCACTCTGCGTACCCTCCATAAAAAGAGCCAAGGCTGGCGGCATTGGCTTCCCCCACATAGCACCTAAACTCTATAAATGCCCTCCCGAACACAGCAGAACCCTCTTTATACTCCTTTCTCAAATCCCTCAAAACCACAATATTCATATAACCCCTCACTACACCCTAAGCCTCCAAGCTCTCCTCGTCCATTGAAACTCTAAGCTGTACTGTAAATGCAAGTTCTATGTAACTCTAAGATGTACCGTAAATGCAAACTTCAATGTAACTTTTAAGCCTTCCTTGTAACTAGCAAAGTATATCTGTAACAGCGCCACGATGCCCTTGGGTTTATGTGCGATTTAAAAATACTAATAAATATATAAAACCTAAATTGCATTTTAGTTGATACTGCTCCATTAGTATTTTCTTTAAGTGAGATAATTGATGTGATCCAACATGATACATTTGTTCAGGCCCCTGGTCCAGACAGGATGCATGCAGATATTAATCATACCAGAAATTGTGTTCTAGGTCCTATTTTTGTTGTTAATATTTGTGGCAAACTTGCCATTCCAGAGGTATAATTTCTCCAGTGTGCACTGCAAAAAAGGTATATGAAAAAAGGAGAGTGGGCTGTATTAGATGAAACAGGGAAAATGTGTGTTGTCTGTCTGTTCCACTAGGAAGCCTGGGTGAAAGAAGAAAAATATGTGCCCATCTCCAAGATGTCCAGCAAAGATGAGTCAGTACAACAGACAAGAGATTCAGACATTTCATGTTGATTGAAAAATAAGTGATTCTAAAAGAAAGTTGCCTCTATTTGGCTTTTATTGACACAAGGACTGAATTTCATTGAGCACAAAGAAAAGAATTATGGATAGCTCTACTGACCCATAACATTGCACCATCACACTTGAGTGCTTATATGACTTGAGTGATATGTTGTTATCGTGATAATGTGGCAACTTTAAGGTGGGGTCTGGAAAGGGAAATATCAGAGGAACAAAAAGAAATGAGGCAGAAGTATCATGGCTTCTTCCTTATTTTGTTTATATGTTACACAGGCCGCGGTAGCGGCTGTGTAGTTATGGTTAAGTTGCTAAACCCATAGGAAGTACACTTTTTGGGTGGCTTATAACTTCGCTCCCCCTCGATGAATCCTCACCAAACTCTGCAAGAAAAAAGTATATTGCCCACTCTGAGTTTTTTTTCAAAGTTTGGTCAGGTTTGTTCAAGGGGGGCAAGGTTACAGGGGGGGTCCCAAAATGTCTTTTTTCCCATTGACATAATGGGGAAACATTTCTGTCACGCATACAGCACAAACCGCTGGACAGATTTTCACCAAATTTGTAGCAGGGGTGGCTGCTTGGTCCCGAAAGCATGCTTTTGTTAATTTGGTGTAAATCCATCCAGTAGTTTTTATTTAAACAACCAAAACGTAAGGCAAAAAAACGTGTGATATCTCTGTCTGCTCCGCGGACACACTTCCCTGTTTGCTCCGTGGACAGGGCGATTGGATGATCGGCTTACGTCGTGTCCGCGGACACGCAACGTGTTCTCTGATTTGCTGGGATGAGGCATGAGGTGTCTCAAATTGTTTCGATGCACCCACCATATTGGATGCACGGACATGTGCTGGAAGTGAGAAGAAATCCAATTTTGGGGAGTGTGTTGGTGTGCATGAGTGCTTGGAGAGGGTGAGGGAGCAAGAGGTGGGTCAAATGCTGTATTTGTTTAGATGGGAGAAGGCTGTGATGTCCTCACAGTGTTTGCGGTCACCGCGGTTATCCGCGGACATACTACCCAGTGGGTGCACTACTGGCTATTTTAGTTTAATATGTTGTTGGTTTGGGGTCGTTAGAAGAGCCTTGGGTGAAGTGGGTATGTATTGAAGAGTTTGTACGTTGTTTGTATTTATTTTTTAGTATGTTAATTGAAGTGCATATTTTTGAAGTGGATGCATTATGTTTTTGGGTTGTGGTCATTTGGTAGGTGTTTGTTTCTATGGGTGTGTCATGATGCAGTGGTGTGGCCAGGGCCTAGAGTCTTGGGTGCATGGCCGGAGGTAGTAGTGTAATAGTGTTTATAGGATAGTGAGATTATGTTTGTTTGTTTGTTAGTTGGATTGTGTTCAGATTGTTCGTATTGAAGACTCTAGGCATTTTGGGTTGCATTTATTGGTGATTTGTTCGTTTGCATGGCTGTGTTATGTTGCAGTGTTGGTGAGTTCAATTATTATATACTTACTGTTTCCTTTGTTGAGGCTGTATGAAAAGTTTTGGCCAGGCCAGGCAGTCAAGATTGTAGTATTTGGGAACAAGTGCTGCAGCATAAGATACCCATGGAAGCAAACATTTTGGATTGTGGTTTATGGCCAGGTGTTTGCTTGAATGGGTGTGTTATATATATAACTGGAGGGTAAGCTCATGAATAAGTGGGAGGATTTAGGAGCTAATAACACTTGGAACAATGGGGATGGCGTCCTGCCACTTTCTTTAAGTCTCTTTACCTGTATATTTTGATAATGACTAGCTTATTTAGCATGCTAGATATGGCAATGGCTATTTCATTAAGCTGACTGTCATATGTATTCTAAAAGACGAGCAAAAGAGCCCTTCAAAAATACACTATAGCTTTTTTATTTGGCCAGTGTTAAATGAGTGCAAACCAAATTTTATGCATTTAGATTTCACAAAAAACTTTTTTTTTTTGTTTTCAGTATACATTTGAATCAAAACACATTCATATTATTCCACAAATGCATTGAAAAAAGAGTAACTAACATTGTTTAGTAAAAAGTTCACAAATACAAAAAACATATAGATACACCATCATTAGTGTTTTGTCTCAGTATGCAATAAATGCAAAGAAACATGGTGTATTTTTTTGACACAAAACAAACAGTTACATGTAGTGTGTGAAGTCTAGAGCCATGAGTAAGAGAAAAAGGGCATTATTTCTTTCTGAAACTGGGTTATTTTCTTGTTGGCTCTTGAAGACCCATAGTTTCGGGCTGTGGGTCCATTCTCGAACCAGTATGCAAGTTTGTAGATCATTTTCTTAAACCTTTGAGCCAGGAAACCCCTACCTATCTAAGGGACACTATGGCTACAATTGCCATCTTGAAGAACTTACTTTCCACCCAACAAGAGAACTTTTGGTGTCCATGGACATTGCCAGCCTTTACACGAGCATCCCACAAGATGCAGCGTTGGAATGCATCCGCCACCACCTCACACAACATATGACACAAAGGCGGGTCCCAGTGAACTTCATCGTGGAACTGTTGGAACTGGCCCTAACGAACAACTTTTTTTCA
Organism: Ambystoma mexicanum; assembly: GCF_040938575.1. Taxonomy (NCBI): domain Eukaryota; kingdom Metazoa; phylum Chordata; class Amphibia; order Caudata; family Ambystomatidae; genus Ambystoma; species Ambystoma mexicanum. Next base: position 655,887,045 of record NC_090921.1, read on the forward strand.
TTTGATGAGAATTTTCATCTGCAGGTCAGCGGGACCGCAATGGGAGCGGCTTTTGCCCCCAGCCTAGCAGTGATCTTTATGTCAGAATATGAACAACAACATATTCTCAGCCAACATAACCCATTCATACACAAGATCTCACATTGGTACCGCTTCATCGACGACATTATCTTCATTTGGCAGGACACTGACACCCCAGTAGAGGACTTTCTACACTGGGCGAATGAACAAACTGAAGAAATCCAATTCACACTCTGCAAAAGCAACCAAATGATCAACTTTCTGCATTTACTAACATAATTAAAGACTGATCTATTGGACATTGCACTCCCAGAGTGTGTACATTTTCTTTGAGATCTAATGGCAAATAAACTACTTTGCCACAAATGCCTTTCACTAATTCAGAGGGAGGCTCTTTTGCTGTTTTTGGTTGAAGGTGAATTATTGCTTGAAATGGGTGCACTGTTTGAATTATGATGCTCTCATATAAGTTGAGTTGTTGCAGGGGGTTTGGTAATAATTCCAAGTTATTTGTGATAGCACATCAAGGTGTTTGGTTGTTGTCAGGTTTTGCAGTGCAGTAACTGCAAAGTATTAAGGGGTCAGTAATTTCTTATTTGTTTTCTGCTATAAGATAGAGGGCTAATTGTAACCATTTGGAATCTTCATTGTGTTCTATTGTGTATGTTATGTCTATAGTTGTTGTGCTATTTTTATAAAAAGTCCTGCGGCAACATAGACACAAGTGGTTGGGTACTTCAGCAGATATACTTACAGGCCGATTCATGGAATAATTAGCGCGGCGCAAGTGGGCAAAAACGTGCGAATCGCAGTGGAATAGCGAAAATCGCAGTGCAACTGCAAAAATCGCACGAAAAGCAGCGCACGTCGATTCATGGAAGTCCGTGCGCGAGAAAACCAGCGGATGTGCGATAAAATGTGCGCCGCGCACGTTGGCGCACAGGCCATCTAACAGCGTGCGCCAGGTCACAGCGACAATCGCACAGGCCCCAGCGAAATTCGCACATAGCGCGGCGCACGCAACAAAAGTAGGCTCGAACACGGGCGTAACACTCAGAATGGGGAACAACTTGCAAAAACGTGGGCGTCACGGGGGAAGTACAGGGCACAAGTGCGCGGAACGCCCACACACTCGCCTACAACACGTATTCATGGAATAGAATAGGGAAAAAAAGCGCACGCTCAAACCAGCGCACAGGCACAAACACGACCGCCACAAGAAAGCAGGCGGTAGCATCTCTGCGGCTGTAAGAAATGTGCGCCAAAAGGTGCGCCAACAAATAGCACCCATAAACTGCCATGATGAATGTCCTATACTGTGGCCCTCCAGGACAAATGACGTGCAAAGGGGTACCCACAAACACGGACACGCTGACAAAAAATACGTGTGCGTGTATACCGGGGTGCGCGGGAAGTCTCACACGCGATTTGGCCGTGTACGTGGATTTCAGGGGTGCGCGGGAAGTTCCACACGCGATTCCATCAGGGTAGGTGTATTTCAGGGGTGCGCGGGAGGTTCCACACGCGATTCCATCAGGGTACGTGTATTTCAGGGGTGCGCGGGAAGTCCCACACGCGATTACAGCAGGGTACGTGTATTTCAGGGGTGCGCGGGAAGTTCCACACGCAAATAGCCTGGGCGCGTGTATTTCAGGGGTGCACGGGAAGTTCCACACGCGAATAGCCTGGGCGCGTGTATTTCAGGGGTGCGCGGGAAGTCCCACACGCAATTACAGCAGGGTACGTGTATTTCAGGGGTGCGCGGGAAGTTCCACACGCGAATAGCCTGGGCGCGTGTATTTCAGGGGTGCGCGGGAAGTTCCACACGCGAATAGCCTGGGCGCGTGTATTTCAGGGGTGCGCGGGAAGTTCCACACGCGAATAGCCTGGGCGCGTGTATTTCAGGGGTGCGCGGGAAGTTCCACACGCGAATAGCCTGGGCGCGTGTATTTCAGGGGTGCGCGGGAAGTCCCACACACGATTACAGCAGGGTACGTGTATTTCAGGGGTGCGCGGGAATTTCCACACGCGAATAGCCTGGGCGCGTGTATTTCAGGGGTGCGCGGGAAGTCCCACACGCGATTACAGCAGGGTACGTGTATTTCAGGGGTGCGCGGGAATTTCCACACGCGAATAGCCTGGGCGCGTGTATTTCAGGGGTGCGCAGGAATTATCACACGCGATTTGGCTTGGTACGTGTATTACAGGGGTGCGTGGGAAGTTACACACGCGATTAGGCTGGGTGGGTCCTCACAGGTGTTCCCTGTACACCCTCGACGGCCCCTGCAGGCAGCCCACAAAACAGGGGACTACCCTGCACACCTGCTCATGTCTCCCACCACCCCCACCCCCCACCATCCAGGGGCACCCTCCACCAGGCCCCCACTCATGTCTCCCACCACCCCCACCCCCCAGCAGTGCAGGGGCAGCCTCCACCAGGCACCCACTCATGTCCCCTATCACCCCCACCCCCCTGCCACCAGGGGCACCCTCCACCAGGCCCCCACTCATGTCTCCCACCACCCCCACCCCCCCAGTCACCAGGGGCACCCTCCACCAGGCCCCCACTCATGTCTCCCACCACCCCCACCCCCCACCATCCAGGGGCACCCTCCACCAGGCCCCCACTCATGTCTCCCACCACCCCCACCCCCCCAGTCACCAGGGGCACCCTCCACCAGGCCCCCACTCATGTCTCCCACCACCCCCACCCCCCACCATCCAGGGGCAGCCTCCACCAGGCCCCCACTCATGTCTCCCACCACCCTCACCCCCCACCATCCAGGGGCACCCTCCACCAGGCCCCCACTCATGTCCCACACCACCCCCACCCCCCAGCAGTGCAGGAGCAGCCTCCACCAGGCCCCCACTCATGTCCCCTATCACCCCCACCCCCCCGCCACCAGGGGCACCCTCCACCAGGCCCCCACTCATGTCTCCCACCACCCCCACCCCCCCAGTCACCAGGGGCACCCTCCACCAGGCCCCCACTCATGTCTCCCACCATCCCCACCCCCCACCATCCAGGGGCACCCTCCACCAGGCCCCCATTCATGTCTCCCACCACCCCCACCCCCCCAGTCACCAGGGGCACCCTCCACCAGGCCCCCACTCATGTCTCCCACCACCCCCACCCCCCACCATCCAGGGGCAGCCTCCACCAGGCCCCCACTCATGTCTCCCACCACCCCCACCCCCCTGCCACCATGGGCACCCTCCACCAGGCCCCCACTCATGTCTCCCACCACCCCCACCCCCCAGCAGTGCAGGGGCAGCCCCCACCAGGCCCCCACTCATGTCCCCTATCACCCCCACCCCCCGCCACCAGGGGCACCCTCCACCAGGCCCCCACTCATGTCTCCCACCACCCCCACCCCCCCAGTCACCAGGGGCAGCCTCCACCAGGCCCCCACTCATGTCTCCCACCACCCCCACCCTCCACCATCCAGGGGCAGCCTCCACCAGGCCCCCACTCATGTCTCCCACCACCCCCACCCCCCTGCCACCATGGGCACCCTCCACCAGGCCCCCACTCATGTCTCCCACCACCCCCACCCCCCAGCAGTGCAGGGGCAGCGTCCACCAGGCCCCCACTCATGTCTCCCACCACCCCCACCCCCCAGCAGTGCAGGGGCAGCCTCCACCAGGCCCCTACCCATGTCTCCCACCACCCCCACCCCCCAGCAGTGCAGGGGCAGCCTCCACCAGGCCCCCACTCATGTCTCCCACCACCCCCAACCCCCAGCAGTGCAGGGGCAGCCTCCACCAGGCCCCCACTCATGTCTCCCACCACCCCCACCCCCCACCATCCAGGGGCACCCTCCACCAGGCCCCCACTCATGTCTCCCACCACCCCCACCCCCCCAGTCACCAGGGGCAGCCTCCACCAGGCCCCCACTCATGTCTCCCACCACCCCCACCCCCCACCATCCAGGGGCAGCCTCCACCAGGCCCCCACTCATGTCTCCCACCACCCCCACCCCCCAGCAGTGCAGGGGCAGCCTCCACCAGGCCCCCACTCATGTCTCCCAACACCCCCACCCCCCAGCAGTGCAGGGGCAGCCTCCACCAGGCCCCCACCCATGTCTCCCACCACCCCCACCCCCCAGCAGTGCAGGGGCAGCCTCCACCAGGCCCCCACTCATGTCTCCCACCACCCCCACCCCCCACCATCCAGGGGCACCCTCCACCAGGCCCCCACTCATGTCTCCCACCACCCCCACCCCCCCAGTCACCAGGGGCAGCCTCCACCAGGCCCCTACTCATGTCTCCCACCACCCCCACCCCCCACCATCCAGGGGCAGCCTCCACCAGGCCCCCACTCATGTCTCCCACCACCCCTACCCCCCTGCCACCATGGGCAGCCTCCACCAGGCCCCCACTCATGTCTCCCACCACCCCCACCCCCCAGCAGTGCAGGGGCAGCCTCCACCAGGCCCCCACTCATGTCTCCCACCACCCCCACCCCCCAGCAGTGCAGGGGCAGCCTCCACCAGGCCCCCACTCATGTCCCCTATAACCCCCACCCCCCCCGCCACCAGGGGCACCCTCCACCAGGCCCCCACTCATGTCTCCCACCACCCCCACCCCCCACCATCCAGGGGCAGCCTCCACCAGGCCCCCACTCATGTCTCCCACCACCCCCACCCCCCTGCCACCATGGGTACCCTCCACCAGGCCCCCACTCATGTCTCCCACCACCCCCACCCCACAGCAGTGCAGGGGCAGCCCCCACCAGGCCCCCACTCATGTCCCCTATCACCCCCACCCCCCCGCCACCAGGGGCACCCTCCACCAGGCCCCCACTCATGTCTCCCACCACCCCCACCATCCAGGGGCACCCTCCTCCAAGCCCCCACTCATGTCTCCCACCACCCCCACCCCCCCACCATCCAGGGGCACCCTCCACCAGGCCCCCACTCATGTCTCCCACCACCCCCACCCCCCAGCAGTGCAGGGGCAGCCCCCACCAGGCCCCCACTCATGTCCCCTATCACCCCCACCCCCCCGCCACCAGGGGCACCCTCCACCAGGCCCCCACTCATGTTTCCCACCACCCCCACCCCCCCAGTCACCAGGGGCAGCCTCCACCAGGCCCCCACTCATGTCTCCCACCACCCCCACCCCCCACCATCCAGGGGCAGCCTCCACCAGGCCCCCACTCATGTCTCCCACACCCCCACCCCCCTGCCACCATGGGCACCCTCCACCAGGCCCCCACTCATGTCTCCCACCACCCCCACCCCCCAACACTGTGGGGCACCTGCCAGCAGGCCCCCACCCATGTCCAACTCATGTCTCCCACCACCCCCACCCCCCAGCCACCAGGGGCAGCCTCCACCAGGCCCCAACCATGTCTCCCACCACCCCCACCCCCCCAGTCACCAGGGGCAGCCTCCACCAGGCCCCCACTCATGTCTCCCACCACCCCCACCCCCCACCATCCAGGGGCAGCCTCCACCAGGCCCCCACTCATGTCTCCCACCACCCCCACCCCCCTGCCACCATGGGCACCCTCCAATAGGCCCCCACTCATGTCTCCCACCACCCCCACCCCCCAACACTGTGGGGCACCTGCCAGCAGGCCCCCACCCATGTCCAACTCATGTCTCCCACCACCACCACCCCCCAGCCACCAGGGGCAGCCTCCACAAGGCCCCAACCATGTCCCCCACCACCCCCATCCCCCAGCACTGTGGGGCACCTGCCAGCAGGCCCCCACCCATGTCCAACTCATGTCACCCACCACCCCCACCCCCCAGCACTGTGGGGCACCTGCCAGCAGGCCCGCACCCATGTCCAATTCATGTCTCCCACCACCCCCACCCCCCAGCCACCAGGGGCAGCCTCCACCAGGCCCCCACCTATGTCTCCCAGCACCCCCACCCCTCAGCCACCAGGGGCAGCCTCCACCAGGCCCCCACCCATGTCTCCAACCACCCCCACCCCCCAGAAGTGCACGGGCACCCTCCACCAGGCCCCCACCCATGTCTCCCACCACCCCCACCCCCCAGCCACCAGGGGCAGCCTCCACCAGGCCCCCACCCAAGTCTCCCACCACCCCCACCCCCCTGCCACCATGGGCACCCTCCACCAGGCCCCCACTCATGTCTCCCACCACCCCCACCCCCCCGCCACCAGGGGCTCCCTCCACCAGGCCCCCACCCATGTCTCCCACCACCCCCACCGCCCAGCAGTGCAGGGGCATCCTCCACCAGGCACCCACACATGTCCCCCTGCCCCCAGGTCCTGACGATACTCAATCATGGCAGTAATGGGCAGCATACCCAGCACAAACACCCAGGCAAGGATTGCATCCACCCACATAGTGAATGCAATTACATGATACAACCCCAATGGCAAGTATGTAAATGAACACATGTCCGTCACACACACATACACAACGGGTGCAAGTGAATGTCAAAACCCATATCATGACATGTATGAAACCAATGAGAAAATACCACAAGTGAAAGTTAAAAAAACATGTATTAAAGATGAAAAATAAGTAAACAAATCAAACATACAACAATGGGGATAACAAAATAAATGGTCCATGTCCGAGAACAAATGTAAAAATAAAAAAAACAAAGTAATCCAAAAACAAATGTTGTCCAAAGCAATGTCATGTGGAAGGAAAATAATGAAAAACCATTTCCTCATGGTGAACACAATAATCAATAAAAAAAATGTTTCTTCAAAAAGCAAACTATATACACGAATATTCCAGGGTCCATGAGCCCAACACCATAAATGAAACCTACTACTACCTAATGAAAAAAATATATACAAAAAAGTGGCCATTGTCCGAGCGGTCCAAAAAAATAAAAATGAATAAAGGAAACATAACACTAACTAACTAAATAACTATATACAAAGGCAGCGGGCAAGTCCTGCGGCTCACTCGGTGATGTTGCTGGCCAGGGCATCATCGAACTCCATGTCGATGTCCTGGAGGCGGGACTCTGTCCTGGCCCCGAGGTCTCGCAGGGATAACCCCATGTTCAGCTCAAACTCCCTGCGAGCTTCCTCGAGGCACTCAGCCCGCCTCAACGCCCGACGCATGGAGAACTCCGCCCTGACCATGGTGAGCCACTCCTCTTCCGCCCGCTGCCGCTCCGCACCTATCCGCTGGACCAACTGCTCCCACACGGAAGACACCACCATCCCAGGGTTGCCCTGCCCTCCAGCCGATGCCTGCCCCTCTGATCTTGATGGCCCCGAGCCATGATGCCTCCCACGTCGAGCCTGCTGCTGCCTCCGACGCCACTGCCTCTGCCAGCACGACGGCATCCAGGCTGATGGAAACCACCGACGCCGTCGTGCCCGTGCCCTGCCCGATGATGCTGTCACATCTTCCATCTGCTGGGGTCCAGTTGCTGTGTTGTCCACCCCTGCTGGACCTCCGACTCCCAACTGTGGCAGGGATGGGATCCCCACCGAGCTGGCTGCATTGGTCGGGGCAGGTCCACAGGGGGCCCTGGTGGCATCTGGGCCGGAAGACGGCAAGGAGAACGACTGGTGTATAGCCTGCACAGAGGAGGAGAGGGCCGCCAGATTGGCCAACACATGCAGCAAACCCCCGAACATGGCCGATCCCAATTGGGCCACGTCGGCACGGTGCACTTCGTGATGACGTGCGTGCTCCTCCCGGGAAGCATGCACGGCATCACGAATCACAGCCGTGCGCATCGCGACCCCAATCAGGACCTTCTCCACACGGCCATGGGTTCCCACGTCCGCAGGTGGAGGGGAGTCAGGTGACATGGACATCCACTCTACCTACGGACGGTCCTGGGACGGGGCATCCCTGCTGGTGCATGGTGGTGCACTCACAGGGTCAGGGACAGCGACATGCACAGGCCCCTCCACGGTGACCTGTGCTGCCTCCTGCCCCTGGCCCTGGACTGCACCACTTGCACCAGCAGGGATGCCCCCACCAGGCCCCATGTGTGCCCCAGTGGCGGCCTCCTCCTCCTCTGTGCAAACCACCAACCTGGATGGCTCCTCACCGTCTCCCACCGTAGCAGGCCCCTGTGGGGGCTCACCCACCCCTTCCGCTGCAGCCGTGGGGGCATCCCCGCCGCCTTGCTCCACAGCGCCGTCTCCGCCCTCTTCTTCACTAGCCGCTGCGTAGAGGGAGACAAAGAACACAAGCATCAGGGTACTGTACAATGGTCCCCTAGACAGGAAGCAATAGCAGATGAGCACCACTGTCAAAGTACACTTCCATCATGTCCCTCCACAACACATGGGTCAGTCCAGGCAAAACACACACAGTAACAGGCATGGTGCATGCCATGGACATTTCCATGCATGTCCAATGGACTCTTGAAACATTCAATGATATGTAACTCACATGCATCATGGCTCATGCCTATCACATGCACACACTTCACCTCAGTCACATCCATCTGGCCCCAAACACACCAAACACAGCGGATACAAGGGTAATTTGGCTGATTCACTGAATCTGTGCATTGTCACACACATGTGTCATGCATCCATGGCATGCACAAGTCACAGACACGCAGGTCAGGCACACAGACATGGCTACCATATATGTACCTGGCATCAGCACCCATCCCTCACCCCCACCCATGTCCAGGTACAGAGACTGGCATGCTCTCATGTTCAAAATCTGCATAGGGCTCCCCATGCGGCATTTGAACACATGCAACAACCATGTGGGTCACACATCACTGGTCGCACATGCATTACTATGATGTCCCTGCACACATACATGCATACATGGCCTATGGCACACATACAGGCAAGTATCATAGAACCAGCATACCGCAACATGCCCTGTCTTACACAGTAATGCTTGGACACTTACCGCTCAACTCCAGACGGGCCTCCCTCTCAAGGATCTGGGCGTGGAGCGCTGGGCGTACGCGTTCCAGGACCCTCATCTGGATGGAACTCATGCGGCCCCGGCCCCCCTCCACGAGGCGCCGGGCCTTCACAAGGGTCCTGGACCTCAAGTCCTCCCAGCGCTTCTTGATCTTCAGGACGTTGCGGGTTGCCACCCCCTCCGCGTTGATGGCAACCACACAGTCGGCCCAGATCCTCTCCCGTCCTTCCTTGCTGGCGCGGGACGATCCAAAGAGGGCATCATACTGCCCCAGGACATGCTCCACCAGGACACCAACTTCGGTGGCAGTGAAGCTGGTGCCCCTCTGCCCCTCTGGCCTGGGGTTGCCACTGGTGCCAGATGTGGAAGTGCCCGACATGGCAACCCCAGAGGCAGGTGTGGGTGGGCAACTGGGTCCTGGGGCTGGGCTGTGGAGCGATGTAATCCCAGTTGGGAGTCTTCAGTTCCAGCAGGGGTGGACACAGCAACTGGACCCCTGCAGATGGCTGATGTGCAGGCACCAAATGGCAGGGCACGGTGGCAGCAGGCAGGCAGGCAGGCAGGCAGCAGCAGATGGCACGTGGGAGGCTGCTCGGGGCACTGGGGGGCAGTAACTCGGCCTTCTGGGCAGGAGCTTGGTCTTCCGTGTGTTTTCGCGTGGCCAGCTTGATATGGAGTGATTTGGCACGTGAAAATCCTGCACGTCAGCGTGAAATCCGAGGAAAGGCCCTTAGCGCGTAAGCGCGTCAGCACGCATACGCGATTCTATTGGACCAGAGTCCCTCAGCGCGTAAGCGCGTCTGTGACGTGACCCGCACGGGTGTTCCCCACTCAGCACGTGATGACGGAGCACACGTGGAAATACTGCACGTCAGCGTGTATTTGGACAAAAGTGCGCGTACACGCGATTGGCCTATGTACGTGTATTTCATGGGTGCGCGGGCACTTACACATGCAAGTACGTCAGCGCACCTGTATCCCGTGGTGCGTGGGAATTTCCACACGCTATTGGACTTGGAACTGGATTCCAGGGGTGCGCGGGTCACACGCTCGCCTAGAACACGCGCAAAGCATAAATTTGGGCACTTTAACAATAACAAGCTCAGACGCCAGGATGAACATACCGTTCCTAGCAGCAGTGGCAGTGGGCTACCAAAGGAGGAGGCGGAGGATAGTCAGGGCCAGAATATTCACACCCAGAACCAGCCTTTTCGGGATGCCTGATGACCAGGTGTATGGGAGGTACAGGTTTCCACCACACATACTACTGGATCTGGTGAGTGAGTGGGAGGATGACCTCACATCACCCACCCTGTGCTCCCAAGCACTCAGCCCCCTGGAGAAGGTCCTCAATGTACTGCACTTCTCAGCCACTGGATCATTTCAGCGGACAAGTGCCATAGTGGGTGGGGTGTCACAGGCCACCCAGTCATGCTGCCTACACCAGGTCTTGAACATCATCACTGCACGGCCATCAGTCCGCAGGCACATATACCTGCCCAGAACACCTGCAGAAAGGCATTCTGCCGCCCTGGATTTTTACGGTGTGGCACGATTCCCCAAAGTGCTAGGTGCCATCGACTGCACCCATGTAGCTCTATGTCCCCCCAGGGCATCTGAGCACATCTATAGGAACCGCAAGCACTGGCATTCCATCAACGTGCAGGTAGCATGTAATGCCAAGGGAATCATCACCTCAGTATATGCCAACTATCCCGGGTCCACCCACGACAGCTTCATTTACCGAATGTCCACCCTAAGCCGGGACCTAGAAGCTGGGCGGCATGGCGATACATGGCTGCTTGGTGAGTATGTATGCCACTGCACATGCATGCATGTTGGATACTGAGCAAGGTCACAACCCCACCAATGATACCAATCACCACCTCCACAGGGGACAGTGCCTACCCTCTCAGCCCCCAAATGATGACGCCAATTCGGAACCCCACCACGCCACCCGAGGTAAGATATAACACAGCCCACATTACGACCCGGGGCATAGTGGAGCGCACATTCGGAGTGCTAAAGTCACGCTTTCGCTCCCTTGACCGTTCTGGCGGCCAGCTGTTATACGCTCCCCCAGTAGTGTGCAGGATCATAGTGGCAGCATGTGTCCTGCACAAAGTTGCAACACGCCGGGGCCTGGCCGTGGACATGGTGGTGGCCCCACATCCCCAACCACATGCACAGCCGCTGCGCATGGGAGGGGAAAGGGCACGGGGGAGGCAGCCCGTACACAGCTAGTGGCTAATTACTTCACATAGAAATCACACCCCTGTGGAGTGCACACTGCCCTGGCACATTCCATCTGACAATCAATGATGACTCAACCTGACACTGATCCTGAATGTCTGGAGAATGAACCGTGAATACCATATCAGCCTGAGATTGTTCACCTGGAAGTGTCACAATGTGTGCATCCCTACCCACACAGACACCACCAATGCAGTTTTGTGGAGTTACACATTCAAGCAGCTAAAAAGAATACCCACTTGCAAAATGCAACAAGAGGACAGTGCCATGTCAGCCAACCCAACCCCAGCACCGCCACACGACACACCGTGCCATGTCATGCTATTTGCAGGTAAACAAAGTAATCCCCACAACATGACACTAGTGTCACTATGGACAGTGTCCCTATTAGAAACCTGCAACACCTGAAATGCTCACAGCAATGCCGGACCAACAACATACTTGAGCACGTACTACCATTAACATGACATCACAAATGTTACATATTAGTAGTCTCACCACCTGGAAATGCCTGCACTCCCACCACTACCAACTGTGCAGTGTTGGCGCCATGTAGAGTTGTAGGTTCACTGCTGCCAACATGGACCCCATCTCCAGACTAGAGGTCCTTGTGTAGACATGAGGAAGGGACCTGCAAATTGGGAGGTAGACACAGAAGATGAGTTACACATCAATGCAACATGCAGTGTACAACACAACAGCAATATGCACTAGGAATGTATACACAGTATTGACTGCAGACTGCCCACACAGCTCATGGGAGTCCAACGTCAATGTGTCATTCACTGTCACTTGGGCACACCCTTTGCAAGCCCATGGAAACGGGAAGCAGGAGGGGTGTGTGTGACTCAAACCCAAGCATCTGAACCAAATACATTACAAGCCTGCATGTGCCCAGCCACAATGCAGCGTATGCCCACAGGAACCACGGAAGCCAACAAATCGTCCCAAAAAAATAGGGAATAAAATAAATAAAAATAAAAATAAAAATAAGAAACAATCAAAAATGGCCATTGATGGGCCCGGGGGGGTTGGGGAGGCCACCCAGGAGGTCCGAGGACAGGATGCACACCAGAACCCACCTGCGTGGATCCTGGGAAAATAAAACACCTCCATGGGCTCATGGCCCACACGGCTACCCTATTGTGGGAGTATCACTGCTGTCGCTATTATCACCCTGTGCAGCTGCATCCGGAGGTGGTTGCACTATGGGAGGCAGCCCACGCAAGGCCCTAGTCTGCTCCTCCATGGCTGCAAGCATGCGGGTGTGGTAGGTCTGGTTCTGGAGGATGAGTGTGCGGAGGTCCCCATGCAACAACTCACGGGATGCCCGGACCTCCGCCCTCGTTGCCTGCATCTCAGCTGAGAGCGTACGAGTGAGACGATCCAGCTGCTGTTCTGTCCTTTGGTGTGTTGAAGCCTCAAGCTCAACAAGAGTCGTCCTGAGGTGAAGGAGCTCCTGCCTCAGGGCTTCCCTGTGGCCCTGGGACTCAATGGAGGTGGCCTCCTGCAGAGTCGCCAGTGCCGCCCGCCTGTCCCTGTTGGACCCCAACATGTCCTCCCTGTGTGACTGGCAGATGGAGTCGGTTGCCTGCTCTAGTCGCTCCATCAGCCTTTCTGGGGGGACAATGGAAGTGGCCACCCTATCCATGGCCTGAGCCATCATCTCGGATGATGCAGCCTGTTGGGTTGCCATACCGTAAATGGATTGCTCCCATGCGGTATTACCAGGTGGCGTACGGCCACCACGTCGGCGGGCACCACACCTGTCTGGGGCAAGGCGAACTGCGCCTTGCTGTGCCGGCACTGCCTGAGGCTGCAGGACTGCATTCCCCCTCTGATCTGCTGGCCCAGGAACAGGATCAGATGTCGCGGAGTGTGACCCTGAATCCGTAACCACCAAAGGCGTAGCTGTCAACACTGCATCCCCATGGAGGGTTCTGACCCTGGTGCAGGTGGGTGAGACAGAACAGAATCCCTCCCTGGAACACTCACCTGCGACGGCACGTAGGTCTCATCCGAATCAACACCTGAGTACAGCTCGGGGGAGGTGCAGCCAGAGACACCCCTTGAGAGCACGACCTGCAGCACTTGTGGGTTCTCCCCCACCACCACACCACGTCCCTCACTGGTGGTTGGTCGGCCCTCGGACCCCTCCTGGGTCTGCACCATCTCCACAACCCCAGCAGTATCAGGTGCGTCTTCCCCTGCAAAGACATGAAAACAAAGAAATGGAAACAGGCATTAGCACCATGGCACACAATGAGGGCTGAGAAGCAAGAGAACCAGTACTTGATTGACACATGTCCCACATGACTAAAACCCTCCCATGCATGCACCCTCACTGCGTATGAAGTGCAGGCAAATGGCACACACTGATGACACCAAGATGGAAGATGAACACATTTTCTGCATGCTGCCTGGCAGTGGCATCACACATTGGCCTGTGATTGCCAGGTGAAACACACATGCCATCACACAGATGGCATGTACCATTGCTATTGAGTGAAGATGGAGAGGAGGGCAGCACCTATTCATTCAGTCCAGTTCCCGCATGTAATAGCTTTTCTAATTCTAACAGGTCAGATTTTTCACCTGGAGCTGCCAGTCTGAAATGGTCCAATTTCACAGGGACATGTGTGTACAAATGATATCCAGGTAACAAAGTCACTCCACTTTACCATAGCCATGTCAGACATGTGACTAGTGGACAGCGACATGGCTAGTAAAAGTGGGGGAATGCAAACAATCTGACTGAATGAACAGTGAAAAATAAGGAACTATGTTGTGGCAAGGTGACACTTCAAGGGCAACTGGCGTGCAGTTGGGCTAGATGTCTACCTTTGGCAGCAGGGATACTGCTATGGCCAAATGCAGCTGCGCAGGAAGTATTGCATGAAGCACATGGCTGACCCATACGACTCAGGCGCACACACTCTCACCTGGCACACAAACAGAAGCCCTCACACACACACCATGCACATGGATGACACACACATGCATGTGCACTCACCGGACAATGCCTCGTAATCAGCCAGATCTCCCACGCCTTGGATCTGTTCCTCCGTGGCGTAGGTCCCAGCGACTGACTCATGTGGAGTGAGTTCCATGTCTACTACTGGAGACCCACCTCCAGTCACTAGAGTTGCGGCATGACTTGAGGCCAGCTTACTCTTTGCCCTGCGCTTTAGGTCATTCCAGCGCTTATAGCAATCATTGGCTGTGCGCCTCACGATTTCAAGGGCACTTACGATGTCCGCAACGGTCTGCCAGTGTGCCTGGCGTTGTGCAGGTGTGGTCTTGGATCCTGCAACAATGACCATCTCGTTGTCATGTCCGGACACATACTCGACAAGTGCATTCAGTTCGTCATCCGTGAAGCTGGGCTTCCTGGACGGGCCGGACTGTGTAGCCGTGTCTGGGGCATCAGCCTGTGCCGGACGAGCACTCTTCCTCTTCCGCTTGGAAGGTGGTGGTGATCCTGAGTGTCCTGCGCCGCTCTGGACACTAGGGGCAGGAGCCCTGGTGGACTCTGTATCAGGAGTGTGGGATTGCACACTCAGCATGGGAGTTGGTGCAGGCATTGGCTCTAGTGTGATGGTGTCAGGGGGAATGTCAGCAGCATGGACTAGGACCGACACTGTCCTGGCTGGGTATGTGAGGGCTGGGGTGGATGGAGCCGCAGCTGCCCCTGCACCTCTCCGCCCTGCCTCCTTGGTGCAGCAGATTACCTTGCTGCCCCAGATCCACGTGGCATGATGGCATCAACGTGCACCAGCGCACGTGTCGTAGCGCTGCTGACCTGGAAGTCAGCCATGGAGTCAGCCAGGTCTGGTGCCACAATGGGCTGGTCCAACAAGGGCTGAGCATGGATGGTGTCAGCCACATCAGCCTCAACGGGAGGGGGGGGATTATGGGTGCCCGTGACTGGTCCTCCACACATGGGGGGACAGGCTCACCCTGCAAGTTACGACCACGTCCCCTACCGGATCCACCACGGCCACCACTTGTGGCTCTTCCACCTTTGCCACCCTTACGGAATCCTCGCCTCCCAGCCATGGCACTGATGTTAATGTGCGTATGGGAGTGGATGTAGACTATTGTCCTGGGCAATTGGGGGTCAAAGGGGTTGGGTACCAGATGGTAATTGTACCCTAGTGCTCTAGCAAGGCTGAATGTAACCCCTGGGGAAAGATGACGGGTCACGCAACGCACAGGAGGCCCAAAAAAGGGAGATGACGTGCACGCAACCCCTCCTAGACCACGTGTGCAGAAAGAAAAACCTGCACTACGCTGTGGCACCCAGTAACACAAGAATGAACGTATGCGTGTCACACGCAGCCTAGAATGACCTCTGAAGGGGTAGGCTACACACGGGGCAAGCACAGATGTTAGATACGTGCGTGACTCACCGTCTGCCAGGTAAAAGAGTGTGAAAAATGAGCGCGTTTGGTTGGCAACACCCCCGCCAAAAGAAGATATGTACGCTGTCTGAGGAGACAGGACAACAGTAGAAGGGAACACTGTTTGAGGGAACAGGCCCAGGTAAACCAGTACAAGAGAAAAAATAGAAAAAGCTGTCAGAGGTAACAGGGAGTACGAACTTGAAACGCCGTGAAGTAAATCGCGTGTGAAACGACAAGAAGTACAGAATTCACCCACTCGCTCTCCACGAAAAGCAGTACAAGGAATTGGTGTTCTACACGTACCTTATATGCAGGCCCACACGTACAGCGTCACTTACGCGGCGTGTACGTGCTAGGCCCATTCCCACCAATTACACGCTTTGTCACTTCTGCGTGTAGGTCCATTTGCACCAATTACACGCTTTGTCTCTTCTGCGTGTATGTCCATTTGCACCAATTACACGCTTTGACACTTCTGCGTGTAGGTCCATTTGCACCAATTACACGCTTTGACACTTCTGCGTGTAGGGCTATTTCCACCAATAACACGCTTTGACACTCAGACGTGTCACGCAACTTTTTCCTATGCGTGCACGTGACTTCATAGACGCGCATACGCGTTTACGCGCTAAGGGCCTTTCATCGATTTACACGCAGACGTGTGGGATTTTCACGTGCAAAATCACTCACTACATATCAAGCTGTCCACGCGTTCACACACGAAAGACCACGCTCCTGCCCAGGAGGCCAAATTACTGCCCCCCAGAGCCCTGAGCACGCTCCCACCTGCCATCTGCTGCTGCCTGACTGCCTGCTGCCCACGTGCCCTGCCATTTGCTGCCTGCACATCAGCCAGGGGTGCTGTTGCTGTGACCACCCCTGCTGGAACCAAAGGCTCCCGACTGCTTTTCCGTCGCCCCACAGCCCTTCCCCAGGACCCAGTTGCCCACCCACTCCTGCCTCTGGGGTTGCCATGTCGGGCACTACAACATCTGGCACCAGTGGCAACCCCCGGCCAAGGAGGCAGAGGGGCACCAGCTTCAGTGCCAGGGAAGTTGGTGTCCTGGTGGAGGGTGCCCCTGCACTGCTGGGGGGTGGGGGTGGTGGGAGACATGGATGGGGGCCTGGTGGAGGGTGCCCCTGGTGGCGGGGGGGTGGGGGTGATAGGGGACATGAGTGGGGGCCTGGTGGAGGGTGCCCCTGCACTGCTGGGGGGTGGGGGTAATAGGGGACATGGGTGGGGGCCTGGTGGAGGGTGCCCCTGCACTACTGGGGGGTGGGGGTGGTGGGAGACATGGATGGGGGCCTGGTGGAGGGTGCCCCTGTGCCCCTGGTGGCTGGGGGGTGGGGGTGGTGGGAGACATGGATGGGGCCTTGTGAAGGGTGCCCCTGCTGGCGGGGGAGTGGGGGTGATAGGGGACATGAGTGGGGGCCTGGTGGAGGGTGCCCCTGCACTGCTGGGGGGTGGGAGTGGTGGGAGACATGGATGGGGGCCTGGTGGAGGGTGCCCCTGGTGGCGGGGGGTGGGGGTGATAGGGGACATGAGTGGGGGCCTGGTGGAGGCTGCCCCTGCCCTGCTGGGGGATGGGGGTGGTGGGAGACATGAGTGGGGGCCTGGTGGAGGGTGCCCCTGGTGGCTGGGGGGTGGGGGTGGTGGGAGACATGGGTGGGGGCCTGGTGGAGGGTGCCCCTGGATGCTGGGGGGTGGGGGTGGTGGGAGACATGGATGGGGGCCTGGTGGAGGGTGCACCTGGTGGCGGGGGGTGGGGGTGATAGGGGACATGAGTGGGGGCCTGGTGGAGGGTGCCCCTGCACTGCTGGGGGGTGGGGGTGGCGGGAGACATGGATGGGGGCCTGGTGGAGGGTGCCCCTGGTGGCGGGGGGGTGGGGGTGATAGGAGACATGAGTGCGGGCCTGGTGGAGGGTGCCCCTGCACTGCTGGTGGGTGGGGGTGGTGGGAGACATGGATGGGGGCCTTGTGAAGGGTGCCCCTGGTGGCGGGGGGGGGGGGGGTGGGGGTGATAGGGGACATGAGTGGGGGCCTGGTGGAGGGTGTCCCTGCACTGCTGGGGGGTGGGGGTGATAGGGGACATGGGTGGGGGCCTGGTGGATGGTGCCCCTGCACTGCTGGGGGGTGGGGGTGGTGGGAGACATGGATGGGGGCCTGGTGGAGGGTGCCCCTGGTGGCTGGGGGGTGGGGGTGGTGGGAGACATGGATGGGGGCCTTGTGAAGGGTGCCCCTGGTGGCGGGGGGGTGGGGGTGATAGGAGACATGAGTGCGGGCCTGGTGGAGGGTGCCCCTGCACTGCTGGTGGGTGGGGGTGGTGGGAGACATGGATGGGGGCCTTGTGAAGGGTGCCCCTGGTGGCGGGGGGGGTGGGGGTGATAGGGGACATGAGTGGGGGCCTGGTGGAGGGTGCCCCTGCACTGCTGGGGGGTGGGGGTGGTGGGAGACATGGATGGGGGCCTGGTGGAGGGTGCCCCTGGTGGCGGGGGGGTGGGGGTGATAGGGGACATGAGTGGGGGCCTGGTGGAGGCTGCCCCTGCACTGCTGGGGGGTGGGGGTGGTGGGAGACATGAGTGGGGGCCTGGTGGAGGGTGCCCCTGGTGGCTGGGGGGTGGGGGTGGTGGGAGACATGGGTGGGGGCCTGGTGGAGGGTGCCCCTGGATGCTGGGGGGTGGGGGTGGTGGGAGACATGGATGGGGGCCTGGTGGAGGGTGCCCCTGGTGGCGGGGGGTGGGGGTGATAGGGGACATGAGTGGGGACCTGGTGGAGGGTGCCCCTGCACTGCTGGGGGGTGGGGGTGGTGGGAGACATGAGTGGGGGCCTGGTGGAGGGTGTCCCTGGTGGCTGGGGGGTGGGGGTGGTGGGAGACATGGATGGGGGCCTGGTGGAGGGTACCCCTGGTGGCGGGGGGGTGGGGGTGATAGGGGACATGAGTGGGGGCCTGGTGGAGGGTGCCCCTGGTGGCGGGGGGTGGGGGTGATAGGGGACATGAGTGGGGGCCTGGTGGAGGGTGCCCCTGCACTGCTGGGGGGTGGGGTGATAGGGGACATGGGTGGGGGCCTGGTGGAGGGTGCCCCTGCACTGCTGGGGGGTGGGGGTGGTGGGAGACATGGATGGGGGCCTGGTGGAGGGTGCCCCTGGTGGCTGGGGGGTGGGGGTGATAGGGGACATGAGTGGGGGCCTGGTGGAGGCTGCCCCTGCACTGCTGGGGGGTGGGGGTGGTGGGAGACATGAGTGGGGGCCTGGTGGAGGGTGCCCCTGGTGGCTGGGGGGTGGGGGTGGTGGGAGACATGGGTGGGAGCCTGGTGGAGGGTGCCCCTGGATGCTGGGGGGTGGGGGTGGTGGGAGACATGGGTGGGGGCCTGGTGGAGGGTGCCCCTGGATGCTGGGGGGTGGGGGTGGTGGGAGACATGAGTGGGGGCCTGGTGGAGGGTGCCCCTGGTGGCTGGGGGTTGGGGGTGGTGGGAGACATGGGTGGGGGCCTGGTGGAGGGTGCCCCTGGATGCTGGGGGGTGGGGGTGGTGGGAGACATGAGTGGGGGCCTGGTGGAGGCTGCCCCTGCACTGCCGGGGGGTGGGGGTGTTGGGAGACATGGGTGGGGGCCTGGTGGAGGCTGCCCCTGCACTGCTGGGGGTGTGCAGGGTAGTCCCCTGTTTTGTGGGCTGCCTGCAGGGGCCGTGGAGGGTGTACAGGGAACACCTGTGAGGACCCACCCAGCCTAATTGCGTGTGATAATTCCCGCACACCCCTGTAATACACGTACCTGGCCAAATCGCATGTGAGAATTCCCGCGCAACCCTGTAATACACGTACCCAGCCGAATCGCGTGTAGAACTTCCCGTGTACCCCTGTAATACACGTACCCAGCCAAATCGCGTGTGATAATTCCCACGTACCCCTGTAGTACACGTACCCTGGCCAAATCGCATGTGAGAATTCCCGTGCACCCCTGTAATACACGTACCCAGCCGAATCGCGTGTAGAACTTCCTGTGTACCCCTGTAATACACGTACCCAGCCAAATCGTGTGTGATAATTCCTGCGTACCCCTGTGATACACGTGCCCTGGCTAATCGCGTGTAAAACTTAACGCGTACCCCTGTAATACACGTACCCTGGCTAATCACGTGTATAACGTCACGCGTACCCCTGATATGCACGTTACCCGCTTTGCGTTCCTTGTTTGGCAGCCCTGTAGACTGGTCCAAGGTTAGCGCAGCCCTTTGCGATGATTTAGCGATTTTGATGGCTTTTCCTTGCGCGAGGGCGTTCTTGGGGGCGTTACTGGCGCTGCTGCAGGGTCGCTGCGATACTCTGCGCCACGGCTGGTTTGGGAGCCTAAAATCCATGAATACGCTGTGCGCGGAAATCGGTTTTAGCGCACGTGCCTGGTGCAGACAATCGCACACGGACACTCTGCGCCAGCCGCTTGCGACACTTTTCTGCGAAATTCTATGAATTACCCTGTTAGTATTTCTTTTTTGTATCTGTGTAATACAAGGTTGCATTCTGTACAGTTGTTGGTAGTCGGTTGTAAATCTATTGCAAGTGGCTTTCAATTCCAAAATATTTTCTCTGGATATGCTCTGTTTCTACAAGTAGTTGTTTGGCTGTACCATGTAGAAGATCGTTATTTAAATTGGCTTGTGCTAAAGCAGGACATTTGGCATAGTACAGTTTATGGACTAGATTTCTTATAGTTGTATGGTCTGTTGATATAATTTTGATATGGTGGAAGGTGCTTTTGCAAATGGGTCCAGGAATGCAGGCTAATGAATGTCCTTGTAGTCCTGTGTATTTGCGCACTGGACGGGGGCCCATATTTTGTAGTAGTTTAATTTTTAATCTGTCTTTGCCTTTCACATACTGATTGAGGAACTGGCGTAAAGATTTGAAAGATTTTTTGGCAATGTTACTCATTGATGTGCATGGCCATTTGTAGACTGGACGTATTGGTTCAGTGTAATGGACAGTTGATACTGAGTTTTCTGGCAATATTTGTGTGAGCAGCGTTTCTTGGTCCATAATGGTATTATTACGTTTTTCCTGCCCCGTCCACTTCTATGTATGGCAATTGGGTTTATTTGCTTTTGTGTGTATGCTTCTTCATTGAAATATGGTTCTGTGCTCATGGAGTGACTCCATTCACCTCCACAGATGTTTGTGAAGTTATCTTTGTTGTTATTCCATTTATTGAGAAGAATTTTTTGTAGTTTAGTCCTTAGTTTTGTTAGTGGTTTCATTCTGTTTAAAACCAAAATAAATAATTTCCTTTTGAGAAGGATTGCACTGTCTATGAGAGCTTCTAGTATACATTTTCTACGGTAGGTTTTAAGGGTTGTGCGTTATTTCTCTTCTGTTTTTATAAGGTTCTGAAGGACTCTGTGGTGGAAATTTGTTTGTAAAATAATTTTTTTGGTATGCTTACTTGCCGGTATATCACAATTTATAGGTGCAGTGTTAGCACTAGTGGTAGCTGCAGTCTTGTTAATCACTTTCTGTTTCGTTTTACATTTTGAAAGAGGAGGCAAAGTTTCTATACTGGAAGCTTGTTTTGTTTCGATTAATGACTGTATTAGCTGTTTTGTTTGAACTTTTTGTACAAATTCTGCTAGAGGTGGATGCTTATTTTGGAGAGTTTTAGTTTGATTTCGTTTACTTTTGCGTTGCTTTCTACGGAGTTGCTTTTTGGTAGGCATTCTTTGGGGTCTGTTGGAGAAAGAAAGAAAGTGTGGGTTGTGATCTTGTGCAGAGTATGCGTGCTTTGTGCATTTGTGTCTGAGTATGATGGTAAGGATGTATGTAGAGGTGTGTGATCGTGCAATGGGCTGCTATATCAGGTCGGGAAGGCTATTCTTGTATTTGTTTGTTACCATACTGGTGTTCAGATTGCAATATAAAGTATGGAGCTGGTGAGGGGAAGCACTAATACTGAATGTAATGTCCCAGGGTTGATACAATTGTTTGTTCTAAAATACTAGAATTCTACAGTGTTTGAGTGACAGTTAGAACATTATGGCAGTATTACACTTACTTTTTTGGATGGAAAGAGTAGGTTTCTTCTGATTTCTGGTTTGTACTTCAGACGCTGCTGCTTTTCAGGACAGTGGTCATCACAGCAACTGTGAAAGAAAGAAGTTAGTAAATATGTGTGTTAATAGGACTGTTGTTAATGAAGATATAGATTTCTTTATTTTTGTAGTAGTAGTGCTTTCTGATAACTGTGCATAGCATGTACATGCACTTTCTTTGCCTATGTGCATTCTGTATATTTTATTTCGAATCTGTTATTTGAATGTGCTTTAGAAATGAGTACAATAGTAAGCGCATAGAGCACACTTGGCTTTGTAAGGCGGTGTCATTGGATATTAGGAGATAGAAGACATAATTGTATGCTTTTTTTGCTATTTTTACAGCATAAATGGAACGATATGGAAAAGTATGCACTGTTTGTATTTGGGAAGGTGTGGGAAATAAATCAGAAGGATTTGATGGGGTCAGCAGCTTATTACTCAGTCAGTGAGTACTGGGTGATTCTCTCGTGCTTGGCGATGGGAGAGTCTGAAATAAAGTAAGGGTTGTAAGGAAGGACCTGGTGATTGTGTTGCAGATTGAAGGGAAGGTGGGAAATGTTGTATGTCTTGCTTTACAACACTGCACTTATTTGTAGATGATGTGATAGATGTGACTGCACCTGTGCATAGTTGAATGCTGTTGTGAAATCTAGAACGGAATGGGCAACCAGCTGGAATGGGAGAGCGGTGTAGATTGGAAAAAACTGTTGTAGAGTCAGTGGTGTTGTTTAAGTTGGGAGCCTTTCAAATGATATTGGCTATCTGTATGCATAAATAAAGATGTATGTACTCATCCTGGCTGCGTATAATTTTATAACAGTACATCTAAATGCTGAATTGTGATGATGGAGCTAGATGTAGCGGTCTTGCATGTGATTGGTGGATGATTGTGTGACTGCTTAACAGTATCCAATGAGGGCATGGTGCAGAGAGTGAAGTGGAAAGGGTAGAAGTGCTTCCCCAGTGTAACTTAAACGCTCTGCGGACAGCGCGGCTATTCGCAGATAGGACATGCCACATCCGGGGCTTCCGAGTATGAAATCGGAGTGTAATTTGAGGCTTAGCCAATCTGTCATGATGCCTACCTCCAAGGAGCCAGGTCCGACCCAGCGACCCCAGAGGCAGGCATCATTTCCCCCAGGGGAGTACCAGCGGGCCCAAGCTGGGGCCCTTTGGACGCAGTCCTGGCGCCTTAGGCGCCAGGCTCATAAAGCTTGACATGTGTTCAAGTGTTTTCATGTGCACTTACCTGATGCAGACCATGGCGCCACATCCAGGCCCTCTTGAGGCCTGAATGGAACTACTTTACCTGTGGGACTACTTTCCACCCGGGTGTGGTCGGGGAAGGATACATACCTGATCGGAGGAAGGATACACACTTGGGACTTCTTCCAAAGCTATTTAAACCACACCCGATCAGCAACTCACGCTTCGCGTTGTTCTGCTCCTCGCAGCTGGACGCTCACCGTGTCAGCTCCTGCATCTGGACTTCAGCCACGCCTGTCAGCACCCTGGGTCACCTGCAAAGGGAGACAAGAGACCTTACCAGCTAAATCTGCACCACGGAGACATCACCGACGATCCTGAAAGGGAAGACATTATTTTTTATAAGCATTTCGTTACGATCGCTGCAGCGCTGCATTTCACTCACCTTTCCTGGGTTCCTCCATCTTCAGCAGCGATCATCCGGATACACAGCCACTTCCCAGAGCCTAGAGAAAAAGACAAGAATAAGAGGTGAGAGAAGGAAGGGAATAAGACTTACCTCATTTCATTTCGGGTCTTGCCGCTTCCAGGCATTTTCCGGACCCCGGCCCCTATGGGGAAAAAAGACAAAGGGCCTCATTAGGACCCAGGCGGTAAGGGGTTTACGGCGGCGTAAACAGCGCCGACCCTTACCGCCTGATTCCGAGGTCCCTTAGCGCCATGGAGGTTTTAACACCTGCTTCTAGCAGGTGTTAAAATCCATGGCGCTAAGGGACCTTGTTGTTAATTACGCCACCGTAATTTACGGTGGCGTAATTAACGCCTTCCCCACTCCCATTATGCCCTATGGGGCAAAAATGGGACTGGGGAAGGGTAAATGGGTTAATGGGGACTTACCGCCCCACTCACCTCGGAATGGGGCGGTAAGTCCGCCAACCACCATGGCGTAAACGTAGTTTACGCCATGGTGGTAAAGGTACGACCCAGGCGGTAACTTACCGCCTTGGTCATAATGAGGCCCAAAGACATTGAATGAGCGTATGCAAAGTCAGTTCCCAAGCGCTCATTCAGAACTAACCTGCCATTTACTGGAACTGGAACTGCACGTTTCACTTCGGGTCGGTGCCATATCTCCGGCATTCCGAACCCCGGCCCCTAAGGGGAAAAAAGACATAAGCATTAGCGCTTGCTGCAAAAAGACAATGAACATTATTATTAAGCTTGGACTTTTGAACTTGCAACAGAACTTTTACTGAGCCTTACCTGAATAGTCAAGCTTACCTGAACTCCCATCAATCCTCAATCCAGTGAAGTAACTGGGTTTCAACGCGCCCCTGCATCAGAAGCAGGATGGAGAGTTCATCCTTCCTGACACTAAGGTGAGACTTCACGGGGAATCGTGGAAGGGTATCGTGGAGGGTTGGAAGAGAGTGGGAGGCTTGATCATAACTCAGTCAGTAGGTAATACTCCCTTTTCACGCACAGGGGAATATTCCTGCGAGCTGGAGAAGCCAGAGTAGAGGGCCCTTCCTGTCCATCTTCAGAGTCCTGCGCTTCACCATTGTAGAAGCATCAGCACTCGAAGCCAGACCTGCGCCTCGGTGGGAATCAGGTGAGCGTTACACAATCAGGTGTTGAGGTTCTGCTTCATATTGAGAGAGGCTGTGTGTAGTGAAGATGGTGGAGGTGGAGAAAGTCAGAGTGGTGGTGCTTGGAGATATGTTTGTGAATTGTTTGGAGCAGTATGCTAAATCTCGGAATGTGACTAACCATTTTGACACAAGGCGTGAAGGTGGTGTCGTGCACTGTGCCTGGTTTTAATTTTCACACAATTGTAGAAGTTTGTCAGGATATGACTAGGTATAATAGTCCACATGTGGTTGTTCTGCACTGTGGTGCTTTGCATTTGGGCTATGTCAGTGCCCCTACTTTGTTGCAAGATCTGAAAAGCTTGGTTCAGGCAGTAATGAAACTACTTCCAAAAGCCAAGATCATTTTTTTCAGGTTTGATACCTAGGCAAATAGGGAACAATATTCAGTTTTTTGTCCTCTGCAAAATGTTGATAGGTGCTCAATCAACTGAGGCATGTTAGCTTTTATGACTAGAGCTGGAATGTTCTTTTGCAACAATGACAACATTGACTCTGGTAATGTTGATTACTTTAAGGAAGATGCCATGTCATTATCTTTTTTGGGAAATGCCATGCTGTTTTGGAAGGTTTTTTGGTGGAGAATAAGGAAATAAAACCCAAAACAAATACAAAACAAAAGGGGCCTCATTACGACCCAGGCGGTAAGTTACCGCCTGGGCCGTGACTTTACCACCATGGCGTAAACTACGTTTACGCCATGGTGGTTGGCGGACTTACCGCCCCATTCCGAGTTTGGCGGGGCGGTAAGTCCCCAATCCCCATTTACCCTTCCCCATTCCCATTTTTGCCTCATAGGGCATAATGGGAGTGGGGAAGGCGTTAATTACGCCACCGTAAATTACGGTGGCATAATTAACTCCATGGTCCCTTAGCGCCATGGATTTTAACACCTGCTAAAAGCAGGTGTTAAGTCCGCCATGGCGCTAAGGGACCTCGTACTCAGGCGGTAAGGGTCGGCGCTGTTTACGCCGCCGTAAAACCCTTACCGCCTGAGTCGTAATGAGGCCCAAGGTGTTTCTGAAGCATCTGCAAAAAAAACAAAAAAAAGCCTCTTTTCAGAGCCAACCTCAAAGGGTAAATGGGGCACACTATTTAAATTTTCATTCCCTGCGCTCCGATTGTTCGATGTGTCTGCGGACACCGGCTCTGTCCCAGGATACTTCGAATACCAAGAAAGGGCTGCAAAAATTCCATAAAGTATGAAGATCGTCAGGGACATAGTGTGGGACATGTGCAATAGCGAACTTTCCCAGGAAAATACCTTGGATTGCTGAAAAACACTTTTAGGTGTACGGGGGCCCGGACAGTGTTTGTTACAGTTAGCGCGGGTTCGGTCACATGATGATGTCGAGGACACGTTGGCGAATGGGACGGCTGTCCGTAGGACACCAAATGCGTGGGGTCGGGTCTATGCATGCATGCGGGTGTTCTACGCACAGTGTTCCAGTCCCTGAACTAATTAAAAATGCGACACACGTGCGGCGGACAGTTACGGACAGGCACGATGTTCATAGGCACAAGGGTGTGCTACGCATGCACACTGATGTTCTACGGACAGTGTTCAGGTCCCCAAAGAAAACAAATGTGCATCACAACTTTGCGGATGGGCTATGTGTTCTACGGACATATTCGTTCTGGTTACAGACAATGTGAACAGTGGGAATGTTCTTAGGACAATTTATTTTGCATAGCTACGAACATGCGGAAGTGTTTAGTCTTCTGCGGACACTTCCATTTTGACTACAGCCAATTCAAACAATGTATAGTGTCCTTAGGACACCCCCATTTTGGTTAATTACAGACAGGCAGACATCTTGTGTGTCCTAAGGACACTTCCATCATGTTTAAGAGCAGTTCGAACAGGTATAGTGTCCGTAGGACACCCCCATTTTAGGTTAGTTGCGGACAGGCGGACATCTTGTGTGTCCTAGGGACACCTTCATTTTCATTGCCAACAATACGAACAGGTATAGTGTCCTTAGGACACCCCCATTTTGGTTAATTGAGGACATCCCGGACAGTCGCGCTGTTCGGGACACCATAACTACCTTTTTTAATAAAAATAAGACACAGCGGAATATACACACAACACACTTAATATTTTATTATTGTATAACACTATAAAAATTACAAAAGAGGGCGAAGCAGAAACTGAAACAAATACAGGGGAGGGTTTGGACTTGATGGATGGGAGGGGATGAAGGGATGGAAGTCTCATCGTAACATTTTTCTTGATGGGGAGGGTTTGGGGATAGTTGGTTGGGAAATGGAGAGGGGGAACAGGTACATGTAGGAGAGTGATATTTAATTTTGTCTTTTATGTGCTCCTCCACAAAGTTTTTTATAAGAATGACATTTTTCATTAACATATCAATTTGTAGCTCCATTTGCTGCAGAGGATTTTCTAGCCTCTCTCTTGGTATTTTATTCTTAATGTCTGTATGGTCTGTTAGAAAAAAAAAAAAATGTTAAGTACACATAAAGTAATGGTTATTAAATGGCTTATATAGAGAAGTGTAGTGTCTACCATTAGTATCACTGTCTTCACTCATTTCCTCCCGAGGAAAATCTTCTTCCAGCTATTCCAATGTACTAGACATTTCTGTGTAAAAAAAAAATAGTTTTAGTGCACGTAATACAGAAAGTTTATAAATATATACAATAAATGTAGTGTACTCACTAGTTTCTTGCTAAGTTTGCTGTTACTGCTGAGTAGGTGTCCTGTTGATTTGTGCTGTGGAATTTCTGTGAGGTAATTCTGTTGGAGGCATATTTATTGCGTTGTATTCCACTATGTTCCATATTATATACACAGTTTCACTTCTTATTTATTATTGAATGTAATTTATTTATGTGCTGCTTTTTGATCATGTTTAGTGTTTTTTTGGATGATATAAAGTGTAAGATACTCCGTGAGTTTTCGGACTTTGTTGATGTTGTCCGAGTCCGTCCGCGAACAGGCGCATGGTCCCCGCACATCAGACCCACTAGCGCAGGTAGGGAGTTCAGTATGTTGTATATTATATGTATATAAATTATAGGCAACCTAGTAAACATTTATCAAATTTACATTATCTATATATCTATATTCAGTGAAAAAACTTTGTTACAGGAACGTTATGGTTACATTACGCTACTAAAAACCTATGAAATTCAGTGAAAAAAACGTTGTTACAGGGACGTTATATATTTCCAAGTAAAACCGAAAACCCCCTGAAATTCGCCAGTTATGGTAAGCTAAGCAACCATAACTTGCACCACCACCATGCACTGCGAGGAATAACACTGAGGACATAGATCCAGGGCTGTGACAGGTGTAGAGTAACCCCCCCAATGCTCACACCAGAAAAAATACAATCCACTGGGGAAAAAGGCCCAGCACACCTCTTGCACAGAGAACATGGTTTATTCTTGCAAAAATACAAGTATGTGCCAGCAAAGAACTCTGCTGCCACGAAGCGCTCCACCAGAAACAGCACAGGCAATGGATTATAAAGGTACACAGCATCACAAGTGACATACATCACATAGGTTACAAATCCAGGTAGCTGGTTGGTGTGACCCTATACATATAACCAACTCCATACGGGATGGCAGGCAATTGGACCCAGCATCTTTGGTCCATCTTCTTTCAAGTGGGGATCTTCTTCTGCCATCACCGGATACAGAGGCTATAATTGACAATTTAGTTGCACAATTAATTATTTCATAGCTTCTACAGTGCACCTGGTACCAAGGACATGATCAAGGTGTATACTTTAAAGGTTGTGACAACTTCTCAGAACTACGTGTGTCATGGCCTGCTCGCCTCCCATTATTGCTCCCTCCCACCATTCCAGACTGCTTTCTTCTTTTCCTGGTTGGCTAGGACTGCTCTGCCACGCCCCTCTCAGATTCTCCACTCATCTGCCCTAAGGATTCTCAAGTTTTCTTTTTCCCTGGATTGCCTTTGTTTTCTGGATTCTGGGCCTCATTACACGGACGGCGGTGGACCAAGGTGCCATTAGCACCTTGGTCCATGCCGGTAAAATACAGGCACCGCCTTGGAGGAAAGGGGAATTACCGCCCTATTCCAAGGTTGGTGGGGCGGTAATTCCCCCTTCCCCCATTGCCCTTCCCCATTCCCATTTTTACCCCATAGGGCATAATGGGAATGGGGAAGGTGCTAATTACGGCACCGCAAATTGCGGTACCGTAATTAGCTCCCTGGTCCCTTTGCAGGTTGGTTTTTAACGCCTGCAAAAAGCTGGCGTTAAAGTCTCCAACCCACAAAGGGACCTCGTAGTAAGGCGGTAAGGGTTAATGGTCACCGGTACCATTAACGGTGACCGTTAACCCTTACCGCCGTCTGTGTAATGAGGCCCTCTGTGTCTGAACTTGTTTGATTCGAATTTGGATTTGTCTTGGTATTCCTTTTTGCCTTCTTGTCCTTGGCTCGGAGACTCTTTTTTTGGACCTTCTCCTGTAGATTCTGGACTACCACCTTTTCCGTATATTGCGCCCTCGTTGGTACGGGTCAGGTATCCTTGTGGTGTATAGACCTTGTTGGAGTTCTTCCTGGCGCTTTCCTATTTGAACATCTTTGCTCTCTGGACTTCCTAGCAGGAGCTCTCTAAGTAGGTTCATCATCTTCACCGAAACAGGTAGGAGTTGGGTACTATCTGAGGGAGGCGTTACTTATCAGCAAACGACTACTGAATGTGTACATCAATGTAATGTATGTGCCTTTCCCCTCGTTTTAGCTCTGCTGTTGCTCTTGCTTTTTTAACTGAGCTGCTATCCTGTCAGTTGCCATATTGTTTTCTGCAGGCTGCTCCCTCAGGAGGAAAGTCTGCCTGTGAAAGGAGACCCCAGTTGTCATACTCGACTGGGCTTACTAGAGATGTACCTGATCCTGACACGTGAACCCCTGCTCCAATCCCAGACACGCTGGTGCCTCCACAGCTTTCCCACCAGCAGCTGAAATTTGTTACCTTCTCCCCTAGCACCTCGCAGCACAAATATCATGAACTGATGGTGGGGGCAGCCCGTCACAGCTCTCTGGTCTTCTTGACCGATTGGCCAATGTACAGTTTTATGGCCAGGGGTCTTGGGCTGGTCAGTGCACTATAATGCGTGTATCCTGGACTCGGGGGTCTCTGGACGACTTAACTTAAGGGACTGGACTGGTGAAGGCCTAAAGCCCCCCCCTTCTCATTGGATAGCTCTGCAAAGATCGCTTCTGGCCCTCTCTTGGCCTTGGAGGGCACATTTATTCTGGGTTACAGGCACTAATGATAAGACACAATGCAGAATTGTGTATTTTCAAAGAATTAACCTTCTGCAGGGTTGCCAGGGCTGTGAGCAGGAAATGCAAGCACACCCTTCTAACCATCAGGATAGGATTAAGTGAAAAGGCATAGCTCTAACACTAGGCCTCAATTTGAAGATGGCATCTAACTTCTAAAATTGAGTCTCACTCTACACATACTGTTACTACCAAGATTCACTATATTTCCACTACAATCTCGCTTCTTCCCCCTCCATTCTCTTAGCTTCCCCACACCATCTCCTTCTAAAACCATCTCGTCCTTAATCACAGAGGGGCCTGGGACTTGCGCCTCTGCTCCCCAACATTTCCCCCCTTTCTTTAATTCTATATTAACAGACTCCCTTGCCATCCTCTCAGCCTCCTCAAACCTCCACGTCCCTTTCTTCGGCACCCAGACTCTTCATACTGAGCTGAGATGTTCTCCTGCTTGAGCATACTGCTGCAGGATGCAAGTAAGATATATACAGTCCCCATCTCCTTCTTAGTCAACCCAATGTTCCTGATAGTTTTCAGGATCTGGTGGGGCTGTAGTAACTGTTTCAGGGAGATCAATTCTTTGCTCTATTAAATATTGTACATTTGGGTATATTTGGGTCATCTGTTTGTGCCTGCCCATCTTTTGTACCGTGAGGTGCCCTGCTTAACCAATTGAAAACCATCATCATTGCACTATTAGGGATCAGTTTAGCACAACATTGAAGTCCCAAATGGCAAGTGCAGAAGATCACCAGCATGAACGCCACCACCGGCACTTGTATTTTTACAACTGCTCCCATGAATGATGTTGCCCACAAGAAGAGATTGTTTGAACCAATCACTCTTATGAATACCTGCTTCCATCTGCATATGCTCTTTCAGGGTTTTCACAGCCTTTATTATTTGTATTAAAGACCCATTTGTGGCATCCGTCGGGGTTACATAAGTACAGCAGGATTCTCTTATTTTTACATAACCCCCTTGCATGGCTGTGAGTAGATCGAACACATACCGGTTCTTTCAATGTCATTAATCAGACAGCTCTCAATTCGACCTTGATTACGTTGAATCCTTGTTTATTGTCATTTGCCAGCTGCATCCGTTCCCACCTAACTATTTCTAGCCATTTGGCATTGGCTGCTGCTTGTATTCCTGGCAATAAAAGAGAAGTGAACAATATCTCTTTATTGTACAGTCTGTATTGGTCAGGTATTTCATGTAGCAATTGAGCTGAGTTTTTTGACAGATACTTAGATCTCCTGTTCCTCTTCAAAAGTATGTTTTCCTTTTTTCCTGGCAAGATCTGGGAAAACAGGGGGCTGTGAGTCAGAGGTGATAGGCCCTTGGGGTGACATGGGAGTAACCAAGCTCCCATGTCTCATAATTGGGTGTGCTTCAGGGACCACAAGGAGAGCCAAGTGCAATGTAGTCAGAGAGCATATGCCCCTCCGTGATGGTGGGAGGTGCAGAAACACCTGCTGGCTACAGACCCAGTACATGTCCATTACTGCTGCTGTTCCTTTCCTGAGATCTGGAATGTTTATTAATACATTGCACTTGTCATAGGGTCCACAGAGACATTGCCTGCATTATAGAAGCACTGTTGATATTCTTCTTGTTTCTGCACCTTCACTGGCTTCTCTTTTGCTTCAATCCATGTCAGCTTTGCCACGTGCTTCCCTCAGTATTTTTGACATACTTTGTTTACCCTTTGAATCACTTTTTTTCTGTGTCTGATAAGTCCCCCTGCCATACAGATTATCCCAGTCTCTTTCCACTGATTGACCACAAACCTCACTCAGTTTAGCTGCATATATGGTCTTTGTAGGCACTGCAGGCATCTGGCATTACTGGCACATTTCTGTTCATCTGGATCCATCATCACAAGTTGTATGCTGTGTGCTTGGAATGTGCTTCACAACATACATAGTGATAGATGGACAAGACATTGAGCATCGAAAAGCGGAACCTTTCACGTTATTAGTACCTTGGGGGCTCCTGCCGTGTGCGGCATTAAGGAGCAAATATAGCAACTCCCATTTACCGTCTGTTTCCCCACAGAGCTCATGCCTGCATACCAACTGTTAATCATCTCTGTATGGTGCACATCCTCTCTATCATGTCAAAACCTAATCCTCGATATTCATCGTATTGTTTCTTAGTTTGTCTTCTACAAAGTTTTAATATGCTTGCATATGGCATGTATAATGTTGCATCTGGTGGTATATTCATTTTTTTTGTGTGTAATCATTTATTGGTGTGTTAGAGTGAATTCCCAGTACTGTGTTATTTTCCCCATTCTGATATGTACACCCACCCCTGGTACGCTTCCCTCAGTCATCCCCCCTGCCCTTTTATTTGTTCTAACCATTTAAACTTACATACTAAATGTAGTCCTAAATCAAACATAAAGATACAAAGTATTTTCAATGTGAAATGCATCACACACAAATAGATAGAGAAAAACCCAGTATTACCAAATCTGTTTCTAGCTCCATGTCATAGAGTAGCAACAGGCAATTGTAATAGCATTATTAGATAAAAAGGAAAGAAATAAAATAAATGATTTCTCGGAAATAGTGACAAAACTAGCACATAAAATAATACAAATCAAAACGTCATTCCGTTAAAATAAACAATTTGTAAAATGTCTCTATGTAATTCATATACATATGTACATTCAATGAAATTCTCTGCAAATGTTTGTTCACTCTAAGTAGACACTACTCATGTATTACTGTCAGGCTCATTAGTGGGGGGAGCGGCATTCTGAGCCCTTCGAACATCAGAAAGGTGCTCCCAATATCGCAGCTCCCGGACCTTCATCGCAAATGGAGTGGCATACACAATGGTAAAAGGCCTGTTGTATCTTGGTTCACTACACCTGTGCACAAAGTTCCTAAGGAAAACGTTATCACCCGGAAGCAATTGAAGAGGCTGTGATGTTGAGGCAGATGGGGTGCTGGTTGTTTCTTCAGACCGCTGTGGTGTTATCTGTTGAAAAATACATTGTATTGATCTAGTCAAAACAGTTAAGTAATCCTTATATTCCTCACCTATCCAGGATGCTGTCCTGTGAGCATCACAGGCCTTTATTACAGGAGATAGAGGCATATGCATTCGCTGGCTGGTTACCATCTCATGTGGTGATAAGTGATGATCCTCACAGGGCTGCGTGTGCAAACTGAATAAAGCAAGAGGGGGACAAAAAACCCAGTTTCTTTGCAAGGTGGCACACAACTTAGATAATTTGGCTGCCAGAAATCCATTGATCCTCTACACGACCCCGTTGGATTGGGGGTGGTAAATTGTGTACACACAATGCTTGATGTCCAGTAATGCGGTCACTTCTTTAAAAAGTGAATTAAAGAAATAGGTGCCATTGTCTGACCGCAGCACATCGCAAAGACCCCAGAAAGGAAACACCTCTATTACTAAAAATGTAGTACCGCATTTTGTGTCTGGATGTGTGTAAGTACCTGCCTCAACACACCGGGAGAAGGGACACACCACAACAATCTACTCCCACTGCACTGCTCTCCCATCTCAGAGTAGTCTATATCGAGCTCCCGAAACAGCCCAGTAGGGCTAGCTAGTGCACCTTGTATCATTTTAAGTGTTTGGCCAGTACTGTAGGCCTGGCACGTGATGCAATTTATAACCATTTGTGTAAGAATTTCCTGTAGATTGCGGACAAACCAGTCCTACCGTATATTTGCAGCAATGCTTTGTTTTGACAAATGAGACGGATGATGCCACTGGTCGAAAGCGTTTCTTGTCATCACAACAAATCTGTGGGGGATTGTGTGCAGCCTCTTTTCTGCTGTAATTCCTTCTTCTCCTGTGGGGCCTAGCCTTGCAATTCAATAATGTATGCTATTGGAAGTGAAGTGTAGGGTGCTGGCAACTGCTCTCATCCCTGTGCTATTACTGGATACTCAGAGATGTTAGGCACTGGAAGGTAAGTGGCCTGTTTGGCTGCCGCATCTGTCGCTGCATTGCCGAGTGAAGCTTCTTCTGTGTCATCGTTATGGGCGGTGCATTTAAACACTGCCGTCGAAGAGGGCTCCGAAAAGACATTGATCAGTGTATCCAAAAATGCTGCATGTTGAACCGGGGACCCATCAACCATCCTCAACCCAATCCTTTTCCATCTTGTGAGCCCAGAATGCACCATTGTTGTCACATAGGCCAAATCAGATTAAATGGTCACCCGACAACCCTGAATGATTCATGGGCAGCCTTTTCTGTACCAGTATTTCATACTCGTCATCCACTAAGCGGCCAACTGCAGCACCCTTATGTCTCAGGCCTGGTCCCTGGTCAATAATTGCTGAAATGTTGTCCGGTCCTGAAGATTCTGCCCTCAGGAGCTGCTGAACCCCACAGACCCCTCTAGACGTCAGATCAACAACTGAATGATAAAACACAGCTTAAGTTCCAACACCCCTAGGGGAAAGGGGAAGTGGAGAAAATAACAAACAGATCCTTCCTTCTCATGAAATGGGTATCTGCAGAGGGGAATAAAGATCATGCATGGTAACATTAATTCACACTGAAAATCCCCTTAACAATCCTCCCTCCTTAAAAGATAGTGATCTGTACCTGTTAATCCTCTTCTAATTGTAGAGAGGATAAGCAGTGGTTTGAAGTTTTGGGCAGTCTCAAAAAGAAAGAATGTCTATCTTGACTGAAGTCGTTATTTCTTTTAGTTGCTTCTCTATCTTTAAGAATTCAGTGCGTGAAATACCCAAAGTTCCTTTGCTCTTTTAGTCTTAGAAGCAGTTTTAAGGTTACACTCCAACTATGTACTCTTGAGAATAACTTGACTCTTTTACTGACTTGTATTTTCCTTTTTCTTTAATCTTGATAGCCCGACAAGCACAAATCCCTGTAGCGCAGCACTAATCACTGCAGCGCAACACTGATCTCTTTTGTGCATGCACGATTATTATTGCAGCTCCAAAAACAGAGAATGGGCCTCATTACGACCCAGGCGGTAAGTTACCGCCTGGGCCGTGACTTTACCACCATGGCGTAAACTACGTTTACGCCATGGTGGTTGGCGGACTTACCGCCCCATTCCGAGGTCGGCGGGGCGGTAAGTCCCCAATCCCCATTTACCCTTCCCCATTCCCATTTTTGCCCCATAGGGCATAATGGGAGTGGGGAAGGCGTTAATTACGCCACCGTAAATTACGGTGGCGTAATTAACTCCATGGTCCCTTAGCGCCATGGATTTTAACACCTGCTAAAAGCAGGTGTTAAAAGCGCCATGGCGCTAAGGGACCTCGTAATTGGCGGTAAGGGGTCGGCGCAGCTAACGCTGGCGTAAACCCCTTACCGCCAGGGTCGTAATGAGGCCCAATGTCTGAAAATATGCACACGGTCAGGTGTTGCTTTGCACAACCACCGCGTGTTAGTGTTATGGATTTCACCTACATGCAGCCTCCATAACGAGTCCTTGGATTTCATTACATTCACCTCACAAAGTCACTCAGAGATACGTGACAAATTGAAACAAATCCTTGAGGCTTTTCCATGCAGGCTCACTTGACAACTGAATGAACAACCTAAATACCTTAATAATTATCTAAATGAAGAATTGTTTTCTCAAACTGAAAGTCACATAAAATGACTCCAAGAAAAAACATGACTTTTCCACAAAAACGCTGTGCTCCCACCAAATAGTTTCAATTGCGTGTCCCACATTGTTTAGAACTTCTGGAAGAGTTTTTTCTCAGCTTTTAAACAGACTGGATTCTTATAATAAGGACATAACCTGGAACTTAATCTATACAGGACCTTCCCGACTGAATGGGGACAATGAAAGGCAGTTTAGAATGCCTGTAGAACCTTCAAGAGTATTCCTCCACCAATCAGTGTTCAGCTTCACTATCACCATGATGGATTGGGAGACTCTCTGTTATATTTTATGCAAGTTAAGGCCACACATTTAACTAACTTAAAGAGTTAAAACATGTGTAAAAAGAAACAAGGGTAAACACATTCTCCCCCCATCTGAAAAGACCCGGACCTGTCAGTACCCCCTCTTTAAGCCCTGACCTCAGGGCCTGATTTTGTGGGATATGGAACCTGGCTACTAATCGTTTAGCATGAACATCCAATGCTAATTCCCAAGTTCGCTCTTCAGGACCAAACCCTTTCCACTCAATGAGATATTGTAACTTTCCTCTAGACTTTCTAGAATCTAAACTTGTTTTAACATCAAACTTCTCAGAATTAGATTAAAATAAGACTGATTGACGGATGGAACTCAACCTTGTATCCTTGACTACTGGCTTTAACAAACTCATATGAAATACTGGATGCGTCTTTAAACTAGCAATTTTAACTTGACTGATACTGGCCCCAACACCTTTTCAATTTTAAAGGGCCCCACAAACTTGGGACAAAATGTGTTCCTCCCTTTCAACCTGAGAGACTTAGTGGAAAGCCACATTAGATCCCCCACCACATATTTCGGACTAGGTATTTGTGTTTTATCAGCAGATTTCTTGTTAATGTTAAATGATATTTGTACCAAGCACTATCACCACCAGAGTGGTCTCCTGGCTCTCTGGCGGATCTGAAACAAAGGAGGATAGGTTAGGTGTGTTAGTAGGATAAGGTTTGGAGAAGAGCAAGGGAGCTGTAAAGTACTGTTGGCAGCTTTGATTCGGTTAACACCATTCGCCAAGCATATTGGTGTGTAATTGGGTTACAAGTCTGTTGTGTGCTGTTGCTTGTGGGTCTGTGTGGTGTGGTTGTTGTTGCGTGTGATGAAGTGCATGAGGGTTGCTGCGGTTATAAGAGGTCTGGTTGTGTTTCATTAGAGTGTGAGAGGTGTGTTATGAGCAGTGAGGTTTTTAGTAGTTTTTGGGATTGGTTAATATCCTTGTTGTTAGGAGATATGCATATTCCTATTGCGTTTCCTTCACGATTTATAGCTTGTCTTGCAGTCTTGTAACCAACCGTCTTTTAGAATCAATAACCTTTCCTCCAAAGCAGGATTAACTACTTCCTCTTTCCCTAACTCTCCAAGAAAACATGGGTGAAAACCCCTACTGCTAAGAAAAGGAGACATATACGTTGAATCTTTTCTTGAATTATTATATGCAAATTCCGCCATCCATAATAATTCAACCCAACCAGAATGTTCATTCCAAAAACACTGCAAATACTTCTCTAACTCTTGGTTTATTCTTTCGTCTTGCCCATTTGCTTCTGGATGATACCCTGAAGTCAACTTAACCTCTATACCAAGACTTCTACAAAACTCCTTCCAAAATTTAGAAACAAATTATTGACCTCTATCCAAAATGATTTGGCTTGGCAACCCATGCAAATGGTTAATCTCCTGTCAAATTCAGTGAAAAACTTTGTTAAAGGGATGATATTGTATCTCTGGATTTATAGCTTGTCTTGCAGTCTTGTAACCAACCGTCTTTTAGAATCAATAACCTTTCCTCCAAAGCAGGATTAACTACTTCCTCTTTCCCTAACTCTCCAAGAAAACATGGGTGAAAACCCCTACTGCTAAGAAAAGGAGACATATACGTTGAATCTTTTCTTGAATTATTATATGCAAATTCCGCCATCCATAATAATTCAACCCAACCAGAATGTTCATTCCAAAAACACTGCAAATACTTCTCTAACTCTTGGTTTATTCTTTCGTCTTGCCCATTTGCTTCTGGATGATACCCTGAAGTCAACTTAACCTCTATACCAAGACTTCTACAAAACTCCTTCCAAAATTTAGAAACAAATTATTGACCTCTATCCAAAATGATTTGGCTTGGCAACCCATGCAAATGGTTAATCTCCTGTCAAATTCAGTGAAAAACTTTGTTAAAGGGATGATATTGTTACTTTGCACTAATAACAACCTGTTATAAAAAAAACATTGTTAAAGGGACAGTATGGTGGTTCAGTTGCTCTAATAAAAACCTAGCAAATTCAGTGCAAAAACTTTGTTAAAGGGACGCTTTTGTTACTTTACACTAATAACAACCTATCTATATTATGGTTACAATTAAAACCGAAACACCCCAGAAATTTGCCAGTGTGATGTCATCTTTGATGTCATGGGTGTTAGTCTTAGCAGCACATAGTGGTGGCGCGAGTTATGGTTGCTTAGGTTACCATAACTGGCGAATTTATGGAGTTTTTTTAAAAACATTATAGTCAATTGCTTGGAATATATTGTACACTTGATTGTTATGTAGATCATTGTTAGATTAGAGAGATTTTCCTTTGTTAAAATGACCTTTCTCCTTGGGCATGGGACTGTTGACCACACATTCATTTTGTCCCTGAAGAAGCCAATGTGCATGGAAAACAACAGCGCATCTGGTGGTTGAAGCTTGCCCTTTGACGGACTTTGTTGTCCTTGAATAATATTTTGACATTGCTTTAACTCAAACTATTTGAGGTTTAATTCCCCAACCATGTAACATTGGATGTACGAACAATTTTCCCTTTATGGTGGCTCGTTATATACACATTCTTCTGTTTTTGATATTAATGATCCAAAATGTTCTCTTTCCTTATGTGGCACCAAAATAATATCTTTGTGCACGATCAAATTAATTTGCTTCTCTTGTTCACATTATTTTATTAAATTGTGTATTGTTTTTTATAACACGTATTTTCACACAGTATATCTTTTTATTCCGTAATTTTTCAAATTCAATTGGTGAGTTTAAATTTGTTCTTGACAGTTTGAAAGGGTGTACTCTTTTTTTTTTTGTTGCCCATGGTTTCCTATAATAGGGCACCCTTGTGTTTCATACACTTCAAGACGTTGGGCCTCATTACGAGTCCGGCGATAGCCATGCCGTTATAACCGACAGGCTGCTGCCGGACTTGTGAGGATTTACCGGCTCCAGACTTGCCGGAATCACCGGGGCATTACAGCCCCGGTCATCCAGTAATTCCAGAGCCAGCATTCTGTAAATCCCCATTCCCGTGAAGTCCCATAGGACTCCACGGGAATGGGGAAGTGGAAACAAACAACACCATGTCGTAATGGTGCCGGTGTTTCCATGTCCGTCTGTGGCCGTGTGGTGTTGCACCCACCAGGTTAGACCTGGCGGGTGTAACACCACACGGCCAGAGAACCCGTAGTTAGCCGGTCCAGAAAACGGTGCCGATACCGGCACCGTTATATCCGGACCGGCTAACCTGTAATGAGGCCCAATTTCTTCTATATCAGTTCAATCTCCTGTGCTTTCTTACTCTCTTATCGAATGCAATATCATAACACTTAACGCCACGTTCTAAAATGAGGATGTATTTTGTGGTTAACATTTTAATGTAACATTTCTTACTTTTTCTTATCTCATTTCAGTTCCAACAGCGAATGCTGTATTTTGTCACAGAAACATATGTGAGTGCCTATGACTATTCATGTGTGAGTATGTGCGCTGTTCTGTATTGCAGGTCTCCCTGAACGGAATTGTTATCAGGCCAATCTATGCTTGGCAAGCATAATGCATTTCCCATGCTGCTTCTGAGCACATTTCTGGAATGATTACAATCACTCATAGCATTGCTATGAAATCAAATGCATCTTGGTTTGTGATTGGTCGGTGCACTCCTTACTTAGTTGTTTACTCTGAACATTCATTGATATTTTATCTGTTTTACTTTATACTCTGAATTTGGTTTTCAAACTTTGTTTGAGTAAATGAAGTTATTAGAAATGCGTCATATTGGCCGTGTCAAAAACTGATGTTGCATGGTATTAGAAGCCGTTCTAGTGGAGTCCACACTTTCTATATTATGATAGAAATGGATATGCAAGTGTGCACTTTACATATTATGATAGTTCCATGCAAATGATCCATATATATATATATATATATACATTACACAAATGTAAAAATAATGCATGATTGCATCTGGCCCAACATGTTTCTCTCTTAAAACTAAAAATGAGAACTTTTTCAGGGGCTGGTTGTAATATAGACTATCAATATTTTGGTTGTCTCAGGCTTTATAATGAACTACCTGTACCTGGTACATCATACACTGGTCTAGCACTGTCTCTTTGTCTTTTTCTCTGCACTGTCACCTTCTTTCTCTGTCCCTCCATGTGGTGCTCAATGTTTCCATCTCTCTGTGGGTGAGGGGTGCATTCTAAAGTATGCATTTGCTATGGCATTCCAGGCCGTTGCTGATAACAGCGAGATCGGAGAAATAATTTGGATATCGTGAGGGATTAGGGGAGCAATTGCTGTGTTTTTCATGTTTAAAACTAGGATAAGAGCAGAAGTGATAGTCATCTCCCGAGTGGAACACAGCATGGTTTTTGATGACATAAATGATCATCAGGTGTGTCCTGCAGTAATGTCTGTTAGGATGTTGAGGTGAGTGTATGCTCTGTGGGTGCTGGGGTTCTAGCAGGCTTAGTAAAGGATAATTGTACCAGGCTGTATCATCTATAACTGTGTTGATATTTTCTATTTTTGTAATGTTCAATGTGTGTGCATGCTTTAACAAATGTGTGGACTCAACAGCACTACCAACAAACAAGTAGCCAGCAGGCAAAATTAAGCATTGCCTTGGTGATTATAGAAGAAAACATCATTGTTTTAATCTGTTTGCCATCCTTTCCAAGAACGAAGGAAATTTTAAGAGATACAATTGTATGTATTCTCAGCCAAAGAACTTATTTTAAACAAACATTATCTAATTTGATTGTTGTTGAAAATAGGCCCTTTTTGAAACTGTACAATGTTCATGTCTATTTCTCACTTATAATAAATATTGTAATCATTAGAAGAAGGTTGTCCTAGTCTTACTGAGAAAAGCATAATATCAAAACCTAGACTAATCGTTTACATTGTTTTCCGGTAGATGGGTACCATGGACAGGCTGTAAAACTTGAAAAGCCACTATGAATAAAGAAAAGGGGATAAATAGCACCAATATGGAATTCCGGCTGTTTTGCATCAAATCAAAGCACATTATGGGAACATAAGAATGACCACAGCTCTTCATATTTGACCAATATGCCTATGTTAAAATGGATGTATGCTTGAATTATTGAGTAGATGATGCACTCGGGTTTGGTGCTCATTTTAGTTTTCACAGCACTCAACCAAACATAAAAGCAGTGAAGTAACTGCCCACACACATAAGAGACTGCGCCACACTTGATAGGCGAATATAAGATCCTTTTTAGTTTATCAAATCATGTTAATTGGAATATATTAATTGAAAACAAACAGTGCCCTTTTGGATTACATGTGTTTCAACACATCGGTGTCCTTTTCAAATCCGGGCAAATACAATATTCCACATTTATGTTGAAATCCGAGGAGCCAATTATTCACGGGTTAAATCCCCCTGCAAAGTTTGCATTCAATCTCCAAGCGTCAGCATTTATGAACACTGATTTAATGACTACTTACCACTCACACTTCTTTAAGCTAAGCTTGGCACTCTCTATCATGTATCATACTACAGAAGAAAAACACATTTATCTCTTTCTTCAAATGGTGTCGATTGATACATTTCAACTAAAATCTCTAGAATCTAGGACATGCTTTCCCTCCCTTCTCTTTCACTCTTCTCTCCACCCACCCTACACACACAACCTTTATTCTATCTGACTTTTACACCACAGCTCTAACTATACTGGAATTAATCCTCCAACCCTCTTGCCCACCTGCTGACTCTTTTCACCCCAGATTGTTAACGAACTGGCACCTTTAACCTTCTCCAACATATCCCATATTTTCAACCTCAAGCTGCCTTCTGACAAACTCCCGGGCTCATACCAATTGGAAACCCTTTGACCCCTCTTGCAAAATACTGACAGAAGACCCCAACATTCCTTTTGACTAATGACAAGCTTCCCTTCTCCTTTGGCATTAAAATAATAACAAGAGAGCATAATGTTCGATCACATCACCATCTACCTGGAAGCAGATGTTGACTACTCTTTCCTCCTGCCGACTTTCTGCCTCGCCTCTGCTTCAATGCATTGGCTGGATTGCCCCTAGCTTAATGGTCACAACCTTTCTATTACCTGAACAGTGGAGGATCCTGGGCCCCTCAAGAATGCATCCTTGCCTCGTTCTAGTCACTATTTACAGCCCATCGTTTGGCAACCTTGTATGATGATTTGGGTTGCCATATCATCTTATTGTCATTTGCACACACATCTTTTTCTCTTTCCCTGCCTTCATCCCGGGCCTATCCTGCCACATCATATACCTCTTAGCAGCAATGTCCCATTCCATGGCATTACACTGCCACATGCTTAAATCGTTCAAAACTGTGGTGACCAAACTTTTGATTTCTAACACCTCAGTGCTGCTTTTCTCTCCTCTGTACTTTCTGCTGACACCCACACTCCAGCCCATACACCCCACAGCCTTGGCATTCTGTTTGACAGACAACTAAAACTTCATCTGTTCATTACCTTCACTGCTATGGCTATAGGAGTCAACCCCATAAACATCCCAAATATCACCCCATCTCAACGTTTGCCTTCAATGAGCTGAAGAAGTCACATCCCCCACTTGGGACTGCATCTCTTCTCCTTTACCCTACTGGACAAGGTGCATTGCTATGCTATTTAACCTCCTTATGTGCATGCACTCTCTGCTCCTTCTCCATGAGCTAGGTTCACCCTACCTGGCTCATTCCAATGTTTGCTATGCATCCGTTTGCACCCCCAGATATCAATCTCTCCTGAACCACTCTGCTTCTTGGCATCCCTTTGATAGCTTCAACGTGTGCCCCATAACCCTATTCATCCCCACCACTGGAACTCCTTATTCCTTACATTAGGCTCTCCCCTGCTGTATTATGTTTGAAGACCATCCTGAATACTCACTCCTTTTCTTTTTTCAGGAGTATAAGAGCTGGCTGCTTGTATCACACCAGACCATGACCCCCGTACTGCCCTACCATGTATCTATAGATGTAACACTTTAAATTGATACCCTTCCAGCATGTGCAAATATTCTAAATATGTATCATGTAATATGCCAATCTGTTATTGGGTGTCAGTGCTGTACCCTCTTGCTGTTCTACTACCTCTCTGATATACCTGGTTAAGATATCTTACTTTGCAACTCATTCAACAACACAGGGTAACCGATGTTGGCATTCATTAGCCATAATCTGCCTTATCTTAAAATACACTAAATGCCCTAAAAAGTGATGTTAGTGGCGACCCATAGGCATGAAACTGAATACATGACATTTATGTATTGACACATAAGTATGCTTTCTGATGTGTCCAGTCTTTTGAGACATTGGTCACTGTTCAGAAAATAAGTTATGTACAGCAGATAAATGAACACATGTCATGCTGCCAATCAGGGACCATGTTCTCTCTTTTAAATTCCTACAGGTACTAGGTAAGGAAATTAATATTATGCATGTGTCAATTGTCACCCTTACCTTTGTAGCATCAAAGCTATTAATCAAATGGAGTGTAATATTGATATAAATAACTGCCAAGGCTAGAGCCATGCCAAACAGAATAGGGTTTATTGTCTTTAACAAGCATCACCATACTAAACATATATAGAACTTTGATGTATTCTATGATATCTGTTTGCAGTTCTCTAGCATCCCCATAATTGGAAGCTATGCATATATATATTGATAACCCCATATTAGCAGTAAATGGTTTTTCTGTGATGTATACACAGCTGAAGATATTGCCAGTTTAGTTTCTATGCATTTATTGTCAAACACGTGTCTGTCTACGGCTGTAAATGAGTTGATATGGGAATGGGTCATAATGTGGTCCCTTCTCACAGAAGCCACAACAGAAGGGCTTGGCTCATCCTATGAAGTCTTTCTTTCTCCACTAATTGACTTTCATTCCTAAGCAAGGAGAATATTTCAGAGACTAGGTTGAGCCCAGACTCTTGGAGCCTGGACAGCAGGGTATTAAGCATTTAAAAGAAGGCACTTGCAGTTTTAGTTGTTTTCTACTCTAAGACATGGGAAGAGTTAAGGCAGCCTGGGAGCCCCCAATCCTTTTTTATCGCCTAAAACAGTAGAAGATATTAAGATACCACTCTACCAGTTGGGGGCCTTCAAGTGTTTGGGCCTCATTACATGGTAGGTGTAAACCATGGTGCTATTAGCGCCATGGTTCATGCCGGTAAAATACCGGCACCGCCTTGGTGGAAAGGGGAATTACCGCCCTATTCCAAGGTTGGCGGGGTGGTAATTCCCCCTTCCACCATTGCCCTCCCCCATTCCCATTTTTGCCCCATAGGTCTCTATGGGAATGGGGAAGGTGCTAATTACGGTACCGCAAATTGCGGTACCGTAATTAGCTCCACTGGTCCCTTTGCGGGTTGGTTTTTAACGCCTGCAAAAAGCAGGCGTTAAATTCCCCAACCCGCAAAGGGACCTCGTAGTAAGGCGGTAAGGATTTACCGGTACCGGTAAAATACCGGTACCGGTAAACCCTTACCGCCTACCGTGTAATGAGGCCCTTTGTCTTTGGTCCCTCCGATATACTTCCTACGCCATATTCCTTGGTGAGCTCATCTCGATCTTTGGATTTTCATATCTCTTTGACACAATCTTTTTCTCTTTCTGCTCGATCAACCCAGAGCTATCCTCCCGCATCGCAGACTGCCTGCCATACCACTGGATGGCAGAGCTATCCTCCCGCATCGCAGACTGACTGCTGTACCACTGGATGGCAGAGCGATCCTCCCGCATCGCAGACTGACCGCTATACCACTGAATGCCATTATGTTGCCTGATGATTAACTCCTCCAAAACTGAGATGAT
Source organism: Ambystoma mexicanum (assembly GCF_040938575.1). Classification (NCBI taxonomy): domain Eukaryota; kingdom Metazoa; phylum Chordata; class Amphibia; order Caudata; family Ambystomatidae; genus Ambystoma; species Ambystoma mexicanum. The sequence continues at coordinate 655,931,595 of NC_090921.1, forward strand.
CTATCTAATGGCTGCTAATGCCTCAACCACTTCCCTTATTCATTGGAATATTTGTGCAGCACAGGCCCTTCCTGGAGAGTCTCCAAGTGCCATACAAGGTTCAAAGGTTTACAAGGTGGGAGATGACCTGAAGTTACAAAATACGTCCAGGATAGGATAGCAAGATTAGGATAGATCAGTGGTAGCAGGGGAGGTGGAGTGGTCGGGTTATGTGTGGCTTTTTATGAAAGTATTGATGTAGTGTGCAGATGTGAAGAGGTAGGGTATTCCAGGCTCTGGATGCCCACTAGGTAAATGCTTGCTTTTATTTGCATGTTAGTTTACAGAGTGGAATTTGTAGGAGATGTCGTCTTGCTCGTCTGCTGTATGTATGGGTGATGGGTTTCAGTTTGTCATAAAGGTAACATTTTTTATTTTTTATTTAGTTGATTTAATCAATTTAATGATTTTTACAAAACATTCTAGAAGAAGGAGAAGAAGAAACTGTAGATTAACAAAAGCATATACCAAGGCAGTCCAAGAAGGGGTAGAAGAAAAGACGAAAGGAAGAAAACGAAGAAATGTTCCTGAAATGTTGCTGTGATGGCTTAGGTTGTTATTGAGAATCCGACTTTGAGGGTCGCGAGGACAGGATAAGTTTAAGGGTTTGTGTTGTTGCAATTGTCCAAGTTATCCTTTCTCCGCTCATTAAGCGGCCCCACCACAGTTCCTCTTCCTTCGTGTATGATGCAGAGAGGTGCGGTAAAAGAAATTTCTCACCTATTTCTTTTGTTCCTGGACAGTTTAATAGCAAGTGGCGTATGGTTTCCACCTCTGCTTCGTTCTTACAGAAACGACATGAGTCTGAGTTGCTTTGCCCTCTACGCTTTAGAATCTCATTTGCTTCCAGCAGGTTTAAGCGCGTTCTCAGGAACAAGTTTCTGGCTGGTTTGCTGGGGAACTTACTCAGGTAGTTTGGAACTGAGTTCAATTTGTTTTGGTAAGGCGGGAGGTGACTGACTGATTTCGCCTTTGCTCCGTTGTCCAGGGTTTTAATCCAGTCAAGCTTGCCCATTTTCCTTTTTATTTTTTTCGGATGCCGGACAAGATCGACCTCTGAGCACTGGATTTCCAGCAGTTTCGTTTTGCACGCTGCTGCCCAAGAATTTAGCACGTTGCATCGTGCGGCTAGAGTTTCTGCACGTATTGTGGCTAGTAGGTGCAGGCAGTCCGGGAGCAGCGACTTCCTGTATAGCATCATTGTTTTTATCTCCGTAGTCCCTGCCAGAGAGAGAAGGCCTAGCTCTCTTCTGATTAGTGGCATAGATGTTGACTTTGGAAGGCCTAATACCGAACGCCAAAAGTAACCCTCTAACTGCAGCCACAGGTGTCCTGGTGTATGCGGCAGAGCTTCCGTTGCGTAGGTAAGGGACGGAACCATCTTTGCGCGGTAAAATCGGATCGTAGGTAACAGAGAGAAGCGTCCACATTTTTTGTCCAGAGCGCGGGCTTGTGCCGCCAGTTTGTTTACTTTGTCCATTAAGGAGCTCTGTAGGGTTGAATTAATGCTTGAACAGTCAAAAGTTATTCCCAAGTATTTGAAGCTATTGACTTTTTCTAGAGCGACCCCCTCCAGATGCCAGGACGTTTTTTTCTTTTCTTGTGGCCGTTTCCTTTTTTCCAGGACCAGTATCTTGGTTTTGGATACGTTGATGGTAGCTTAAAGGTAAAATGGGTTTTGTGGTGAATGGCTTTGAAAACAATGCAGAGTCCTTTGAAGGCCACTCGCTGGGGTACAGGGAGCCAGCGGAGCTGAGGTGATGTGTGAATGTTTGGATAGGCAGAGGATGTGTCTGGCTGCTGGGTTTGTATGGTATGCAGGGGGGCAAATGTGCTGTTGGGGAGTCCAGTGAGGAAAGCTTTTCTGTAGTCCAGCTTGGAGAGAACCAGTGCTTGGATTGCAGTGTGTAAGTCCTCAGGATGAAGGATGAGTCTGCTCTTTCATAAAAGGTGTAATCGTAGGTTACATGTGTTGGTGACTGCAGCTATGTGGTGTGTCAAGGAAAGGTGGGGTTGATGGTGAACAAAGGGATTTCACAGCTGTGGAGAGCGATATGTGTGGGTTGTCTGTGACAAGTTCTTTGATCAAGGGGCTGAGTTTGGGCAGATGAGGAAATATTCTGTTTTGTAAGGCTTGAGAAAGTGGGTGTCATTTGAGGGTGTGGAGTTGTGAGGGGGATTAGATTTGGAAGTATTATGTGTTGACTGTGCATTGGTGGAGATGAGCATTTGTTTAAGAGTCTGTCCAAGGGATTCGACAAAGAGGTCTACTCTACTCCTTCCACACCATCCGGTTCTTCACTTGGAGTTGTCACATTGGATCCTTCCTAGCGTCTTGAAAGCCAACCAAACCCAGATCGGATTTACCTTTAAATGGAGTGGTAACACCCCACATGTTAAAGCAGGCTCACAATGAGGCTGAGCATGTTTTACATAGGGGCCCATACAGGCCTTGGACCAGGCTATACAAATCCTACAAGGTGGCCAGTTCTGTTTTATTCTACACTCTTTCTTGTTATTCCATATTTTGCTGTTTTCTCTCTGCCCCTCTCCTAGGCCATTATTAGCCCTATTTCCAATTTGCCTACTATTGTGTATGCATGTTTTTACTTTCTCGTTCTTACCATGGCACCCCTCTCTTTATCCTATAGCACCCTCATCTCCAGGGGAAGTCTGTAACGTCATCACCACAATGAGCCATCTGCTCCATTTCCAGTCTTGAACATAAACCCCCATTCTCTCTGCCATGATCACCACTGTTGCAGATGTCCTGATGCAGAGAAAAGACTTCTAGTCACATTGTTAAAATTCCCTCTGCAGTGCAAAATTGATTATTTTGTGTATGCAGTCATATTTGTGTTCTTTGTGTTTGTTCCAATGTAAGAATGTCTTCAAATACCACTTAGTGTTTCTTTGCATCGGAATATTGTTTCTGCATTTTCTTTTTATGCCATATTGACCTCCCGTCTTGCAATGTATAACACCTTAAGAACTTAAGAAGGACCTACCGGGCTCCAACCAAGGCCTTTCTATTGCAGACACCTATGTCACGGCTTTCGACAGAGAGACTATCACTGACATTCTCTTCTTCGTTAACGCACATGACCTATGGACTTGCTACATGGTCAGCTTTCTCCTATCGCCTCTTCTGCCATTAATGGTGGCACTCACTGGGAGGGTCTCCTTGACCTCTTCACCATTTCCAGAGAAATCATTAATGTTTATTTCAATGGAACCATCAGGGTTCAGGGTCCTCAACCCAACCTCTTCTCTTCGACAGGCTCCTCCCTTACCTCTCTAACCTCACCTCTCCCTCCAGCCAGGCTCCCTTGCCTTCTGTGCCCTCCTCCTATGCACAGACCCCAATGCCTCCTATGCCTTCCTCCTCCTCTGTACAGGCGCCCCTGCCTTGCTTTACTGTCCCAGCTCCCTTGTCGCCATTGGCTCCTTCGCCATCCTCTACTATCCCCCTGGCCCTCTTGCCACACGGGGGGGCACTGTGTCCTGCCCCCCCCCCAGGAAGACATTTAAAGATGGCAAGCTGCTCCACATTGCCACTCTCAACACTCGCTTGGCCCTCAAACACTTGTCTGACATCTGCAACCTCCTTGAACTCATGGATCTTGATGTGCTTGCCATCACAGAGACATGGTTCAAGGATAGCTCTGTCATGAGCTTTGACACACTCCTCCCTGAAGGCTACAAAATCCTCTGTGTGCACATGCCTAAGTAGACAGGTGGGGGAGTGGGGCGTATCTTCCCAGAATGGATACCTGTATCCATTGTCCCTACTCAGGCCTACTCTTCCTTTGAGTGCCTAGTTCGCATACTTTCACTGTGGGGTACATTTAGTAGCCCAACAGAAATCCCTTCATCACAAAACTGCATGTTGCAGTTCCAAAAATAAGGGCTGCGCTGTATCTGCTGAGCACATATTCCGATGCATCCCCAAAACTGTGTTTGTAGCCGTTACAGAAGTAATGATTGCGCTGTGTCTGCTGAGCACATATGGGGCAAGATGGAGCATAGAGCCCCGAGAACAGCTCCATGTATTTCTTCATGTGAATCCAAAAAGAGGAATTCAATGGCAGAATGGCTCAGCGCTGCTATGCTGACAGCTCAAAACTTCAAACTGAAAAAGAAAATGTTATGTGTTTAAAATGACCTTGCACTGGTGCTATTTCCATCTTTAAACATTACACAGTTTGGTTCCAGTAAAACACAGCCATGACCATTTATATTCAGGATGAACATCATCAAATGAGGGCCATTCCTCCCTGAATGGCATTGTTGTCTCAAGTAAAATTTGTGAAGGGCAGAGAAATTAATTTATGCCCGCACGGCCAGTGTTCACTTTTTGCATCAAATTAACATACACACAGCTCTTCGAAAGAAGCTCTCTCTTTCTTTGCTTGGTGTCAGTTTCAAAGAACCCATTTCTTGAGCATATCCCTGTGTGTAGAAATTGACCAGAGCTATGAAAGCTTTCAGAAAGCAAAATGCGTGGAAAACTGTATTTTGTTAAATGGACATAAAAATAAAATGTGCCCGTGTTACTTTGCCTTGTAGAGAAATGAAATGACATTATGACAGCTAAATAGAAAAGAATATTGTAAAATGCCCAGAAACACAACTGTACATTTGGGGGAGAAAAGCTGCAAAAATATGGGTATATTTAACTCTGTGTATTTTATTTTTCTTCACGAAAAGAACTTCAACAACCTAACTGAGGCAGGCATTGTTGTTGGACAAGTTTGGCTCAAAGACCAAATGTCGCACTTCTCTGTGATTTGATGCTGCCAGGGCAGGGAACCTGTTCTTTGGGCTGACAGGTGTGATAATTACAGGGTGACTCAGACTACATGGCAGAGATGCTCCCAAGAACAAAGGGGGATTCCAACCCATGGGTTTGCCTCAGAAGTGTGAAATCCCCTGCATTCAAAATGAAGGACTTCAAAGGAGAAGCCATGGCAACCTCTGTGCAAAGTTGACCAGGGACACACATTTGGCTGGGGGGTTGGAAAGACTGGGCACCTTTGGGAACAAAGCCATCCCATTTGATTTAAAAAATGTTTTACATTAAGACATTTATTTCAGTAATCTGAATAAGCAGTAATGTAAAATTATTATGACTTTTAATATAATTTTGGCATCAGCAAGATTAGACTATTTGGGTCTTCCTAGCATCTGGGGGATGCGAATGGCATTAAAGAGGCATTTCTGAGGAAAGCGTACATGACACAGATGTAAAATTTAATGGCAATATGCCTGACATTGATAGGCTTATGTGTAGCCATTTGTGGAATTTTAGGTGAAATATTTATCATAGAAATAGCAAAAGATTGCCGGAAGGACAAAACAGCATCGCACAAAATAGACATTTGGAACAGCATATTTCTTGTAATATATGGGGTCTGCCTATGTAATTTTCAGGAGGATAACAAATGTAAATATAAGGGTTTTGTTTCATAACTGATTCTGGCAAAAGTAACTGTGGTATGACAAAGCACATCATAAAACACACACGCTAAAACAGATATCACTTCCCTGGGTCCTGTCTGCTTACAGGGAGGGGGCGACATCCACAGCCTGACCTATCCCATCTTAGAGGTATGTCCAGGTTATTTCCGCCCACATAGTAAAAATCCTCTGTTATCATCCTGCTTATAAAAGGAGGAAGCATAGAGAGAGTCAGGACATTCAAAATTCCGACATTCAAATTCCAGGGCACTCAAAATCCAGCGGTGCAGACATTCAACATTCCACATTCACCCTGCAAGACTCCAAACTCCAGAGCCAGGCCAGAGGCAGCTGATCCATATCCAGGCAGAACCTCCTATCCAGGCAGAGCCACTATCCAGAACTAAACCTTACAAAAATCCCAATAATTCAGGGAGAAAGAAGAAAAGGCTGCTCACCCCTTTGGGTGAATCCAGTGACCAGACCTGTCCTTGCCCAGCTTGAGCACCCCACTGTCCACTGTGACCAGACCCCGGATGCCGCGCTGTTCCCTTAAAGGACAACGCAGCCGATGCGCAGTGACCAGTTCCTTGTCCCGCTGTCCAGAGACCTGATTAGCTGTCCAAACCACCAAATTCAAGTGCATTTTGTAAGTATCACCCCTCTCCAGTAATCAAAAAGCTGCATACCACGTTTGTTACCTTGCATTCTGCCCAATCCTATAAAAATCCTATAAGTACCCTAGTACATTATTACATTGTCAGAATCCTCTGTGAATCCTGTCATTAGGAGAATCCGTTTTAGTCTCCATGTGTTAGAATAATTATTTCCAAATAATTTCAGTCCATTGTGTTAGTCCTTTGTACTATTTTGAATAAATTAATACATTTCCCATAGAGATGAACGCAGTGTGAATTAACCTTGCAAATTACCCTCCTTGCGTGCCGTGTCTTTCTTTAATAATATAGCCAGTAAAATCTAGTTGCAGTAAAACAAATAATTCTGCTAAGAAAACCGAGTTTGGCTGTGAAAGTGTTTCCTTCTTGAAATCTGATTTTCCTTTCATATAAAGAATGTGCCTAAGTGCCTCATCTGTAAACCCGATTTTCGATTCTGTCCGTTTAGCTCATTTCTGAAGATGTTTGCTTGTTTTAAACCCGTGAAAACTAAAAAATTGCAATTTTGCCATGTGTGATTCTTGCTGCACTGTTTTTCCACCCCAAAGTTGATTTTCTAACAGGTATGCATGTTGCTTAGTGCCTTGCCTTGTAGGCTGTACGTTTTATTGCCTCTCTAGTACAACCACTCAAATTCCTGTCTTATCCATTCAACTGCACATGTAAAATAACTATTCAGTAATCACGAGTGCCATTTTGCTCAATTTCAAGGGTTTTCAATTCCCATTCAGGGGTGGTAGGTCAGATTTTCAATCTGATTACTACCTAGTATACCTGACTCCTTGCTACTCCTCTCCACCCACACAAAGCTTGGTTAACAGGGGTTTGAAGGAGTGTTGCAAGGGGAATGCACAACCGTGGTACCATTTTAAAGTATATCCCAAAAAAGTAATCTTGCTTTCATTCATTTTTGCATTGATGTGTCTGATAGAAAGTTAAATTAAGTGTATCCTATCATGTTACTGTGTAATTATCACCACACCTTTAATTGCTGCCCTATATTGAATCTGTTTGATTTTCATTTAAATTTGTAAAATAATAAATATTTCATTATTACACACCGGCACGGTTCATGGTCCATTGCGACACGGGGTGTACGTCAAGGGGGTTTGAGACAGGTTGGCTGCCTTCTCAAAGCTGAATCTGAAATAAATAAACTTGAAAGTGTTTTTATTATGTGCCACATCCCTGGCCAGGGGAAAGAGTCCTGGTCTGGAGTGTGCTGTGTCTTTACATCTGTGACACTCTCCCCCAAATCCTCTCTCATTATTGCCACCTTCTATCGTCCACCAGGTCAGTGCCCTCTCTTCCTCTCAGAATGGGCTAGCCTGGCCTCCTCCCTCCTCTCCTCCTCCTCTCAACTCCTCCTGATGGGTGATCTGGACATCCATCTTGACTCTGATGACTCCTCCGGTCCTTTCTGCAACCTTGTTGACTCTCTCTCCCTCTCTATCCTACCGTATGGCCAACGCACACAGTGGGCCACACCTTGGATGCTCTCATCTCTACTGACATCCCTTTTTTTTATCCCTCTCACTATCTCCCTCTCTTGGACTCACCACTCTCTTCTCTCAGCACATCTGAAGCTCACTTCTCCTCTTGCAGCAACACACCCAACACAGCCACCAGCTTTAAAGTCACCAGACCCATGAAAAAAAGTGACAGTGGCTGCCTTTTCCTATTCTCCTCCACCCATTCCATCAGCTGACTCCCACCCTGACACAGCCCTCGTTAACCTCAATCTCTCTATTTCCGACACTCTTGACACTCTTGCCCCTGGCATGAGGGTCCGACTGAAGCCTTCCAAAAAGTGCAATTCTTGTTACGACTCCGACCTGGCTGCCCTTAAACACAAGTGTAGGGCAGCTGAGCGGAAATGTAATGCGTCGGGCGAGCCATCTGACAAACTGCCGTGACGCCTCCTTCAAAGGCAGACAAGAAAAGAGTCGTTATTCAAGCCTGCACCTCTGCGGCTTCACAATACACGGCCAAACTTTTCAAAGTCTGCAAGGAACTGGCCAATCCTGCAGCAGCCTCTTCTTCTGTCACTCCCACCCAGGACCTTTGCAATGCCCTGGCTGCACACTTCACGAAAAAAAAAACAAGACATCCTTTCCACCCTCTCTTCCACACCACAGCATACACCAACGTCAAAGCCTCCCTTGGCCCCCCCTCCACTTATCCTCTCCTCTCTCTCCCTATGTCACACCTGATGAGGTTACAGGCAAGTCCGATATATGAAGGCTTCATCCAAACAGGTAGACCCCTTCCCCTCTAAAACCATTAAAGACAATATTGGCTCCCTTGCCGCCCTACGTCTTAAGCCTGATCTTATTACATTCCGGACACTCCTCAAGACCTTCCTCTTCGGCTCTTCCTTCTCTCTCCCTCTACCCTGCTAACCTAGCTCTCTGTTCTTTCCCTCTCTCCCCCCACTTCTTTACAGTTTGCTAACTGGCTGCCTGGTTTACCTCAGAGTCTCACAGGTCCCTGTCACCCCCGCCAGTCCTCTTCCCCATTTGCCTCAGAGCCCTACACCCTACCCACACTCACTGCACTTGAGAATTAACACAAGAGAGTGGCTCTCTCTGCACTTATCCCAGTCTGTGGATCCGTCTCATCTGCTTCCATCCTATTGCATATCATGCTAACCCTCAGTATGTTATCCCTGAGCTCAGCCTCTACCCGCTGTTTTACTAAGCCTAATTCTGCTCCCCTTTTTCACCCACTTTCCCCCACTGACTACTTTCCCAGTCTCCCCTATTGACCTGCTAATTCCTCTATCCCCTGATCCCACCCGTTCTTTGCTCTTGTCTTTCCTCCCTTGCCCAGGTTCGGACTGGCATACAGGGCAATAGGGCAATGCCCAAACCAAAATGCAAACGTCTATGGTGGGCCACTCTTTTGGCCAAATTGGGCCAGTTTGATAAGTTACTGCACCATGCGGCTAGTTGTTTTGACCCGGGTTACTGAATAAATATTCTTTGAAATGCACAATTTGCACCACACTTTCTCAAAAAACTCCCCCTTGGCTACCACTCAAATAGTTTGTCACAAAAAGTATGAATTGCCATTTGCCACTTTGGATCACCTTTTCGTTGGTGCTCGAGACAATGTTATGCCCCAGTCCGACCCTGCCCCCGTCCCCGTTGTGTTCTCTCTGCCCCGTGCATGTATGTGTATGTCTGTTCCTTGGTCAAGGTCTCTGACTTTCCTCCACAGGTGGGCCCCTATTAAATCCTCCATTCCCTATTGTGAAGGCGCCCCACCCTAGGACTGCCCGTCTCATTAGTAATGTTCTTGTTGTGCTTAAATTCTGTTAGACATGGCATCCCTAATGTCTGGGCCTAATGTTGAATAATTAAATACAAAACACAGGCTTGCGCTCAGCCTTTTCCCATGCATAAATAATCTCCGAATCAAGCACACTTTGAGACTTTAATGCAATTTCCCTGTTGCTTAACGACCAAGAAAGTGAAGAGAATAAAACAGAAATGGGATCTAAAGTGCAATTAGCTCACAACATGTGAACGGCCGCGATTGCTAATGATTGGCCAGAACAAGAGGTCCAATGGTCTTTGGGAAATATACTAGGAAATAGAGCGCATTAGCAATTGCTTGTCCAGGCACCAAGAAAGGGGGCCATGTTGCCAATTGTCGGGTGGGGCCGGGCTGCTGCCAGTCACCATTGAACCACAGGCCAGGCTCCTAAAACGGAGCAGAGAAGCATCCCGACCTGCCAGGTTGAGGGCAATTTCCTCTGCCAGGTGAGTGAAACACGTGGTGCATTGTGCTCATTTTAGTGTTTTACTGCTGTGCACACTTTAAAGAGGTCCGTAAACGGATCGCAGCTGGTCGGGAGGCAGGTGTTCTTGCTCCATGTGAACCCATCTTTCTTTCCCTATCTCATCCCCTCTCTTTACAACGCCTCCCTTCACACCCCTTCTACCTCTCTCCACTGCCACTCTCTTCCTTGTGCTCCCAATATGTATGCCTCATTTTAAACACTCCTCTCACAACCTCCTTTTTCTTCTCTCTTTCTCTCCTGTCTCGCCCCGTGTCCCCACTCCCACACACTATCTGCCTATCAACACTTTCTCACACATTCAGTTTCATTTCATGAACATGATGTACATGCATGTCAAACTTTGAGAATCGGGTCTAAGGTCTTCATCTCGTTTTTTTATGTCACTCTGCTATGTTGATTAGAAATTCATGGAAGCTACTTAGTCACCGTCTCTTTCTTTGCTCTGAATGAATCCACTACAGGTATTTGTGCTTGATCTCAAGGTCACAGGTTCGAATCCTGTCATCGCCCGCAGAGGGAAGACAGAGACACGTGATTTACACGTGCATCTATCATGTTTAGATGTGTTCTTCCAGAAAATATGTTAATAAATTGGATGTTAAGTACATATTAGCAAACAAAATTAATTCATGAACATTATCGATTAAAAAAACCATGGTAATATGGGGGTTCATCAAGCAATACTGTAGAGGAATGCGGGTGGCATGAGTGGGGGTGGGATTAACAGAGGAATGGGGGACTCACCATTTATGTAACTTTGGTAAGTGAGTTGGGAGACAACATTAGGAGCCTGCATTAGGAGCCTGCATTTGTTAAAATCTAGGTGGAAATTCTGTACTTTGGGGCACCGACATAGATACGTTATGTTACAGAAACACCAAATATAGAGATTCATGGCCAAATTGAAACTTGGGGTAGCTAAATCCTGCCAAGTCAGTGCCGTCGGCCTCGCTTCCTGCCGCAAAACCAAAGCAACTGCGTATTCTCTGCGCTGCCCTCCCAATATTATTTAATTTGAACCATTGTATTCAGACAAATGGAGAACAAAGACTCTCAAAGTACACTCTGCACATGGAATGCACTTACCCTCCAGAGCCAATATAGCATGGAATTGCAACTGCTTGCTTGCTTGCTTGCTGCAACTCTCATGTAGACCAATAGCTGTTATCTGCATTGTTATGAAATTACTAAATTGGAAGTGGACAGAGCTAGCGACATTTTTGTATTTTTTTAATTAGATTATAATTTCATGACGCTCCAATGCAGACAACACATTATGACAGTGGGCATATACAATAGTAAGTGAACTTGGAGCAGCAGTATTTTCCCCAAAGAACTCCCCAGACCGCACCCTCCCTGAGTCTGGTGCCCAGAGGCGTTGCTAGGGGGGGCTGATGGGGCTATAGCCCCGGGTCTTTTGGTTGTAGCCCCGGATAGAAGCTCAGGGGCTACAACCAAAAGGCCAGCTAGCCCCGAGTTCCTCTAGTCCCGACATAAGCTTAGCCCCTGATCTTTTCCAGACCTAGGAACACCCCTGCTGGTGCCTGAAGTTAGCATCGCGGCCGGGCAACTGAACATATCATTAACTCGGTGTGTGCGCGGCTATGCTCACATGGGGGCTGCTAAGGACGTTTTGCTCTTAGCATGTGCTCCCATTTAAGTGTCAACAATACCACAGAGATACATCGCCCTAAATCTCCGGGGGCACGTGTTATATGTACATTCTGAAGTTAGACATGGCACAGTGGCCTCCACTTCCATCGCCCTAAATCTCCGGGGGCACGTGTTATATGTACATTCTGAAGTTAGACATGGCACAGCGGCCTCCACTTCCGATTGAAACCCTCTGGGAGATCCGGAAGGTCTGCAGTCAGTTTTTCCATTGCTAGGACCGACCACAACCTCAACCACCAAAGAGTAACGTGTGGATGCCTCTTACTCTTCCAATTAGCTGTGATGACCATTTTGGCCAACAGGAACATTTGGATGATGGACATGCTAACAACCGAACCTAATGGATAAGAGGTTTTATCCGGCATCCCCAATAGGGCCGGTCCTAGGTTAAAGGGGAAGGAGCGACCAATGACTTTCATAATGTGAGCTATTCCCAAAAGGGTTGAATTTTCGACCACTCCCACCACATATGTGCATGTATGAGCCTATGGCACCACATTCTCTCCGGCATTGCCCTCCCAAGCCAGGATATATTTTCTGCAACCTATCAGGAGTCAGATAACAAAGCGTCTGCACCTTATAAGCCATGTCTTTATGTTGTTCTGCCCTCATCGCCTTTTTTGTTCTTTGTGAAAACTCCTCCAATTCCTTATCTGTGATTTGTCTTCCCAGATCTCTCTCCCAAGCAAACATCTATGACCAACGCTTATTCTCCACTGCAGAAAGCGGCACAAGGCAAATATATTACATTTTGTCGAGGCTGGGGGGTTGTTACAAATTTCTCAAATAGAGTCAGCGCCCCAGTGGCTGCTTCTTTAATCGGTTTATTCATCACCCAGTGCCTCAACTGAACGTAGTGAAAGTGGTCTTGTTCTTTTAGCCCATATGATATGATATGATATGATATGATATGATATGATATGATATGTTATGATATGTTAAGCTATTTATAACGCTCTTAATACCCAGAGATTTCTAACCACGGACCCGGGGATCGAACCTGTGTTGCTCCATGTCATCTTGCCTCCAAGGAGAGCACGTTGCTGCTAGCTATCCCCCCGAGACTACAGTCCAAGAAGGATTTGACCCTTTCAACATGTCAGTAATACACCACACTGCTTCCCCCCCATCCCTGAAATGGTCCCCTTTACAAGACCAGGACAAAGTCAGGGTTGTCGTGTATTGGGGTAAATGGCAAGGGGAAGGTGATAAGGCTCATCTTCGTGGCTATCACGTCCCATATGGGAAGTGTGGATCGAGTTTCTGTATATCGATTGTGGTCTCGGGTACTTGGGGAGCCATAGGATCCTCCAGAGTGGTATCCCCCCAGTAGCCGAGTTCATCGTCCACCACTGCCTCGCTGACTCAGTTTGGCTCTATTCCTTGGGAATATGGAGGTGTGCCGCAGTGTGGTAAGTCCATAAATCAGGTGCCTGTAGTCCACTCTTCCCCATTTCACCCCTAATCATTTCCCTGGCTAATCTGCTTCTCTTCCCCTGCCATATAAATGCAGAGACCACTCTCTGTAGTGACTTAAGGACCTTCCAAGGGACCACCAATGGCAGGGGTTGAAATAAATACCGTAACCGCAGGATGCATTAATCTTGATGGCATTGATGATGCCGAAACAAGATATAGTGCTTTTATCCCATCTCCATAAATCTGCCTCCATGTGTTCCAGTGCTCTGAGATAGTTGATAGCATACAGCCTAGCTAGGTTGGCGGATAGGTGGACCCCATTTCTGGGGAGTGGTCAAATTTAAGATTATCGATTTTTCCAGATTTACCTTAACCCTGGAAAACGTTATGTTGTCCGCCAGTTCATATTCCACAGCAGATAGCAGGGCAAGTGGATCTTCAAATCATTAGCAAACAACACCAATTTGTACTCTACGCCTGTGAACATTATTCCCAGCTGCTACTAGGATCTATAAAGCAACCACCCTGGCAACCAAATCCAACATCTACAACACCAGAATTAGTGAACCAAGCTCCAAAATCAGAGAACTCTTCAAGACCTTTAAAGAACTGGAATCTCCTAAAGACAAACCTGGTAAGCAAGTGTCCAATCAGCAATGGCTAATAAAACCCACAAGCTTAGAGATAAAACTATCTGCAAGAAATCAAAGTACTACGCCAAAGATACTACTCATCCCCACCAAACTGAACACACCCCCACCCAACTGCCCTTCTCCTGTCAACATCCAAACCATTATTCAGCACCTCAAACCATCTAACTGCAAAGGAGACATCTGCCCCTCCTACCTAATCAAATTAGGCGCTGCCACCCTGGCACCCATTATCTCAAATTTGATCAATTTATCTTTTGCCTCTGTTCTGTTCATAGAGCTATCAAAGAAGCCTGGGTCACACCCCTACTAAACAAGCCATACCTCAATCCTACCCTCCCCAACAACTACCGCCCCATAACAGCAATACCCTACCCCCCCTCAAAATTCATGCTCGTACTGCGTACACTCAACTACAAGCTCACCTGGAAAACAAATGCCTTTTTGGCTCATGCCAATCAGGATTCAGACCCAGACAAAGCACAGCCGCTGCCCTCCTTGACCTCAGGATCCAGCTAGGTGGCATATGTTATGCCAAAGATCTCGCCATCCTGCTCTTACTTGACCTCTCCATGTCATTTGATCTTATTGACTACGACATCCTATGCTAGCACCTCACCACTAAGTTCAACTTTTCCAGTGAAACCTCCAGTTGTGTCAAATCCTTTCTCCTCTAGGGTCTTTACTGGTTCTGAAGGAGCCAGCCCTATCCCCGTACCATACGGTGTTCCTCAGGGATCCTGCATATCCACCACTCTCTACACTCCCTACAGCGTTCTATTTCCAAGATGGCTGATTCTGTGCGGAGGAGCTGCCTCTGCGAACCCGAGGAGGGTGATTGGCTGGGAGGGCCTTGTCAACACCAAGGTGGGACTGGCAGGCTTTAACTGGCCCCCTTACCAAAAGCGCACTACACAGAGTGTTTACTTTCTTCATCCTCATTCCCACTCCTGTGGCCCTGCGTGTGTTCTGACCGCACCATCAGCTGTTTCCCAAGTGGTTTTCCTGTGCTGCTGCAGGCTCCTTATCAGAAGGTGGGTGCACTCCCAGTCCACCGCACCTTTTTCGGAAAGCTTTGGTCATTTCTTACTTAAAGAAAAAGTACTGGATCAGCATTATTTTATGCCACGCCGATGACCGCACTGCAAGGCAGTTCTTTTAATCACCCTGAAGCTGCCTTTCTGACTGCACTGTTTTGCTGAATGCAATTGGGTCTTCTTCACTAAATTCCAATGTTCTATTTCCAAATGGATGCAATCTTTGCCTTGGTTCTGTGATTTTGTAGGGGGGACATGCCTCTGCGATGTCGAGGACTGTGATTGGCTGGGAGGGCCTTCTAAACACCAATAGGGGACCGGCAAGCTTTAGCCAGCCCCCTTACCAAAGGCCCAATTCTAAGGCCCCTGTTTGCTCTATGTCCGCTACCAGGACGCTACATGTGGCTGCTGACACAAACCAACCCTTGCTGCCAGCACACTCAACTATAAAACTGGACTAACAAGACTCTCTTACTTCCCACACCATGGTTTAGTTCTCTCTCTTCTTTTTACCCTTTCTATTTCTCTCAATGGACCTTCACTCTCCCCTTTTCCTGTTCCTACTGCTCTCCCTGTTACACTCTCTAATGCTCTCATTTCAGCACTCACCTCTAACACATACTTCAGTTCTTTTACCCTTGCTGCCTTAGCATTTGCCTCTAAAAGTCAAATTTGGGTGTGTTATTGAAAGTCTAATTTGGGTGTGTTAGTGAAAGTCAAATTTGGATGTGTTCTTGTTTTAACCTTAGCCCTCAATTGTAAACTGCTAGCCCAGTGACTGTTCCATACTGCTGTACTTGCCTATTTCTTCCACTTTCTCCTCTCTCTACCTGCCCATGGCGTTATCTGTTTCTCCTATCTACTCCAACTGCTTCTCTATCAACTATCCTTCCCTTCTCACCAAGTCTGTTAAGAAGAAATTTAAAAAGGATATTTTGGCCTCCAACTCAGGTCTCCACATTGCTGATATCTATTCCAGTGCCTCTGCCAGAATAAACCCTCACTGACATCCTCTTTGTCGTTCCTTCGCCAGATCTCTGCACCCCTCATATAATCTCTGAGCTCTGTCCTGTCTCCTCCTCTTCCATTTGTATTGTATTTGTATTTGTATCTATTGTGTTTATATAGCGCTTCACTTCAAAACTCTTTACATTTTAACAACTGGATACATATAACATTATAACCGGTGAAGCAATTTACAATTATGAATCAAACCAACAAAACAGTAAGTAGAGCAATTAAACTGTGAGGGAAGAGGGAAGGGTGAGGAAGGGACGGAGTAGGGAAACAGAAGGGGTATTAGGGTGAGAATGGGGGAGGGTGGAGGGAAGGGGAGGTAGGGGATCGTAGGGAAGAGACAAGGGAAATAGAGGGAGCGAGAGGCGTGGAGGGTTTCATGGTGGGGGATGGAGAAGGAGAGATTTTAGGGAAGTGCGGAAGGAGGAGAAGGTAGGTATAAAGCGGATTGGGAGAAGTAAGGGGTTCCAGTGCAGGGGGGCTAGGCGCTGGAAGGAGCGGAAATGTGAGGGGGAACACGGGGAAGGAGGAACAGTGAGAAGGAAGTGGTCAGCTGAACGTAGGGAGCGGGAATGCCATTAATGGTGGCATCCGCTGGTAAGTCCTCATGGATTCCTTCGACTCCTCCAGAGTCATTATTAATGTCTACCTAAATGGCACTGTCATAGTGCAGGCCCTCAGGCCAAGGTCCGCCTCCTTGATAGGCGGTTCTCTCACCTCATCAACTTCCTTCCTTCTCCAGCTGTCCCCTACTCTCCTGCCTTGGCTACCTTGCCCTCTTTTCATTCCCCTCTCTGCTCCACCTCAAGCTCCCTCCAAACCTCTGCAGGGCGTACCTCCGAATTGTACCCCCCCGGAATGTCTTTAAGGCTGGCAACCTTCTTAATCTTGCCACTCTCAAATCTCTCTCTGCTCTCAAACACTCCTCTGACATCTGCCACCTCCTAGAAGAACTTGACGCTGATGTACTCGGTCTTACTGAGACATGGTTCATGGCCAGCTCTGTCATAACCTTTGACACTCTCCTCCCTGATGGCTACAAGATCCTCTCTGCCCCCAGATCCACCCGGCCCAGAAGGGGTGTAGCCCTGATCTTCCCTGAGTGGATTCCTGCCTCTGTCATCCCTACTCAGACTTACTCCTCTTTTGAATGCCTTGTCTGCAGGCTCTCTCTCTCTCCTAGACACTCTCTTACTGTTGCTACTCTCTACCGGCCCCCTGGTCAAATAACCTCTTGTCTCTCTGAGTGGGCTGACCTCACCTCCTCCCTCCTGGCATTAACCACTGAATTCCTCCTCCTTGGTGACCTCAACATCCATCTTGATTCTCCCTGTTCCTCATGTGCGCTCTTTCACGACCTCTGTGAA
Source organism: Ambystoma mexicanum (assembly GCF_040938575.1). Lineage (NCBI taxonomy): Eukaryota > Metazoa > Chordata > Amphibia > Caudata > Ambystomatidae > Ambystoma > Ambystoma mexicanum. The sequence continues at coordinate 655,948,743 of NC_090921.1, forward strand.
TCACTCTCCCTCTCTGTCCTCCCCTCCGGCCCGACTGACTCTGCTGGTCACACACTTGATGTCCTGATCTCCTCTAGCCTCCCCCTCTCTATTCCCCTCACCACTCCGTTCTCCTGGAGTGATCACTGCCTCCTCTACTCTCATCTCGCCATCTCATCCGCTCAAGCCTACCCCAAGATTGCCCCCTACTTTCTCGGACATCCGGCCCATGAAGGATTTGTCAGTTGAGGCTTTTGCTGCCACCTTCTCCCCCCTGTGTCCACCCCGGGCTGACTCATACCCTGACACAGCGCTGTGGCTGCTCTACTCTTCTATTTCATCTACCCTTGATACTCTTGCCTCTGGCATGAGGAGCCGATGGAAGTCCAAAGCCAAGTGCGCCTCTTGGTATGACTCTGACCTAGCTACACTTAAACATAAGTGTAGGGAGGTTGGAAGGAAATGGAGGGCTTCTTGTTCATCCTCTGACAAACTGGCCTGCCGCCTGCTCCAAAGGCAATACAGACTCTTTGTCCGCACCAAGAAGAGAGTCCACATTCAAGCCTGTGTCTCTGCAGCATCTAACACATTAGGCCGAACTCTTTTTAATCTGCAAGGAGCTGGCCAACCCTGCTGCAGTCTCCAACCCTCCTCTCGCCTCCCAGGCTCTTTGCAATGCCCTTGCCTCCCACTGTATCTCTAAAACCCAGGACATCTTGTCCTTCCTCTCCTCCACTCCCCCTCTTCTCCTCTCTATGTCTCTGCTTGCTGACCCTCCTTCAGCTACCCTCATCCTCTTTTTCCTCCTTTCCCTTTTTTCTCCTGATGAGGTCGCTAGACAAGTCTGATTTATGAAAACCTCCTCAAAACAGGTCCATTCCTGTTCCTCTAAAACCACTAAGGACCACATTGATAGCCTCGCTTCGGCTCTTGCTGATTTCTGCAACCTCTCCTTTGCCTCTGGATCTTCCCCTCCCTTCTGAAACACTCCCTTGTGCATCCTCTTCTAAAGAAACCGGCAGCTGATCCTTCTTGTTCGGCTAACTATCGCCCAATTTCCATCACTCCCTTTCTGGGTAAATTCCTGGAAAAGCTGGCCATCTCTCAGTTTAACCTTCATTCCAATTCTTTTGGCTCTTCTAACATTCCCTCTGGCCTCATCCTACTTGATCTCTCCTCTGCTTTCGACACGGTCAAACATACCACCCTGCTCAACCGTCTCTGTGACAACCTGGGTATCGCTGATCAGTCTCTGGCCGGGCTGACCTCTTTCCTCTCAGATTTTCCTTCCCAGGTACAACTTGGGTCCTTCCTATCTTCTGTCTCCCTCTCTACCTGCAGTGTTCCCCAAGGGTCTCACCCCTTACCCTGGCTTTTCAACCAATGCCTGGCAACTCTCGACTACTGCATTTCCATTTTCTGTTCAAATTCCCAGCGCTATGCTGATGACACCCAACTCATTTTCAGGCTTCCTTGAGCCACCTCCTCTCCTTCTCTCATCTCTGACTGCCTAATCACCATTCAAAATTGCTGTGCTGCCAATGATCTTTGTCTAAATGCCAAGAAGACTGAGATCCTCCTCATTGGTACACCTTCACCATCCTTTCCCCTCACTCTCTGGCCAGCCTCTCGGCCCTCTTCCTACCCCTACCTGCGAGGCTAAGAAGCTCAGGGTCATCTTTTACTCCACACTTTCCTTCTCTGCACACATCTCTGATGTCTCTAAAAAGTCAAACTTCTTACTGCACCTCCTCAGAGGTACTCTGCCTTTCCTCTCCTTCCCTCAGAAGCTCAATGTCTCCCAAACTCTGGTTCTCTCTAGTTTGTACTATTGTAACAGCCTTGTTCTAAATCTACCTGCTTCCACTCTCCGCCCTTTACAACTAATCCAGAACAAGACTGCAAGACTTGTCCTTGGCCTCAAACCCTGGCATTTTATCTCTCCAGCTCTGAAATCCCTTCATTGGCTCCCAGTGGATGCAAGATCATTGTTTTTTTTTTCCCCTGTTCACCTCCCTTGCCTGGTCCCGCTCTGAAACACTTGTGTATGAGCGCGATATAAATAAAATATCATTATAATTAAAATGTTTGCATATTTCTGCCACTCCCACTTTTTTCCCAGGTGCTGAAGCAACATATTCTGAGTTAAAGTCCCTGCTCTGCAACTGTCACCAATCCTTCTGTAGTAATTGTGTTTCTTGCAAAAGAGCCAAATCCACCTTCTAATCCCATTGTCGCGCCTTGAAACACTTGTGTATAGGCGCGTTATAAATGCCATATCATATCATATCATTACAACTGGAATAACCTTGCCCTATAGCCCGGGGAATTCAGGCCCCTGACATTCAGAGATATGATTAACAGCATTGCATACTATATTTCAATTCAGGCCCCTGACATTCAGAGATATGATTAACAGCATTGCATACTATATTTCAATCTTGCACACTGAAGGATTGACCCTCCGCCCCCCAGTGCTCCACTTATGAATTCCACAATTCCACCTTTCTGCTGTTTATGCACCATTCTGCTCCCTCATTTCATCTGTGCACCACTGGCTACTGTGCTTTGCTGCTCCTAAGTGTCACCCGATCGCCTCCCTTCTTGTGAAGCACACCCAACACAACTGTCCTCCTGGTGGTGACTCTTTCTTTTTGCCACAACTACTCGGAAATTGCAACAGCTGTGAATTATTGTAGTGCACTAGTTCAGCCTGCTCCTATGTGAGCACTTCCTCCTGGTATCTACGCTTTATTTCCAGTCACTGTCTGGGCACTACATTAACCATCTATGTGTATCTCTTATTTGTCCCTCTTCTGTTTGTGCCCTGTGTCCCCAGCCGAGACGGCCTCCCTGCCCCTACAGAGTCCATTGCTATGCCGGTACTTAGCTCACTATACGTGTGGCAGGCAAGAGATGTCTCTAGGACCCTAGAGGCTACAGCTCTGCTTGCACCCGACTCCTGTGCTCGCCCAACCTACCTACCTACTGATCCCCGGGGTCAGGCTCTGCGGCCATCGCTTCCGTCTGTAAAATGGGGGCTCCACTGGCACGGCCTACACCTTACAGCCAGTGCTTCTCCACTCTGACCTGGATTTCATGTTGTCACCACTGCGCTGCCCAGTTCACCTACAGGTGCCTGCTTGTTCGGTGTCGCTAACCTTGCACCGGGAGATGGGCTTCTCGCGTAGGGTCATCTACCCCCAGCTCCGAAATCAAGACTGCACCGAAGGGTCTCCATGCAGGTGATCTTTGTGTCGGCCGCTCTCCGCCCGCAGATCGTTTTACCGCCAACTCAGCACATCTGATGTTCGACAAGGCACCACTGTTACTGCAATCTGTAATCAGGGCATTTCTGTATTAACGGCTCCGGTGTCCGAGAGCTGCCAGAAGGAGTCTCAAAGAGCCACATCCAGCACAACTGCCATCTTGGCCCTGCCTCCCTAAAAATGTTTCAAAGGGAGTTAAAGTTTCTCACAATGACACAATCAACTCAGCCTGTGACTGAAGAACTGGTGTCTCAAAATAAACTCTCCTCTAGCAAAGTCTCTCCCAGTAGATTTTATTCTAAAGTAAAATCTCCCAGGACATATTAAACTAAAATTCAATCTTTAACCGAGAAAAAGTGTCTCACCTGCCATTTTAAATCCACCTCCAGATGATATTTTCTTTAACACAGTCCAAGAAGGGCTAATAAATGGAAATCTCTCTAATCAAATACACTAAAACCTCATTATCAGAACAAAATCTCCCCTTTAAAGTGTTGGTAGACTCCCCTTTATTGACTTGCCCAACATCCTCCCAAGAAGAGTGAAGAATGTTTTAAAGAATGCGAGATATTGGGGGACTTAACATATGTTCTGGGGACAACTAAGTTCTTGTTGTGGGTAGAAAATATTACACAGATAGCTACTTCATTGGCCATTGATGGTAGCAGGTGCAAAATGGTGCAAGTATAAGGGCATGTAATAGCTATACCTTGCATATGCCTAATACTTATTAATACTTATGCACAAGCCAAACCTGTTAGCTTGTTTTTTACCGGACTTCAGTGAGGGACACGCAAAGTGCTTTTAATTTGAGTGGTGAAGGCAGACCTGGTTATGACATTTCTATTACACTAGTAGCTCATTTACATCCCCAATTCAGACATTAACTCTCAGAAGACTGCTTTGGAAAAACACTGGAAGGCACTTCAAGTGCAAAGTTTGATGGTAAGGCTTGAGTAACGCAAGTACGAAGAGTTCCCATGAGGAGTTGTTTTGGGTTGAGAGGGGCACCAACTGTGTGGGAATGGCCACAGGGATCCCCATGGCCTTGGTCAGTCTATGGGGGGGCATATAACCGTACAACACCTACAAGCTTTGTGTCCCTCATATGCATGTGTCCCTATCTGTACTCTAATGCAATAGTTTCAGCTCATAGGGGGCACAGGTGCCACCTAATAGCCGAAACTAATTAGAGTAGTGCATATCTCAAGGAAGCAAAGAAACTACTTGCAATATGATTTTTGTAGGGGCATGTTTGAAGTTTATTAAGAGTCACAGCAAAAACCGCAGGTTGCCGCCGGACTTGAGAATTTTTCTGGAACCTGACATGCTTGTAACAGTGGGGGATTCTAACCCCGCCGGTCCGGAAAGTCAGGCGCCGTAAAAATGGAATTCCCCATTCCCATAGAGTCCTATAGGGCTCTATGGGAATGGGGAACATGGAAGCACCGGCACCGTTAATAACTGTGTAGGTGCTTCCGTGTAAGTCTGCCTATGGTAGTCGCTGTGTCCAGCAGGGTCAGACCTGCCGGGCACAGCAACTCCAGCAGGGAGACTCGCAGTGTGCCTGTCCGGTAACAATAGTGCCGGTAGGCTCACCGGCACCGGTGTTACCGGACCGGCACACTTGTAATGAGGCCCTATGACATAGTTCCGAGCCTTTGGAATTATTGATGCTAACATTTAGACATTTCCCAATGCATGTGCATACACACACTTTTGTGTAATGCATTGACTGTGGGGATTACATTTCTTATTAATATAACACCTACGTTGTCACTTTTTATTACAGTTTTTAGAAGCAGAGGACATTTGTCATGGCACACTTCGTATGAATGTTATCATGTTAATGTTATATTTCGTATTGAAAACAGACTGGAGGGAATAGGGGTCAAAAGACAGTGTGAGACAAATATGATAAATGTTTATTTTTATCTGCACTAAGAGTATAGCTCCGTGAGTTAAATGCTCACCTGTGACATGTGCCTGCCTGCACTTTCCAACCTTATCAGCCTTTCATCCTTCTGAAGCTGATAAATTGAGTACCATTACATTTGGTAGTAATTCCACTGTTGTTACAGCACATAGAAGTGGGAGGGCTCAGGCATGAAGCGCTATGTATTACCGTGCGATATAATAACATATTCTTGCATCATTAGGGAACCTCTAGGCCACAGTGGTATCAAAATGGAGTATTTTGACATGCCCAAAATGATAGGCCATCGGAAGATAAAAACAGGTAGGCTGATTCTATATAAAAATCTCTTGAAGAGGATAATCCATTCTGCCTGCCCTAAATAGACAAACCCTACTCTCTACCTCTACCCTTGCAAACAAAGCACATTAGCCACTGAAATAAATCCAAAATGTACATGAAATGAGGAAGGTTCCTGGAAGGGGGAATTGTGGTGTGAATGTCAAACTGCATCCTGCATTATATGAAATTGGCACATATTTCACCTGACTAGAATCTGTAACAAACACAGCTTCTGTGTGCTTCATATCGCCAGTGCTAGGCCTCCTGTTGCTCAATGCAGGGGACAATAAATGAGGTGAGGGCAAGCTTTACAGAAGTGACCATTGCCCTTAATTTAGGTAGCGTGTCATGCAGGTGGATGGGAAACAGAATACCTCTGTACTCCAATAATCAGACCAACTCAGGAAGATGGCAAAGTCTTTTTACTGTTTTAATATCAATGATCTAAAATAGGGAGGGACAATGGATATCAATGCATGTCACACAGCGTTCTCTCAAAGCATTTCATAAGAAAACAGTACTTATACAGCAAAGACTCATCATACGTGATGTCATACTACGTACCAAATAAGAAAAACCTGCGGGGGATGGTGGTTGGCTCAGGGGGAACATCTAAGTATACTTTCATTATGGGGTTGGGTTGTGGTTGGGTCTCTACAATCAGGTGGACAACTCATGCCACCCCTAGTGCAAGTCATCTTCATCAGTTATTAGAAACACTGTACTCCATTAGCTCTCAAACTATAAGGCGCTTTGTTATATGCAGTGCTTTAAGTGGGGTAAGAAATTGAGGGGGGGCCCTCGTTTGGGGGCGTGGCTTCCATTGTGGGAGTGGCCTAAAAGTGCACAAATCATAGTAAGGTGTGCAAACAAATATATAAATGTCTTTGAGCATTTATATATTTGTTTGCGTACTACTATGGTTTGTGACTTTTCAAGCCTTCTTTTATATACATAGCAATGTTACATATTTCTATGTTTATAAAAGGTGGCTTGTAAGTGCACAAAGCATAGTAAATTACGCACACTTGTGTGCTTACCTTACTATGGTCTGTGTACTTTTCAAGCTGCCTTTTATAAACATAGACATTTGTAACATATGTCTATGTTTATAAAAGACTGCTTGAAAAGTAGGCATCTTTTATAAAGCGTTGAGGACGGACAAAACCCAAGGTGGCTTTGTCCGTCGACAAAGCTTTATAAAAGATGCCTTGAATTGTGTACGATTCAAGCAGTCTGTTATAAACATAGACATATTTCTACGTTTATAAAAGATGGCTTAAACGTACACAGTTGAAGGCATCTTTTATAAAGCCTTGCCAAAGGAGAAAGGCGCCTCGAGCTCAGTGATCTCTGCTCTGAGCAGAGATCACAGACCCTGAGGCGTCTTTCACCCTCTGCGTCTGCGAACCCGCAGGCTCCGTGATCTAATCTGCATATTTGATCATGGAGCCCGCGGGTTCGCTGAGGGTCAGTGACCTGGCGAGGGAAAACTAAAGGACTCTAGCTTCCTCTGATGGCCCCTCAGATGAGGGGTCATCAGAGAAAGTTACAGTGACTGACGGAAGTGCCAGCCAGGCACAGCAACGGTGTGCCTGGCTGGCACTTCTGTCAGCTTGCCTGACGTTAAAGTGGTGGGCGCATCTCCCGTCGCGGCTGCGGCGGGATAATGCGTCCTGCCATGGCGTGATGAGGTCAGGGGGCCCCGGCAGGGCCCCGGCTCAGCCCCACTTTTTGGAGACTGCCGGGGCCCGGCCCCGGCAGGCCCCGGCCCACTTAAAGCACTGGTTATATGGCTCTCTACAATTGGTTGGCACACTCGTGCCCTTCTGGAACATTTGGTTCACTTAGCAGTATGTGAGCTCAAACCCAGGTGCCAGCGGGTAGGCTGAACAGTAACTCCCCACCCAATTAGCTCATCATCTCTCATCACCCCTGACTTCTGCTAAAAAGACTGTCTTTGAACTTGGCCTTGTAATTTATTCTCGCCTCTGGGAATATAGAGGAGTGTGAGCACCCGCTTATCAAAGTTCAAAACTGCATGCCCAACTCTAGCTCACGTGACAGCATACCACAGTTTGGGCCATTTTAAAGCATGTCATTGTATTGAATTAATTAACTTGGCACTCACGGTGTTCTCTCTTTGAACCTTAACGAGGGATAAATCAGCTTCTCACGTTCACTGTTCTTTGAGGATAGATAACCAGTTCTTGGCTGCTTTCAGTCTTGACACCAGGCCAGACAGCCTTCTAACTTCTTCCATGCTCCCAGCTAATTCTTTGCTGCGACACAGTCTTCAGCCCTATTCTTCATGGTCTGAACTAATTAAAATTGTGACACCAATGTCCGGCTTCAATATAATGGTGGCTTCACCGGCAGTCTATTCACTACGTATAGCCAGTTTCTATGATCACTTAGTCTACTTGTGTTGCTGCATCTGTACAATTATTAAATGGAATGCTTTTCACATGTGCAATCTTCATTTCAGACATGAAAGTTTACTCGATTCTTTACTTTGTCATCAGTTTCTATAAAGTCCATACATTCCCTTCTTTAGCCAGTCTTCTCTATGCATCATGCTAATTTCTTGTGACGCCACCAACTCCTCTTTCTCTCTTTTTCATATTCCTCCCGGAACCTGCTCTAAGAAATTGTCATCTATTCTGTGATACATCTGATAGGGTTTTCTTAATGGATACCTTTTCTCGAAGACTCAATGCGGAATAGTCACAACTGCTGGTGTCAAACATGGCACTATTTCAGGCATCCAGCATACAGGTCGTAGGGGGGTGGGACTTCCTGCAGAGGCAGTTGGTTGCTCCTCTACACTCCCCCGCTGGTTGATACATCAACCACATCTTCATTAATCTCTGTATCTTGATTTCTTCTTTGGAAGAAGTGCTTCTTCGGCGTCCAAATCTTAATCACTCCTTTCAGGAATCCTGCTGATTTGACATGTTCATCAACACTCCAGGTCATATAACAGCACTGTCCATTCTGATTACAATAGATGCATCATCCCACTTACTTCTTGTGTTTCTTCGGATACAGGAACTTTGTTCCCTTACGTGCTAAGATGCTGACCTCTATGTATTTTCTGATATATTCATCTGTTACCTCCTTCGGGCTAAACCCTGATTCAACATCGATCATGATCTTCATTCATACCGCCTTCTTTGCTTTCTTCTTGCACTGAGTAATTATTATCCTGATCACACAGAATCCAAACATCACCATCACCAATATTGCTCCAAGAAACTTGAAGATGTTTACCTTCCCCAGTGGGACCCATGAGAAAATGGACGCAAACTATCCATCATCTGTGATGTCTTCTGTCTCATCTTCCATCTTGTTGTGCAGGTTTGTCAGCGATGTTATGGCCTCTGTCAAGGTCCCATTAACGTCATTGTGAAAAGCTATGAACGTGCAACATGATGGCCTGATTCTGGTGCAAACTCCTCCATCCATCGCTGTGATCATGTCCAGGACATATCTGTTCTGTAGGGTCATTAGTCGTATGGCTCTCAGCTCTTCCCTGATAGCATTGAAGCCCTTTATGGCGGTGTTGATGATTTGCAGAAGTTCCCATCTTGTAATCTGCAACCATTTGGTGCTGGCCATTGTATGGATCTCAGGCATAAAGATAACCGTGAATATTGAGGCAGTCTTGCTGAACAACCTGTGATCATATGGGATAGCATCAAAGGCTTTTATTGATTTTGCTCAGAAATAATTCTCCCTCTTTGGTTGATTGAGAAATTCGGGGTGATCTTTTCCTTCTTAAATGGGCATCTGCTTTCAGAAATTTACCAATGTTAAGTAACTCTGAGGAATCACTAGCGCTAGAACATGGATGAGCACTAAGGAATGCGTCCCTCCCCAGTCCTTGGGCAGCTTCATGTAGGCTCTGGACCCACAAGCCCAATAATGATCCATCAGGATGGCTGACCCTTCCTTCATACTTGGTATATAAGAAATTCAGCCACACTGGTGATTCTCTCCAACTTTCCTTGTACCATTATTTTTGAAACATAAGGATGCATCCTTCAGGGGTAGTATCTGCAATGGTCCTCGTTTGTCATCGACCCATTTCAACAACCTTGTAATCTTCAACCATTGATCTTTGCATTCTTTTCCTGCATTTGCCACAACTGCTTCCCACTGTCCGGTTAATGCTGCTTCTTTGCGCACAACCAGTCCATCAACCCATCCTTCGTGAGTGAGCACTGTTCCATTAATATGTAGTTGACCTCTTTCCCAACATTCTTGTATTTCCTTCCCATTCTTATCCTTTCATTGCAGAATCTTGTTTTCTTCAATCTTAATTCCAGCTCCATTCATTCCAGGCTGTTCATATTTTATTATTTGATGCTTTGTTTCTAGCTTCTCTCTTGTCTTTAAATGTTGCACATAATTCTCTTCTATTTGAGATGTAGCTTTATTCATCCACACCATGGATGCTGTTCTGCCTTGGAACTGTCCTCTTGTCATGCAAAGTGCAAGATGTGTCAGGGAATGGGCTTTTTTCACTGATACTTCTGTGGCTATGAATAATTTGGAGGTTTCCAAAGCTTAAAGTATGAGGGAATTCACATAGCAACCCTCCTTAGATGATCTTTCTTCCACCTTTTTCATGTGCTGATACCACATGTTATTACTCAGGTGTGCCACATTATCTAGATACATGTTTATCCCTTCATTATCTCCCTCTGCATTTCTCTTATGTCTCCCAAATGTATGCTTTGTTGTGTAATACTCATGAAGCAAATCAAAAACAGTTCTCCCCGTGGGTGGAATCATAGGGGTCTCTGTCTGAGTGGAAATAAAAAAAATCAGAAGTAGTTTCCATAGTGGGGAGGATCAAAGGGTTATCTGCCTTATTTGGAACAATGAAATAGAGAGCGTGAACCTGGAGATATAGAAAGACAAAAATAGAAATTGAACATGTATATATCATTCACCAGAATCGTAATATCCACCTTTTATGACATTTTGGGATTGGTCGGGCTTTCTAATTTCCGAAAATCATACTGCTTTCAACATTCCTCATTTCTACTGTGATCATTTCTACTGTGATCATTTAAGGAAAAAGAAACACTGTTTACTCCTGTAATTGCAATGTCTCCTGGTATTGAAGTATATGCTCAATGATTACAATGAACAACCTCCTAATCACAGGGCCATTTTCAGGATCCTGTAAAAAAAGTGCGAACATCAATGTCTCTTCTGACAAGAGCAGAACAAGCTTGAGGGATAAACACAAAAATAGCAAGCACAATCCGATGCACAGCGCTATCGGTCAACACCATGGAATTCGAGTACTTAGAACCAATATGCACCAAGAAATGAGTCTGCATACTGTGCTCTTTTTTAGTTTTTAACAAGGATCTGTCGTTTAGGCATAACTTTGATGTGTCAACAAATCTCTAAAGTTCATTTTTCAAATGATTCCTAAGGCTCGCAGCAAGGGTTTGCACTCCTGCCATAATATCTATAAGAAGTGTCCAACTGAACCCTAGTCCAAATGTAAAATCTGCATTATTCGGTTTGTTGATTTATCATCCATCTTCTTCGTCATCATTCGAGTCTGCACACACTGAATTTCTTCTTCTTGTCTTGCTTCTGGATCAGCAACGGTAGGTGGGGGAGTAGGAGATGGAGGGGCTGTCTTGCTGGTGCACAATTTCATGTCATTCAAATGAAGCCAAGCTCGCCTGCCTTGGACCTTTACTGCTGAGAGTGTTATATTTTCAATGATTAAGGGGCCATTGAAATGTGGCTCATGCCACTTTCGGGTTACATTTTTAATCAGACTATTGTCACCAACAAACAATTTAAGTGCCAATAAAAGTTCACTTTATTCGGTTGCTGGATGGTTTTCATCTGTGTTCTGAGACCAACCCCTTGAGTTGATCTGAAATGAGAGAGATGCTAGAGGTCGAATAATTGTACAGTTCATCACCTAACAATTTGGCTGCACTCTGGGCATCACTTCTACTTCTCGATGGAGGTGTAAGAGGTGTTCTCATCCGCTTCCCAGTAACTAGTTCATGGGGATGAGGTGGTGGTCTGGCACTTGCATGATCTCAATGTCATTGGGCCTAGTAAGTTTGTTGTTTTGTTCTCTCCTGTTCCCCTCCCTTGTCGTGCTCTGAAACACTTGTGTTCAAGCGCGATACAAATAAAATATCATATCATATCATATCATAACCAGGCCTATTCCTTGGGACATACAAAGTTAAGGGCAGGCAATTGAGCCACCCATTCTTCAAAGCTAGTTTGATCTTGGTAACCCTTTCTTTAAGAAGGCTGTTGAGTCTCTCACATAAGCCGTTTGCTTGTGAGTAATAAGCAGAAGGCAATGTATGCTTAATTCTCAATAATAATCCTATCTGTTCAAACATTTAATTAACAAAATGTGGCCCATTAACGGATCTCAGCACTTCACACACACCCTATCTTGGAAAGACTTCATGTACTAAAAACTTTGCTGCACAAGTGGCAAAGTGTCTGTACACAGACCTGCCTTGATCCACCTAGATATGGGACACACTACTACTATCAGATAACTGTATCCATTACACACCTGCAGCATGTCAACATAATCAATATGTAAATGATGAAAAGGACCATTCGATCGAGGTATTACTCCTCTAATCATTCTTAGTGTATACCCAGCTGTAAACATTTGACACACAATGTAATTCCCTACAAAGAATGGAACATGGTCTAACAAATTTGCAACAGACCAGTCTTCCTCAATCATTGCAGCAAGACTTTCCCTAGTTACATGCATGAGGTAGTGCAGCTGTTCAAGCACTACCTTTAACAATGCTACTAGCATCACTGGCTTTCCAGTGCTATCCTGTCACCATAATGTTTCAGTGGGAGATAAAGAACACCAACTTTCGTTTCCATAACTCCTGCTCTTCCTGTGGTGCACTGCCTTGGATCTCCATTCATTGGATTTTCGGCAAATGATTAAACCTTTCTTGTATTACCATAATCGTGACTACCTTCTCTTTGTCATTTGGAGAATCAAAACCTGAGATATCTGGTGAATACGCAACCCTTTTGACTAATGCGTCTGCTTCTTTGTTCCAACAAGAAATAAAATCAGTTTGCTTAGTGTGAGCAGTGCATTTAACGAATGCTACGGCTACTGGGAGTTGTAGTGCTTTAATAAGCCTGTCCAATAATGATGCATTCTTCACTAGAGGGCCATCCACTTGGAGGTAGCCCCTCCTTTTTCCAACATGCTAACTCTGCGTGTACGGTTGACGTCATCTAGGCAGAGTCACTGTACACCGTCACTTCCTGCCCTTAATGTTTCTCGAGCGTGACAATAAGCGCTACCAATTCTGCCGCTTGTGCTGAAAAGTGAGACAGTAGCCTTGCACTTGCAACAATTTCAAACTCAGCATTTGTTCTATGCCTCACTACAGCTGCGTCAGAATGCCTTTTTTTACTAGTCAATTTTTGAAGAAGCATCAATAAAGAGAATTTCCACTCCTGGCAAAGCATTTTCTTTCATGCAAGATATAAAACTCAACATAATTTGCACAATCATGCACATGATCGCCTTCTGTTACTGGCTCAGCCACAAATGTGGTAGGATTCACTATTTTACATCTGACAATTTTGATCGTTTGGTTAGAAATCATTACTTCATAAACTGAGGCTCACTGAGATGTAAATGTACCTTTCAGTTTCTCTAAAATGGCAAACAAAGCATGCTCCATGAAAAGGGTCATAGAGTAACCCAAAACAAAACTTGTAGACTGCTCAACTGCAAACGCGGCAGCTGACAATGACTGTTCGCAAGGAAAGTGTCCTTTCATAACTGGGTCTAAAATCTCGCTGTAATGCGCTAGAGGCTTGTACCCAAATTTAGTCCTCTGTGTAAGCACTGCTGTTATGACTGTCCCATTTGTGTGTGAAAATAAATAGAATTCCTCAGCATAATTGGGAATTCCTAAAACAGGAGCTGTACAAATCGCTTTCTTCAATTCCTCAAATCCTTCCTCCATTCCTCAGTCCATTCTATTTTAACACTATTCACTTGTGCTTTCTTTAAAGCCTACAAAAGAGGTTTTGTGTATAAACTGTAGTCAAACACCTAGTCTCTCACAAAATTGCATAATCCTAAAAACTGTTACATCTCTTTTACTGTGTGCAGTTTTTCAGTTTTCATAATTGCCTCAGCTCTTTCAGAAGTCACCTTTTTCCCTCATGTGAAATCAACTGTCCTATGTATAACATCTCTTCATGACAATATTGTAGCTTCTCCTTGTCGACCTTGTATTCTTTGTCTACTAAATAGTCATCACCTGAATCAAGTACTGCCTGCACTCATCTTCTGTAGTGCTACAAATTAAAATGTAATCTACCTATTGTATCATCGCACTTTTCAAATTGACATTGCCTAGGTTCATCTGGAGGATCCTGTTAAAGATTGATGGAGACATACTGTACCCCTGGGGCAAACGAGTATGTTTTAGACAAGTTTGGCGAAATATAAATGAAGTCAAGTCCTTGCGCAACGGGATTGAGAAAAATGCATTTTTCAAATCGATTACTGTGAAATATTGCACTTCTACAGATATACTGCATAGTATCATCGCTGGGTTAGGAACTAGAGGAAACTCTGCCTCTACAATCTGGTTAATTAGTCTCATGTCTTATATAAATCTCCACACTCCTTCCTTTGATTTCTTGATAGGATACACTGCAGTATTGCACAGTGATTGTGACGGCACCAGAATGTCTTGTTTCATCAGTGCTGAAATGGTCTGAAATATACCCTCATCAGCCTCTCGAGATATGGGGTACTGTCTTGCTCGAGGTAAAATTGCTCCTGGCTTCAACTTTATTTTAACTTACCCTATTCCCTTAAATAATCCTACGCCATAAGGGCCTCTAGTCCATAGGACGCAAGGCACTTTCTCCAAGTCCTCTTCAAAAAATGCTGGACGCTGCTGCATTATTGCCATTAATTGTGGGATTTCCCTTTTCTCTATTATAATCCCATATGTAATGCTCATAAAGGACACCACTTCATCATCGTTTTGGTCTTCTCTAAACATATCATCATCAGTAATGTAAGTCAACCCTTACCCCCCTCTGATAGCTATTACTGTTCCCCATGGTCTACCCTCATCATCCGTTCCTTCAAGCATTGCCATTTCCCTTTGTACTATGGCTGCTTCTAACTCTAGAGGGATAATCTTTCCACCCTCTTCGTCCATAGGTATCTGTGGTCTGAACAAGAATTCGTCAGTTATCCTCACATTCTTCCCCACTACCCCAGGTAAGCACATTAGTAAAATACTTACTCCATGAAGAAAAACCTCTGGCTCTATTCCCCTATGAATGCCAGTATACATTTTCCCACATTTAATTAGTGTATTCTGGGAGTGGAACACACTATTCCTTCATCAGTGAATGAAATCGTCATGTTAAGTTTTGTCATCAAGTCTCTTCCCAAAATGTTAACTGGTGTCCGTGGTGAATACAACAATGGAACAGACATGTCACATTCTCCTATAGAGACAGGTAATTGGTCAGTAAAAGGAACTCGACTCGTAGCTCCAGAGAACCCTTGATCATTCATGGCAATTCCCAAGGTTTGATATTTTCCCTCTGGTATACATGAACGAGTAGCTCTGGTGTCTACTAGAAAAGAAAAAGATTTGCCTCCTATAGTCGCATCAACCCTTCGTTCCTCTTTGGGGTCTGGTGTCACTGATAGTACTGAACACATCAACAGGGTAATTCATAGAATTTCGCAGAAAAGTGTCGCAAGCGGCTGGCGCAGAGTGTCGATGTGCGATTGTCTGCGCCAGGCACGTGCGCTAAAACCGATTTCCGCGCACAGCGTATTCATGGATTTTAGGCTCCCAAACCAGCCGTGGCGCAGAGTATCGCAGCGACCCTGCAGCAGCGCCAGTAACGCCCCCAAGAACACCCTCGCGCAAGGAAAAGCCATCAAAATCGCAAAATCATCGCAAAGGGTTGCGCTAACCCTGGACCAGTTTACAGGGCTGCCAAACAAGGAACGCAAAGCGGGTAACATGCATATCAGGGGTACGCGTGAAGTTATACACGCGATTAGCCAGGGTACGTGTATTACAGGGGTACGCGGGAAGTTTAACACGCGATTGGCCAGGGTACGTGTATTACAGGGGTACGCAGGAATTATCACATGCGATTTGGCTGGGTACGTGTATTACAGGGGTACACGGGAAGTTTTACACGCGATTCGGCTGGGTACGTGTATTACAGGGGTGCGCGGGAATTCTCACATGCGATTTGGCCAGGTACGTGTATTACAGGGGTGCGCGGGAATTATCACACGCGATTTGGCTTGGTACGTGTATTACAGGGGTACGCGGGAAGTTTAACACGCGATTGGCCAGGGTACGTGTATTACAGGGGTACGCGTGAAGTTTTACATGCGATTAGCCAGGGCACGTGTATCACAGGGGTACGCGGGAATTATCACACGCGATTTGGCTTGGTACGTGTATTACAGGGGTGCGTGGGAAGTTACACACGCGATTAGGCTGGATGGGTCCTCACAGGTGTTCCCTGTACACCCTCCACGGCCCCTGCAGGCAGCCCACAAAACAGGGGACTACCCTGCACACCTGCTCATGTCCCCCTGCACCCCCACCCCCCAGCAGTGAAGGGGCACCCTCCACCAGGCCCCCACTCATGTCTACCACCACCCCCACCCCCCTGCCACCAGGGGCACCCTCCACCAGGCCCCCACTCATGTCTCCCACCACCCCACCCCCCAGCAGTGCAGGGGCAGCCTCCACCAGGCCCCCACCCATGTCTACCACCACCCCCCAGCATTGCAGGGGCACCCTCCACCAGGCCCCCACTCATGTCTCCCACCACCCCCACCCCCCAGCAGTGCAGGGGCAGCCTCCACCAGGCCCCCACTCATGTCTACCACCACCCCCCAGCCATCAGGGGCACCCTCCACCAGGCCCCCACCCATGTCTCCACCACCCCCACCCCCCAGCAGTGCAGGGGCACCCTCCACCAGGCCCCCACTCATGTCTCCCACCACCCCCACCCCCCAGCCACCAGGGGCACCCTCCACCAGGCCCCCACCCATGTCTACCACCACCCCCATCCCCCAGCCACCAGGGGCAGCCTCCACCAGGCCCCCACTCATGTCTCCCACCACCCCCACCCCCCAGCAACCAGGGGCAGCCTCCACCAGGCCCCCACTCATGTCTCCCACCACCCCACCCCCAGCCACAAGGGGCACCCTCCACCAGGCCCCCACTCATGTCTCCCACCACCCCCACCCCCCAGCAGTGCAGGGGCAGCCTCCACCAGGCCCCCACTAATGTCTCCCACCACCCCCCCCAGCAGTGCAGGGGCAGCCTCCACCAGGCCCCCACCCATGTCTCCCACCACCCCCACCCCCCAGCAGTGCAGGGGCAGCCTCCACCAGGCCCCCACCCATGTCTCCCACCACCCCCGCCCCCCAGCCACCAGAGGCACCTTCCACCAGGCCCCCACTCATGTCTACCACCATCCCCACCCCCCCGCCACCAAGGGCACCCTCCACCAGGCCCCCACTCATGTCTCCCACCACCCCCACCCCCCAGCCACCAGGGGCAGCCTCCACCAGGCCCCAAACCATGTCTCCCACCACCCCCACCCCCCAGCAGTGCAGGGGCAGCCTCCACCAGGCCCCCACCCATGTCTCCCACCACCCCCACCCCCCAGCCACCAGGGGCACCCTCCACCAGGCCCCCACTCATGTCTACCACCACCCCCACCCCCCCGCCACCAGGGGCACCCTCCAACAGGCCCCCACTCATGTCTCCCACCACCCCCCCAGCAGTGCAGGGGCACCCTCCACCAGACCCCCACTCATGTCTACCACCACCCCCACGCCCCAGCAGTGCAGGGGCACGCTCCACCAGGCCCCCACTCATGTCTACCACCACCCCCACCCCCCAGCAGTGCAGGGGCAGCCTCCACCAGGCCCCCACCCATGTCTCCCACCACCCCCACCACCCAGCCACCAGGTGCACTCTCCACCAGGCCCCCACTCATGTCTACCACCACCCCCACACCCCCGTCACCAGGGGCACCCTCCACCAGGCCCCCACTCATGTCTCCCACCACCCCCACCCCCCCAGCAGTGCAGGGGCACCCTCCACCAGGCCCCACTCATGTCTCCCACCACCCCCACCCACCAGCCACCAGGGGCAGCCTCCACCAGGCCCCCACTCATGTCTCCCACCACCCCCACCCCCCAGCCACCAGGGGCAGCCTCCACCAGGCCCCCAACCATGTCTCCCACCACCCCCACCCCCCAGCAGTGCAGGGGCAGCCTCTACCAGGCCCCCACCCATGTCTCCCACCACCCCCACCCCCCAGCCACCAGGGGCACCCTCCACCAGGCCCCCACTCATGTCTACCACCACCCCCACCCCCCCGCCACCAGGGGCACCCTCCAACAGGCCCCCACTCATGTCTCCCACCACCCCCCCAGCAGTGCAGGGGCACCCTCCACCAGGCCCCCACTCATGTCTACCACCACCCCCACCCCCCAGACACCAGGGGCAGCCTCCACCAGGCCCCCACTCATGTCTCCCACCACCCCCACCCCCCAGCCACCAGGGGCACCCTCCACCAGGCCCCCACTCATGTCTCCCACCACCCCCACCCCCCAGCAGTGCAGGGGCAGCCTCCACCAGGCCCCCACCCATGTCTCCCACCACCCCACCCCCCCGCCACCAGGGGCACCCTCCACCAGGCCCCCACTCATGTCTCCCACCACCCCCACCCCCCAGCAGTGCAGGGGCACCCTCCACCAGGCCCCCACTCATGTCTACCACCACCCCCAGCCCCCCGCCACCAGGGGCACCCTCCACCAGGCCCCCACTCATGTCTCCCACCACCCACACCCCCCAGCAGTGCAGGGGCACCCTCCACCAGGCCCCCACTCATGTCTACCACCACCCCCACCCCCCAGCCACCAGGGGCAGCCTCCACCAGGCCCCCACTCATGTCTCCCACCTCCCCCACCCCCCAGCAGTGCAGGGGCACCCTCCACCAGGCCCCCACTCATGTCTCCCACCACCCCCACCCCCCTGCCACCAGGGGCACCCTCCACTAGGCCCCCACTCATGTCTCCCACCACCCCCACCCCCCAGCAGTGCAGGGGCAGCCTCCACCAGGCCCCCACCCATGTCTCCCACCACCCCCACCCCCCAGCAGTGCAGGGGCAGCCTCCACCAGGCCCCCACCCATGTCTCCCACCACCCCCACCACCCAGCCACCAGGTGCACCCTCCACCAGGCCCCCACTCATGTCTACCACCACCCCCACACCCCCGTCACCAGGGGCACCCTCCACCAGGCCCCCACTCATGTCTCCCACCACCCCCACCCCCCAGCAGTGCAGGGGCACCCCCCACCAGGCCCCCACTCATGTCTCCCATCACCCCCACCCCCCAGCCACCAGGGGCAGCCTCCACCAGGCCCCCACTCATGTCTCCCACCACCCCCACCCCCCAGCCACCAGGGGCAGCCTCCACCAGGCCCCCAACCATGTCTCCCACCACCACCACCCCCCAGCAGTGCAGGGGCAGCCTCCACCAGGCCCCCACCCATGTCTCCCACCACCCCCACCCCCCAGCCACCAGGGGCACCCTCCACCAGGCCCCCACTCATGTCTACCACCACCCCCCCGCCACCAGGGGCACCCTCCACCAGGCCCCCACTCATGTCTCCCACCACCCCCCCAGCAGTGCAGGGGCACCCTCCACCAGGCCCCCACTCATGTCTACCACCACCCCCACCCCCCAGCCACCAGGGGCAGCCTCCACCAGGCCCCCACTCATGTCTCCCACCACCCCCACCCCCCAGCCACCAGGGGCACCCTCCACCAGGCCCCCACTCATGTCTCCCACCACCCCCACCCCCCAGCAGTGCAGGGGCACCCTCCACCAGGCCCCCACCCATGTCTCCCACCACCCCACCGCCCCGCCACCAGGGGCACCCTCCACCAGGCCCCCACTCATGTCTCCCACCACCCCCATCCCCCAGCAGTGCAGGGGCACCCTCCACCAGGCCCCCACTCATGTCTACCACCACCCCCACCCCCCCGCCACCAGGGGCACCCTCCACCAGGCCCCCACTCATGTCTCCCACCACCCCCACCCCCCAGCAGTGCAGGGGCACCCTCCACCAGGCCCCCACTCAGGTCTACCACCACCCCCACCCCTCAGCCACCAGGGGCAGCCTCCACCAGGCCCCCACTCATGTCTCCCACCACCCCCACCCCCCAGCAGTGCAGGGGCACCCTCCACCAGGCCCCCACTCATGTCTCCCACCACCCCCACCCCCCTGCCACCAGGGGCACCCTCCACCAGGCCCCCACTCATGTCTCCCACCACCCCCACCCCCCAGCAGTGCAGGGGCACCCTCCACCAGGCCCCCACTCATGTCTACCACCACCCCCACCCCCCAGCCACCAGGGGCAGCCTCCACCAGGCCCCAACTCATGTCTCCCAACACCCCCACCCCCCAGCCACCAGGGGCACCCTCCACCAGGCCCCCACTCATGTCTCCCACCACCCCCACCCCCCAGCAGTGTAGGGGCAGCCTCCACCAGGCCCCCACCCATGTCTCCCACCACCCCCACCCCCCC
The DNA here is from genome assembly GCF_040938575.1 of Ambystoma mexicanum. Lineage (NCBI taxonomy): Eukaryota > Metazoa > Chordata > Amphibia > Caudata > Ambystomatidae > Ambystoma > Ambystoma mexicanum. Next base: position 655,968,936 of record NC_090921.1, read on the forward strand.
GCCACCAGGGGCACCCTCCACCAGGCCCCCACTCATGTCTCCCACCACCCCCACCCCCCAGCAGTGCAGGGGCACCCTCCACCAGGCCCCCACTCATGTCTACCACCACCCCCACCCCCCAGCCACCAGGGGCAGCCTCCACCAGGCCCCCACTCATGTCTCCCACCACCCCCACCCCCCAGCAGTGCAGGGGCACCCTCCACCAGGCCCCCACTCATGTCTCCCACCACCCCCACCCCCCCGCCACCAGGGGCACCCTCCACCAGGCCCCCACTCATGTCTCCCACCACCCCCACCCCCCAGCAGTGCAGGGGCACCCTCCACCAGGCCCCCACTCATGTCGGCCACCACCCCCACCCCCAGCCACCAGGGGCACCCTCCACCAGGCCCCCACTCATGTCTCCCACCACCACCACCCTCCAGCAGTGCAGGGGCAGCCTCCACCAGGCCCTCACTCATGTCTCCCACCACCCCCACCCCCAGCAGTGCAGGGGCAGCCTCCACCAGGCCCCCACCCATGTCTCCCACCACCCCCACCCCCCAGCAGTGCAGGGACAGCCTCCACCAGGCCCCCAACCATGTCTCCCACCACCCCCACCCCCCAGCCACCAGGGGCACCCTCCACCAGGCCCCCACTCGTGTCTCCCACCACCCCCACCCCCCAGCAGTGCAGGGGCACCCTCCACCAGGCCCCCACTCATGTCTCCCACCACCCCCACCCCCAGCCACCAGGGGCAGCCTCCACCAGGCCCCCACTCATGTCTCCCACCACCCCCACCCCCCAGCCACCAGGGGCACCCTCCACCAGGCCCCCACCCATGTCTATCACCACCCCCACCCCCCGCCACCAGGGGCAGCCTCCACCAGGCCCCCACTCATGTCTCCCACCACCCCCACCCCCCAACCACCAGGGGCACCCTCCACCAGGCCCCCACCCATCTCTCCCACCACCCCCACCCCCCAGCAGTACAGGGGCACCCTCCACCAGGCCCCCACTCATGTCTACCACCACCCCCCAGCCACCAGGGGCAGGCTCCACCAGGCCCCCACTCATGTCTCCCACCACCCCCACCCCCCAGCAGTGCAGGGGCACCCTCCACCAGGCCCCCACTCATGTCTCCCACCACCCCCACCCCCCCGCCACCAGGGGCACCCTCCACCAGGCCCCCACTCATGTCTCCCACCACCCCCACCCCCAGCCACCAGGGGCAGCCTCCACCAGGCCCCCACTCATGTCTCCCACCACCCCCACCCCCCAGCCACCAGGGGCACCCTCCACCAGGCCCCCACCCATGTCTATCACCACCCCCACCCCCCTGCCACCAGGGGCAGCCTCCACCAGGCCCCCACTCATGTCTCCCACCACCCCCACCCCCCAACCACCAGGGGCACCCTCCACCAGGCCCCCACCCATCTCTCCCACCAACCCCACCCCCCAGCAGTGCAGGGGCACCCTCCACCAGGCCCCCACCCATGTCCCCTATCACCCCTACCCCCCAGCATCCAGGGGCACCCTCCACCAGACCCCCACTCATGTCCCTCTGCCCACAGGCCCTGACAATCCTCAAGCATGTGCCTCATGGTCAGCCACCACAGCCCAAAGACACAACCAAGTATTACATGTGCCCATGATACTTCTCCAATGGAAACAATGTAAATCAACACATGTGTCTCACACACACACAATGGTTGCAAGGGAACCTGAAAACCCATATCATGACATGCATGAAAACAATGAGATGAAACCACACATTGAAGAATGAAAAAATCAAAATAATGTATTAAAAACAACAGGAATGGCTATCAAAATCAACCAAAATACACAAGTAAAATAATTAAAAAATTAAGCAGGCTGTCTCTTTTCAAAATGAAATCAATAAATGACAATACGAAAAAATATCTTCCAAAGTTCAAGTCCATGAAAAGTAAATGAAGGTAAAAAAGAAATAGAAAACCATCGCTCCATGGCAAAAAATATTCATAGTTAAAAAAATATCCAAATCCAAAGTCCAACTATGTACAAAGTATGCAGGGTCCATCATCCCAAGAGAAGAAATGAAACCTACCAAAAAACCTATCTAAAATGGAACTATATACAAAAGGTGGAGCAGTGTCCGTCGACTCCAAAGAAAAATAAACTGCAAAGGAAACCTATCACTAAATAACTATATACAATGGCGGCGGCCCAGTCCAGTGGCTCACTTAGTGGTGTTCAGGGCCAGGGCATCATCGAACTCCTCGTCTATGTCCCGGAGGCGGTCCTGTTCCATGGCCCCGAGGGTCCGCAGGGACGCAGACATGTTCACTTCCAACTCCCTGCGGATTGCCTCGAGGCACTCGGCCCGCCTCAGGGCCCTCCGCATGGAGTTCTCTGCCCTGACCATCGTTAGCTGCGCCTCTTCTGCCTGCCGCCGCTCCGCATCTATGGCGTGGCCCAACCGCTGCCACACGGAATACACTTCCCGTCCAGGGTCCTCCTGCCCTCCGGCCGATGCCTGCCCCTCCGATGTTGAAGGCCCCGAGCTATCGTGGCTCCCACCTACAGCCTCCTGCTCCTGCAGCTGCTGCTGTCCATGTGCCCTGTCCGATGGTGCCTGCACATCCTCCTCCAGCTGGGGTGCAGTCGTTGACGTGGCCACCCCTGCTGGACGTCCGACTCCCGACTGTGGCAGGGATCTGTTGTCCACCAGCCTGGCCGCACGGTGGGAGGCAGCTCCACAGGGCACCCAGGTGACACATGGGTGGGAAGATGGCATGGAGGACGACTGGGGCATAGGGGGTTCTGTGGAGAAGGGGGTCGGAACAAGGTCCAGGAAACGGAGGAATCCAGCCCTGGTGAGCTGTCCCAGTGGGTCAACGCGGTCAACGAGCCATGCGAGAAGACGTGCAGACTCATCATGAAAAGACTGCAGGTCAGCTCGCATGGCCCGTTGACGCAACGCCACCCCACCCTGGACAGGCACAACCTGGTGCAGGATAGCCACATCCGCAGGGAGTGGAAGGCCAGGTGTCGTAAGCCAATCCTCTCCCTGAGAACGGGTCTGGAGGTAGGCATCCCCGCTGGTGCAAGATGATGCAGTGACAGGAGCAGGGACAGGATTGCACACAGGCACCTCCGCGGTGGCCTGTGCTGCCTCCTGTCCCTGATCCTGCACTGCACCACTAGCACCAGTGGAATCCCCACCTCCAGACCCCGCCACTGTCGCTTGCACGGCCTCCTCCTCCACCAAACCCCCCACCAACCTGGATGACTCCGTGCCATCTTCCCCCGTTGGGCCCTGTGGGGTCCCAGCTGCCCCTTCTGCTGCCGAGGAGTCCAACTCCAACCTCCGCCTCTTGGACCTCCCCTCGGCAGCTGCAGCCTGGGACGCGGCACCGGACTCCTCACTCCCCGACGAGATCACAACCTGGGAGGGGATCCGGGCCTTGTGTCTCCGGCTGGTGGTGCGACCCCTGCCGTTGTGCTCCACAGCACGTTCTCCGCCCTCTTCATCAGTTGACGCTGCAGACAGGGAGAAAGAAAACACAGGCATCAGGGCACTGTAAAATGGACTCATACACACATGACAGTTATACATGAGTGGCATTGGTAATCCTCAGACATGGCATCACAATCCCCAACACACATGTCATTTCAACTTGCACACATGAGCCATACCACAGCCATAATGCAACAGCCAGCACCATCCATTCACATACAACAGCATGAGCAGCCAAAGGTCATCCACACATCACATGCAACATAGGGAGTACAATACACATGCACACACAACACCAAACTTGCATGCATGTGTACACCTCCGCCAACTGTCGCAGTGTTTTGATCGACATCCATGTCACACCTGACAATCATTCCTCCACATCCTGTGCCATGCAAGCCCACACACAAGCACCATCCATGTGTCACAGATGAGACCCCTCGCATGTGTCACCCTCACGGCCCTGTACACCCCCCCCTACTTGGCCACATAAAAATACATGTTCAACCTGCACACTCCTGGCACACCACCACAAGCACAGCTTACAATCATCATGCATGTACACTTACTGCTCGACTCCAGACGGGTCTGCTTCTCAAGGACCTGGATGTGGAGCGCTGGGGATATGCGTTCCAGGACCCTCATCTGATCTTCCCTTAGCACCCGCTGCCTTCAGGAGGCGCCGGGCCTTGTTGAGGGTCCTGGACCTGAAGTCCTCCCAGCGCTTCCTGACACGTTCGTAGTCGCGGACTGCCACCTCCTCCGCGTTGATGGCAGTCACGATGTCCATCCAGATCCGAGTCCGTCCTTCCTTGTCGGCGCGCAACCTTCCAAAGAGGGCATCATACTGCCCCAGGACATGCTCCACCAGGACACCAACTTCGGTGGCAGTGAAGCTGGTGCCCCTCTGTCTCCTTGGCCGGGGGTTGCCACTGGTGCCAGATGTTGCAGTGCCCGACATGGCAACCCCAGAGGCAGGAGTGGGTGGGCAACTGGGTCCTGGGGCTGGGCTGTGGGGCGATGGAAAATCAGTCGGGCGTCTTCGGTTCCAGCAGGGGTGGTCACAGCAACAGCACCCCTGACTGATGTGCAGGCAGCAAATGGCAGGGCACGTGGACAGCAGGCAGTCCGGCAGCAGCAGATGGCAGGTGGGAGCGTGCTCAGGGCTCTGGGGGGCAGTAATTTGGCCTTCTGGGCAGGAGCGTGGTCTTCCATGTGTGAACGCGTGGCCAGCTTGATACGGAGTGATTTGGCACGTGAAAATCCAACACGTCTGCGTGCAATTCGAGGAAAGGCCCTTAGGGCGTAAACGCGTCGCCAGCGTATGCGCGTCCATGAAGTCACGTGCATTTTGAATTGGGCACACGTTGGAAAATGTTGCGTGTGAAAAAAATGAAAGACACGTCCGAGTGTCAAAGCGTGTAATTGGTGGGAATGGGCCTAGCGCGTACACGCGGCAGTGACAAAGCGTGTAATTGGTGAAAATGGACCTACACGCAGAAGTGACAAAGCATGTAATTGGTGGAAATGGCCCTACACGCAGAAGTGACAAAGCGTGTAATTGGTGGAAATGGCCCTAGCGCGTACACGCCGCGTAAGTGACGCTGGACGTGTGGGCCTGCATAAAAGGTACGTGTAGAACACCATTTCCTTGTACGTGCTTTTCGTGGAAAGCGAGTGGGTGAATTCTGTACTTCTTGTCGTTTCACACGCGATTTACTTCACAGCGTTTCAAGTTCGTACTCCCTGTTACCTCTGACTGCTTTTTCTCTTTTTTCTCTTTTTCTCTTTTACTGGTTTACCTGGGCCTGTTCCCTCAAACAGTGTTCCCTTCTACTGTTGTCCTGTCTCCTCAGACAGAGTACAAATATTCTTTTGGTGGGGGTGTTGCCAACCAAACGCGCTCCTTTTTCACGCTCTTTTACCTGGCAGACGGTGAGTCACGCACGTATCTAACATCTGTGCTTGCCCCGTGTGTAGCCTACCCCTTCAGAGGTCATTCTAGGCTGCGTGTGACACGCATACGTTCATTCTTGTGTTACTGGGTGCCACAGCGTAGTGCAGGTTTTTCTTTCTGCACACGTGGTCTAGGAGGGGTTGCGTGCACGTCATCTCCCTTTTTTGGGCCTCCTGTGCGTTGCGTGACCCGTCATCTTTCCCCAGGGGTTACATTCAGCCTTGCTAGAGCACTAGGGTACAATTACCATCTGGTACCCAACCCCTTTGACCCCCAATTGCCCAGGACAATAGTTTACAGCCACTCCCATACGCACATTAACATCAGTGCCATGGCTGGGAGGCGAGGATTCCGTATGGGTGGCAAAGGTGGAAGAGCCACAAGTGGTGGCCGTGGTGGATCCGGTAGGGGACGTGGTCGTTACTTGCAGGGTGAGCCTGTCCTCCCATGTGTGGAGGACCAGTCAAGGGCACGCATAATCCCCCCCTCCCGTTGAGGCTGATGTGGCTGACACCATCCATGCTCAGCCCTTGTTGGACCAGCCCATTGTGGCACCAGACCTGGCTGACTCCATGGCTGACTTCCAGGTCAGCAGGCCTATGACACGTGCACTGGTGCATGTTGATGTCATCATGCCACGTGGATCTGGGGCAGCAAGGTCATCTGCTGCCCCAAGTAGGCAGGGCGGTGAGGCTGCAGGGGCAGCTGCGGCTCCATCCACCCCAGCTCTCACACACCTAGCCAGGACAGTGTCGGTCCTAGTCCATCCTGCTGACATTCCCCCTGACACCATTACACTTGAGCCAATGCCTGCACCAACTCCCATGCTGAGTGTGCAATCCCACACTCCTGATACAGAGTCCACCAGGGCTCCTCCCCTAGTGTCCAGAGCGGCGCAGGACACTCAGGATCACCACCACCTTCCAAGCGGAAGAGTGCTGCAGGCTGATGCCCCAGACACGGCTACACAGTCCGGCCCGTCGAGGAAGCCCAGCTTCACGGATGACGAACTGAATGCACTTGTCGAGTATGTGTCCCGACATGATAACGAGATGGTCATTGTTGCAGGATCCAAGACCACACCTGCACAACGCCAGGCACACTGGCAGACCGTTGCGGACATTGTAAGTGCCCTTGGAATCGTGAGGCGCACAGCCAATGATTGCTATAAGCGCTGGAATGACCTAAAGCGCAGGGCAAAGAAAAAGCTGGCCTCAAGTCATGCTGCAACTCTAGTGACTGGAGGTGGGTCTCCAGTAGTGGACATGGAACTCACTCCACATGAGTCAGTCGCTGGGACCTACGTCACGGAGGAGCAGATCCAAGGCGTGGGAGATCTGCCTGATTACGAGGCATTGTCCGGTGAGTGCACATGCATGTGTGTGTCATCCATGTGCATGGTGTGTGTGTGAGGGCTTCTGTTTGTGTGCCAGGTGAGAGTGTGTGCACCTGAGTCGTATGGGTCAGCCATGTGCTTCATGCAATACATCCTGCACAGCTGCATTTGGCCATAGCAGTATCCCTTCTGCCAACAGTAGACATCTAGCCCAACAGCACGCCAGTTGCCCTTGAAGTGTCACCCTGCAACAACATTGTTGCTTATTTTTCTCTGTTCATTCAGGCAGATTGTTTGCATTCCACCACTTTTACTAGGCCTTTCTCAGTCCTCTAGTCACATGTCTGACATGGCTATGGTAAAGTGGAGTGACTTTGTTACCTGGATATCATTTGTTCACACATGTCCCTGTGCAATTGGACCATTTTGGACTGGCAGCTCCAGGTGAAAAATCTGACCTGTTTGAATTAGAAAAGCTATTACATGCGGGAACTGGACTGAATGAATAGGTGCTGCCCTCCTCTCCATCTTCACTCAATAGCAATGGTACATGCCATCTGTTTGATGGCATGTGTGTTTCACCTGGCAATCACAGGCCAATGTGTGATGCCACTACCAGGCAGCATGCAGAAAATGTGTTCATCTTCCATCTTGGTGTCATCAGTGTGTGCCATTTGCCTGCCCTTCATATGCAGTGAGGGTGCATGCATGGGAGGGTTTTAGTCATGTGGGACATGTGTCAATCAAGTACTGGTTCTCTTGCTTCTCAGCCCTCATTGTGTGTCATGGTGCTAATGCCTGTTTCCATTTCTTTGTTTTTATGTCTTTGCAGGGGAAGACGCACCTGATACTGCTGGGGTTGTGGAGATGGTGCAGACCCAGGAGGGGTCCGAGGGCCGACCAACCACCAGTGAGGGACGTGGTGTGGTGGTGGGTGAGAACCCACAAGTGCTGCAGGTCGTGCTCTCAAGGGGTGTCTCTGGCTGCACCTCCCCCGAGCTGTACTCAGGTGTTGATTCGGATGATGAGACCTACGTGCCGTCGCAGGTGAGTGTTCCAGGGAGGGATTCTGTTCTGTCCCACCCACCTGCACCAGGGTCAGAACCCTCAATGGGGATGTCAGTGTTGGCAGCTACGCCTTTGGTGGTTACGGATGCAGGGTCACACTCCGCGACATCTGATCCTGTTCCTGGGCCAGCAGATCAGAGGGGGAATGCAGTCCTGCAGCCTCAGGCAGTGCCGGCACAGCAAGGCGCAGTTCGCCTTGCCCCAGACAGGTGTGGTGCCCGCCGATGTGGTGGCCGTACGCCACCTGGCAATACCGCATGGGAGCAATCCATTTACGGTATGGCAACCCAACAGGCAGCATCATCCGAGATGATGGCTCAGGCCATGGATAGGATGGCCACTTCCATAGTCACCCCTGAAAGGCTGATGGAGCGACTACAGCAGGCAACCGACTCCATCTGCCAGTCACACAGGGAGGACATGTTGGCGTCCAACAGGGACAGGCGGGCGGCACTGGCGACTCTGCAGGAGGCCATCTCCATTGAGTCCCAGGGCCACAGGGAAGCCCTGAGGCAGGAGCTCCTTCACCTCAGGACGACTCTTGTTGAGCTTGAGGCTTCAACACACCAAAGGACAGAACAGCAGCTGGAGCGTCTCACCCGTACGCTCTCAGCTGAGATGCAGGCAACGAGGGCGGAGGTCCGGGCATCCCGTGAGTTGTTGCATGGGGACCTCCGCACACTCATCCTCCAGAACGAGACCTACCACACCCGCATGCTTGCAGCCATGGAGGAGCAGACTAGGGCCTTGCGTGGGCTGCCTCCCATAGTGCAACCACCTCCGGATGCAGCTGCACAGGGTGATAATAGCGACAGCAGTGATACTCCCACAATAGGGTAGCCGTGTGGGCCATGAGCCCATGGAGGTGTTTTTTTTTCCCAGGATCCACACAGGTGGGTTTTGGTGTGCACCCTGTCCTCGGACCTCCTGGGTGGCCTCCCCAACCCCCCTGGGCCCATCAATGGCCATTTTTTATTTTTTTATTTTTTAAAAAAAAAAAATTTATTTTTATTTTTCCCAATTTTTTTGGGACAATTTGTTGCCTTCCGTGGTTCCTGTGGGCATACGCTGCATTGTGGCTGGGCACATGCAGGCTTGTCATGTATTTGGTTCAGATGCTTGGGTTTGAGTCACACACACCCCTCCTGCTTCCCGTTTCCATGGGCTTGCAAAGGGTGTGCCCAAGTGACATTGACGTACATGGTGACATTGGACTCCCACTACATGTGTGGGTAGTCTAGTCAATACTGTGTATACATTCCTAGTGCATATTGCTGTTGTGTTGTACACTGCATGTTGCATTGATGTGTAACTCATCATCTGTGTCTACCTCCCAATTTGCAGGTCCCTTCCTCATGTCTACACAAGGCCCTCTAGTTTGGAGATGGGGTCCATGTTGGCAGCAGTGCACCTACAACTCTACATGGTGCCAACACTGTACAGTTGGAAGTGGTGGGAGTGCAGGCATTTCCAGGTGGTGAGACTACTAATTTATTACATTTGTGATGTCATGTTAATGGTAGTACCTGCTCAAGTTTGTTGTTGGTCATGCATTACTGTGTGCATTTCAGGTGTTGCAAGTTTCAATTAGGGACACTGTACATTTTGACACTTGTGTCATTTTGTGGGGATTACTTTCTTTACCTGCAAATAGCATGACATGGCACGGTGTGTCGTGTGGCGGTGCTGGGGATGGGTTGGCTGACATGGCACTGTCCTCTTGTTGCATTTTGCAAGTGGGTATTCATTTTAGCTGCTTGAATGTGTTTCTTCACAAAACTGCCTTGGTGGTGTCTGTGTGGGTAGGGATGCACACATTGTAACACTTCCAGGTGAACAATCTCAGGCTGATATGGTTTTCACGGTTGATTCTCCAGGCATTCAGGATCAGTGTCAGGTTGAGTCATCATTGATTGTCAGATGGAATGTGCCAGGGCAGTGTGCACTCCACAGGGGTGTGATTTCTATGTGAAGTAATTAGCCACTAGCTGTGTACGGGCTGCCTCCCCCGTGCCCTTTCCCCTCCCATGCGCAGCGGCTGTGCATGTGGTTGGGGATGTGGGGCCACCACCATGTCCACGGCCAGGCCCCGGCGTGTTGCAATGTTGTGCAGGACACATGCTGCCACTATGATCCTGCACACTACTGGGGGAGCGTATAACAGCTGCCCCCCAGAACGGTCAAGGGAGCGAAAGCGTGACTTTAGCACACCGAATGTGCGCTCCACTATGCCCCGGTTGTAATGTGGGCTGTGTTATATCTTACCTCGGGTGGCGTGGTGGGGTTCCGAATTGGCGTCATCATGTGGGGGCTGAGAGGGTAGGCACTGTCCCCTGTGGAGGTGGTGATTGGTATCATTGGTGGGGTTGTGACCTTGCTCAGTATCTGACATGCATGCATGTGCAGTGGCATTCATACTCACCAAGCAGCCATGTATCGCCATGCCGCCCAGCTTCTAGGTCCCGACTTAGGGTGGACATTCGGTAAATGAAGCTGTCGTGGGTGGACCCGGGATAGTTGGCATATACTGAGGTGATGATTCCCTTGGCATTACATACTACCTGCACGTTGATGGAATGCCAGTGCTTGCGGTTCCTATAGATGTGCTCTGATGCCCTGGGGGGGACGTAGAGCCACATGGGTGCAGTCGATGGCACCTAGCACTTTGGGGAATCGTGCCACACCGTAAAAATCCAGGGCGGCAGCATGCCTTTCTGCAGGTGTTCTGGGCAGGTATATGTGCCTGTGGACTGATGGGCGTGCAGTGATGATGTTCAAGACCTGGTGTAGGCAGCGTGACTGGGTGGCCTGTGATACCCCACCCACTATGGCACTTGTCAGCTGAAATGATCCAGTGGCTAAGAAGTGCAGTACATTGAGGACCTTCTCCAGGGGGCTGAGTGCTTGGGAGCACAGGGTGGGTGATGTGAGGTCATCCTCCCACTCACTCACCAGGTCCAGTATTATGTGTGGTGGAAACCTGTACCTCCCATACACCTGATCATCAGGCATCCCGAAAAGGCTCGTTCTGGGTGTGAATATTCTGGCCCTGACTATCCTCCTCCTCCTCCTTTGGTAGCCCACGGCCACTGCTGCTAGGAACGGTATGTTCATCCTGGGTCTGAGCTTGTTATTTTGTTAGCGTGCAAATTTATGCTTTGCGCGTGTTGTAGGCGAGCGTGTGACCCGCGCACCCCTGAAATCCAGTACCCAGTCCAATAGCGTGTGGAAATTCCCGCGCACCCCGGGATACAGGTGCACTGACGTACTTGCGTGTGTAAGTGCCCGCGCACCCCTGAAATACATGTACATAGGCCAATCGCGTGTACGCGCCCTTTTGTCCAATTACACGCGATGACACTCTGACGTGCAGTCTTTCCACGTGTGCTCCGTCATCACGTGCTGTGTGGGAAACACCCGTGCGGGTCACGTCACAGACGCGCTTACGCGCTGAGGGCCTTTGGTCCAATAGAATCGCGTATGCGTGCTGATGCGCTTACGCGCTAAGGGCCTTTCCTCGAATTTCACGCTGACGTGCAGGATTTTCACGTGCCAAATCACTCCGTATCAAGCTGGCCACGCGAAAACACACGGAAGACCACGCTCCTGCCCAGAAGGCCGAATTACTGCCCCCCAGTGCCCCGAGTAGCCTCCCGCGTGCCATCTGCTGCTGCCTGCCTGCCTGCCTGCCTGCTGCCACCGTGCCCTGCCATTTGGTGGCTGCACATCGCCATCTGCAGGGGTCCAGTTGCTGTGTCCACCCCTGCTGGAACTGAAGACTCCCGACTGGGATTACATCGCTCCACAGCTCAACCCCAGGACCCAGTTGCCCACCCACACCTGCCTCTGGGGTTGCCATGTCGGGCACTTCCACATCTGGCACCAGTGGCAACCCCAGGCCAGAGGGGCACCAGCTTCACTGCCACCGAAGTTGGTGTCCTGGTGGAGCATGTCCTGGGGCAGTATGATGCCCTCTTTGGATCGTCCCGCGCCAGCAAGGAAGGACGGGAGAGGATCTGGGCCGACTGTGTGGTTGCCATCAACGCGGAGGGGGTGGCAACCCGCGACGTCCAGAAGATCAAGAAGCGCTGGGAGGACTTGAGGTCCAGGACCCTCGTGAAGGCCCGGCGCCTCGTGGAGGGGGGCCGGGGCCGCATGAGTTCCATCCAGATGAGGGTCCTGGAACGCGTACGCCCAGCGCTCCATGCCCAGATCCTTGAGAGGGAGACCCGTCTGGAGTTGAGCGGTAAGCAGTAAGTGTTCAAGCATTGCTGTGTGAGACAGGGCATGTGCGACCAGTGATGTGTGAACCACATGGTTGTTGCATGTGTTTAAAAGCCACATGGTGAGCCCTATGCAGATTTTACACATGAGAGCATGCCAGTCTCTCTTCCTGGACATGGGTGGGGGTGAGGGATGGGGGCTGATGCCAGGTACATATATGGTAGCCATGTCTGTGTGCCTGACCTGCGTCTCTGTGACTTGTGCATGCCATGGATGCATGACACATGTGTGTGACAATGCACAGATTCACTGATGCAGCCCAGTTACCCTTGTATCCGCTGTGTTTGGGGTGTATGGGGCCAGATGGATGTGACTGAGGTGAAGTGTGTGCATGTGATAGGCATGACCCATGATGCATGTGAGTTCCATATCATTGTATGTTTCAAGAGTCCATTGGACATGTATGGAAATGTCCATGGCATGCACCATGCCTGTTACTGTGTGTGTTTTGCCTGGACTGACCCATGTGTTGTGGAGGGACATGATGGAAGTGTACTTTGACAGTGGTACTCATCTGCTATTGCTTCTTGTCTAGGGGACCATTGTACAGTACCCTGATGCTTGTGTTCTTTGTCTCCCTCTACTCAGCGGCTAGTGAAGAAGAGGGCGGAGACGGCGCTGTGGAGCAAGGCGGCGGGGATGCCTCCACGGCTGCAGCGGAAGGGGTGGGTGAGCCCCCACAGGGGCCTGCTACGGTGGAAGACGGTGAGGAGCCATCCAGGTTGGTGGTTTCCACAGAGGAGGAGGAGGCCGCCACAGGGGCACACATGGGGCCTGCTGGGGGCATCCCTGCTGGTGCAAGTGGTGCAGTCCAGGGCCAGGGGCAGGAGGCAGCACAGGTCACCGTGGAGGGGCCTGTGCATGTCCCTGTCCCTGTGAGTGCACCACCATGCACCAGCAGGGATGCCCCGTCCCAGGCCCGTCCGCAGGTAGAGGGGATGTCCATGTCACCTGACTCCCCTCCACCTGCGGACGAGGGGACCCGTGTCCGTATGGAGAAGGTCCTGATTGGGGTTGCGATGCGCGTGGGTGCAATTCGTGATGACGTGTGTGCTTCCCGGGAGGAGCACGCACATCATCACGAAGAGCACCGTGCCGACGTGGCCCAATTGGGATCCTCCATGTTCGGGGGTTTCCTGCATGTGTCGGCCAATCTGGTGGCCCTCTCCTCCTCTGTGGAGGCTATACGCCAGTCGTTCTCCTTGCCGTCTTCCGGCCCAGATGCCACCAGGGCCCCCTGTGGACCTGCCCTGACCTATGCAGCCAGCTCGGTGGGGATCCCATCCCTGCCACAGTCGGGAGTCGGAGGTCAAGCAGGGGTGGACACCACAGCAACTGTACCCCAGCAGATGGAGGATGTGCCGGCATCATCAGGCAGGGCACGTGCACGACGGCGTCGGTGGATTCCATCAGCCTGGATGCCGTCGTGCTGGCAGAGGCAGTTGCGTCGGAGGCAGCAGCAGAGACAACGTGGGAGGCATCATGGCTCGGGGCCATCAACATCGGAGGGGCAGGCATCGGCCGGAGGGCAGGAGGACCCAGGACAGGAAGTGTCTTCCGTGTGGCTGCGGTTGGGCCAGCAGATAGGTGCGGAGCGGCGGCGGGCGGAAGAGGAGCGGCTCACGATGGTCAGGGCGGAGAACTCCATGCGGAGAGCCCTGAGGCGGGCCGAGTGCCTCGAGGCAATCTGCAGGGGGTTGGAGGAGCAGATGGCGCCGTCCCTGCGGACCCTCGGGGCCATGGAACAGGACCGCCTCTGGGACATAGACGAGGAGTTTGATGATGCCCTGGCCCGGAACACTACGGAGTGAGCCGCTAGACTTGCCCGCCGCCTTTGAATATATTGCTTTAGTTTTAGGTTTCATTTGCTTATTCTTATGATTTGTAGTCGACGGACACAGCTCCACTTTTTGCATATAGTTGCATTTTTGTTAGGGGTTTTTGTAGGTTTCCTTTGTTCAGTTGGGCTCATGGACCCTTGGATATTTTGTACATAGTTTTTCATTGGATTGTTTTATTTTTTAATTTTTTATTTCTTCTCCATGGAGCAATGGTGTTTGGATTTATTTTTTTTCTGTCGGATTGATTTCATTTTTAATGTGACTTTGAAGTACATTTTTTTTGGATTTGGTGTTTTTAATTTTTTGGGACAGACATGCACCTTTTCTTTTTTTCATTGGCATTGTAGTTTGTTTCATTTCATTTGCATTCTTATTTTTTTAATACAATTTTGTTTTCATACTTCACTGTGTGGTATCATCTCATTGGTTTCATGCATGTCATGTTGGGTGTTTTCCAATTCTTTTGCAACCATTGTGTGTGACAGACATGGGTTCATTTGCTTTATGTACGTTGGGGGTGTAACATGTAATTTCCATTTCCATGTGGGTGAATGGGTTACTTGGTAGGGCCTTTTGGCTGTGGAGGCTGACCATTACGCACATGGTTGGAGATTGTGAGGACCTGGGTGCAGGGAGACATGAGTGGGGGCCTGGTGGAGGGTGCCCCTGGATGCTGGGGGGTGGGGGTGATAGGGGACATGAGTGGGGGCCTGCTGGAGGGTGCCGCTGGATTCTGGGGGGTGGGGGTGATAGGGGACATGAGTGGGGGCCTGGTGGAGGGTGCCCCTGGATGCTGGGGGGTGGGGGTGATAGGGGACATGGGTGGGGGCCTGGTGGAGGGTGCCCCTGGATGCTGGGGGGTGGGGGTGATAGGGGACATGAGTGGGGGCCTGGTGGAGGGTGCCCCTGGATGCTGGGGGGTGGGGGTGGTGGTAGACATGAGTGGGGGCCTGGTGGAGGGTGCCCCTGCACTGCTGGGGGGTGGGGGTGGTGGGAGACATGGGTGGGGGCCTGGTGGAGGGTGCCCCTGCACTGCTGGGGGGTGGGGATGGTGGTAGACATGGGTGGGGTCCTGGTGGAGGCTGCCCCTGCACTGCTGGGGGGTGGGGGTGGTGGGAGACATGGGTGGGGGCCTGGTGGAGGGTGCCCCTGGATGCTGGGGGGTGGGGGTGATAGGGGACATGAGTGGGGGCCTGGTGGAGGGTGCCGCTGGATGCTGGGGGTGATAGGGGACATGAGTAGGGGCCTGGTGGAGGGTGCCCTGCACTGCTGGGGGGTGGGGGTGGTGGTAGACATGAGTGGGGGCCTGGTGGAGGGTGCCCCTGGTGGCTGGGGTTTGGGGTGATGGTAGACATGGGTGGGGGCCTGGTGGAGGCTGCCCCTGCACTGCTGGGGGGTGGGGGTGTTGGGAGACATGGGTGGGGGCCTGGTGGAGGGTGCCCCTGGATGCTGGGGGGTGGGGGTGATAGGGGACATGAGTGGGGGCCTGGTGGAGGGTGCCCCTGGATGCTGGGGGGTGGGGGTGATAGGGGACATGAGTGGGGGCCTGGTGGAGGGTGCCCCTGGATGCTGGGGGGTGGGGGTGATAGGGGACATGGGTGGGGGCCTGGTGGAGGGTGCCCCTGGTGGCTGGGGGGTGGGGGTGGTGGGAGACATGAGTGGGGGCCTGGTGGAGGGTGCCCCTGCACTGCTGGGGGTGGGGGTGGTGGTAGACATGAGTGGGGGCCTGGTGGAGGGTGCCCCTGCACTGCTGGGGGGTGGGGGTGGTGGGAGACATGGGTGGGGCCTGGTGGAGGGTGCCCCTGGATGCTGGGGGGTGGGGGTGATAGGGGACATGAGTGGGGGCCTGGTGGAGGGTGCCCCTGGATGCTGGGGGGTGGGGGTGATAGGAGGCATGAGTGGGGGCCTGGTGGAGGGTGCCCCTGGATGCTGGGGGGTGGGGGTGATAGGGGACATGGGTGGGGGCCTGGTGGAGGCTGCCCCTGCACTGCTGGGGGGTGGTGGTAGACATGGGTGGGGGCCTGGTGGAGGCTGCCCCTGCACTGCTGGGGGGTGGGGTTGGTGGGAGACATGAGTGGGGGCCTGGTGGAGGGTGCCCCTACACTGCTGGGGGGTGGGGGTGGTGGTAGACATGAGTGGGGGCCTGGTGGAGGGTGCCCCTGGATGCTGGGGGGTGGGGGTGATAGGGGACATGAGTGGGGGCCTGGTGGAGGGTGCCCCTGGATGCTGGGGGGTGGGGGTGATAGGGGACATGGGTGGGGGCCTGGTGGAGGGTGCCCCTGGTGGCTGGGGGGTGGGGGTGGTGGGAGACATGAGTGGGGGCCTGGTGGAGGGTGCCCCTGCACTGCTGGGGGTGGGGGTGGTGGTAGACATGAGTGGGGGCCTGGTGGAGGGTGCCCCTGCACTGCTGGGGGGTGGGGGTGGTGGGAGACATGGGTGGGGCCTGGTGGAGGGTGCCCCTGGATGCTGGGGGGTGGGGGTGATAGGGGACATGAGTGGGGGCCTGGTGGAGGGTGCCCCTGGATGCT
Organism: Ambystoma mexicanum; assembly: GCF_040938575.1. NCBI lineage: Eukaryota > Metazoa > Chordata > Amphibia > Caudata > Ambystomatidae > Ambystoma > Ambystoma mexicanum. The sequence goes on from NC_090921.1 coordinate 655,985,429, forward strand.
GGGGGGTGGGGGTGATAGGGGACATGAGTGGGGGCCTGGTGGAGGGTGCCCCTGCACTGCTGGGGGGTGGGGGTGGTGGGAGACATGAGTGGGGGCCTGGTGGAGGGTGCCCCTGCACTGCTGGGGGGTGGGGGTGGTGGTAGACATGAGTGGGGGCCTGGTGGAGGGTGCCTCTGGTGGCTGGGGGGTGGGGGTGATAGGGGACATGGGTGGGGGCCTGGTGGAGGGTGCCCCTGGTGGCTGGGGGGTGGGGGTGGTGGGAGACATGAGTGGGGGCCTGGTGGAGGCTGCCCCTGGTGGCTGGGGGTTGGGGGTGGTGGGAGACATGAGTGGGGGCCTGGTGGAGGGTGCCCCTGCACTGCTGGGGGGTGGGGGTGGTGGTAGACATGAGTGGGGGCCTGGTGGAGGGTGCCCCTGGTGGCGGGGGGGTGGGGGTGATAGGGGACATGAGTGGGGACCTGGTGGAGGGTGCCCCTGGTGGCTGGGGGGTGGGGGTGGTGGGAGACATGAGTGGGGGCCTGGTGGAGGCTGCCCCTGGTGGCTGGGGGTTGGGGGTGGTGGGAGACATGAGTGGGGGCCTGGTGGAGGGTGCCCCTGCACTGCTGGGGGGTGGGGGTGGTGGTAGACATGAGTGGGGGCCTGGTGGAGGGTGCCCCTGGTGGCGGGGGGGTGGGGGTGATAGGGGACATGGGTGGGGGCCTGGTGGAGGGTGCCCCTGGTGGCTGGGGGGTGGGGGTGGTGGGAGACATGAGTGGGGGCCTGGTGGAGGCTGCCCCTGGTGGCTGGGGGGTGGGGGTGGTGGGAGACATGAGTGGGGGCCTGGTGGAGGGTGCCCCTGCACTGCTGGGGGGTGGGGGTGGTGGTAGACATGAGTGGGGGCCTGGTGGAGGGTGCCCCTGGTGGCTGGGGGGTGGGGGTGATAGGGGACATGGGTGGGGGCCTGGTGGAGGGTGCCCCTGGTGGCTGGGGGTGGGGGTGGTGGGAGACATGAGTGGGGGCCTGGTGGAGGCTGCCCCTGGTGGCTGGGGGGTGGGGTGGAGGGAGACATGAGTGGGGGCCTGGTGGAGGGTGCCCCTGCACTGCTGGGGGGTGGGGGTGGTGGTAGACATGAGTGGGGACCTGGTGGAGGGTGCCCCTGCACTGCTGGGGGGTGGGGGTGGTGGGAGACATGGGTGGGGGCCTGGTGGAGGGTGCCCCTGGATGCTGGGGGGTGGGGGTGCTGGGTGACATGAGCAGGTGTGCAGGGTAGTCCCCTGTGGTGTGTGCTGCCTGCAGGGGCTGTGGAGGGTGTACAGGGAATACCTGGGAGCACACAGCCAAATCGCGTGTAGAGTTTCCCGCGTACCCCTGTCATACACGTGCCCAGCCAAATCGCGTGTGGAACTTCCCGCGCACCCCTGAAATCCACGTACACGGCCAAATCGCGTGTGGAACTTCCCGCGCACCCCTGAAATCCACGTACCCGGCCAAATCACGTGTGGAACTTCCCGCGCACCCCTGAAATCCACGTACATGGCCAAATCGCGTGTGGCACTTCCCGCACACCCCTGAAATCCACGTACCCTGACAAATCGCGTGTTGAACTTCCCGTGCACCCCTGAAATCCACGTACCCGGCCAAATCGCGTGTGGAACTTCCCGCGCACCCCTGAAATCCACGTACACGGCCAAATCGCGTGTGGAACTTCACGCGTACCCCTGAATTCCACGTACCCTGACAAATCGCGTGTGGAACTTCCCGCGCACCCCTGAAATCCACGTACCCTGCCAAATCGCGTGTGGAACTTCCCGCGCACCCCTGAAATCCACGTACACGGCCAAATCGCGTGTGGAACTTCCTGCGCACCCCTGAAATCCACGTACCTGGCCAAATCGCGTGTGGAACTTCCCGCGCACCCCTGAAATCCACGTGCAGGGCCAAATCGCGTATGGAACTTCCCGCGCACCCCTGAAATCCACGTACCCTGACAAATCGCGTGTGGAACTTCCCGCGCACCCCTGAAATCCACGTACCCAGCCAAATCGCGTGTGGAACTTCCCGCTCACCCCTGAAATCCACGTACACGGCCAAATCGCGTGTGGAACTTCCCACGCACCCATGAAATCCACGTACCCTGACAAATCACGTGTGGAACTTCCCGCGCACCCCTGAAATCCACGTACCCGGCCAAATCGCGTGTGGAACTTCCCGCGCACCCCTGAAATCCACGTACACGGCCAAATCGCGTGTGGAACATCCCGCGCACCCCTGAATTCCACGTACCCGGCCAAATCACGTGTGGAACTTCCCGCGCACCCCTGAAATCCACGTACACGGCCAAATCGCGTGTGGAACTTCCCGCGCACCCCTGAAATCCACGTACCCTGACAAATCGCGTGTGAGACTTCCCGCGCACCCCGGTATACACGCACACGTATTTTTTTTCTGCGGGTGTCCGTGTTTGTGGGTACCCCTTTGCACGTCATTTGTCCTGGAGGGCCACAGTATAGGACATTCATCATGGCTGTATATAGGTGCTATTTGTTGGCACACCTTTTGGCGCACATTTCTTACAGGCGCAGAGACGCTACCGCCTGCTTTCTTGTGGCAGTCGTGTTTGTGCCTGTGCGCTGGTTTGAGCGTGCGCTTTTTTGCCCTATTCTATTCCATGAATACGTGTTCTAGGCGAGCGTGTGGGCGTTCCGCGCACTTGTACCCTGTACTTCCCCCGTGACGCCCACATTTTGGCAAGTTGTTCCCCATTCCGAGTGTTACGCCCCGTGTTCCACCTACTTTTGTTGCGTGCGCCGCGCTATGTGCGATTTTCGCTGTGGCCTGTGCGATTTTCGCTGTGACCTGGCGCACGCAGTTAGATGGCCTGTGCGCCAACGTGCGCCTCGCACTTTTTTATCGCACATCCGATGGTTTTCTCGCGCACGGCCTTCCATGAATCGATGTGCGCTGCTTTTCGTGCGATTTTCGCACTTGCACTGCGATTTTCGCTATTCCACTGCGATTCGCACGTTTTTGGCCACTTGCGCCACGCTAATTATTCCATGAATCGGCCTGCAAGTCGCCCCATGAGCTGTCCTATTGTGGGTAAATGCATATCGCGGTACCTGTGAAAGGATTCCCTCCTACCACAGTGTCACCTCCTATTCTAGGTGTCAGTAATTGTCCCGTGTTTGCATACTGCTGCTTCTGCATGGGGCGACTGCCCTTGTGGCATATTCATTTGTACTTGCTCTGGTTGCTGTGTCTGTTGCATTTGCGGCGCTTGTGTCTGATACACTGTCTGATCATGGGCAAACCCTTCCCTAGTTTGTGTGCTATATGATGGAGGATAAGCTGTTCCTCCTCTTTAGAATTGGCCATTCTGTACATTCCCTTGCTCCCACATGCACATGCAATGTGTTCTGTCATCCGACAAGTCCAACATAAAGAGGGAGGCCGCCTGACTAGTCCTCCTTGGTTGAATCCTCCTTACACGTTCTGATTTTCATTCTGCGCATTTTGAAACCCACCTTGATTGTTTTGGAATCCACTCCTTCCTCTATATCTGTACCTCTGCCTCATGGCATGAACCCATTCCCTCCTTGGTCCATCTGGCACTGATTATTTGGCTGTGTTGCAACCACTGCTTGCTGCATTCCCAGCCCTTCTCTGCTGGCCAATACCGACCCTTCCATGGCAATTTTCGACAGCTTCTTCTGAACTAATTGGGCTTCCACTATTTTCCTAGCCTCATCTTTCTTCTTGTTTTTCTCCTGCAACAGCAGGCAGTGATGCACTATCGTCAACTGTATTTCAGCCCATGGCTATGCTTCCATTCCCACTTGTTTCTTCAGTTGCCTCTGAACTGGCTAGGTCAATCCCTGACATAAAATGTGATAAAATACTGCTACCGATTTCCCCCCGTGGTTCCTGTGTTTCAAGTTGCCAGCGGTCTTGAATATCCTTAATGAGGGTCTTCATCTTCCTTCATCTTATGTGTCACATTTGCACCCATATCTGATGTGTCGGAATACTGCACCCTGAGAGTCCTCCAAACATCTGCTCTACAATTATTGAATGGTGTTCAGTTGTGCGCTGTGTTTTGTGCTGTCACACATGAATAACCTTCTCTCCTCCATGTGTCATCAGCTCTCTCTTTCCCCAAGAATAGCCGCCAAGAGACTCTTAATGTCCCATATGGCCAGCGTGTTTCCTCCTGTCATTTTTTCTAACTCATATATGTTATGTTATGTTATGTTACTTGGCATTGATATAGTGCCTTATTTATCATTGGTATAATATCAAAGCGCTGGTAGCTTGAACGCCCTCAGGAACCATAGTTTAAGTCATTAGAGAGAGAAAGGGTCATAAGGGGCGTGTGTGCACCGTATATATGTGCAGCCGGTGGGGAGGTCAGGTATATGTGTTCATCCTGGAGGGATGACTCCCAGACTGATTGGTGGTTGTGTTAGGCCTGAGGAGACGCTTAAGCTAGCGATGCGCTTAGCTGATGATTAATTAGGATGATGAGGACTATGTGGCGGGTGTTAGTATGAGAACAGCTATACCAAATGTTTCATAATATCGATGTGTTCTAGTTGCGTGTTGGTGTATAGGAGAGAGTAACTGTGGAGAGTAATATGGTGGATTATCAGTTCCATCCACTCAATCTGTTCCATCCACTCCATCTGTTTCGTCCACTTCATCTGTTCCGTCCATTCCATCCATTCTGTCCACTCCATCCGTTCCGTCCACTCCATCTGTTCCGTCCACTCTATCCATTCCATCCACTCCATGTGTTCCATCCACTTCATCTGTTCCATCCACTCCATCTGTTCCGTCCACTGCATCTGTTCCGGCCACTCTATCTACTCCATCTGTTCCATCCAATCCACCCGTTCCATCCGTTCCATCCACTCCACCCGTTCCATCCACTCTATCCATTCCATCCTCTCCATCCGTTATATCCACTCCATCCTTTCCATCTACTCCATACGTTCCAACCACTCTGCCTGTTCCATCCACTCTGCCTGTTCCATCCACTCTGCTTGTTCCATCCATTCCATCTGTTCCATCCATTCCATTTGTTTCATCCATCCCTTCAGTTCAGTCTACTGTGTCCATTTCATCTGTTGCATCTGTTCCATCCACTTGATTCAATCCATCTGTTCCATTCTGTAAAACTACTCATCCTTTTCATTCGTTCATTCTACCCGTTCATCAAATGCGTTCCATCGACTCCATCTGTTCCATCAACTCCATCTGTTCCATGCGATCCATCCACTCCTTCCCTTCCCATCCATTTCATCCGTTCCGTCCACTCCATCCATTCCAACCACTCCATCTTTTCCGTCTACTCCCTCTGTTCCATCCACTCCTCCATTCCATCTACTCTCTCCGTTCCATCTACTCTCTCTGTTTCATCCACTCCTTCTGTTCCATCCACTCCTTCCGTTCCATCCACTCCTTCGGTTCTATCAACTTCTTCCGTTTCATCCACTCCTTCCGTTCCATCCACTCCTTCCGTTCCATCCACTTCATCCATTCCATCCACTCCTTCCTCTCCATCCACTTCCTCCATTCCATCCACTTCGTCCGTTGCATCCACTTCATCCGTTCATCCACTTCATCCGTTCCATCCACCTCATCCATTCCATCCACTTCAACCGTTCAATCCGCTTCATTCGTTCCATCCACTGCATCCGATCATTCACTTCTCCGATCATCTACTTCAACTGTTCATCCACTTCATCTGTCCATCCACTTCATCTGTTCCATCCACTTCATCCGTTCCATCCATTTCATCCGTTCCATCCATTTCATCCGTTTCATCCATTTCATCCACTTCATTCGATTCATCCTCTTCATTCGTTTCATCCACTTCATCCGTTCTACTAGGTTTATCCGTTTTAATTACATTGGCCAATTTAGTTTTCTGTTTGTTCGATCGGTCTCTATGCTGGATTGTTATTTTTGATTCAACAACCTTGGTTTCTGTTTATTGTGGTTGTTTGTTCTGTTTGTGCTAAGAGTCGATTTTAAGGAAAGTGCCAGGTTTTCAGTAATTTGTGGAAAGACATGAGGCCTTCAGTGAGTCGGAGGTGGGCTGGAAGTGAGTTTCACAGAGTGGGGGCCAAGGATGAGAATGATGATCCACCTAACTTGACTGAGCTGGTGTTTGGTATCACTAGGAGGCAGGCAGAGCTTAATCTTAGAGTGTGTGATGGATGGTAGGGTTTTAGCTTGTCCTGAAGGTATTGAGGTCCAGTTTTGTCTATTGCTCGGTGCAAGATGCAAAAGGTTTTGAAGGTCACCCTTCATCCAACCGGGAGCCAGTGAGGGTTTTGGGAGCTGGGAAGGTGTGATCTCTTGGGCCAAGTGCTAGTAGTAGTTTGGCTGCAGCATTTTGTGTTCTTTGTAGTTTAGTTAGGTGGTATGCTTGGACTCCAAGGTAGAGGGATTTAGCATAGTCCAGTCTTGACATTACAATTGATTGGACCGAGGCAAGTCTGTTGGGAAAGTAGAGGTATGGAAAAATGCGCCTAAGATTTTTGAGGTGGTAGTGGCAGTACTTAGAGACGTTGTTGACTTGGTGCGAGAGTGTTAGGTCAGCGACGAGAGTACATCCAAGGTTTTTTACTGAAGTAGAGGTTGTCGGGGGATTTCCCATGGATGGTGGCCAGGGTAGAGAGTAAGGAAGAATTTCGGTGTTGCCACACACCATGATTTCAGTTTTGGTGGGGTTTAAAAGGAGGTGGTTTGTAGTCATCCAGTGATCAATGTCAAGTAGGCAGGCAGCAAGGTCGGGCTGGCAGTTGGGTTTTGAGTTGAGTTTTAGTATTAGTTGGGTGTCGTCAGCGCAGTTGTAGCACAGGATATTGTGCGAGCGGACTATACGGGGGAGGGTGGACGTGTAGAGGTTGAACAAGAGGGCTGATAGGCACGCGCCTTGTGAAACTCCGGTATTGACTGGTCGGGCGGTGGAGACAAAGGAGGAGAGGAGGGTTATTTGTTTCCTGTTGTTAAGGAAAGATGCTATCCACTTGAGTGCATTTCCACAGATTCCTAGGCAGTGGAGGCGGTCGAGGAGGATTGAGTGGTTGATTGTGTCAAAGGCGGCGGATAGGTCAGGAAGGATTATTAAAGCGCATCCAGCAAAGTCTGCAGTGTTTTTAAGGTTATCCCAGATTGAGGTCACGGTTGTTTCGGTTCCATGTTGGGGTCTGAACCCTGATTGAACGGGGTCTAGGAGATTGTTGGCTTCGACAAAGGCGTTTAGTTGGGAGTAAGCGGTTCGATCAATGAGCTTAGCAAGGAACCTGGTGTTTGAGATGGGGCAGTAGTTTTTCGAGATGAGAGGGTCGAGGCAAGTTTTTTTTAGGAGGGGTTTGACGTGAGCAGTTTTGAACGCGATAGGAAACATTCCCAAGGAGAGGAACTCATTTATGATGGTTCTCACGTATTCTCCTGCGCAGGTGGATGCGAATATTTCTTTGAGGGTTGAGGCTGGGCAGGGGTCTAGCGGGGAGCCGGATGGTTTCCGGGCAGAGAAAAGTTTGGTAAATTAGTCAGTTGATATAGGTGTGAACGAGTCGAAAGTCGGGTCGGTTGTAGTTGCAGGCGGAGGGTTGGCAGCTGATGTGGGTGGATTGTGTGGTGGGTACAGGAGGGCCAGTTTGTGGATTAGGGAGTTTGTTCTTTTGAGAGCACTGGTGTAGAAGTGGAGAGAGAGTGAGTCACAGAGTGATTGAGAGGGGGTTGATTGGGTGGTGGTACATGATGGTTTGGTGAATTCAGAGATGACTTTGTGGAGTTCTTTGCTGGGTTTTCCACAGTTGAAGATTCGAGAGTTGTAATGGGCTTTTTTGCTTTCCGGATTTCGGCTTTGTAGTGGTGGTGGTGCTGGGCTAAGCTGAATCTGCTCAGGGTGTTTTTATCTTTCTGCTATTTGCGTTCGAGGGATTTATATAGTTGTTTTGCAGTCTTCAGTTCTGGTGTAAACCATCTTGGAAACGGGCCATGGCGAGCGGATGATTGGCAAGTGGCAGTGAGCGGAATTAGCAAGGTATTGAGCAATGTGTCAAAGGCATCGGGGCTTAAGCTTACATTGCGTGCGGAGGTAGGGGGGGAGACTGGAGGAGCGCGTCAGCAAGGTCGGGAAGGATTTTTATTTTCTTCCAGCATTTGATAGATTTGGAGGTTCTGCTTCGGGAACGGGGAGGGGGGTTATTTGTTTCCTGTTGTTAAGGAAAGATGCTATCCACTTGAGTGCATTTCCACAGATTCCTAGGCAGTGGAGGCGGTCGAGGAGGATTGAGTGGTTGATTGTGTCAAAGGTGGCGGATAGGTCAGGAAGGATTATTAAAGCGCATCCAGCAGAGTCTGCAGTGTTTTTAAGGTTATCCCAGATTGAGGTCAGTTTCGGTTCCATGTCGGGGTCTGAACCCTGATTGAACAGGGTCTAGGAGATTGTTGGCTTCGACAAAGGTGTTTAGTTGGGAGTAAGTGGTTCGATCAATGAGTTTAGCAAGGAACCTGGTGTTTGAGATGGGCGGTAGTATTTCGAGTTGAGAGGGTCGAGGCAAGTTTTTTTAGGAGGGGTTTGACGTGAGCAGTTTTGAACGCGTCAGGAAAAATTCCCAAGGAGAGGAACTCATTTATGATGGTTCTCACGTATTCTCCTGCGCAGGTGGATACAAATATTTCTTTGAGGGTTGAGGCTGGGCAGGGGTCTAGCGGGGAGCTGGATGGTTTCCGGGCAGAGAGAAGTTTGGTAAATTAGTCAGTTGAGATCGGTGTGAACGAGTCAAAAGTCAGGTCGGTTGTAGTTGCAGGCAGAGGGTCGGCAGCTGGGGTGACTGGATTGTGCGGTGGGTACAGGAGGGCCAGTTTGTTGATTAGGGAGTTTGTTCTTTCAAGAGCACTGGTGTAGAAGTGGAGAGAGAGTGAGTCGCAAAATGATTGAGAGGGGGTTGATTGGGTGGCGGTGGTACATGATGGATTGGTGAATTCAGAGATGACTTTGTGGAGTTCTTTGCTGGGTTTTCCACAGTTGAGGATTTGAGAGTTGTAATGGGCTTTTTTGCTTTCCGGATGGTGGTTGTGCTGGGCTAAGGTGGATCTGCTCAGGGTGTTTTTATCTTTCTGCTATTTGCGTTCGAGGGATTTATATAGTTGTTTTTCAGTCTTCAGTTCTGGTGTAAACCATCTTGGAAACGGGCCATGGCGAGCGGATAATTGGCAAGTGGCCGTGAACGGGATTAGCAAGGTATTGAGCCATGTGTGAAAGGCGTCGAGGGTTAAGCTTACATTGCTTGCGGAGGTAGGGGGGGAGACTGGAGGAGCGCGTCAGCAAGGTCGGGAAGGATTTTTAGTTTCTTCCAGCATGTGCATAGATTTGGAGGTTCTGCTTCGGGAACGGGGAGGGGGGCGGGTGAGCGAAGGCTGAAAGGGACAATGAAGTGATTGGACCAGATGACAGGGGTGGGGGGGGGTTAGATGTATCTGGTCGTGGAGCTGAAGATGGCATCAAGGGTGTGTCATTTACAAAGTGGGTCATAGGGTTGGTCGGAATGTCGAGCCAGATATTGAAATCTCCTAGAAGAGTGAGGTTGGGATGGTTTAATTGGATGGTGGCTATTGAATCACAGAGGTTGCTTGAGAATTGTCTGTCTTAGCCAGGAGGTAGATGATTAGGAAGCTGTGGGAGAAAGTTGGTGGGAGGGATAGTTTGACGAGAAGCGATTTGCAGGAAGGTATGGTTGGCTGGCTGTCGATGATTGAGGTGGAGAATTGTGACTTGAAGGCGATTGCTACTCCTCCTCCTTTAGAGGGTCGGTTAAGTGGGATGAGTGAGTAGTCTGGAGGGAAGGCTTCATTGGCGATAGGGGCAAAGTCGCCGGAGAACCAGGTTTCTGTGATAAAGACTAGGTCTGGTTTGTCTGAGGTGAGGAGGTCAAAGATGCTGTTTTTATTTCTTGCTACAGATCGGGCATTAAAAAGGATGCGAGGGGAGGGGTGGGCGGGTGGGCCAAAGGGGTGGTGGGGGGGTGGAGGGGGTTGAGGGGAGGGAGTGGAAACTGGGGGTTGAGAGAGGGGGGATGGTCAGTGGTCGGTGGTCCATGGGAAGTGTAGGCAGGCGGTCGAGGTGGTGGTTGTGGAGGTGGTTGGGTTGGATGGGTTTGTGAGGATGGTTGGAACTGGTCAGGTGATTCGATAGTGGGGTGTAGGGGGTTGGGAGTTCCTGTTGTGCTTGGTGAGAATTCAAAGTAGAGGGGTTTAAGGCATGGTGAGGAAGGGGAAGAGGGTGGTGGTGATCGAGAGTGGGAGATTGAGGTGGTGGGTTGAGGCAGGAGTGATGAAGAGTAATGAGAGCTTGAGGGAGACCAGGTGTGTTTCCTTTTCAGGGTTTTTGTTGCAGTTGGAGTGTGAGAGAGGTTAGGGGGTCGGAGGGTGAAAGGGATGCGGCTACTGTTCTTGCCAGGGACATGCAGTTTTTAGAGAGGGGAATGAGTGGGGTCGGTGGAGGATGTTTAGGGGAGTTGATGAGAGGAAGCGGGAAGGGGTGGTGGCGGGGATGGGTGTGCCTTGGAGGCAGGGCGGGCTGTTAGTTGGTGGGCCGGAGGTGCGGGCATGATGATAGTGGGCGGGTGGGTGGAGGGGATGGGAGGAGCAGGGGTCTTAGGATGGTTGGCTTGCCATCGGGCTCCCCTGGCTTGGTGTTTGGATAGGGGTTGGGTTGGGGGCACGGTGGACAGCGAGTGGGCTGAGAATGTGGTGGCGAGTTGGCTGCTTTGGGATGGGTTGGATCTTCTGTCTTGGAAGTTCGATTGGGAGTGGGCTGGGGATTTGGTGGAGGATGGGATGGTTTGGGGAGGGCGGGGAGGGAAGTGGTGTGGGGGGAAGGGAGGCGGCCGTGAGTGTGTCTCTTTTGGTGGACCATGGTGGGCCGGATGGACTCATGGTGTGGCTAGGATTGCACTATGCTATGGTTGGCATAGCATAGTGCAATTCTAGTTTCAAGTTCAACTATACCACAGGATGATATTATTCACACTTTCTAAGTTCAGTTATACCACAGTTAGGGACACATTATAAGTTCAACTATACCACAGGATGATTATTTACACTTTCTAAGTTCAACTATACCATAGGATGATATTATTCACACCTTCTAAATTCAGTTACACCACAGTTAGGGACACATTCTAAGTTCAACTATACCATAGGATGATATTATTCACACTTTCTAAGTTCAGTTATACCACAGTTCGGGACACATTCTAAGTTCAACTATACCATAGGATGATATTATTCACACCTTCTAAGTTTGCCTATGTCACAGTTAGGGACAACTTTCTAAGTTTAACTGTACCACAGGATGGTATTATTCACTCCTTTTAAGTTTGCCTATGAAACAGTTAGGGACAACTTTCTAAGTTTAACTGTACCACAGTATGGTATTATTCACACCTTCTAAGATCAGCTATGCCATAGGGCGAGATTATTCACAGTTTCCAAGTTCAACAATACCATAGGATGATATTTGCACACTTTCTAAATTCAGTTATACCACAGCTAGGGACACTTTCTAGGTTTAGCAGGACCACAGGAAGATATTATTTACACTTTCTAAGTTCAACTTTACCACTGGATGATATTATTCACACCTTCTAAGTTCGCCAATGCCACAGTTAGGGACTCTTTCTTATTCGGCTGTAGCACAGTATGGTATTATTCACATCTTCTTCTAAGTTCATATATACCACGGGGTGAGATTATCCACACCTTCTGAGTTCAATTATTCTAAGGATGATGTTATTTACACTTTCTAGGTTTACCTATGCCACAGTTAGGGACACTTTCTGATTAGGATGTAGGACAGGATTATATTATTCACAGTTTCTAAACTCAGTTCTATCACAGGATGATGTTATTCACACCTTCACTACTGAGTTCAACTATACCACAGGGTGAGATTATTCTTAGATTCTAGATTCTAAAATCAGCTATACCACAGATTATTCATGGTTTCTAAATTCAAGAATACCACACGATTATATTAATCACACTTTCTGAGTTTAGCTATACCACAGGGTGCGGTAATAAACAACCTCTAAGTTCAACTGTATTTCAAGGTGAGATTGTTCTCAGTTTCCACATTTACGCTGTTTGGCACACTTTCTATATTCAGCACTTTCAATATTCAATTAAATCACAGTTATGCTATTAGGCACACTTTCTAAATTCAACAAAACCACAATTATGCTATTAGGCACACTTTCTATATTCAACTAAACCACAGTTATGCTATTAGACACACTTTCTATATTCAGCTAAACCACAGTTATGTTATTAGGCACGATTTCTATATTCAACACTTTCTATATTCAACTAAACCACAGTTATGCTATTAAGCACACTTTCTATATTCAACACTTTCTATATTCAACTAAACCACAGTTATGTTATTAGGCACAATTTCTATATTCAACACATTCTATATTCAAATAAACCACAGTTATGCTATAATGAACACTTTCTATATTCAATACATTCTATATTCAACTAAACCACAGTTCTGTTATTAGGCATACTTTCTAAATTCAACACTTTCTATATGCAACTAAACCATATTTATGCTATTAGGCACACTTTCTATATTCAACAAACCACAGTTATGCTAATAGGCATACTTTCTATATTCAACAAATAACGGTTATGCTATTCAGCACACATTCTATAATCAACACTCTCTATATTCAACTAAACCACAGTTAAGCTATTAGGCACACTTTCTATATTCAACTAAATCACAGTTCTGCTATTAGGCACACTTTCTAAATTCAACACTTTCTATATTCAACTAAACCACAGTTATGCTATTAGGCACACGTTCTATATTCAACAAACAACAGTTACTAATAGACACACTTTCTATATTCAACTAAGCCACAGTTATGCTATTCGGCACACATTGTATAATCAATACTTTCTATAATCAAATAAACCACAGTTATGCTATTAGACACACTTTCTATATTCACCAAAACCAGAGTTATGCTATTAGGCACACTTTCTATATTCAACTAAACCACAGTTATGCCATTAGGCACACATTCTATATTCAATAAACCACAGTTATGCTATTAGGCACACTTTCTATATTCAACAAACCACAGTTATGCTATTAGACACACGTTCTAAACTCAACACTCTCTATATTCAACTAAACCACAGTTATGTTATTAGGCACACTTTCTATATTCAACACTTTCTATATTCAACTAAACCACGGTTATGCTATTAGGCAAGCTTTCTTTATTCAACAAACCACAGTTACGCTATTAGGCACAGTTTCTATATTCAACACTTTCTATATTTAACTAAACCACAGTTATGCTATTAGACACACTTTCTATATTCAGCTAAACCACAGTTATGCTATGAGGCACACTTTCTATATTCAACAAACAACAGTTATGCTATTAGGCACACTTTCTATATTCAACACGTTCTATATTCACCTAAACCACAGTTATGCTATTAGGTACACTTTCTATATTCAACTAAACCAAAGTTATGCTATTAGGCACACTTTCTATATTCAAAACTTTCTATATTCAACTAAACCACAGTTATGCGATTAGGCACACTTTCTATATTCATCACTTTCTATATTCAACTAAACCACAGTTATGCGATTAGGCACACTTTCTATGTTGAGCCAACCAAAGTTATGCTATTAGGCACACTTTCTATATTCAACACTTTCTATATTCAACTAAACCACAGTTATGCTATTAGGCACACTTGCTATATTCAGCTAAACCACAGTTATGCTATTAGGCACACTTTCTATATTCAACAATTTCTATATTCAACTAAACCACTGTTATACTAATAGGCATACTTTGTATATTCAACCAGCCACAGTTATGCTATTAGGCATACATTCTATATTCAACAAAACCACAGTTATGCCATTAGGCGCACTCTCTATATTCAACACGTTCTATATTCACCTAAACCACAGTTATGCTATTAGGCACACTTTCTATATTCAACTAAACCAAAGTTATGCTATTAGGCACACTTTCTATATTCAAAACTTTCTATATTCAGCTAAACCACAGTTATGCTATTAGGCACACTTTCTATATTCAACAAACAACAGTTATGCTATTAGGCACACTTTCTATATTCAACACGTTCTATATTCACCTAAACCACAGTTATGCTATTAGGCACACTTTCTATATTCAACTAAACCAAAGTTATGCTATTAGGCACACTTTCTATATTCAAAACTTTCTATATTCAACTAAACCACAGTTATGCGATTAGGCACACTTTCTATATTCAACAAACCACAGTTATGCCATTAGGCACACTTTCTATATTCACCACTTTTTATATTCAACTAAACCACAGTTATGCGATTAGGCACACTTTCTATGTTGAGCTAACCAAAGTTATGCTATTAGGCACACTTTCTATATTCAACACTTTCTATATTCAACTAAACCACAGTTATGCTATTAGGCACACTTTCTATATTCAGCTAAACCGCAGTTATGCTATTAGGCACACTTTCTATATTCAACAATTTCTATATTCAATTAAACCACTGTTATACTAATAGGCATACTTTGTATATTCAACCAGCCACAGTTATGCTATTAGGCATACATTCTATATTCACCACTTTCTATATTCAACTAAACCACAGTTATGCTATTAGGCACACTTTCTATATTCAACACTTTCTATATTCAACTAAACCACAGTTATGCTATTAGGCACACTTTCTATATTCAACTAAACCATAATTTTGCTATTACACACACTTTCTATATTCAACTAAACCACAGTTATGCTATCAGGGACACTTTCTATATTAAAAAAAAAACACAGTTATGCTATTAGGCACACTTTCTATATTCAACTAAACCACAGTTATGCTATTAGGCTTTCTATATTCAACAAAACCACAGTTATGCTATTAGGCACACTTTCTATATTCAACTAAACCACAGTTATGCTATTAGGCACACTTTCTATATTCAACACATTCAGTATTCAACTAAACCACAGTTATGCTATTAGGCATACTTTCAATATTCAACAAACCACAGTTATGCTATTAGGCATACTTTCTATATTCAAGACTCTCTACATTAAACTAAACCACAGTTATGCTATTAGGCACACTTTCTATATTCAATACTTTCTATATTCAACTAAACCACAATTATGCTGTTAGGCACAATTTCTATATTCAACAAACCCCAGTTTTGCTTTTAGGCACACTTTCTATTTTCAACACTTTCTATATTCAACTATACCACAGTTATGCTATTAGGCACACTTTCTATATTCAACAAACCACAGATATGCTATTAGGCAAACTTTCTATATTCAACAAACCACAGTTATGCTAGTTGGTGCACTTTCTATATTCAACACTCTCTATATTCAACTAAATGACAGTTATGCTATTAGGCACACTTTCTATATTCAAAACTTTATATATTCAACTAAACCACAGTTATGCAATTAGGCACACTTTCTATATTCAACAAACCACAGTTATGCTATTAGGCACACTTTCTATATTAAACACTTTCTATATTCAACTAAACCACAATTATGCCGTTAGACACAATTTCTATATTCAACAAACCCCAGTTATGCTATTAGGCACACTTTCTATATCCAACCCTTTCTATATTCAACTAAACCACGCTTATGCTATTAGGCACACTTTCTATATTCAACAAACCTGTCAGGCTGAGATCCTGGTGTCTGCAGAAGCTGCTGAGCCCCCGACAATCCACCCAAAATGTGGCACTCTGAGCTGATACTATAAACTGCTCAGTTTACCTCACTTCCAGGGGAAAGGGGGAAGGGACAAATTAACAAACACCAGGCTGGAAGCTAAGACTAGCTGGTTCTTCACCTGTGGTAAAACATAAACATATAATACACTTTGTTATTCATGAGGCACTATACTAACCTTAAGTATCAATATCCTTTACCAAATAAAGTAAAAACCATACCTGGAACTTCTCTACAATATGCCCAGAGAAGTGATAAGCTGACTAGACTTCCTTACTAGTTGACTTGAATCTCAACGATCATTCAGCCTTCTTAGTAGGTCCATGAATGTGAAATTAACTTTGCAGGTAATCTTCTTTAAACTCAAGAAGCTTGAACAAAGTCTTAAGTTCATAGAAAGTAAATGGAAGTTCTAGTGTTTCTGGAAAGTATTTATATTTCTTCTTATAAATTTCTTTTTAGAGTGTTTTTACTTAAATTAACAGTTCTTGAAACTTGCGTCAAAAATCTCACGTAGAAATCTCTTGAACTCGCATAGGGATCCAAACTGAGTGAAGATCGTTGAAGCGCTGTAGATTAAACCACAGAAAAAATCCACACGCGATTAAACGAAAGCACGCACACGCGCTGAAGTTCAACCGCGGGAAAAAATCCACACGCGCTTAGTCCAGGATGCGAACACACGCGCTGACGACAAACCGCGGGTAAAAATCCACACGCGCTTAGTCCAAGATGCGAGCACACGCGCTGACGACAAACCGCGGGTAAAAATCCACACGCGCTTAGTCCAATATGCGAGTACACGCGCTGACGACAAACCGCGGGTAAAAATCCACACGCGCTTAATCCAATATGCGAGCACACGCGCTGACGACAAACCGCGGGTAAAAATCCACACGCGCTTAATCCAATATGCGAGCACACGCGCTGACGACAAACCGCGGGTAAAAATCCACACGCGCTTAGTCCAATATGCGAGCACACGCGCTGAAGTTCAACCGCGGGTAAAAAACACACGCACAAGAGTATCACGCGACACCAAAGAGCTCGCGCTAGATACTCAAGCGAAGTCTATCAAGCGCAGGCTTCTGTTAACGAAAAAACCACGCGCTTGATAGAAAACGTAGCGTAACAAAGCCAAACATGCGACAGCAATAAAGTTCTTAGTAAATATTTTTCATATGAACTTGAAAATCAGATTAAATCTTCTACAATGACATTATAGAAAGAGTCTTGAGTTTTAAAAGGACTTATCTTGTGGAGAGTCTTTGAAACCCTTCTTTTTTCTTGGATAACACGAAATCTTCTTACTCCTGTTCAGTGCCAAAATGAATCTCCGCAAGATTCCTGTTTGCTTTTCCAAATAAGCCGCTCGACCGCTTGAAACTTGAAACCCCTGAACAAGTTAAGCAGGAGCAGCTTAATACGCGACCTCTCAGCTGGGCAAAGACGATGAAAGGCAGTTTAGAATGTTCATTGTCTTCCCTATAAACAATCACCAGCCAATCAGAACTTAGACTGAGGACCTCCATCTTGGCTTGGGGCATTCTCCATAGACTGCAATGAATGTTAAGGGCAAAATTGGCTGTTTTAAAATTAAACTCATAATAACTTCCAAAAACCTTTCTATACTAATTTTCCCCAGACCTAATGTCTCAGATTATGTCACTGTATCCTAACAGTACCTGACAGTACCCCCCTTCTAACGCCCAGTCCCTGGGCCTT
Source organism: Ambystoma mexicanum (assembly GCF_040938575.1). Lineage (NCBI taxonomy): Eukaryota > Metazoa > Chordata > Amphibia > Caudata > Ambystomatidae > Ambystoma > Ambystoma mexicanum. The sequence goes on from NC_090921.1 coordinate 656,002,967, forward strand.
TTTTTAATGGAAATTTCTTATGGAATTTTTTAACCAAATGAGGAGCATGTACATCACTTGCTTTCTCCCAAGTGCGTTCTTCAGGACCAAAACCCTCCCAATCAAGGAGATACTGTAGCTTTCCTCTCACTATTCTAGAGTCCATAATTTTCTTAACTACAAATTCTCCTGAATCATCTTCCTCAAATACAACTGGTGAAGGAGTAGGTGTCAATCTAGTTCCTTTAACCACTGGTTTCAACAAGCTAACATGAAAAGTTGGATGAGTTTTCATATGTCTTGGTAATCTAAGGCGAACAGCCACTGGATTTATCACCCTTTCAACCACAAACGGCCCTACAAAACGAGGGCAAAACTTATTTCTTCCCTTAATTCTCAAAAATTTGGTTGATAACCATACCAAATCTCCCTCCCTATACTGGGGACTAGTCTTTCTTTTAAGGTCCGCAAATCTTTTATATTTCTGTTTACTCTCCACCAACACCCCTTTTGCCTTCTCCAAATTTCTTTTCATGATCTCTAGTCTCTTTTCCACTTCCGGGTTTTCAGCATCATAATCGATCTCTATACTAAGAAAACGAGGATGAAAACCTCGTCCCAAATAAAATGGAGACATTGAGGTGGCATCCTTACTACAGTTGTTATATGCAAATTCTGCCACCCACAACATATCTACCCACTCTTCCCCTGTCTGTAGATAACATCTCAAATATTTCTCCAACTCCTGATTTATCCTTTCCACTTGCCCATTGGTTTCGGAATGGTAACCGGATGATAGGCATACCTCAACTCCCAATCTCTTACAGAAAGCCCTCCAAAATTTAGAAATAAATTGAGACCCTCTGTCTGAGATGACCTGACTGGGAATTCCATGCAGTTTAACTACTTCTTGTAAGAAACTGTGAGCTAAACTATCAGCGGTAACCTCTCCCTTCATTGGAATGAAATGTGCTTCTTTAGTGAGTAAATCCACTACAACCAATACTGATGTACACCCCTTATCTAATGGTAGATCCGTGATGAAATCTAAAGACACTGAATACCAAGGCCGCGGTGGAACGGGCAACGGTTCCAATAACCCAGAAGGCTTTCCGATGAGGTTCTTAGATCTAGCACAAACTTCACAGGTCTTAACAAAATTAAGAGTATCTTGTCGAATTTTCTCCCACCAAAAATGTCTTCTGACCAACTCAAGTGTTTTTCGATATCCTGGATGTCCTGCCAGAACTGAATCGTGACATTCCTTCAAAATCTTTTCTCTAAGTTCAATAGATGGTAAATAGAGTCTGTCGTCCAGATAAGGTAAACCATCTTTAATCTTGCGAGCTGGATCCAAACGAACCCAATGTTCAAGTTGTCTCTCAGATATGGATTCTCGTACTTGTTTAAAGATTTTGTTTTCTTTCTCAATTCCAGCAAGAACAAAACGTTCTGGAGCGATCAGAGGAAGTGATTCACAAACCGACTTAACTTCACTTTCTGGAAATTGTCGTGACAGAGCATCTGCTTTTTTATTTTGATTTCCTGGCTTAAAAGTAACTATAAAATCATAATCTGCAAAAAATAAAGACCACCTTAGTTGTCGAGGTGTCAGAGTTCTTGCTGTCTTCAAAAAGAGTAAGTTTCGGTGATCGGTTAATACTGTCACAGTGTGACGTGCTCCTTTTAAAAAATGTCGCCATTCTTCAAATGGTGCTTTGATAGCAAGAAGCTTGCGATCTGAAATGGTATAATTTTCTTCCGCTGGTGAGCACCTCTGAGAAAAGTAGGCCACAGGATGCAATTGTCCAGTAACATTATGCCTCTGCGACAACACTGCTCCCATTGCCACATTGGAAGCATCAGCTTCTACAAAAAATGGCTTGGAAGTATCAGGATGAATTAAGATAGGAGTAGTTATGAATTTCTCCTTCAATACTTTAAAAGCCTCATTAGCCTTAACGTCCCAAACAAAAGGAACTCCTTTCTTCAAAAGTCGAGTAATTGGAGTCACCAAACTGGAGAAGCCTTCAATGAATCTTCGGTAAAAGTTGGCAAATCCCAAAAAACTCTGGATCTCCTTCACCTTCGTTGGAATAGGCCAATCACGAACCGCTTCCACCTTTTTCGGATTCATTTCCAGACCACTAGGAGTGATCACAAAACCTAAAAATTCCACCGAATTCGTATGGAACTGACTCTTCTCCAATTTAGCGTAAAGATTATTCTCTCTCAATTTTCTCAAGACCTGTCGAACGTGAATTTTGTGTTTCTCCAAACTTTGGGAAAAAATCAAAATATCGTCAATATAAACAATAACAAAAATATCAAGAAATTCCCGAAGAACCTCATCGATAAAAAATTGAAAAGCCGCTGGGGCATTGCAAAGACCGAATGGCATCACTTGGTACTCGTACAGGCCAAATCTGGTCTTAAATGCCGTCTTCCACTCATCCCCCTCTTGAACTCGTACCAGATGATAAGCCCCCCTTAAATCCAATTTAGAAAAAATGGTGGCACCTTGAATTTGATTTAACATCTCAGAGATGAGAGGGAGCGGATACCTATTTTTTACTGTCATTCTATTTACCGCCCTATAATCTATACAAGTTCTGAGGGAACCGTCAGATTTTGGCACAAAAAACAATGGTGAGGCAGCCGGCGATTGAGAGTGCCGAATAAAACCCTTAGCCAAATTTTCCTTTAAGTATTCTTTCAAATAGTCATTCTCTTTTTCTGTCAGGGCATAAACCCTACTGCTAGGTAAAATAGCTCCAGGCTCCAAATCTATCCTGCAGTCAAACAGTCTATGAGGAGGCAACTCTCCAGCTTCCTTTTCATCAAATACATCCCAAAAATCTTGATAACAAGTAGGAAGTTCACCCACTACTGCTCCAACATCAAAACCTATTGCCCCTCTTTCTGCAAGTGAAAACGAAACAGAATTCACAAATCTTTCTTCCTCTCCATGACTTTTCCCTAAGAAACAATGTTCCTTACAAAAATTTGATTCTAGGGATACAATTCTTGCACTCCAATCAATTCTAGGATTATGCAGAGTAAGCCAGGGCATACCCAAAATTATTTTCAAGATTGGAGCATCAATTAATTCAAAAGAGATAGTTTCCTTATGACCTCCAGTTAACTCCATCTCAAGTACCTCTGTATTATGAGTGATTGGACCTGAAGAAAGAGATGTACCATCAACTGCCCTTACCTGCTCAACTTCTTTCTTAGCCACTAAAGGAACACCTAATCTCTTTGCCAATCCTCTGTCCATAAAATTTCCTGTAGCCCCTGAATCAATAATAATTGGCCCAGAACCTAAGATTTTCTTTTCAAACATTAAGGATACGTTCACAGTTATATGAGGAACAGCTGTCTGTATCGTGTTAGCAACTTGTTGTACTCTGCCTGAAGAGTTGAAGATCTTCTTGGAGGTAAAAGGACAGTTTTCAAGGAAATGACCACTCCTACCGCAGTATAGGCACAAATTATTCTCCCTTCTTCTTGTCTTCTCTTCCTTTGACAACGGACCTCTCACCCGACTCTGCAGCTCATTTCCCTTTGACTTAACTTCCCTGTTCACCACCTCAACCTTAGATCTCTCTACTCTTCCTGGAAACCTAACTTCCCCCTGAGAACGTCTACGCTCTAAACGTCTTTCGGTTAAACGAAAATCTAACCGAACAACCAAATCAATTAGAGCATCTAAAGTAGTTGGTCGTTCCAAAACACCAGCCAAAGCATCTTTCAATTCATCTTTTAAGCCCCGATAAAATAAGGAAGCCCTCTTCTCCTCTGGCCATCTACTCTCTAAAATTAAAGTTCTAAATTGAGTGATATAAGAAATCAACTCCTTTCCTCCCTGACGCAACTCCAGTAGTTCTCCATCTACCTCTAGAGATACCTGTCTCTTATCAAACATCTTTTTAAAATCGGCCTGGAACAGGGAATAATTATTCAAAGCCAAACTCTTTTGACTCACCAAGAGACTTCCCCACGCAGATGCTTCTCCTGATAAATAAGATAATGTAAATGTGACCTTGGAAGCATCCGTTGAAAATAACTCGGGACGACTTAAGAAATGTAATTCACACTGAGTCTGAAAAATTTGAAACTTTCTCGGATCTCCCAAAAAACGCTCAGGAGCAGCCAAAGGAACAGGCATAACTAAAGTTCCTAAACCACCCACCACTTCCCTTGAAAGTCTAGGTTCTTGTTCTTCCCCTACTCTCACTAGCTCAGGTGGGTTTCCTGCACCTTCCGAAACTTCCTTTTCTTGTATTTGTCTTACCTTTAAATTTAACTCATCTATTCTTTTATTAAGATTTGAGTATTCTCGATGAGCCACCCGTAACTCTTCTCTAATTTCCCTAACCATTTCTCCCAACGCCTCCATGGCTGTCTCGTCGGGGTTCATACAGCTTGGGCAGACTTTTTCTTTTTTATTGGCCTTTCATTCTGTCAGGCTGAGATCCTGGTGTCTGCAGAAGCTGCTGAGCCCCCGACAATCCACCCAAAATGTGGCACTCTGAGCTGATACTATAAACTGCTCAGTTTACCTCACTTCCAGGGGAAAGGGGGAAGGGACAAATTAACAAACACCAGGCTGGAAGCTAAGACTAGCTGGTTCTTCACCTGTGGTAAAACATAAACATATAATACACTTTGTTATTCATGAGGCACTATACTAACCTTAAGTATCAATATCCTTTACCAAATAAAGTAAAAACCATACCTGGAACTTCTCTACAATATGCCCAGAGAAGTGATAAGCTGACTAGACTTCCTTACTAGTTGACTTGAATCTCAACGATCATTCAGCCTTCTTAGTAGGTCCATGAATGTGAAATTAACTTTGCAGGTAATCTTCTTTAAACTCAAGAAGCTTGAACAAAGTCTTAAGTTCATAGAAAGTAAATGGAAGTTCTAGTGTTTCTGGAAAGTATTTATATTTCTTCTTATAAATTTCTTTTTAGAGTGTTTTTACTTAAATTAACAGTTCTTGAAACTTGCGACAAAAATCTCACGTAGAAATCTCTTGAACTCGCATAGGGATCCAAACTGAGTGAAGATCGTTGAAGCGCTGTAGATTAAACCACAGAAAAAATCCACACGCGATTAAACGAAAGCACGCACACGCGCTGAAGTTCAACCGCGGGAAAAAATCCACACACGCTTAGTCCAGGATGCGAACACACGCGCTGACGACAAACCGCGGGTAAAAATCCACACGCGCTTAGTCCAAGATGCGAGCACACGCGCTGACGACAAACCGCGGGTAAAAATCCACACGCGCTTAGTCCAATATGCGAGTACACGCGCTGACGACAAACCGCGGGTAAAAATCCACACGCGCTTAATCCAATATGCGAGCACACGCGCTGACGACAAACCGCGGGTAAAAATCCACACGCGCTTAATCCAATATGCGAGCACACGCGCTGACGACAAACCGCGGGTAAAAATCCACACGCGCTTAGTCCAATATGCGAGCACACGCGCTGAAGTTCAACCGCGGGTAAAAAACACACGCACAAGAGTATCACGCGACACCAAAGAGCTCGCGCTAGATACTCAAGCGAAGTCTCTCACGCGCAGGCTTCTGTTAACGAAAAAACCACGCGCTTGATAGAAAACGTAGCGTAACAAAGCCAAACATGCGACAGCAATAAAGTTCTTAGTAAATATTTTTCATATGAACTTGAAAATCAGATTAAATCTTCTACAATGACATTATAGAAAGAGTCTTGAGTTTTAAAAGGACTTATCTTGTGGAGAGTCTTTGAAACCCTTCTTTTTTCTTGGATAACACGAAATCTTCTTACTCCTGTTCAGTGCCAAAATGAATCTCCGCAAGATTCCTGTTTGCTTTTCCAAATAAGCCGCTCGACCGCTTGAAACTTGAAACCCCTGAACAAGTTAAGCAGGAGCAGCTTAATACGCGACCTCTCAGCTGGGCAAAGACGATGAAAGGCAGTTTAGAATGTTCATTGTCTTCCCTATATACAATCACCAGCTAATCAGAACTTAGACTGAGGACCTCCATCTTGGCTTGGGGCATTCTCCATAGACTGCAATGAATGTTAAGGGCAAAATTGGCTGTTTTAAAATTAAACTCATAATAACTTCCAAAAACCTTTCTATACTAATTTTCCCCAGACCTAATGTCTCAGATTATGTCACTGTATCCTAACAGTACCTGACAGTATCCAACCCTTTCTATATTCAACTAAACCACGCTTATGCTATTAGGCACACTTTCTATATTCAACAAACCACAGTTATGCTATTAGGGACAGTTTCTATATTCAACACTTTCTATATTCAACTAAACCACAGTTATGCTATTAGGCAAACTTTCTATATTCAACAAACCACAGTTATGCTATTGGGCACACTTTCTATATTCAGCTATACCACGGTTATGCCATTAGGCACACTTTCGATATTCAACAAACCACAGTTATGCTATACGGCACACTTTCTATATTCAACACTTTTTATATTCAACTAATCCTCAGTTATGCTATTATGCACACATTCTATATTCAAAAAACCAAAGGTATGCTATTAGGCACACTTTCTATATTCAACACTTTCTATATTCAACTAAACCACGGTTATGCTATTAGGCACACTTTCTATATTGAACAAACCACAGTTATGCTATTAGGCACAGTTTCTACATTCAACACTTTCTATATTCAACTAAAACACAGTTATGCTATTGGACACACTTTCTATATTCAGCTAAACCACAGTTATGCTATTAGGCACACTTTCTATATTCAACAAACCACGGTTATGCTATTAGGCACACTTTCTATATTCAACACGTTCTATAGTCAATTAAACCACAGTTATGTTATTAGGCACACTTTCTATATTCAACAAACCACAGTTATGGTATTGGGCACACTTTCTATATTCATCACTTTCTATATTCAATTAAACCACAGTTATGTGATTAGGCACACGTTCTATATTCAGCTAAACCACAGTTATGCTATTAGGCACACTTTCTATATTCAACAAACACATTTATGCTATTAGGCAAACTTTCTATATTCAACACTTTCTATATTCAACTAAACTACAGTTATGCTATTAGGCACACTTTCTATATTCAACACGTTCTATATTCAACTAAACCACAGTTGTGCAATTAGGCACACTTTCTATATTCAACAAACCACAGTTCTGCTATTAGGCACACTTTGTTCATTCAACACTTTCTATATTCAACTAAACCACAGTTATGCTATTAGGCACACTTTCTATATTCAACCCTTTCTATATTCTACTAAACCACGGTTATGCTATTAGGCACACTTTCTATATTCAACAAACCACAGTTATGCTATTTGGTACCCTTTCTATATTCAACACTTTCTATATTCAACTAAACCACAGTTATGCTATTGGATACACTTTCTATATTCAGCTAAACCACGGTTATGCCATTAGGCACACTTTCGATATTCAACAAACCACAGTTATGCTATACGGCACACTTTCTATATTCAACACTTTTTATATTCAACTAAACCTCAGTTATGCTATTATGCACACATTCTATATTCAAAAAACCAAAGGTATGCTATTAGGCACACTTTCTATATTCAACACTTTCTATATTCAACTAAACCACAGTTATGCAATTAGGCACACTTTCTATATTCAACAAACCACAGTTATGCTATTAGGCACACTTTCTATATTCAACACTTTCTATATTCAATTAAACCACAGTTATGCTATTAGGCACACTTTCTATATTCAACACTTTCTATATTCAACTAAACCACAAATATGCTGTTAGGCACAATTTCTATATTCAACAAACCCTAGTTATGCTATTAAGCACACTTTCAATATTCAACCCTTTCTATATTCAACTAAGCCACGGTTATGCTATTAGGCACACTTTCTATATTGAACAAACCACAGTTATGCTATTAGGCACAGTTTCTACATTCAACACTTTCTATATTCAACTAAAACACAGTTATGCTATTGGACACACTTTCTATATTCAGCTAAACCACAGTTATGCTATTAGTCACACTTTCTATATTCAACAAACCACGCTTATGCTATTAGGCACACTTTCTATATTCAACACGTTCTATAGTCAATTAAACCACAGTTATGTTATTAGGCACACTTTCTATATTCAACAAACCACAGTTATGCTATTAGGCACACTTTCTATATTCAACAAACACATTGATGCTATTAGGCACACTTTCTTTATTCAACACTTTCTATATTCAACTAAACTACAGTTATGCTATTAGGCACACTTTCTATATTCAACAAACCCCAGTTATGCTATTAGGCACACTTTCTATATCCAACCCGTTCTATATTCAACTAAACCACGCTTATGCTATTAGGCACACTTTCTATATTCAACAAACCACAGTTATGCTATTAGGCACAGTTTCTATATTCAACACATTCTATATTCAACTAAACCAAAGTTATACTATTAGGCAAACTTTCTATATTCAACAAACCACAGTTATGCTATTTGGTACCCTTTCTATATTCAACACTTTCTATATTCAACTAAACCACAGTTATGCTATAGGACACACTTTCTATATTCAGCTAAACCACGGTTATGCCATTAGGCACACTTTCGATATTCAACAAACCACAGTTATGCTATACGGCACACTTTCTATATTCAACACTTTTTATATTCAACTAAACCTCAGTTATGCTATTATGCACACATTCTATATTAAAAAAACCAAAGGTATGCTATTAGGCACACTTTCTATATTCAACACTTTCTATATTCAACTAAACCACAGTTATGCAATTATGCACACTTTCTATATTCAACAAACCACAGTTATGCTATTAGGCACACTTTCTATATTCAACACTTTCTATATTCAATTAAACCACAGTTATGCTATTAGGCACACTTTCTATATTCAACACTTTCTATATTCAACTAAACCACAAATATGCTGTTAGGCACAATTTCTATATTCAACAAACCCTAGTTATGCTATTAAGCACACTTTCAATATTCAACCCTTTCTATATTCAACTAAGCCACGGTTATGCTATTAGGCACACTTTCTATATTGAACAAACCACAGTTATGCTATTAGGCACAGTTTCTACATTCAACACTTTCTATATTCAACTAAAACACAGTTATGCTATTGGACACACTTTCTATATTCAGCTAAACCAGAGTTATGCTATTAGGCACACTTTCTATATTCAACAAACCACGGTTATGCTATTAGGCACACTTTCTATATTCAACACGTTCTATAGTCAATTAAACCACAGTTATGTTATTAGGCACACTTTCTATATTCAACAAACCACAGTTATGCTATTGGGCACACTTTCTATATTCATCAATTTCTATATTCAATTAAACCACAGTTATGTGATTAGGCACACGTTCTATATTCAGCTAAACCACAGTTATGCTATTAGGCACACTTTCTATATTCAACAAACACATTTATGCTATTAGGCACACTTTCTATATTCAACACTTTCTATATTCAACTAAACTACAGTTATGCTATTAGGCGCACTTTCTATATTCAACACGTTCTATATTCAACTAAACCACAGTTGTGCAATTAGGCACACTTTCTATATTCAACAAACCACAGTTCTGCTATTAGGCACACTTTGTTCATTCAACACTTTCTATATTCAACTAAACCATAGTTATGCTATTAGGCACACTTTCTATATTCAACCCTTTCTATATTCTACTAAACCACGGTTATGCTATTAGGCACACTTTCTATATTCAACAAACCACAGTTATGCTATTAGGCACAGTTTCTATATTCAACACGTTCTATATTCAACTAAACCACAGTTATGCTATTAGACAAACTTTCTATATTCAACAAACCACAGTTATGCTATTTGGTACCCTTTCTATATTCAACTAAACCACAGTTATGCTTTTGGGCACACTTTCTATATTCAGCTAAACCACGGTTATGCCATTAGGCACACTTTCGATATTCAACAAACCACAGTTATGCTATACGGCACATTTTCTATATTCAGCACTTTCTATATTCAACTAAAAATCAGTATGCTATTATGCACATATTCTATATTAAAAAAACCAAAGGTATGCTATTAGGTACACTTTCTATATTCAATACTTTCTATATTCAACTAAACCACAGTCATGCAATTAGGCACGCTTTCTATATTCAACAAACCACAGTTACGCTATTAGGCTCACTTTGTTTATTCAACACTTTCTATATTCAACTAAACTATAGTTATGCTATTAGGCACACTTTCTATATTCAACACTTTCTATATTCAACTAAACCACAATTATGATGTTAGGCACAATTTCTATATTCAACAAATCCCAGTTATGCTATTAGGCACACTTTCTATATTCAACCCTTTCTATATTCAACTAAACCACGGTTATGCTATTAGGTACACTTTCTATATTCAACCCTTTCTATATTCAACTAAACCACGGTTATGCTATTAGGCACACTTTCTATATTCAACAAACCACAGTTATGCTATTAGGCACACTTTCTATTTTCAACACTTTCTATATTCCAATAAACCACAGTTATGCTATTAGGCACACTTGTTATATTCAACAAACCACAGTTATGCTATTAGGCACAGTTTCTATATTCAACACTTTCTATATTCAAGTAAATCACAGTTATTCTATTAGGCACACTTTCTATATTCAACAAACCACAGTTATGCTATTAGGCACACTTTCTATATTTATCACTTTCTATATTCAATTAAACCACAGTTATGTGATTAGGCACACTTTCTATATTCAGCTAAACGACAGTTATGCTATTAGGCACACTTTCTATATTCAACAAACCACAGTTATGCTATTAGGCACACTTTCTATATTCAACACGTTCTATATTCAATTAAAATACAGTTATGCTATTAGGCACACTTTCTATATTCAACAAACCACAGTTATGCTATTAGGCACACTTTTTATATCCAACACTTTCTATATTTAAGTAAATCACAGTTATTCTATTAGGCACACTTTCTATATTCAACAAACCACAGTTATGCTATTAGGCACACTTTCTATATTTATCACTTTCTATATTCAATTAAACCACAGTTATGTGATTAGGCACACTTTCTATATTCAGCTAAACGACAGTTATGCTATTAGGCACAATTTCTATATTCAACAAACTACAGTTATGCTATTAGGCACACTTTCTATATTCAACACTTTCTATAGTCAACTAAACAACAGTTATGTTGTAGGCACGCTTTCTATATTCAGCTAAACCACAGTTATGTTATTAGGCACACTTTCTATGTTCAACAAACCACAGTTATGCTATTAGGCACACTTTCTATATTCAACACTTTCTATATTCAAATAAACCACAGTTATGCTATTAGGAATGTTTTCTATATTCAACAAACCACAGTTATGCTATTAGGCACACTTTCCATGCTCAACAAATGACAGTCATGCTATTAGGCACAATTTCTCTATTCAACACTTTCTATATTACACAAACCACAGTAATGCTATTAGGCACACTTTCTATATTCAACACTTTATATATTCAACTAAACCACAGTTATGCTATTTAGCACACTTTCTATATTCAACAAACCACAGTTATGCTATTAGGCACACTTTCTATATTCAACACTTTCTATATTCATCTAAATCACAGTTACGCTATTAGGCACATTTTCTATATTCAACAAACCACAGTTGTGCTATTAGGCACACTTTTTATGTTCAACACTCTATATTCAACTAACGCACAGTTATGCTAATAGGCACACCTTCTATATTCAACACTTTCTATATTGAATTAAACCAGAGTTATACTATTAGGCACACTTTCTGTATTCAACAAACCACAGTTATGCTATTAGGCACACTTCCTATATTCAACACTTTCTATATTCAACAAAACCACACTTATGCTATTAGGCACAGTTTTTATATTGAACAAACCACAGTTTTGCTATTAGGCACACTTTCTATATTCGACACTTTCTATATTCAACTAAACCACAGTTATGCTATTAGGCACACTTTCTATATTCGACACTTTCTATATTCAACTAAACCACAGTTATGCTATTAGGCACACTTTCTATATTCAGCTAAACCTCAGTTATGCTATTAGGCACACTTTCTATATTCAACAATTTCTATATTCAACTAAACCACTGTTATACTATTAGGCATACTTTCTATATTCAACAAACCACAGGTATGCTCTTAGGCACATTTTCTATATTCAACAAAACCACAGTTATGCCATTACGCACCCTTTCTATATTCAACTAAACCACAGTTTTGCTATTAGGCAAACTTTCTATATTCAACAAACCACAGGTATGCTATTAGGCACATTTTCTATATTCAGCACTTTCTATAGTCAACAAACCACAGTTTTGCTATTAGGCACACTTTCTATATGGCACACTTTCTATATTCAACAAACCACAGTTATGTTATTAGGCACACTTTCTACATTCAACAAACCACAGTTATGGTATTAGGCACACTTGCTATATTCAACAAAATACAGTTATGCTATAAGGCACACATTCTATATTCAACACTTTCTATATTCAACTAAACCACAGTTATGCTATTAGGCACACTTTCTATATTCAACAAACCACAGTTATACTATTAGGTCTACTTCCTTGTATGCAACATTCTCTTTACTCAACTAAACCACAGTTATGCTATTAGGCACACTTTCTATATTCAATTAAACCACAGTTATGCTATTAGGCGCACTTTCTATATTCAACAAAACCACAGTTATGCCATTAGGCGCACTTTCTATATTAAACAGTCTCTATCTTCAACTAAATGACAGTTATGCTATTAGGCACACTTTCTATATTCATCACTTTCTTTATCCAACTAAACCACAGTTATGCTATTAGGCAAACTTTCTGTATTCAACAAACCACAGTTATGCTATTAGGCACACTTTCTATATTCAACACTTTCTATATTCAACTAAACCACAGTTATGCTATTAGGCACACTTTCCATATTCAACAAACCACAGTTATGCTATTAGGCACACTTTCTATATTCAACAAACCACAGTTATGCTATTAGGCACACTTTCTATATTAAACACTCTCTATATTCAACTAAATGACAGTTATGCTATTAGGCACACTTTCTATATTCAACACTTTCTATATTCAACTAAACCACAGTTATGCAATTAGGCACACTTTCTATATTCAACAAACCACAGTTATGCTATTAGGCACACTTTCTATATTCAACACTTTCTATATTAAACTAAACCACAATTATGTTGTTAGACACAATTTCTATATTCAACAAACCCCAGTTATGCTATTAGGCACACTTTCTATATCCAACCCTTTCTATATTCAACTAAACCACGCTTATGCTATTAGGCACACTTTCTATATTCAACAAACCACAGTTATGCTATTAGGCACAGTTTCTATATTCAACACTTTCTATATTCAACTAAACCACAGTTATACTATTAGGCAAACTTTCTATATTCAACAAACCACAGTTATGCTATTTGGTACCCTTCCTATATTCAACACTTTCTATATTCAACTAAACAACAGTTATGCTATTGGACACACTTTCTATATTCAGCTAAACCATGGTTATGCCATTAGGCACACTTTCGATATTCAACAAACCACAGTTATGCTATACGGCACACTTTCTATATTCAACACTTTTTATATTCAACTAAACCTCAGTTATGCTATTATGCACACATTCTATATTCAAAAAACCAAAGGTATGCTATTAGGCACACTTTCTATATTCAACACTTTCTATATTCAACTAAACCACAGTTATGCAATTAGGCACACTTTCTATATTCAACAAACCACAGTTATGCTATTAGGCACACTTTCTATATTCAACACTTTCTATATTCAATTAAACCACAGTTATGCTATTAGGCACACTTTCTATATTCAACACTTTCTATATTCAACTAAACCACAAATATGCTGTTAGGCACAATTTCTATATTCAACAAACCCTAGTTATGCTATTAAGCACACTTTCAATATTCAACCCTTTCTATATTCAACTAAGCCACGGTTATGCTATTAGGCACACTTTCTATATTGAACAAACCACAGTTATGCTATTAGGCACAGTTTCTACATTCAACACTTTCTATATTCAACTAAAACACAGTTATGCTATTGGACACACTTTCTATATTCAGCTAAACCACAGTTATGCTATTAGGCACACTTTCTATATTCAACAAACCACGGTTATGCTATTAGGCACACTTTCTATATTCAACACGTTCTATAGTCAATTAAACCACAGTTATGTTATTAGGCATACTTTCTATATTCAACAAACCACAGTTATGCTATTAGGCACACTTTCTATATTCAACAAACACATTTATGCTATTAGGCACACTTTATATATTCAACACTTTCTATATTCAACTAAACTACAGTTATGCTATTAGGCACACTTTCTATATTCAACAAACCCCAGTTATGCTATTAGGCACACTTTCTATATCCAACCCTTTCTATATTCAACTAAACCACGCTTATGCTATTAGGCACACTTTCTATAATCAACAAACCACAGTTATGCTGTTAGGCACAGTTTCTATATTCAGCTAAACCACGGTTATGCCATTAGGCACACTTTCGATATTCAACAAACCACAGTTATGCTATACGGCACACTTTCTATATTCAGCTAAACCACGGTTATGCCATTAGGCACACTTTCGATATTCAACAAACCACAGTTATGCTATACGGCACACTTTCTATATTCAACACTTTTTATGGTCAACTAAACCACGGTTATGCTATTAGGCACACTTTCTATATTCAACAAACCACAGTTATGCTATTAGGCACACTTTCTATATTCAACACTTTCTATATTCAATTAAACCACAGTTATGCTATTAGGCACACTTTCTATATTCAACACTGTCTATATTCAACTAAACCACAAATATGCTGTTAGGCACAATTTCTATATTCAACAAACCCTAGTTATGCTATTAAGCACACTTTCAATATTCAACCCTTTCTATATTCAACTAAGCCACGGTTATGCTATTAGGCACACTTTCTATATTGAACAAACCACAGTTATGCTATTAGGCACAGTTTCTACATTCAACACTTTCTATATTCAACTAAAACACAGTTATGCTATTGGACACACTTTCTATATTCAGCTAAACCACAGTTATGCTATTAGGCACACTTTCTATATTCAACAAACCACGGTTATGCTATTAGGCACACTTTCTATATTCAACATGTTCTATAGTCAATTAAACCACAGTTATGTTATTAGGCACACTTTCTATATTCAACAAACCACAGTTATGCTATTGGGCACACTTTCTATATTCATCAATTTCTATATTCAATTAAACCACAGTTATGTGATTAGGCACACGTTCTATATTCAGCTAAACCACAGTTATGCTCTTAGGCCCACTTTCTATATTCAACAAACACATTTATGCTATTAGGCACACTTTCTATATTCAACACTTTCTATATTCAACTAAACTACAGTTATGCTATTAGGCACACTTTCTATATTCAACACGTTCTATATTCAACTAAACCACAGTTATGCAATTAGGCAGACTTTCTATATTCAACAAACCACAGTTATGCTATTAGGCACACTTTGTTCATTCAACACTTTCTATATTCAACTAAACCACAGTTATGCTATTAGGCACACTTTCTATATTCAACCCTTTCTATATTCTACTAAACCACGGTTATGCTATTAGGCACACTTTCTATATTCAAAAAACCACAGTTATGCTATTAGGCACAGTTTCTATATTCAACACTTTCTATATTCAACTAAACCACAGTTATGCTATTAGACAAACTTTCTATATTCAACAAACCACAGTTATGCTATTTGGTACCCTTTCTTTATTCAACACTTTCTATATTCAACTAAACCACAGTTATGCTTTTGGGCACACTTTCTATATTCAGCTCCACCACGGTTATGCCATTAGGCACACTTTCGATATTCAACAAACTACAGTTATGCTATACGGCACACTTTCTATATTCAACACTTTCTATATTCAACTAAAAATCAGAATGCTATTAGGCACATATTCTATATTCAAAAAACCAAAGGTATGCTATTAGGTACACTTTCTATATTCAATACTTTCTATATTCAACTAAACCACAGTTATGCAATTAGGCACACTTTCTATATTCAACAAACCACAGTTACGCTATTAGGCTCACTTTGTTTATTCAACACTTTCTATATTCAACTAAACTATAGTTATGCTATTAGGCACACTTTCTATATTCAACACTTTCTATATTCAACTAAACCACAATTATGCTGTTAGGCACAATTTCTATATTCAACAAATCCCAGTTATGCTATTAGGCACACTTTCTATATTCAACACTTTCTATATTCAACTAAACCACGGTTATGCTATTAGGCACACTTTCTATATTCAACCCTTTCTATATTCAACTAAACCACGGTTATGCTATCAGGCACACTTTCTATATTCAACAAACCACAGTTATGCTATTAGGCACACTTTCTATATTCAACACTTTCTATATTCCAATAAACCACAGTTATGCTATTAGGCACACTTGTTATATTCAACAAACCACAGTTATGCTATTAGGCACAGTTTCTATATTCAACACATTCTATATTCAACTAAAACACAGTTATGCTATGGGACACACTTTCTATATTCAGCTAAACCACAGTTATGCTATTAGGCACACTTTCTATATTCAACAAACCACAGTTATGCTATTAGGCACACTTTCTATATTCAACAAACCACAGTTATGCTATTAGGCAGACTTTCTATATTCAACAAACCACAGTTATGCTATTAGGCACACTTTCTATATCCAACACTTTCTATATTCAAGTAAATCACAGTTATTCTATTAGGCACACTTTCTATATTCAACAAACCACAGTTATGCTATTAGGCACACTTTCTATATCCAACACTTTCTATATTCAAGTAAATCACAGTTATGCTATTAGGCACAATTTCTATATTCAACAAACTACAGTTATGCTATTAGGCACACTTTCTATATTCAACACTTTCTATAGTCAACTAAACAACAGTTATGCTGTTAGGCACGCTTTCTATATTCAGCTAAACCACAGTTATGTTATTAGGCACACTTTCTATATTCAACAAACCACAGTTATGCTATTAGGCACACTTTCTATATTCAACACTTTCTATATTCAAATAAACCACAGTTATGCTATTAGGAATGTTTTCTATATTCAACAAACCACAGTTATGCTATTAGGCACACTTTCTATGGTCAACAAATGACAGTCATGCTATTAGGCACAATTTCTCTATTCAACACTTTCTATATTACACAAACCACAGTAATGCTATTAGGCACACTTTCTATATTCAACACTTTATATATTCAACTAAACCACAGTTATGCTATTTAGCACACTTTCTATATTCAACAAACCACAGTTATGCTATCAGGCACACTTTCTATATTCAACACTTTCTATATTCATCTAAATCACAGTTACGCTATTAGGCACATTTTCTATATTCAACAAACCACAGTTGTGCTATTAGGCACACTTTTTATGTTCAACACTCTATATTCAACTAACGCACAGTTATGCTAATAGGCACACCTTCTATATTCAACACTTTCTATATTGAATTAAACCAGAGTTATACTATTAGGCACACTTTCTGTATTCAACAAACCACAGTTATGCTATTAGGCACACTTCCTATATTCAACACTTTCTATATTCAACAAAACCACACTTATGCTATTAGGCACAGTTTTTATATTGAACAAACCACAGTTTTGCTACTAGGCACACTTTCTATATTCGACACTTTCTATATTCAACTAAACCACAGTTATGCTATTAGGCACACTTTCTATATTCGACACTTTCTATATTCAACTAAACCACAGTTATGCTATTAGGCACACTTTCTATATTCAGCTAAACCGCAGTTATGCTATTAGGCACACTTTCTATATTCAACAATTTCTATATTCAACTAAACCACTGTTATACTATTAGGCATACTTTCTATATTCAACAAACCACATGTATGCTATTAGGCACATTTTCTATATTCAACAAAACCACAGTTATGCCATTACGCACCCTTTCTATATTCAACTAAACCACAGTTTTGCTATTAGGCAAACTTTCTATATTCAACAAACCACATGTATGCTATTAGGCACATTTTCTATATTCAACAAAACCACAGTTATGCCATTACGCACCCTTTCTATATTCAACTAAACCACAGTTTTGCTATTAGGCAAACTTCTATATTCAACAAACCACAGGTATGCTATTAGGCACATTTTCTATATTCAGCACTTTCTATAGCCAACAAACCACAGTTATGCTATTAGGCACACTTTCTATATAGCACACTTTCTATATTCAACAAACCACAGTTATGTTATTAGGCACACTTTCTATATTCAACAAACCACAGTTATGGTATTAGGCACACTTGCTATATTCAACAAAATACAGTTATGCTATAAGGCACACATTCTATATTCAACACTTTCTATATTCAACTAAACCACAGTTATGCTATTAGGCACACTTTCTATATTCAACAAACCACAGTTATACTATTAGGTCCACTTCCTTGTATGCAACATTCTCTTTACTCAACTAAACCACAGTTATGCTATTAGGCACACTTTCTATATTCAATTAAACCACAGTTATGCTATTAGGCACACTTTCTATATTCAACAAAACCACAGTTATGCCATTAGGCGCACTTTCTATATTAAACAGTCTATATCTTCAACTAAATGACAGTTATGCTATTAGGCACACTTTCTATATTCATCACTTTCTTTATTCAACTAAACCACAGTTATGCTATTAGGCAAACTTTCTGTATTCAACAAACCACAGTTATGCTATTAGGCACACTTTCTATATTCAACACTTTCTATATTCAACTAAACCACAGTTATGCTATTAGGCACACTTTCTATATTCAACAAACCACAGTTATGCTATTAGGCACACTTTCTATATTCAACAAACCACAGTTATGCTATTAGGCACACTTTCTATATTAAACACTCTCTATATTCAACTAAATGACAGTTATGCTATTAGGCACACTTTCTATATTCAACACTTTCTATATTCAACTAAACCACAGTTATGCAATTAGGCACACTTTCTATATTCAACAAACCACAGTTATGCTATTAGGCACACTTTCTATATTCAACACTTTCTATATTAAACTAAACCACAATTATGCTGTTAGACACAATTTCTATATTCAACAAACCCCAGTTATGCTATTAGGCACACTTTCTATATCCAACCCTTTCTATATTCAACTAAACCACGCTTATGCTATTAGGCACACTTTCTATATTCAACAAACCACAGTTATGCTATTAGGCACAGTTTCTATATTCAACACTTTCTATATTCAACTAAACCACAGTTATGCTATTAGGCAAACTTTCTATATTCAACAAAGCACAGTTATGCTATTTGGTACCCTTTCTATATTCAACACTTTCTATATTCAACTAAACCACAGTTATGCTATAGGGCACACTTTCTATATTCAGCTAAACCACTGTTATGCCATTAGGCACACTTTCGATATTCAACAAACCACAGTTATGCTATACGGCATACTTTTTATATTCAACACTTTTTATATTCAACTAATCCTCAGTTATGCTATTATGCACACATTCTATATTCAAAAAACCAAAGGTATGCTATTAGGAACACTTTCTATATTCAACACTTTCTATATTCAACTAAACCACAATTATGCAATTAGGCACACTTTCTATATTCAACAAACCACAGTTATGCTATTAGGCACACTTTCTATATTCAACACTTTCTATATTCAATTAAACCACAGTTATGCTATTAGGCACACTTTCTATATTCAACACTTTCTATATTCAACTAAACCACAATTATGCAATTAGGCACACTTTCTATATTCAACAAACCACAGTTATGCTATTAGGCACACTTTCTATATTCAACACTTTCTATATTCAATTAAACCACAGTTATTCTATTAGGCACACTTTCTATATTCAACAAACCACAGTTATGCTATTAGGCACACTTTCTATATCCAACACCTTCTATATTCAAGTAAATCACAGTTATGCTATTAGGCACAATTTCTATATTCAACAAACTACAGTTATGCTATTAGGCACACTTTCTATATTCAACACTTTCTATAGTCAACTAAACAACAGTTATGCTGTTAGGCACGCTTTCTATATTCAGCTAAACCACAGTTATGTTATTAGGCACACTTTCTATATTCAACAAACCACAGTTATGCTATTAGGCACACTTTCTATATTCAACACTTTCTATATTCAAATAAACCACAGTTATGCTATTAGGAATGTTTTCTATATTCAACAAACCACAGTTATGCTATTAGGCACACTTTCTATGGTCAACAAATGACAGTCATGCTATTAGGCACAATTTCTCTATTCAACACTTTCTATATTACACAAACCACAGTAATGCTATTAGGCACACTTTCTATATTCAACACTTTATATATTCAACTAAACCACAGTTATGCTATTTAGCACACTTTCTATATTCAACAAACCACAGTTATGCTATCAGGCACACTTTCTATATTCAACACTTTCTATATTCATCTAAATCACAGTTACGCTATTAGGCACATTTTCTATATTCAACAAACCACAGTTGTGCTATTAGGCACACTTTTTATGTTCAACACTCTATATTCAACTAACGCACAGTTATGCTAATAGGCACACCTTCTATATTCAACACTTTCTATATTGAATTAAACCAGAGTTATACTATTAGGCACACTTTCTGTATTCAACAAACCACAGTTATGCTATTAGGCACACTTCCTATATTCAACACTTTCTATATTCAACAAAACCACACTTATGCTATTAGGCACAGTTTTTATATTGAACAAACCACAGTTTTGCTACTAGGCACACTTTCTATATTCGACACTTTCTATATTCAACTAAACCACAGTTATGCTATTAGGCACACTTTCTATATTCGACACTTTCTATATTCAACTAAACCACAGTTATGCTATTAGGCACACTTTCTATATTCAGCTAAACCGCAGTTATGCTATTAGGCACACTTTCTATATTCAACAATTTCTATATTCAACTAAACCACTGTTATACTATTAGGCATACTTTCTATATTCAACAAACCACATGTATGCTATTAGGCACATTTTCTATATTCAACAAAACCACAGTTATGCCATTACGCACCCTTTCTATATTCAACTAAACCACAGTTTTGCTATTAGGCAAACTTTCTATATTCAACAAACCACATGTATGCTATTAGGCACATTTTCTATATTCAACAAAACCACAGTTATGCCATTACGCACCCTTTCTATATTCAACTAAACCACAGTTTTGCTATTAGGCAAACTTCTATATTCAACAAACCACAGGTATGCTATTAGGCACATTTTCTATATTCAGCACTTTCTATAGCCAACAAACCACAGTTATGCTATTAGGCACACTTTCTATATAGCACACTTTCTATATTCAACAAACCACAGTTATGTTATTAGGCACACTTTCTATATTCAACAAACCACAGTTATGGTATTAGGCACACTTGCTATATTCAACAAAATACAGTTATGCTATAAGGCACACATTCTATATTCAACACTTTCTATATTCAACTAAACCACAGTTATGCTATTAGGCACACTTTCTATATTCAACAAACCACAGTTATACTATTAGGTCCACTTCCTTGTATGCAACATTCTCTTTACTCAACTAAACCACAGTTATGCTATTAGGCACACTTTCTATATTCAATTAAACCACAGTTATGCTATTAGGCACACTTTCTATATTCAACAAAACCACAGTTATGCCATTAGGCGCACTTTCTATATTAAACAGTCTATATCTTCAACTAAATGACAGTTATGCTATTAGGCACACTTTCTATATTCATCACTTTCTTTATTCAACTAAACCACAGTTATGCTATTAGGCAAACTTTCTGTATTCAACAAACCACAGTTATGCTATTAGGCACACTTTCTATATTCAACACTTTCTATATTCAACTAAACCACAGTTATGCTATTAGGCACACTTTCTATATTCAACAAACCACAGTTATGCTATTAGGCACACTTTCTATATTCAACAAACCACAGTTATGCTATTAGGCACACTTTCTATATTAAACACTCTCTATATTCAACTAAATGACAGTTATGCTATTAGGCACACTTTCTATATTCAACACTTTCTATATTCAACTAAACCACAGTTATGCAATTAGGCACACTTTCTATATTCAACAAACCACAGTTATGCTATTAGGCACACTTTCTATATTCAACACTTTCTATATTAAACTAAACCACAATTATGCTGTTAGACACAATTTCTATATTCAACAAACCCCAGTTATGCTATTAGGCACACTTTCTATATCCAACCCTTTCTATATTCAACTAAACCACGCTTATGCTATTAGGCACACTTTCTATATTCAACAAACCACAGTTATGCTATTAGGCACAGTTTCTATATTCAACACTTTCTATATTCAACTAAACCACAGTTATGCTATTAGGCAAACTTTCTATATTCAACAAAGCACAGTTATGCTATTTGGTACCCTTTCTATATTCAACACTTTCTATATTCAACTAAACCACAGTTATGCTATAGGGCACACTTTCTATATTCAGCTAAACCACTGTTATGCCATTAGGCACACTTTCGATATTCAACAAACCACAGTTATGCTATACGGCATACTTTTTATATTCAACACTTTTTATATTCAACTAATCCTCAGTTATGCTATTATGCACACATTCTATATTCAAAAAACCAAAGGTATGCTATTAGGAACACTTTCTATATTCAACACTTTCTATATTCAACTAAACCACAATTATGCAATTAGGCACACTTTCTATATTCAACAAACCACAGTTATGCTATTAGGCACACTTTCTATATTCAACACTTTCTATATTCAATTAAACCACAGTTATGCTATTAGGCACACTTTCTATATTCAACACTTTCTATATTCAACTAAACCACAATTATGTTGTTAGGTACAATTTCTATATTCAACAAACCCTAGTTATGCTAGTAGGCACACTTTCAATATTCAACCCTTTCTATATTCAACTAAGCCACGGTTATGCTATTAGGCACACTTTCTATATTGAACAATCCACAGTTATGCTATTAGGCACAGTTTCTACATTCAACACTTTCTATATTCAACTAAAACACAGTTATGCTATTGGACACACTTTCTATATTCAGCTAAACCACAGTTATGCTATTAGGCACACTTTCTATATTCAACAATCCACGGTTATGCTATTTGGCACACTTTCTATATTCAACACGTTCTATAGTCAATTAAACCACAGTTATGTTATTAGGCACACTTTCTATATTCAACAAACCACAGTTATGCTATTGGGCACACTTTCTATATTCATCACTTTCCATATTCAATCAAACCACAGTTATGTGATTAAGCACACGTTCTATATTCAGCTAAACCACAGTTATGCTATTAGGCACACTTTCTATATTCAACAAACACATTTATGCTATTAGGCACACTTTCTATATTCATCACTTTCTTTATTCAACTAAACCACAGTTATGCTATTAGGCAAACTTTCTGTATTCAACAAACCACAGTTATGCTATTAGGCACACTTTCTATATTCAACACTTTCTATATTCAACTAAACCACAGTTATGCTATTAGGCACACTTTCTATATTCAACAAACCACAGTTATGCTATTAGGCAAACTTTCTATATTCAACAAACCACAGTTATGCTATTAGGCACACTTTCTATATTAAACACTCTCTATATTCAACTAAATGACAGTTATGCTATTAGGCACACTTTCTATATTCAACACTTTCTATATTCAACTAAACCACAGTTATGCAATTAGGCACACTTTCTATATTCAACAAACCACAGTTATGCTATTAGGCACACTTTCTATATTCAACACATTCTATATTAAACTAAACCACAATTATGCTGTTAGACACAATTTCTATATTCAACAAACCCCAGTTATGCTATTAGGCACACTTTCTATATCCAACCCTTTCTATATTCAACTAAACCACGCTTATGCTATTAGGCACACTTTCTATATTCAACAAACCACAGTTATGCTATTAGGCACAGTTTCTATATTCAACACTTTCTATATTCAACTAAACCACAGTTATGCTATTAGGCAAACTTTCTATATTCAACAAACCACAGTTATGCTATTTGGTACCTTTTCTATATTCAACACTTTCTATATTCAACTAAACCACAGTTATGCTATTGGGCACACTTTCTATATTCAACTAAACCAAGGTTATGCCATTAGGCACACTTTCGATATTCAACAAACCACAGTTATGCTATACGGCACACTTTCTATATTCAACACTTTTATATTCAACTAATCCTCAGTTATGCTATTATGCACACATTCTATATTCAAAAAACCAAAGGTATGCTATTAGGCACACTTCTATATTCAACACTTTCTATATTCAACTAAACCACAGTTATGCAATTAGGCACACTTTCTATATTCAACAAACCACAGTTATGCTATTAGGCACACTTTCTATATTCAACACTTTCTATATTCAATTAAACCACAGTTATGCTATTAGGCACACTTTCTATATTCAACACTTTCTATATTCAACTAAACCACAATTATGCTGTTAGGTACAATTTCTATATTCAACAAACCCTAGTTATGCTAGTAGGCACACTTTCAATATTCAACCCTTTCTATATTCAACTAAGCCACGGTTATGCTATTAGGCACACTTTCTATATTGAACAAACCACAGTTATGCTATTAGGCACAGTTTCTACATTCAACACTTTCTATATTCAACTAAAACACAGTTATGCTATTGGACACACTTTCTATATTCAGCTAAACCACAGTTATGCTATTAGGCACACTTTCTATATTCAACAAACCACGGTTATGCTATTTGGCATACTTTCTATATTCAACACGTTCTATAGTCAATTAAACCACAGTTATGTTATTAGGCACACTTTCTATATTCAACAAACCACAGTTATGCTATTGGGCACACTTTCTATATTCATCACTTTCTATATTCAATCAAACCACAGTTATGTGATTAAGCACACGTTCTATATTCAGCTAAACCACAGTTATGCTATTAGGCACACTTTCTATATTCAACAAACACATTTATGCTATTAGGCACACTTTCTATATTCAACACTTTCTATATTCAACTAAACCACAATTATGCTGTTAGACACAATTTCTATACTTAACAAACCCCAGTTATGCTATTAGGCACACTTTCTATATCCAACCCTTTCTATATTCAACTAAACCACGCGTATGCTATTAGGCACACTTTCTATATTCAACAAACCACAGTTATGCTATTAGGCACAGTTTTTATATTCAACACTTTATATATTCAACTAAACCACAGTTATGCTATTAGGCAAACTTTCTATATTTAACAAACCACAGTTATGCTATTTGGTACCCTTTCTATATTCAACACTTTCTATATTCAACTAAACCACAGTTATGCTATTGGGCACACTTTCTATATTCAGCTAAACCACTGTTATGCCATTAGGCACACTTTCGATATTCAACAAACCACAGTTATGCTATACGGCACACTTTCTATATTCAACACTTTTTATATTCAACTAAACCTCAGTTATGCAATTAGGCACAATTTCTATATTCAACAAACCCTAGTTATGCTATTAGGCACACTTTCAATATTCAACCCTTTCTATATTCAACTAAGCCACGGTTATGCTATTAGGAACACTTTATATATTGAACAAACCACAGTTATGCTATTAGGCACAGTTTCTACATTCAACACTTTCTATATTCAACTAAAACACAGTTATGCTATTGGACACACTTTCTATATTCAGCTAAACCACAGTTATGTTATTAGGCACACTTTCTATATTCAACAAACCACAGTTATGCTATTAGATACAGTTTCTATATTCAACACTTTCTATATTCAACTAAACCACAGTTATGCTATTAGGCAAACTTTCTATATTCAACAAACCACAGTTATGCTATTTGGTACCCTTTCTATATTCAACACTTTCTATATTCAACTAAACCACAGTTATGCTATTGGGCACACTTTCTATATTCAGCTAAACCACGGTTATACCATTAGGCACACTTTCGATATTCAACAAACCACAGTTATGCTATACGGCACACTTTCTATATTCAACACTTTCTATATTCAACTAAACCTCAGTATGCTATCATGCACATATTC
Organism: Ambystoma mexicanum; assembly: GCF_040938575.1. Lineage (NCBI taxonomy): Eukaryota > Metazoa > Chordata > Amphibia > Caudata > Ambystomatidae > Ambystoma > Ambystoma mexicanum. The sequence continues at coordinate 656,029,501 of NC_090921.1, forward strand.
TATATTCAAAAAAACAAAGGTATGCTATTAGGTACACTTTCTATATTCAATACTTTCTATATTCAACTAAACCACAGTTATGCAATTAGGCACACTTTCTATATTCAACAAACCACAGTTACGCTATTAGGCTCACTTTGTTTATTCAACACTTTCTATATTCAACTAAACCATAGTTATGCTATTAGGCACACTTTCTATATTCAACACTTTCTATATTCAACTAAACCACAATTATGCTGTTAGGCACAATTTCTATATTCAACAAATCCCAGTTATGCTATTAGGCACACTTTCTATATTCAACCCTTTCTATATTCAACTAAACCACGGTTATGCTATTAGGCACACTTTCTATATTCAACCCTTTCTATATTCAACTAAACCACGGTTATGCTATTAGGCACACTTTCTATATTCAACAAACCACAGTTATGCTATTAGGCACACTTTCTATATTCAACACTTTCTATATTCCAATAAACCACAGTTATGCTATTAGGCACACTTGTTATATTCAACAAACCACAGTTATGCTATTAGGCACAGTTTCTATATTCAACACTTTCTATATTCAACTAAAACACAGTTATGCTATTGGACACACTTTCTATATTCAGCTAAACCACAGTTATGCTATTAGGAACACTTTATATATTGAACAAACCACAGTTATGCTATTAGGCACAGTTTCTACATTCAACACTTTCTATATTCAACTAAAACACAGTTATGCTATTGGACACACTTTCTATATTCAGCTAAACCACAGTTATGCTATTAGGCACACTTTCTATATTCAACAAACCACGGTTATGCTATTAGGCACACTTTCTATTTTCAACACGTTCTATAGTCAATTAAACCACAGTTATGTTATTAGGCACACTTTCTATATTCAACAAACCACAGTTATGCTATTGGGGACACTTTCTATATTCATCACTTTCTATATTCAATTAAACCACAGTTATGTGATTAGGCACACATTCTATATTCAGCTAAACCACAGTTATGCTATTAGGCACACTTTCTATATTCAACAAACAGATTTATGCTATTAGGCACACTTTCTATATTCAACACTTTCTATATTCAACTAAACTACAGTTATGCTATTAGGCACACTTTCTATATTCAACATGTTCTATATTCAACTAAACCACAGTTATGCAATTAGGCACACTTTCTATATTCAACAAACCACAGTTCTGCTATTAGGCACACTTTGTTCATTCAACACTTTCTATATTCAACTAAACCACAGTTATGCTATTAGGCACACTTTCTATATTCAACCCTTTCTATATTCAACTAAACCACGGTTATGCTATTAGGCACACTTTCTATATTCAACAAACCACAGTTATGCTATTAGGCACAGTTTCTATATTAAACACTTTCTATATTCAACTAAACCACAGTTATGCTATTAGGCAAACTTTCTATATTCAACAAACCACAGTTATGCTATTTGGTACCCTTTCTATATTCAACACTTTCTATATTCAACTAAACCACAGTTATGCTATTGGGCACACTTTCTATATTCAGCTAAACCACGGTTATGCCATTAGGCACACTTTCGATATTCAACAAACCACAGTTATGCTATACGGCACACTTTCTATATTCAACACTTTCTATATTCAACTAAACCTCAGTATGCTATTATGCACATATTCTATATTCAAAAAACCAAAGGTATGCTATTAGGTACACTTTCTATATTCAATACTTTCTATATTCAACCAAACCACAGTTACGCTATTAGGCTCACTTTGTTTATTCAACACTTTCTATATTCAACTAAACCATAGTTATGCTATTAGGCACACTTTCTATATTCAACACTTTCTATATTCAACTAAACCACAATTATGCTGTTAGGCACAATTTCTATACTCAACAAATCCCAGTTATGCTATTAGGCTCACTTTGTTTATTCAACACTTTCTATATTCAACTAAACCATAGTTATGCTATTAGGCACACTTTCTATATTCAACACTTTCTATATTCAACTAAACCACAATTATGCTGTTAGGCACAATTTCTATATTCAACAAATCCCAGTTATGCTATAAGGCACACTTTCTATATTCAACCCTTTCTATATTCAACTAAACCACGGTTATGCTATTAGGCACACTTTCTATATTCAACAAACCACAGTTATGCTATTAGGCACACTTTCTATATTCAACACTTTCTATATTCCAATAAACCACAGTTATGCTATTAGGCACACTTGTTATATTCAACAAACCACAGGTATGCTATTAGGCACAGTTTCTATATTCAACACTTTCTATATTCAACTAAAACACAGTTATGCTATTGGACACACTTTCTATATTCAGCTAAACCACAGTTATGCTATTAGGCACACTTTCTATATTCAACAAACCACAGTTATGCTATTAGGCACACTTTCTATATTCAACACGTTCTATATTGAATTAAACCACAGTTATGCTATTAGGCACACTTTCTATATTCAACAAACCACAGTTATGCTATTAGGCACACTTTCTATATCCAACACTTTCTATATTCAAGTAAATCACAGTTATTCTATTAGGCACACATTCTATATTCAACAAACCACAGTTATGCTACTAGGCACACTTTCTATATTTATCACTTTCTATATTCAATTAAACCACAGTTATGTGATTAGGCACACTTTCTATATTCAGCTAAACCACAGTTATGCTATTATGCACACTTTCTATATTCAACAAACACATTTTTGATATTAGGCACACTTTCCATATTCAACACTTTTTATATTCAACTAAACTACAGTTATGCTATTAGGCACACTTTTTATAATCACCACGTTCTATATTCAACTAAACCACAGTTATGCAATTAGGCACACTTTGTTTATTCAACACTTTCTATATTCAACTAAACCACAGTTATGCTATTAGGCACACTTTCTATATTCAACACTTTCTATATTCAACTAAACCACAGTTATGCTATTAGGTACACTTTCTATATTCAACACTTTCTATATTCAATTAAACCACAGTTATGCTATTAGGCACACTTTCTATATTCAACACTTTCTATATTCAACTAAACCACAAATATGCTGTTAGGCACAATTTCTATATTCAACAAACCCTAGTTATGCTATTAAGCACACTTTCAATATTCAACCCTTTCTATATTCATCTAAGCCACGGTTATGCTATTAGGCACACTTTCTATATTGAACAAACCACAGTTATGCTATTAGGCACAGTTTCTACATTCAACACTTTCTATATTCAACTAAAACACAGTTATGCTATTGGACACACTTTCTATATTCAGCTAAACCACAGTTATGCTATTAGTCACACTTTCTATATTCAACAAACCACGCTTATGCTATTAGGCACACTTTCTATATTCAACACGTTCTATAGTCAATTAAACCACAGTTATGTTATTAGGCACACTTTCTATATTCAACAAACCACAGTTATGCTATTAGGCACACTTTCTATATTCAACAAACACATTGATGCTATTAGGCACACTTTCTTTATTCAACACTTTCTATATTCAACTAAACTACAGTTATGCTATTAGGCACACTTTCTATATTCAACAAACCCCAGTTATGCTATTAGGCACACTTTCTATATCCAACCCGTTCTATATTCAACTAAACCACGCTTATGCTATTAGGCACACTTTCTATATTCAACAAACCACAGTTATGCTATTAGGCACAGTTTCTATATTCAACACGTTCTATATTCAACTAAACCAAAGTTATACTATTAGGCAAACTTTCTATATTCAACAAACCACAGTTATGCTATTTGGTACCCTTTCTATATTCAACACTTTCTATATTCAACTAAACCACAGTTATGCTATAGGACACACTTTCTATATTCAGCTAAACCACGGTTATGCCATTAGGCACACTTTCGATATTCAACAAACCACAGTTATGCTATACGGCACACTTTCTATATTCAACACTTTTTATATTCAACTAAACCTCAGTTATGCTTTTATGCACACATTCTATATTAAAAAAACCAAAGGTATGCTATTAGGCACACTTTCTATATTCAACACTTTCTATATTCAACTAAACCACAGTTATGCAATTATGCACACTTTCTATTTTCAACAAACCACAGTTATGCTATTAGGCACACTTTCTATATTCAACACTTTCTATATTCAATTAAACCACAGTTATGCTATTAGGCACACTTTCTATATTCAACACTTTCTATATTCAACTAAACCACAAATATGCTGTTAGGCACAATTTCTATATTCAACAAACCCTAGTTATGCTATTAAGCACACTTTCAATATTCAACCCTTTCTATATTCAACTAAGCCACGGTTATGCTATTAGGCACACTTTCTATATTGAACAAACCACAGTTATGCTATTAGGCACAGTTTCTACATTCAACACTTTCTATATTCAACTAAAACACAGTTATGCTATTGGACACACTTTCTATATTCAGCTAAACCAGAGTTATGCTATTAGGCACACTTTCTATATTCAACAAACCACGGTTATGCTATTAGGCACACTTTCTATATTCAACACGTTCTATAGTCAATTAAACCACAGTTATGTTATTAGGCACACTTTCTATATTCAACAAACCACAGTTATGCTATTGGGCACACTTTCTATATTCATCAATTTCTATATTCAATTAAACCACAGTTATGTGATTAGGCACACGTTCTATATTCAGCTAAACCACAGTTATGCTATTAGGCACACTTTCTATATTCAACAAACACATTTATGCTATTAGGCACACTTTCTATATTCAACACTTTCTATATTCAACTAAACTACAGTTATGCTATTAGGCACACTTTCTATATTCAACACGTTCTATATTCAACTAAACCACAGTTGTGCAATTAGGCACACTTTCTATATTCAACAAACCACAGTTCTGCTATTAGGCACACTTTGTTCATTCAACACGTTCTATATTCAACTAAACCATAGTTATGCTATTAGGCACACTTTCTATATTCAACCCTTTCTATATTCTACTAAACCACGGTTATGCTATTAGGCACACTTTCTAAATTCAACAAACCACAGTTATGCTATTAGGCACAGTTTCTATATTCAACACGTTCTATATTCAACTAAACCACAGTTATGCTATTAGACAAACTTTCTATATTCAACAAACCACAGTTATGCTATTTGGTACCTTTTCTATATTCAACACTTTCTATATTCAACTAAACCACAGTTATGCTTTTGGGCACACTTTCTATATTCAGCTAAACCACGGTTATGCCATTAGGCACACTTTCGATATTCAACAAACCACAGTTATGCTATACGGCACATTTTCTATATTCAACACTTTCTATATTCAACTAAAAATCAGTATGCTATTATGCACATATTCTATATTCAAAAAACCAAAGGTATGCTATTAGGTACACTTTCTATATTCAATACTTTCTATATTCAATTAAACCACAGTCATGCAATTAGGCACACTTTCTATATTCAACAAACCACAGTTACGCTATTAGGCTCACTTTGTTTATTCAACACTTTCTATATTCAACTAAACTATAGTTATGCTATTAGGCACACTTTCCATATTCAACACTTTCTATATTCAACTAAACCACAATTATGATGTTAGGCACAATTTCTATATTCAACAAATCCCAGTTATGCTATTAGGCACACTTTCTATATTCAACCCTTTCTATATTCAACTAAACCACGGTTATGCTGTTAGGTACACTTTCTATATTCAACCCTTTCTATATTCAACTAAACCACGGTTATGCTATTAGGCACACTTTCTATATTCAACAAACCACAGTTATGCTATTAGGCACACTTTCTATATTCAACACTTTCTATATTCCAATAAACCACAGTTATGCTATTAGGCACACTTGTTATATTCAACAAACCACAGTTATGCTATTAGGCACAGTTTCTATATTCAACACTTTCTATATTCAAGTAAATCACAGTTATTCTATTAGGCACACTTTCTATATTCAACAAACCACAGTTATGCTATTAGGCACACTTTCTATATTTATCACTTTCTATATTCAATTAAACCACAGTTATGTGATTAGGCACACTTTCTATATTCAGCTAAATGACAGTTATGCTATTAGGCACACTTTCTATATTCAACAAACCACAGTTATGCTATTAGGCACACTTTCTATATTCAACACGTTCTATATTCAATTAAAATACAGTTATGCTATTAGGCACACTTTCTATATTCAACAAACCACAGTTATGCTATTAGGCACACTTTCTATATCCAACACTTTCTATATTTAAGTAAATCACAGTTATTCTATTAGGCACACTTTCTATATTCAACAAACCACAGTTATGCTATTAGGCACACTTTCTATATTTATCACTTTCTATATTCAATTAAACCACAGTTATGTGATTAGGCACACTTTCTATATTCAGCTAAACGACAGTTATGCTATTAGGCACATTTTCTATATTCAACAAACTACAGTTATGCTATTAGGCACACTTTCTTTATTCAACACTTTTTATAGTCAACTAAACAACAGTTATGTTGTAGGCACGCTTTCTATATTCAGCTAAACCACAGTTATGTTATTATGCACACTTTCTATATTCAACAAACCACAGTTATGCTATTAGGCACACTTTCTATATTCAACACTTTCTATATTCAAATAAACCACAGTTATGCTATTAGGAATGTTTTCTATATTCAACAAACCACAGTTTTGCTATTAGGCACACTTTCTATGCTCAACAAATGACAGTCATGCTATTAGGCACAATTTCTCTATTCAACACTTTCTATATTACACAAACCACAGTAATGCTATTAGGCACACTTTCTATATTCAACACTTTATATATTCAACTAAACCACAGTTATGCTATTTAGCACACTTTCTATATTCAACAAACCACAGTTATGCTATTAGGCACACTTTCTATATTCAACACTTTCTATATTCATCTAAATCACAGTTACGCTATTAGGCACATTTTCTATATTCAACAAACCACAGTTGTGCTATTAGGCACACTTTTTATGTTCAACACTCTATATTCAACTAACGCACAGTTATGCTAATAGGCACACCTTCTATATTCAACACTTTCTATATTGAATTAAACCAGAGTTATACTATTAGGCACACTTTCTGTATTCAACAAACCACAGTTATGCTATTAGGCACACTTCCTATATTCAACACTTTCTATATTCAACAAAACCACACTTATGCTATTAGGCACAGTTTTTATATTGAACAAACCACAGTTTTGCTATTAGGCACACTTTCTATATTCGACACTTTCTATATTCAACTAAACCACAGTTATGCTATTAGGCACACTTTCTATATTCAACACTTTCTATATTCAACTAAACCACAGTTATGCTATTAGGCACACTTTCTATATTCAGCTAAACCTCAGTTATGCTATTAGGCACACTTTCTATATTCAACAATTTCTATATTCAACTAAACCACTGTTATACTATTAGGCATACTTTCTATATTCAACAAACCACAGGTATGCTCTTAGGCACATTTTCTATATTCAACAAAACCACAGTTATGCCATTACGCACCCTTTCTATATTCAACTAAACCACAGTTTTGCTATTAGGCAAACTTTCTATATTCAACAAACCACAGGTATGCTATTAGGCACATTTTCTATATTCAGCACTTTCTATAGTCAACAAACCACAGTTATGCTATTAGGCACACTTTCTATATGGCACACTTTCTATATTCAACAAACCACAGTTATGTTATTAGGCACACTTTCTATATTCAACAAACCACAGTTATGGTATTAGGCACACTTGCTATATTCAACAAAATACAGTTATGCTATAAGGCACACATTCTATATTCAACACTTTCTATATTCAACAAACCACAGTTATACTATTAGGTCCACTTCCTTGTATGCAACATTCTCTTTACTCAACTAAACCACAGTTATGCTATTAGGCACACTTTCTATATTCAATTAAACCACAGTTATGCTATTAGGCGCACTTTCTATATTCAACAAAACCACAGTTATGCCATTAGGCGCACTTTCTATATTAAACAGTCTCTATCTTCAACTAAATGACAGTTATGCTATTAGGCACACTTTCTATATTCATCACTTTCTTTATCCAACTAAACCACAGTTATGCTATTAGGCAAACGTTCTGTATTCAACAAACCACAGTTATGCTATTAGGCACACTTTCTATATTCAACAATTTCTATATTCAACTAAACCACAGTTATGCTATTAGGCACACTTTCCATATTCAACAAACCACAGTTATGCTATTAGGCACACTTTCTATATTCAACAAACCACAGTTATGCTATTAGGCACACTTTCTATATTAAACACTCTCTATATTCAACTAAATGACAGTTATGCTATTAGGCACACTTTCTATATTCAACACTTTCTATATTCAACTAAACCACAGTTATGCAATTAGGCACACTTTCTATATTCAACAAACCACAGTTATGCTATTAGGCAGACTTTCTATATTCAACACTTTCTATATTAAACTAAACCACAATTATGTTGTTAGACACAATTTCTATATTCAACAAACCCCAGTTATGCTATTAGGCACACTTTCTATATCCAACCCTTTCTATATTCAACTAAACCACGCTTATGCTATTAGGCACACTTTCTATATTCAACAAACCACAGTTATGCTATTAGGCACAGTTTCTATATTCAACACTTTCTATATTCAACTAAATCACAGTTATACTATTAGGCAAACTTTCTATATTCAACAAACCACAGTTATGCTATTTGGTACCCTTCCTATATTCAACACTTTCTATATTCAACTAAACCACAGTTATGCTATTGGACACACTTTCTATATTCAGCTAAACCATGGTTATGCCATTAGGCACACTTTCGATATTCAACAAACCACAGTTATGCCATACGGCACACTTTCTATATTCAACACTTTTTATATTCAACTAAACCTCAGTTATGCTATTATGCACACATTCTATATTCAAAAAACCAAAGGTATGCTATTAGGCACACTTTCTATATTCAACACTTTCTATATTCAACTAAACCACAGTTATGCAATTAGGCCCACTTTCTATATTCAACAAACCACAGTTATGCTATTAGGCACACTTTCTATATTCAACACTTTCTATATTCAATTAAACCACAGTTATGCTATTAGGCACACTTTCTATATTCAACACTTTCTATATTCAACTAAACCACAAATATGCTGTTAGGCACAATTTCTATATTCAACAAACCCTAGTTATGCTATTAAGCACACTTTCAATATTCAACCCTTTCTATATTCAACTAAGCCACGGTTATGCTATTAGGCACACTTTCTATATTGAACAACCCACAGTTATGCTATTAGGCACAGTTTCTACATTCAACACTTTCTATATTCAACTAAAACACAGTTATGCTATTGGACACACTTTCTATATTCAGCTAAACCACAGTTATGCTATTAGGCACACTTTCTATGTTCAACAAACCACGGTTATGCTATTAGGCACACTTTCTATATTCAACACGTTCTATAGTCAATTAAACCACAGTTATGTTATTAGGCATACTTTCTATATTCAACAAACCACAGTTATGCTATTAGGCACACTTTCTATATTCAACAAACACATTTATGCTATTAGGCACACTTTCTATATTCAACACTTTCTATATTCAACTAAACTACAGTTATGCTATTAGGCACACTTTCTATATTCAACAAACCCCAGTTATGCTATTAGGCACACTTTCTATATCCAACCCTTTCTATATTCAACTAAACCACGCTTATGCTATTAGGCACACTTTCTATATTCAACAAACCACAGTTATGCTGTTAGGCACAGTTTCTATATTCAGCTAAACCACGGTTATGCCATTAGGCACACTTTCGATATTCAACAAACCACAGTTATGCTATACGGCACACTTTCTATATTCAGCTAAACCACGGTTATGCCATTAGGCACACTTTCGATATTCAACAAACCACAGTTATGCTATACGGCACACTTTCTATATTCAACACTTTTTATAGTCAACTAAACCACGGTTATGCTATTAGGCACACTTTCTATATTCAACAAACCACAGTTATGCTATTAGGCACACTTTCTATATTCAACACTTTCTATATTCAATTAAACCACAGTTATGCTATTAGGCACACTTTCTATATTCAACACTTTCTATATTCAACTAAACCACAAATATGCTGTTAGGCACAATTTCTATATTCAACAAACCCTAGTTATGCTATTAAGCACACTTTCAATATTCAACCCTTTCTATATTCAACTAAGCCACGGTTATGCTATTAGGCACACTTTCTATATTGAACAAACCACAGTTATGCTATTAGGCACAGTTTCTATATTCAACACTTTCTATATTCAACTAAATCACAGTTATACTATTAGGCAAACTTTCTATATTCAACAAACCACAGTTATGCTATTTGGTACCCTTCCTATATTCAACACTTTCTATATTCAACTAAACCACAGTTATGCTATTGGACACACTTTCTATATTCAGCTAAACCATGTTTATGCCATTAGGCACACTTTCGATATTCAACAAACCACAGTTATGCCATACGGCACACTTTCTATATTCAACACTTTTTATATTCAACTAAACCTCAGTTATGCTATTATGCACACATTCTATATTCAAAAAACCAAAGGTATGCTATTAGGCACACTTTCTATATTCAACACTTTCTATATTCAACTAAACCACAGTTATGCAATTAGGCACACTTTCTATATTCAACAAACCACAGTTATGCTATTAGGCACACTTTCTATATTCAACACTTTCTATATTCAATTAAACCACAGTTATGCTATTAGGCACACTTTCTATATTCAACACTTTCTATATTCAACTAAACCACAAATATGCTGTTAGGCACAATTTCTATATTCAACAAACCCTAGTTATGCTATTAAGCACACTTTCAATATTCAACCCTTTCTATATTCAACTAAGCCACGGTTATGCTATTAGGCACACTTTCTATATTGAACAACCCACAGTTATGCTATTAGGCACAGTTTCTACATTCAACACTTTCTATATTCAACTAAAACACAGTTATGCTATTGGACACACTTTCTATATTCAGCTAAACCACAGTTATGCTATTAGGCACACTTTCTATGTTCAACAAACCACGGTTATGCTATTAGGCACACTTTCTATATTCAACACGTTCTATAGTCAATTAAACCACAGTTATGTTATTAGGCATACTTTCTATATTCAACAAACCACAGTTATGCTATTAGGCACACTTTCTATATTCAACAAACACATTTATGCTATTAGGCACACTTTCTATATTCAACACTTTCTATATTCAACTAAACTACAGTTATGCTATTAGGCACACTTTCTATATTCAACAAACCCCAGTTATGCTATTAGGCACACTTTCTATATCCAACCCTTTCTATATTCAACTAAACCACGCTTATGCTATTAGGCACACTTTCTATATTCAACAAACCACAGTTATGCTGTTAGGCACAGTTTCTATATTCAGCTAAACCACGGTTATGCCATTAGGCACACTTTCGATATTCAACAAACCACAGTTATGCTATACGGCACACTTTCTATATTCAGCTAAACCACGGTTATGCCATTAGGCACACTTTCGATATTCAACAAACCACAGTTATGCTATACGGCACACTTTCTATATTCAACACTTTTTATAGTCAACTAAACCACGGTTATGCTATTAGGCACACTTTCTATATTCAACAAACCACAGTTATGCTATTAGGCACACTTTCTATATTCAACACTTTCTATATTCAATTAAACCACAGTTATGCTATTAGGCACACTTTCTATATTCAACACTTTCTATATTCAACTAAACCACAAATATGCTGTTAGGCACAATTTCTATATTCAACAAACCCTAGTTATGCTATTAAGCACACTTTCAATATTCAACCCTTTCTATATTCAACTAAGCCACGGTTATGCTATTAGGCACACTTTCTATATTGAACAAACCACAGTTATGCTATTAGGCACAGTTTCTACATTCAACACTTTCTATATTCAACTAAAACACAGTTATGCTATTGGACACACTTTCTATATTCAGCTAAACCACAGTTATGCTATTAGGCACACTTTCTATATTCAACAAACCACGGTTATGCTATTAGGCACACTTTCTATATTCAACATGTTCTATAGTCAATTAAACCACAGTTATGTTATTAGGCACACTTTCTATATTCAACAAACCACAGCTATGCTATTGGGCACACTTTCTATATTCATCAATTTCTATATTCAATTAAACCACAGTTATGTGATTAGGCACACGTTCTATATTCAGCTAAACCACAGTTATGCTATTAGGCACACTTTCTATATTCAACAAACACATTTATGCTATTAGGCACACTTTCTATATTCAACACTTTCTATATTCAACTAAACTACAGTTATGCTATTAGGCACACTTTCTATATTCAACACGTTCTATATTCAACTAAACCACAGTTATGCAATTAGGCAGACTTTCTATATTCAACAAACCACAGTTCTGCTATTAGGCACACTTTGTTCATTCAACACTTTCTATATTCAACTAAACCACAGTTATGCTATTAGGCACAGTTTCTATATTCAACACTTTCTATATTCAACTAAACCACAGTTATGCTATTAGACAAACTTTCTATATTCAACAAACCACAGTTATGCTATTTGGTACCCTTTCTTTATTCAACACTTTCTATATTCAACTAAACCACAGTTATGCTTTTGGGCACACTTTCTATATTCAGCTACACCACGGTTATGCCATTAGGCACACTTTCGATATTCAACAAACTACAGTTATGCTATTCGGCACACTTTCTATATTCAACACTTTCTATATTCAACTAAAAATCAGTATGCTATTATGCACATTTTCTATATTCAAAAAACCAAAGGTATGCTATTAGGTACACTTTCTATATTCAATACTTTCTATATTCAACTAAACCACAGTTATGCAATTAGGCACACTTTCTATATTCAACAAACCACAGTTATGCTATTAGGCACACTTTCTATATTCAACACTTTCTATATTCAATTAAACCACAGTTATGCTATTGGACACACTTTCTATATTCAGCTAAACCATGGTTATGCCATTAGGCACACTTTCGATATTCAGCTAAACCACAGTTATGCTATTAGGCACACTTTCTATATTCAACAAACACATTTATGCTATTAGGCACACTTTCTATATTCAACACTTTCTATATTCAACTAAACTACAGTTATGCTATTAGGCACACTTTCTATATTCAACACGTTCTATATTCAACTAAACCACAGTTATGCAATTAGGCAGACTTTCTATATTCAACAAACCACAGTTCTGCTATTAGGCACACTTTGTTCATTCAACACTTTCTATATTCAACTAAACCACAGTTATGCTATTAGGCACAGTTTCTATATTCAACACTTTCTATATTCAACTAAACCACAGTTATGCTATTAGACAAACTTTCTATATTCAACAAACCACAGTTATGCTATTTGGTACCCTTTCTTTATTCAACACTTTCTATATTCAACTAAACCACAGTTATGCTTTTGGGCACACTTTCTATATTCAGCTACACCACGGTTATGCCATTAGGCACACTTTCGATATTCAACAAACTACAGTTATGCTATTCGGCACACTTTCTATATTCAACACTTTCTATATTCAACTAAACCTCAGTTATGCTATTATGCACACATTCTATATTCAAAAAACCAAAGGTATGCTATTAGGCACACTTTCTATATTCAACACTTTCTATATTCAACTAAACCACAGTTATGCAATTAGGCACACTTTCTATATTCAACAAACCACAGTTATGCTATTAGGCACACTTTCTATATTCAACACTTTCTATATTCAATTAAACCACAGTTATGCTATTAGGCACACTTTCTATATTCAACACTTTCTATATTCAACTAAACCACAAATATGCTGTTAGGCACAATTTCTATATTCAACAAACCCTAGTTATGCTATTAAGCACACTTTCAATATTCAACCCTTTCTATATTCAACTAAGCCACGGTTATGCTATTAGGCACACTTTCTATATTGAACAAACCACAGTTATGCTATTAGGCACAGTTTCTACATTCAACACTTTCTATATTCAACTAAAACACAGTTATGCTATTGGACACACTTTCTATATTCAGCTAAACCACAGTTATGCTATTAGGCACACTTTCTATATTCAACAAACCACGGTTATGCTATTAGGCACACTTTCTATATTCAACACGTTCTATAGTCAATTAAACCACAGTTATGTTATTAGGCATACTTTCTATATTCAACAAACCACAGTTATGCTATTAGGCACACTTTCTATATTCAACAAACACATTTATGCTATTAGGCACACTTTCTATATTCAACACTTTCTATATTCAACTAAACTACAGTTATGCTATTAGGCACACTTTCTATATTCAACAAACCCCAGTTATGCTATTAGGCACACTTTCTATATCCAACCCTTTCTATATTCAACTAAACCACGCTTATGCTATTAGGCACACTTTCTATATTCAACAAACCACAGTTATGCTGTTAGGCACAGTTTCTATATTCAGCTAAACCACGGTTATGCCATTAGGCACACTTTCGATATTCAACAAACCACAGTTATGCTATACGGCACACTTTCTATATTCAGCTAAACCACGGTTATGCCATTAGGCACACTTTCGATATTCAACAAACCACAGTTATGCTATACGGCACACTTTCTATATTCAACACTTTTTATAGTCAACTAAACCACGGTTATGCTATTAGGCACACTTTCTATATTCAACAAACCACAGTTATGCTATTAGGCACACTTCCTATATTCAACACTTTCTATATTCAACAAAACCACACTTATGCTATTAGGCACAGTTTTTATATTGAACAAACCACAGTTTTGCTATTAGGCACACTTTCTATATTCGACACTTTCTATATTCAACTAAACCACAGTTATGCTATTAGGCACACTTTCTATATTCAACACTTTCTATATTCAACTAAACCACAGTTATGCTATTAGGCACACTTTCTATATTCAGCTAAACCTCAGTTATGCTATTAGGCACACTTTCTATATTCAACAATTTCTATATTCAACTAAACCACTGTTATACTATTAGGCATACTTTCTATATTCAACAAACCACAGGTATGCTCTTAGGCACATTTTCTATATTCAACAAAACCACAGTTATGCCATTACGCACCCTTTCTATATTCAACTAAACCACAGTTTTGCTATTAGGCAAACTTTCTATATTCAACAAACCACAGGTATGCTATTAGGCACATTTTCTATATTCAGCACTTTCTATAGTCAACAAACCACAGTTATGCTATTAGGCACACTTTCTATATGGCACACTTTCTATATTCAACAAACCACAGTTATGTTATTAGGCACACTTTCTATATTCAACAAACCACAGTTATGGTATTAGGCACACTTGCTATATTCAACAAAATACAGTTATGCTATAAGGCACACATTCTATATTCAACACTTTCTATATTCAACTAAACCACAGTTATGCTATTAGGCACACTTTCTATATTCAACAAACCACAGTTATACTATTAGGTCCACTTCCTTGTATGCAACATTCTCTTTACTCAACTAAACCACAGTTATGCTATTAGGCACACTTTCTATATTCAATTAAACCACAGTTATGCTATTAGGCGCACTTTCTATATTCAACAAAACCACAGTTATGCCATTAGGCGCACTTTCTATATTAAACAGTCTCTATCTTCAACTAAATGACAGTTATGCTATTAGGCACACTTTCTATATTCATCACTTTCTTTATCCAACTAAACCACAGTTATGCTATTAGGCAAACGTTCTGTATTCAACAAACCACAGTTATGCTATTAGGCACACTTTCTATATTCAACAATTTCTATATTCAACTAAACCACAGTTATGCTATTAGGCACACTTTCCATATTCAACAAACCACAGTTATGCTATTAGGCACACTTTCTATATTCAACACTTTCTATATTCAACTAAACCACAGTTATGCAATTAGGCACACTTTCTATATTCAACAAACCACAGTTATGCTATTAGGCACACTTTCTATATTCAACACTTTCTATATTAAACTAAACCACAATTATGTTGGTAGACACAATTTCTATATTCAACAAACCCCAGTTATGCTATTAGGCACACTTTCTATATCCAACCCTTTCTATATTCAACTAAACCACGCTTATGCTATTAGGCACACTTTCTATATTCAACAAACCACAGTTATGCTATTAGGCACAGTTTCTATATTCAACACTTTCTATATTCAACTAAATCACAGTTATACTATTAGGCAAACTTTCTATATTCAACAAACCACAGTTATGCTATTTGGTACCCTTCCTATATTCAACACTTTCTATATTCAACTAAACCACAGTTATGCTATTGGACACACTTTCTATATTCAGCTAAACCATGGTTATGCCATTAGGCACACTTTCGATATTCAACAAACCACAGTTATGCTATACGGCACACTTTCTATATTCAACACTTTTTATATTCAACTAAACCTCAGTTATGCTATTAGGCACACTTTCTATATTCAAAAAACCAAAGGTATGCTATTAGGCACACTTTCTATATTCAACACTTTCTATATTCAACTAAACCACAGTTATGCAATTAGGCACACTTTCTATATTCAACAAACCACAGTTATGCTATTAGGCACACTTTCTATATTCAACACTTTCTATATTCAATTGAACCACAGTTATGCTATTAGGCACACTTTCTATATTCAACACTTTCTATATTCAACTAAACCACAAATATGCTGTTAGGCACAATTTCTATATTCAACAAACCCTAGTTATGCTATTAAGCACACTTTCAATATTCAACCCTTTCTATATTCAACTAAGCCACGGTTATGCTATTAGGCACACTTTCTATATTGAACAAACCACAGTTATGCTATTAGGCACAGTTTCTACATTCAACACTTTCTATATTCAACTAAAACACAGTTATGCTATTGGACACACTTTCTATATTCAGCTAAACCACAGTTATGCTATTAGGCACACTTTCTATGTTCAACAAACCACGGTTATGCTATTAGGCACACTTTCTATATTCAACACGTTCTATAGTCAATTAAACCACAGTTATGTTATTAGGCATACTTTCTATATTCAACAAACCACAGTTATGCTATTAGGCACACTTTCTATATTCAACAAACACATTTATGCTATTAGGCACACTTTCTATATTCAACACTTTCTATATTCAACTAAACTACAGTTATGCTATTAGGCACACTTTCTATATTCAACAAACCCCAGTTATGCTATTAGGCACACTTTCTATATCCAACCCTTTCTATATTCAACTAAACCACGCTTATGCTATTAGGCACACTTTCTATATTCAACAAACCACAGTTATGCTGTTAGGCACAGTTTCTATATTCAGCTAAACCACGGTTATGCCATTAGGCACACTTTCGATATTCAACAAACCACAGTTATGCTATACGGCACACTTTCTATATTCAGCTAAACCACGGTTATGCCATTAGGCACACTTTCGATATTCAACAAACCACAGTTATGCTATACGGCACACTTTCTATATTCAACACTTTTTATAGTCAACTAAACCACGGTTATGCTATTAGGCACACTTTCTATATTCAACAAACCACAGTTATGCTATTAGGCACACTTTCTATATTCAACACTTTCTATATTCAATTAAACCACAGTTATGCTATTAGGCACACTTTCTATATTCAACACTTTCTATATTCAACTAAACCACAAATATGCTGTTAGGCACAATTTCTATATTCAACAAACCCTAGTTATGCTATTAAGCACACTTTCAATATTCAACCCTTTCTATATTCAACTAAGCCATGGTTATGCTATTAGGCACACTTTCTATATTGAACAAACCACAGTTATGCTATTAGGCACAGTTTCTACATTCAACACTTTCTATATTCAACTAAAACACAGTTATGCTATTGGACACACTTTCTATATTCAGCTAAACCACAGTTATGCTATTAGGCACACTTTCTATATTCAACAAACCACGGTTATGCTATTAGGCACACTTTCTATATTCAACATGTTCTATAGTCAATTAAACCACAGTTATGTTATTAGGCACACTTTCTATATTCAACAAACCACAGTTATGCTATTGGGCACACTTTCTATATTCATCAATTTCTATATTCAATTAAACCACAGTTATGTGATTAGGCACACGTTCTATATTCAGCTAAACCACAGTTATGCTATTAGGCACACTTTCTATATTCAACAAACACATTTATGCTATTAGGCACACTTTCTATATTCAACGCTTTCTATATTCAACTAAACTACAGTTATGCTATTAGGCACACTTTCTATATTCAACACGTTCTATATTCAACTAAACCACAGTTATGCAATTAGGCAGACTTTCTATATTCAACAAACCACAGTTCTGCTATTAGGCACACTTTGTTCATTCAACACTTTCTATATTCAACTAAACCACAGTTATGCTATTAGGCACAGTTTCTATATTCAACACTTTCTATATTCAACTAAACCACAGTTATGCTATTAGACAAACTTTCTATATTCAACAAACCACAGTTATGCTATTTGGTACCCTTTCTTTATTCAACACTTTCTATATTCAACTAAACCACAGTTATGCTTTTGGGCACACTTTCTATATTCAGCTACACCACGGTTATGCCATTAGGCACACTTTCGATATTCAACAAACTACAGTTATGCTATTCGGCACACTTTCTATATTCAACACTTTCTATATTCAACTAAAAATCAGTATGCTATTATGCACATATTCTATATTCAAAAAACCAAAGGTATGCTATTAGGTACACTTTCTATATTCAATACTTTCTATATTCAACTAAACCACAGTTATGCAATTAGGCACACTTTCTATATTCAACAAACCACAGTTATGCTATTAGGCACACTTTCTATATTCAACACTTTCTATATTCAATTAAACCACAGTTATGCTATTGGACACACTTTCTATATTCAGCTAAACCATGGTTATGCCATTAGGCACACTTTCGATATTCAGCTAAACCACAGTTATGCTATTAGGCACACTTTCTATATTCAACAAACACATTTATGCTATTAGGCACACTTTCTATATTCAACACTTTCTATATTCAACTAAACTACAGTTATGCTATTAGGCACACTTTCTATATTCAACACGTTCTATATTCAACTAAACCACAGTTATGCAATTAGGCAGACTTTCTATATTCAACAAACCACAGTTCTGCTATTAGGCACACTTTGTTCATTCAACACTTTCTATATTCAACTAAACCACAGTTATGCTATTAGGCACAGTTTCTATATTCAACACTTTCTATATTCAACTAAACCACAGTTATGCTATTAGACAAACTTTCTATATTCAACAAACCACAGTTATGCTATTTGGTACCCTTTCTTTATTCAACACTTTCTATATTCAACTAAACCACAGTTATGCTTTTGGGCACACTTTCTATATTCAGCTACACCACGGTTATGCCATTAGGCACACTTTCGATATTCAACAAACTACAGTTATGCTATTCGGCACACTTTCTATATTCAACACTTTCTATATTCAACTAAACCTCAGTTATGCTATTATGCACACATTCTATATTCAAAAAACCAAAGGTATGCTATTAGGCACACTTTCTATATTCAACACTTTCTATATTCAACTAAACCACAGTTATGCAATTAGGCACACTTTCTATATTCAACAAACCACAGTTATGCTATTAGGCACACTTTCTATATTCAACACTTTCTATATTCAATTAAACCACAGTTATGCTATTAGGCACACTTTCTATATTCAACACTTTCTATATTCAACTAAACCACAAATATGCTGTTAGGCACAATTTCTATATTCAACAAACCCTAGTTATGCTATTAAGCACACTTTCAATATTCAACCCTTTCTATATTCAACTAAGCCACGGTTATGCTATTAGGCACACTTTCTATATTGAACAAACCACAGTTATGCTATTAGGCACAGTTTCTACATTCAACACTTTCTATATTCAACTAAAACACAGTTATGCTATTGGACACACTTTCTATATTCAGCTAAACCACAGTTATGCTATTAGGCACACTTTCTATATTCAACAAACCACGGTTATGCTATTAGGCACACTTTCTATATTCAACACGTTCTATAGTCAATTAAACCACAGTTATGTTATTAGGCATACTTTCTATATTCAACAAACCACAGTTATGCTATTAGGCACACTTTCTATATTCAACAAACACATTTATGCTATTAGGCACACTTTCTATATTCAACACTTTCTATATTCAACTAAACTACAGTTATGCTATTAGGCACACTTTCTATATTCAACAAACCCCAGTTATGCTATTAGGCACACTTTCTATATCCAACCCTTTCTATATTCAACTAAACCACGCTTATGCTATTAGGCACACTTTCTATATTCAACAAACCACAGTTATGCTGTTAGGCACAGTTTCTATATTCAGCTAAACCACGGTTATGCCATTAGGCACACTTTCGATATTCAACAAACCACAGTTATGCTATACGGCACACTTTCTATATTCAGCTAAACCACGGTTATGCCATTAGGCACACTTTCGATATTCAACAAACCACAGTTATGCTATACGGCACACTTTCTATATTCAACACTTTTTATAGTCAACTAAACCACGGTTATGCTATTAGGCACACTTTCTATATTCAACAAACCACAGTTATGCTATTAGGCACACTTTCTATATTCAACACTTTCTATATTCAATTAAACCACAGTTATGCTATTAGGCACACTTTCTATATTCAACACTTTCTATATTCAACTAAACCACAAATATGCTGTTAGGCACAATTTCTATATTCAACAAACCCTAGTTATGCTATTAAGCACACTTTCAATATTCAACCCTTTCTATATTCAACTAAGCCACGGTTATGCTATTAGGCACACTTTCTATATTGAACAAACCACAGTTATGCTATTAGGCACAGTTTCTACATTCAACACTTTCTATATTCAACTAAAACACAGTTATGCTATTGGACACACTTTCTATATTCAGCTAAACCACAGTTATGCTATTAGGCACACTTTCTATATTCAACAAACCACGGTTATGCTATTAGGCACACTTTCTATATTCAACATGTTCTATAGTCAATTAAACCACAGTTATGTTATTAGGCACACTTTCTATATTCAACAAACTACAGTTATGCTATACGGCACACTTTCTATATTCAACACTTTCTATATTCAACTAAAAATCAGTATGCTATTATGCACATATTCTATATTCAAAAAACCAAAGGTATGCTATTAGGTACACTTTCTATATTCAATACTTTCTATATTCAACTAAACCACAGTTATGCAATTAGGCACACTTTCTATATTCAACAAACCACAGTTACGCTATTAGGCTCACTTTGTTTATTCAACACTTTCTATATTCAACTAAACTATAGTTATGCTATTAGGCACACTTTCTATATTCAACACTTTCTATATTCAACTAAACCACAATTATGCTGTTAGGCACAATTTCTATATTCAACAAATCCCAGTTATGCTATTAGGCACACTTTCTATATTCAACACTTTCTATATTCAACTAAACCACGGTTATGCTATTAGGTACACTTTCTATATTCAATACTTTCTATATTCAACTAAACCACAGTTATGCTATTAGGCAAACTTTCTATATTCAACAAAGCACAGTTATGCTATTTGGTACCCTTTCTATATTCAACACTTTCTATATTCAACTAAACCACAGTTATGCTATAGGGCACACTTTCTATATTCAGCTAAACCACTGTTATGCCATTAGGCACACTTTCGATATTCAACAAACCACAGTTATGCTATACGGCACACTTTTTATATTCAACACTTTTTATATTCAACTAATCCTCAGTTATGCTATTATGCACACATTCTATATTCAAAAAACCAAAGGTATGCTATTAGGAACACTTTCTATATTCAACACTTTCTATATTCAACTAAACCACAATTATGCAATTAGGCACACTTTCTATATTCAACAAACCACAGTTATGCTATTAGGCACAGTTTCTATATTCAACACTTTCTATATTCAATTAAACCACAGTTATGCTATTAGGCACACTTTCTATATTCAACACTTTCTATATTCAACTAAACCACAATTATGCTGTTAGGTACAATTTCTATATTCAACAAACCCTAGTTATGCTAGTAGGCACACTTTCAATATTCAACCCTTTCTATATTCAACTAAGCCACGGTTATGCTATTAGGCACACTTTCTATATTGAACAATCCACAGTTATGCTATTAGGCACAGTTTCTACATTCAACACTTTCTATATTCAACTAAAACACAGTTATGCTATTGGACACACTTTCTATATTCAGCTAAACCACAGTTATGCTATTAGGCACACTTTCTATATTCAACAATCCACGGTTATGCTATTTGGCACACTTTCTATATTCAACACGTTCTATAGTCAATTAAACCACAGTTATGTTATTAGGCACACTTTCTATATTCAACAAACCACAGTTATGCTATTGGGCACACTTTCTATATTCATCACTTTCCATATTCAATCAAACCACAGTTATGTGATTAAGCACACGTTCTATATTCAGCTAAACCACAGTTATGCTATTAGGCACACTTTCTATATTCAACAAACACATTTATGCTATTAGGCACACTTTCTATATTCATCACTTTCTTTATTCAACTAAACCACAGTTATGCTATTAGGCAAACTTTCTGTATTCAACAAACCACAGTTATGCTATTAGGCACACTTTCTATATTCAACACTTTCTATATTCAACTAAACCACAGTTATGCTATTAGGCACACTTTCTATATTCAACAAACCACAGTTATGCTATTAGGCAAACTTTCTATATTCAACAAACCACAGTTATGCTATTAGGCACACTTTCTATATTAAACACTCTCTATATTCAACTAAATGACAGTTATGCTATTAGGCACACTTTCTATATTCAACACTTTCTATATTCAACTAAACCACAGTTATGCAATTAGGCACACTTTCTATATTCAACAAACCACAGTTATGCTATTAGGCACACTTTCTATATTCAACACATTCTATATTAAACTAAACCACAATTATGCTGTTAGACACAATTTCTATATTCAACAAACCCCAGTTATGCTATTAGGCACACTTTCTATATCCAACCCTTTCTATATTCAACTAAACCACGCTTATGCTATTAGGCACACTTTCTATATTCAACAAACCACAGTTATGCTATTAGGCACAGTTTCTATATTCAACACTTTCTATATTCAACTGAACCACAGTTATGCTATTAGGCAAACTTTCTATATTCAACAAACCACAGTTATGCTATTTGGTACCTTTTCTATATTCAACACTTTCTATATTCAACTAAACCACAGTTATGCTATTGGGCACACTTTCTATATTCAACTAAACCACGGTTATGCCATTAGGCACACTTTCGATATTCAACAAACCACAGTTATGCTATACGGCACACTTTCTATATTCAACACTTTTATATTCAACTAATCCTCAGTTATGCTATTATGCACACATTCTATATTCAAAAAACCAAAGGTATGCTATTAGGCACACTTCTATATTCAACACTTTCTATATTCAACTAAACCACAGTTATGCAATTAGGCACACTTTCTATATTCAACAAACCACAGTTATGCTATTAGGCACACTTTCTATATTCAACACTTTCTATATTCAATTAAACCACAGTTATGCTATTAGGCACACTTTCTATATTCAACACTTTCTATATTCAACTAAACCACAATTATGCTGTTAGGTACAATTTCTATATTCAACAAACCCTAGTTATGCTAGTAGGCACACTTTCAATATTCAACCCTTTCTATATTCAACTAAGCCACGGTTATGCTATTAGGCACACTTTCTATATTGAACAAACCACAGTTATGCTATTAGGCACAGTTTCTACATTCAACACTTTCTATATTCAACTAAAACACAGTTATGCTATTGGACACACTTTCTATATTCAGCTAAACCACAGTTATGCTATTAGGCACACTTTCTATATTCAACAAACCATGGTTATGCTATTTGGCACACTTTCTATATTCAACACGTTCTATAGTCAATTAAACCACAGTTATGTTATTAGGCACACTTTCTATATTCAACAAACCACAGTTATGCTATTGGGCACACTTTCTATATTCATCACTTTCTATATTCAATCAAACCACAGTTATGTGATTAAGCACACGTTCTATATTCAGCTAAACCACAGTTATGCTATTAGGCACACTTTCTATATTCAACAAACACATTTATGCTATTAGGCACACTTTCTATATTCAACACTTTCTATATTCAACTAAACCACAATTATGCTGTTAGACACAATTTCTATACTTAACAAACCCCAGTTATGCTATTAGGCACACTTTCTATATCCAACCGTTTCTATATTCAACTAAACCACGCGTATGCTATTAGGCACACTTTCTATATTCAACAAACCACAGTTATGCTATTAGGCACAGTTTCTATATTCAACACTTTCTATATTCAACTAAACCACAGTTATGCTATTAGGCAAACTTTCTATATTTAACAAACCACAGTTATGCTATTTGGTACCCTTTCTATATTCAACACTTTCTATATTCAACTAAACCACAGTTATGCTATTGGGCACACTTTCTATATTCAGCTAAACCACGGTTATGCCATTAGGCACACTTTCGATATTCAATAAACCACAGTTATGCTATACGGCACACTTTCTATATTCAACACTTTTTATATTCAACTAAACCTCAGTTATGCAATTAGGCACAATTTCTATATTCAACAAACCCTAGTTATGCTATTAGGCACACTTTCAATATTCAACCCTTTCTATATTCAACTAAGCCACGGTTATGCTATTAGGAACACTTTATATATTGAACAAACCACAGTTATGCTATTAGGCACAGTTTCTACATTCAACACTTTCTATATTCAACTAAAACACAGTTATGCTATTGGACACACTTTCTATATTCAGCTAAACCACAGTTATGTTATTAGGCACACTTTCTATATTCAACAAACCACAGTTATGCTATTAGATACAGTTTCTATATTCAACACTTTCTATATTCAACTAAACCACAGTTATGCTATTAGGCAAACTTTCTATATTCAACAAACCACAGTTATGCTATTTGGTACCCTTTCTATATTCAACACTTTCTATATTCAACTAAACCACAGTTATGCTATTGGGCACACTTTCTATATTCAGCTAAACCACGGTTATACCATTAGGCACACTTTCGATATTCAACAAACCACAGTTATGCTATACGGCACACTTTCTATATTCAACACTTTCTATATTCAACTAAACCTCAGTATGCTATCATGCACATATTCTATATTCAAAAAAACAAAGGTATGCTATTAGGTACACTTTCTATATTCAATACTTTCTATATTCAACTAAACCACAGTTATGCAATTAGGCACACTTTCTATATTCAACAAACCACAGTTACGCTATTAGGCTCACTTTGTTTATTCAACACTTTCTATATTCAACTAAACCATAGTTATGCTATTAGGCACACTTTCTATATTCAACACTTTTTATATTCAACTAAACCTCAGTTATGCAATTAGGCACAATTTCTATATTCAACAAACCCTAGTTATGCTATTAGGCACACTTTCAATATTCAACCCTTTCTATATTCAACTAAGCCACGGTTATGCTATTAGGAACACTTTATATATTGAACAAACCACAGTTATGCTATTAGGCACAGTTTCTACATTCAACACTTTCTATATTCAACTAAAACACAGTTATGCTATTGGACACACTTTCTATATTCAGCTAAACCACAGTTATGTTATTAGGCACACTTTCTATATTCAACAAACCACAGTTATGCTATTAGATACAGTTTCTATATTCAACACTTTCTATATTCAACTAAACCACAGTTATGCTATTTGGTACCCTTTCTATATTCAACACTTTCTATATTCAACTAAACCACAGTTATGCTATTGGGCACACTTTCTATATTCAGCTAAACCACGGTTATACCATTAGGCACAATTTCTATATTCAACAAACCCTAGTTATGCTATTAGGCACACTTTCAATATTCAACCCTTTCTATATTCAACTAAGCCACGGTTATGCTATTAGGAACACTTTATATATTGAACAAACCACAGTTATGCTATTAGGCACAGTTTCTACATTCAACACTTTCTATATTCAACTAAAACACAGTTATGCTATTGGACACACTTTCTATATTCAGCTAAACCACAGTTATGTTATTAGGCACACTTTCTATATTCAACAAACCACAGTTATGCTATTAGATACAGTTTCTATATTCAACACTTTCTATATTCAACAAACCACAGTTATGCTATTTGGTACCCTTTCTATATTCAACACTTTCTATATTCAACTAAACCACAGTTATGCTATTGGGCACACTTTCTATATTCAGCTAAACCACGGTTATACCATTAGGCACACTTTCGATATTCAACAAACCACAGTTATGCTATACGGCACACTTTCTATATTCAACACTTTCTATATTCAACTAA
This sequence comes from Ambystoma mexicanum, assembly GCF_040938575.1. NCBI lineage: Eukaryota > Metazoa > Chordata > Amphibia > Caudata > Ambystomatidae > Ambystoma > Ambystoma mexicanum. Next base: position 656,056,486 of record NC_090921.1, read on the forward strand.
ACCTCAGTATGCTATCATGCACATATTCTATATTCAAAAAAACAAAGGTATGCTATTAGGTACACTTTCTATATTCAATACTTTCTATATTCAACTAAACCACAGTTATGCAATTAGGCACACTTTCTATATTCAACAAACCACAGTTACGCTATTAGGCTCACTTTGTTTATTCAACACTTTCTATATTCAACTAAACCATAGTTATGCTATTAGGCACACTTTCTATATTCAACATTTTCTATATTCAACTAAACCACAATTATGCTGTTAGGCACAATTTCTATATTCAACAAATCCCAGTTATGCTATTAGGCACACTTTCTATATTCAACCCTTTCTATATTCAACTAAACCACGGTTATGCTATTAGGCACACTTTCTATATTCAACCCTTTCTATATTCAACTAAACCACGGTTATGCTATTAGGCACACTTTCTATATTCAACAAACCACAGTTATGCTATTAGGCACACTTTCTATATTCAACACTTTCTATATTCCAATAAACCACAGTTATGCTATTAGGCACACTTGTTATATTCAACAAACCACAGTTATGCTATTAGGCACAGTTTCTATATTCAACACTTTCTATATTCAACTAAAACACAGTTATGCTATTGGACACACTTTCTATATTCAGCTAAACCACAGTTATGCTATTAGGAACACTTTATATATTGAACAAACCACAGTTATGCTATTAGGCACAGTTTCTACATTCAACACTTTCTATATTCAACTAAAACACAGTTATGCTATTGGACACACTTTCTATATTCAGCTAAACCACAGTTATGCTATTAGGCACACTTTCTATATTCAACAAACCACGGTCATGCTATTAGGCACACTTTCTATTTTCAACACGTTCTATAGTCAATTAAACCACAGTTATGTTATTAGGCACACTTTCTATATTCAACAAACCACAGTTATGCTATTGGGGACACTTTCTATATTCATCACTTTCTATATTCAATTAAACCACAGTTATGTGATTAGGCACACATTCTATATTCAGCTAAACCACAGTTATGCTATTAGGCACACTTTCTATATTCAACAAACACATTTATGCTATTAGGCACACTTTCTATATTCAACACTTTCTATATTCAACTAAACTACAGTTATGCTATTAGGCACACTTTCTATATTCAACATGTTCTATATTCAACTAAACCACAGTTATGCAATTAGGCACACTTTCTATATTCAACAAACCACAGTTCTGCTATTAGGCACACTTTGTTCATTCAACACTTTCTATATTCAACTAAACCACAGTTATGCTATTAGGCACACTTTCTATATTCAACCCTTTCTATATTCAACTAAACCACGGTTATGCTATTAGGCACACTTTCTATATTCAACAAACCACAGTTATGCTATTAGGCACAGTTTCTATATTAAACACTTTCTATATTCAACTAAACCACAGTTATGCTATTAGGCAAACTTTCTATATTCAACAAACCACAGTTATGCTATTTGGTACCCTTTCTATATTCAACACTTTCTATATTCAACTAAACCACAGTTATGCTATTGGGCACACTTTCTATATTCAGCTAAACCACGGTTATGCCATTAGGCACACTTTCGATATTCAACAAACCACAGTTATGCTATACGGCACACTTTCTATATTCAACACTTTCTATATTCAACTAAACCTCAGTATGCTATTATGCACATATTCTATATTCAAAAAACCAAAGGTATGCTATTAGGTACACTTTCTATATTCAATACTTTCTATATTCAACTAAACCACAGTTACGCTATTAGGCTCACTTTGTTTATTCAACACTTTCTATATTCAACTAAACCATAGTTATGCTATTAGGCACACTTTCTATATTCAACACTTTCTATATTCAACTAAACCACAATTATGCTGTTAGGCACAATTTCTATACTCAACAAATCCCAGTTATGCTATTAGGCTCACTTTGTTTATTCAACACTTTCTATATTCAACTAAACCATAGTTATGCTATTAGGCACACTTTCTATATTCAACACTTTCTATATTCAACTAAACCACAATTATGCTGTTAGGCACAATTTCTATATTCAACAAATCCCAGTTATGCTATAAGGCACACTTTCTATATTCAACCCTTTCTATATTCAACTAAACCACGGTTATGCTATTAGGCACACTTTCTATATTCAACAAACCACAGTTATGCTATTAGGCACACTTTCTATATTCAACACTTTCTATATTCCAATAAACCACAGTTATGCTATTAGGCACACTTGTTATATTCAACAAACCACAGGTATGCTATTAGGCACAGTTTCTATATTCAACACTTTCTATATTCAACTAAAACACAGTTATGCTATTGGACACACTTTCTATATTCAGCTAAACCACAGTTATGCTATTAGGCACACTTTCTATATTCAACAAACCACAGTTATGCTATTAGGCACACTTCCTATATTCAACACGTTCTATATTGAATTAAACCACAGTTATGCTATTAGGCACACTTTCTATATTCAACAAACCACAGTTATGCTATTAGGCACACTTTCTATATCCAACACTTTCTATATTCAAGTAAATCACAGTTATTCTATTAGGCACACGTTCTATATTCAACAAACCACAGTTATGCTACTAGGCACACTTTCTATATTTATCACTTTCTATATTCAATTAAACCACAGTTATGTGATTAGGCACACTTTCTATATTCAGCTAAACCACAGTTATGCTATTATGCACACATTCTATATTCAACAAACACATTTTTGATATTAGGCACACTTTCCATATTCAACACTTTTTATATTCAACTAAACTACAGTTATGCTATTAGGCACACTTTTTATAATCACCACGTTCTATATTCAACTAAACCACAGTTATGCAATTAGGCACACTTTGTTTATTCAACACTTTCTATATTCAACTAAACCACAGTTATGCTATTAGGCACACTTTCTATATTCAACACTTTCTATATTCAACTAAACCACAGTTATGCTATTAGGTACACTTTCTATATTCAACACTTTCTATATTCAATTAAACCACAGTTATGCTATTAGGCACACTTTCTATATTCAACACTTTCTATATTCAACTAAACCACAAATATGCTGTTAGGCACAATTTCTATATTCAACAAACCCTAGTTATGCTATTAAGCACACTTTCAATATTCAACCCTTTCTATATTCATCTAAGCCACGGTTATGCTATTAGGCACACTTTCTATATTGAACAAACCACAGTTATGCTATTAGGCACAGTTTCTACATTCAACACTTTCTATATTCAACTAAAACACAGTTATGCTATTGGACACACTTTCTATATTCAGCTAAACCACAGTTATGCTATTAGTCACACTTTCTATATTCAACAAACCACGCTTATGCTATTAGGCACACTTTCTATATTCAACACGTTCTATAGTCAATTAAACCACAGTTATGTTATTAGGCACACTTTCTATATTCAACAAACCACAGTTATGCTATTAGGCACACTTTCTATATTCAACAAACACATTGATGCTATTAGGCACACTTTCTTTATTCAACACTTTCTATATTCAACTAAACTACAGTTATGCTATTAGGCACACTTTCTATATTCAACAAACCCCAGTTATGCTATTAGGCACACTTTCTATATCCAACCCGTTCTATATTCAACTAAACCACGCTTATGCTATTTTGCACACTTTCTATATTCAACAAACAACAGTTATGCTATTAGGCACAGTTTCTATATTCAACACGTTCTATATTCAACTAAACCAAAGTTATACTATTAGGCAAACTTTCTATATTCAACAAACCACAGTTATGCTATTTGGTACCCTTTCTATATTCAACACTTTCTATATTCAACTAAACCACAGTTATGCTATAGGACACACTTTCTATATTCAGCTAAACCACGGTTATGCCATTAGGCACACTTTCGATATTCAACAAACCACAGTTATGCTATACGGCACACTTTCTATATTCAACACTTTTTATATTCAACTAAACCTCAGTTATGCTATTATGCACACATTCTATATTAAAAAAACCAAAGGTATGCTATTAGGCACACTTTCTATATTCAACACTTTCTATATTCAACTAAACCACAGTTATGCAATTATGCACACTTTCTATATTCAACAAACCACAGTTATGCTATTAGGCACACTTTCTATATTCAACACTTTCTATATTCAATTAAACCACAGTTATGCTATTAGGCACACTTTCTATATTCAACACTTTCTATATTCAACTAAACCACAAATATGCTGTTAGGCACAATTTCTATATTCAACAAACCCTAGTTATGCTATTAAGCACACTTTCAATATTCAACCCTTTCTATATTCAACTAAGCCACGGTTATGCTATTAGGCACACTTTCTATATTGAACAAACCACAGTTATGCTATTAGGCACAGTTTCTACATTCAACACTTTCTATATTCAACTAAAACACAGTTATGCTATTGGACACACTTTCTATATTCAGCTAAACCAGAGTTATGCTATTAGGCACACTTTCTATATTCAACAAACCACGGTTATGCTATTAGGCACACTTTCTATATTCAACACGTTCTATAGTCAATTAAACCACAGTTATGTTATTAGGCACACTTTCTATATTCAACAAACCACAGTTATGCTATTGGGCACACTTTCTATATTCATCAATTTCTATATTCAATTAAACCACAGTTATGTGATTAGGCACACGTTCTATATTCAGCTAAACCACAGTTATGCTATTAGGCACACTTTCTATATTCAACAAACACATTTATGCTATTAGGCACACTTTCTATATTCAACACTTTCTATATTCAACTAAACTACAGTTATGCTATTAGGCACACTTTCTATATTCAACACGTTCTATATTCAACTAAACCACAGTTGTGCAATTAGGCACACTTTCTATATTCAACAAACCACAGTTCTGCTATTAGGCACACTTTGTTCATTCAACACTTTCTATATTCAACTAAACCATAGTTATGCTATTAGGCACACTTTCTATATTCAACCCTTTCTATATTCTACTAAACCACGGTTATGCTATTAGGCACACTTTCTATATTCAACAAACCACAGTTATGCTATTAGGCACAGTTTCTATATTCAACACGTTCTATATTCAACTAAACCACAGTTATGCTATTAGACAAACTTTCTATATTCAACAAACCACAGTTATGCTATTTGGTACCCTTTCTATATTCAACACTTTCTATATTCAACTAAACCACAGTTATGCTTTTGGGCACACTTTCTATATTCAGCTAAACCACGGTTATGCCATTAGGCACACTTTCGATATTCAACAAACCACAGTTATGCTATACGGCACATTTTCTATATTCAACACTTTCTATATTCAACTAAAAATCAGTATGCTATTATGCACATATTCTATATTCAAAAAACCAAAGGTATGCTATTAGGTACACTTTCTATATTGAACAAACCACAGTTATGCTATTAGGCACAGTTTCTACATTCAACACTTTCTATATTCAACTAAAACACAGTTATGCTATTGGACACACTTTCTATATTCAGCTAAACCACAGTTATGCTATTAGGCACACTTTCTATATTCAACAAACCACGGTTATGCTATTAGGCACACTTTCTATATTCAACACGTTCTATAGTCAATTAAACCACAGTTATGTTATTAGGCATACTTTCTATATTCAACAAACCACAGTTATGCTATACGGCACACTTTCTATATTCAACACTTTTTATATTCAACTAATCCTCAGTTATGCTATTATGCACACATTCTATATTCAAAAAACCAAAGGTATGCTATTAGGCACACTTCTATATTCAACACTTTCTATATTCAACTAAACCACAGTTATGCAATTAGGCACACTTTCTATATTCAACAAACCACAGTTATGCTATTAGGCACACTTTCTATATTCAACACTTTCTATATTCAATTAAACCACAGTTATGCTATTAGGCACACTTTCTATATTCAACACTTTCTATATTCAACTAAACCACAATTATGCTGTTAGGTACAATTTCTATATTCAACAAACCCTAGTTATGCTAGTAGGCACACTTTCAATATTCAACCCTTTCTATATTCAACTAAGCCACGGTTATGCTATTAGGCACACTTTCTATATTGAACAAACCACAGTTATGCTATTAGGCACAGTTTCTACATTCAACACTTTCTATATTCAACTAAAACACAGTTATGCTATTGGACACACTTTCTATATTCAGCTAAACCACAGTTATGCTATTAGGCACACTTTCTATATTCAACAAACCACGGTTATGCTATTTGGCACACTTTCTATATTCAACACGTTCTATAGTCAATTAAACCACAGTTATGTTATTAGGCACACTTTCTATATTCAACAAACCACAGTTATGCTATTGGGCACACTTTCTATATTCATCACTTTCTATATTCAATCAAACCACAGTTATGTGATTAAGCACACGTTCTATATTCAGCTAAACCACAGTTATGCTATTAGGCACACTTTCTATATTCAACAAACACATTTATGCTATTAGGCACACTTTCTATATTCAACACTTTCTATATTCAACTAAACCACAATTATGCTGTTAGACACAATTTCTATACTTAACAAACCCCAGTTATGCTATTAGGCACACTTTCTATATCCAACCGTTTCTATATTCAACTAAACCACGCGTATGCTATTAGGCACACTTTCTATATTCAACAAACCACAGTTATGCTATTAGGCACAGTTTCTATATTCAACACTTTCTATATTCAACTAAACCACAGTTATGCTATTAGGCAAACTTTCTATATTTAACAAACCACAGTTATGCTATTTGGTACCCTTTCTATATTCAACACTTTCTATATTCAACTAAACCACAGTTATGCTATTGGGCACACTTTCTATATTCAGCTAAACCACGGTTATGCCATTAGGCACACTTTCGATATTCAATAAACCACAGTTATGCTATACGGCACACTTTCTATATTCAACACTTTTTATATTCAACTAAACCTCAGTTATGCAATTAGGCACAATTTCTATATTCAACAAACCCTAGTTATGCTATTAAGCACACTTTCAATATTCAACCCTTTCTATATTCAACTAAGCCACGGTTATGCTATTAGGCACACTTTCTATATTGAACAAACCACAGTTATGCTATTAGGCACAGTTTCTACATTCAACACTTTCTATATTCAACTAAAACACAGTTATGCTATTGGACACACTTTCTATATTCAGCTAAACCACAGTTATGCTATTAGGCACACTTTCTATATTCAACAAACCACGGTTATGCTATTAGGCACACTTTCTATATTCAACACGTTCTATAGTCAATTAAACCACAGTTATGTTATTAGGCATACTTTCTATATTCAACAAACCACAGTTATGCTATTAGGCACACTTTCTATATTCAACAAACACATTTATGCTATTAGGCACACTTTCTATATTCAACACTTTCTATATTCAACTAAACTACAGTTATGCTATTAGGCACACTTTCTATATTCAACAAACCCCAGTTATGCTATTAGGCACACTTTCTATATCCAACCCTTTCTATATTCAACTAAACCACGCTTATGCTATTAGGCACACTTTCTATATTCAACAAACCACAGTTATGCTGTTAGGCACAGTTTCTATATTCAGCTAAACCACGGTTATGCCATTAGGCACACTTTCGATATTCAACAAACCACAGTTATGCTATACGGCACACTTTCTATATTCAGCTAAACCACGGTTATGCCATTAGGCACACTTTCGATATTCAACAAACCACAGTTATGCTATACGGCACACTTTCTATATTCAACACTTTTTATAGTCAACTAAACCACGGTTATGCTATTAGGCACACTTTCTATATTCAACAAACCACAGTTATGCTATTAGGCACACTTTCTATATTCAACACTTTCTATATTCAATTAAACCACAGTTATGCTATTAGGCACACTTTCTATATTCAACACTTTCTATATTCAACTAAACCACAAATATGCTGTTAGGCACAATTTCTATATTCAACAAACCCTAGTTATGCTATTAAGCACACTTTCAATATTCAACCCTTTCTATATTCAACTAAGCCACGGTTATGCTATTAGGCACACTTTCTATATTGAACAAACCACAGTTATGCTATTAGGCACAGTTTCTACATTCAACACTTTCTATATTCAACTAAAACACAGTTATGCTATTGGACACACTTTCTATATTCAGCTAAACCACAGTTATGCTATTAGGCACACTTTCTATATTCAACAAACCACGGTTATGCTATTAGGCACACTTTCTATATTCAACATGTTCTATAGTCAATTAAACCACAGTTATGTTATTAGGCACACTTTCTATATTCAACAAACTACAGTTATGCTATACGGCACACTTTCTATATTCAACACTTTCTATATTCAACTAAAAATCAGTATGCTATTATGCACATATTCTATATTCAAAAAACCAAAGGTATGCTATTAGGTACACTTTCTATATTCAATACTTTCTATATTCAACTAAACCACAGTTATGCAATTAGGCACACTTTCTATATTCAACAAACCACAGTTACGCTATTAGGCTCACTTTGTTTATTCAACACTTTCTATATTCAACTAAACTATAGTTATGCTATTAGGCACACTTTCTATATTCAACACTTTCTATATTCAACTAAACCACAATTATGCTGTTAGGCACAATTTCTATATTCAACAAATCCCAGTTATGCTATTAGGCACACTTTCTATATTCAACACTTTCTATATTCAACTAAACCACGGTTATGCTATTAGGTACACTTTCTATATTCAATACTTTCTATATTCAACTAAACCACAGTTATGCTCTTAGGCAAACTTTCTATATTCAACAAAGCACAGTTATGCTATTTGGTACCCTTTCTATATTCAACACTTTCTATATTCAACTAAACCACAGTTATGCTATAGGGCACACTTTCTATATTCAGCTAAACCACTGTTATGCCATTAGGCACACTTTCGATATTCAACAAACCACAGTTATGCTATACGGCACACTTTTTATATTCAACACTTTTTATATTCAACTAATCCTCAGTTATGCTATTATGCACACATTCTATATTCAAAAAACCAAAGGTATGCTATTAGGAACACTTTCTATATTCAACACTTTCTATATTCAACTAAACCACAATTATGCAATTAGGCACACTTTCTATATTCAACAAACCACAGTTATGCTATTAGGCACAGTTTCTATATTCAACACTTTCTATATTCAATTAAACCACAGTTATGCTATTAGGCACACTTTCTATATTCAACACTTTCTATATTCAACTAAACCACAATTATGCTGTTAGGTACAATTTCTATATTCAACAAACCCTAGTTATGCTAGTAGGCACACTTTCAATATTCAACCCTTTCTATATTCAACTAAGCCACGGTTATGCTATTAGGCACACTTTCTATATTGAACAATCCACAGTTATGCTATTAGGCACAGTTTCTACATTCAACACTTTCTATATTCAACTAAAACACAGTTATGCTATTGGACACACTTTCTATATTCAGCTAAACCACAGTTATGCTATTAGGCACACTTTCTATATTCAACAATCCACGGTTATGCTATTTGGCACACTTTCTATATTCAACACGTTCTATAGTCAATTAAACCACAGTTATGTTATTAGGCACACTTTCTATATTCAACAAACCACAGTTATGCTATTGGGCACACTTTCTATATTCATCACTTTCCATATTCAATCAAACCACAGTTATGTGATTAAGCACACGTTCTATATTCAGCTAAACCACAGTTATGCTATTAGGCACACTTTCTATATTCAACAAACACATTTATGCTATTAGGCACACTTTCTATATTCATCACTTTCTTTATTCAACTAAACCACAGTTATGCTATTAGGCAAACTTTCTGTATTCAACAAACCACAGTTATGCTATTAGGCACACTTTCTATATTCAACACTTTCTATATTCAACTAAACCACAGTTATGCTATTAGGCACACTTTCTATATTCAACAAACCACAGTTATGCTATTAGGCAAACTTTCTATATTCAACAAACCACAGTTATGCTATTAGGCACACTTTCTATATTAAACACTCTCTATATTCAACTAAATGACAGTTATGCTATTAGGCACACTTTCTATATTCAACACTTTCTATATTCAACTAAACCACAGTTATGCAATTAGGCACACTTTCTATATTCAACAAACCACAGTTATGCTATTAGGCACACTTTCTATATTCAACACATTCTATATTAAACTAAACCACAATTATGCTGTTAGACACAATTTCTATATTCAACAAACCCCAGTTATGCTATTAGGCACACTTTCTATATCCAACCCTTTCTATATTCAACTAAACCACGCTTATGCTATTAGGCACACTTTCTATATTCAACAAACCACAGTTATGCTATTAGGCACAGTTTCTATATTCAACACTTTCTATATTCAACTAAACCACAGTTATGCTATTAGGCAAACTTTCTATATTCAACAAACCACAGTTATGCTATTTGGTACCTTTTCTATATTCAACACTTTCTATATTCAACTAAACCACAGTTATGCTATTGGGCACACTTTCTATATTCAACTAAACCACGGTTATGCCATTAGGCACACTTTCGATATTCAACAAACCACAGTTATGCTATACGGCACACTTTCTATATTCAACACTTTTATATTCAACTAATCCTCAGTTATGCTATTATGCACACATTCTATATTCAAAAAACCAAAGGTATGCTATTAGGCACACTTCTATATTCAACACTTTCTATATTCAACTAAACCACAGTTATGCAATTAGGCACACTTTCTATATTCAACAAACCACAGTTATGCTATTAGGCACACTTTCTATATTCAACAAACACATTTATGCTATTAGGCACACTTTCTATATTCAACACTTTCTATATTCAACTAAACCACAATTATGCTGTTAGGTACAATTTCTATATTCAACAAACCCTAGTTATGCTAGTAGGCACACTTTCAATATTCAACCCTTTCTATATTCAACTAAGCCACGGTTATGCTATTAGGCACACTTTCTATATTGAACAAACCACAGTTATGCTATTAGGCACAGTTTCTACATTCAACACTTTCTATATTCAACTAAAACACAGTTATGCTATTGGACACACTTTCTATATTCAGCTAAACCACAGTTATGCTATTAGGCACACTTTCTATATTCAACAAACCACGGTTATGCTATTTGGCACACTTTCTATATTCAACACGTTCTATAGTCAATTAAACCACAGTTATGTTATTAGGCACACTTTCTATATTCAACAAACCACAGTTATGCTATTGGGCACACTTTCTATATTCATCACTTTCTATATTCAATCAAACCACAGTTATGTGATTAAGCACACGTTCTATATTCAGCTAAACCACAGTTATGCTATTAGGCACACTTTCTATATTCAACAAACACATTTATGCTATTAGGCACACTTTCTATATTCAACACTTTCTATATTCAACTAAACCACAATTATGCTGTTAGACACAATTTCTATACTTAACAAACCCCAGTTATGCTATTAGGCACACTTTCTATATCCAACCGTTTCTATATTCAACTAAACCACGCGTATGCTATTAGGCACACTTTCTATATTCAACAAACCACAGTTATGCTATTAGGCACAGTTTCTATATTCAACACTTTCTATATTCAACTAAACCACAGTTATGCTATTAGGCAAACTTTCTATATTTAACAAACCACAGTTATGCTATTTGGTACCCTTTCTATATTCAACACTTTCTATATTCAACTAAACCACAGTTATGCTATTGGGCACACTTTCTATATTCAGCTAAACCACGGTTATGCCATTAGGCACACTTTCGATATTCAATAAACCACAGTTATGCTATACGGCACACTTTCTATATTCAACACTTTTTATATTCAACTAAACCTCAGTTATGCAATTAGGCACAATTTCTATATTCAACAAACCCTAGTTATGCTATTAGGCACACTTTCAATATTCAACCCTTTCTATATTCAACTAAGCCACGGTTATGCTATTAGGAACACTTTATATATTGAACAAACCACAGTTATGCTATTAGGCACAGTTTCTACATTCAACACTTTCTATATTCAACTAAAACACAGTTATGCTATTGGACACACTTTCTATATTCAGCTAAACCACAGTTATGTTATTAGGCACACTTTCTATATTCAACAAACCACAGTTATGCTATTAGATACAGTTTCTATATTCAACACTTTCTATATTCAACTAAACCACAGTTATGCTATTAGGCAAACTTTCTATATTCAACAAACCACAGTTATGCTATTTGGTACCCTTTCTATATTCAACACTTTCTATATTCAACTAAACCACAGTTATGCTATTGGGCACACTTTCTATATTCAGCTAAACCACGGTTATACCATTAGGCACACTTTCGATATTCAACAAACCACAGTTATGCTATACGGCACACTTTCTATATTCAACACTTTCTATATTCAACTAAACCTCAGTATGCTATCATGCACATATTCTATATTCAAAAAAACAAAGGTATGCTATTAGGTACACTTTCTATATTCAATACTTTCTATATTCAACTAAACCACAGTTATGCAATTAGGCACACTTTCTATATTCAACAAACCACAGTTACGCTATTAGGCTCACTTTGTTTATTCAACACTTTCTATATTCAACTAAACCATAGTTATGCTATTAGGCACACTTTCTATATTCAACACTTTTTATATTCAACTAAACCTCAGTTATGCAATTAGGCACAATTTCTATATTCAACAAACCCTAGTTATGCTATTAGGCACACTTTCAATATTCAACCCTTTCTATATTCAACTAAGCCACGGTTATGCTATTAGGAACACTTTATATATTGAACAAACCACAGTTATGCTATTAGGCACAGTTTCTACATTCAACACTTTCTATATTCAACTAAAACACAGTTATGCTATTGGACACACTTTCTATATTCAGCTAAACCACAGTTATGTTATTAGGCACACTTTCTATATTCAACAAACCACAGTTATGCTATTAGATACAGTTTCTATATTCAACACTTTCTATATTCAACTAAACCACAGTTATGCTATTTGGTACCCTTTCTATATTCAACACTTTCTATATTCAACTAAACCACAGTTATGCTATTGGGCACACTTTCTATATTCAGCTAAACCACGGTTATACCATTAGGCACAATTTCTATATTCAACAAACCCTAGTTATGCTATTAGGCACACTTTCAATATTCAACCCTTTCTATATTCAACTAAGCCACGGTTATGCTATTAGGAACACTTTATATATTGAGCAAACCACAGTTATGCTATTAGGCACAGTTTCTACATTCAACACTTTCTATATTCAACTAAAACACAGTTATGCTATTGGACACACTTTCTATATTCAGCTAAACCACAGTTATGTTATTAGGCACACTTTCTATATTCAACAAACCACAGTTATGCTATTAGATACAGTTTCTATATTCAACACTTTCTATATTCAACAAACCACAGTTATGCTATTTGGTACCCTTTCTATATTCAACACTTTCTATATTCAACTAAACCACAGTTATGCTATTGGGCACACTTTCTATATTCAGCTAAACCACGGTTATACCATTAGGCACACTTTCGATATTCAACAAACCACAGTTATGCTATACGGCACACTTTCTATATTCAACACTTTCTATATTCAACTAAACCTCAGTATGCTATCATGCACATATTCTATATTCAAAAAAACAAAGGTATGCTATTAGGTACACTTTCTATATTCAATACTTTCTATATTCAACTAAACCACAGTTATGCAATTAGGCACACTTTCTATATTCAACAAACCACAGTTACGCTATTAGGCTCACTTTGTTTATTCAACACTTTCTATATTCAACTAAACCATAGTTATGCTATTAGGCACACTTTCTATATTCAACATTTTCTATATTCAACTAAACCACAATTATGCTGTTAGGCACAATTTCTATATTCAACAAATCCCAGTTATGCTATTAGGCACACTTTCTATATTCAACCCTTTCTATATTCAACTAAACCACGGTTATGCTATTAGGCACACTTTCTATATTCAACCCTTTCTATATTCAACTAAACCACGGTTATGCTATTAGGCACACTTTCTATATTCAACAAACCACAGTTATGCTATTAGGCACACTTTCTATATTCAACACTTTCTATATTCCAATAAACCACAGTTATGCTATTAGGCACACTTGTTATATTCAACAAACCACAGTTATGCTATTAGGCACAGTTTCTATATTCAACACTTTCTATATTCAACTAAAACACAGTTATGCTATTGGACACACTTTCTATATTCAGCTAAACCACAGTTATGCTATTAGGAACACTTTATATATTGAACAAACCACAGTTATGCTATTAGGCACAGTTTCTACATTCAACACTTTCTATATTCAACTAAAACACAGTTATGCTATTGGACACACTTTCTATATTCAGCTAAACCACAGTTATGCTATTAGGCACACTTTCTATATTCAACAAACCACGGTCATGCTATTAGGCACACTTTCTATTTTCAACACGTTCTATAGTCAATTAAACCACAGTTATGTTATTAGGCACACTTTCTATATTCAACAAACCACAGTTATGCTATTGGGGACACTTTCTATATTCATCACTTTCTATATTCAATTAAACCACAGTTATGTGATTAGGCACACATTCTATATTCAGCTAAACCACAGTTATGCTATTAGGCACACTTTCTATATTCAACAAACACATTTATGCTATTAGGCACACTTTCTATATTCAACACTTTCTATATTCAACTAAACTACAGTTATGCTATTAGGCACACTTTCTATATTCAACATGTTCTATATTCAACTAAACCACAGTTATGCAATTAGGCACACTTTCTATATTCAACAAACCACAGTTCTGCTATTAGGCACACTTTGTTCATTCAACACTTTCTATATTCAACTAAACCACAGTTATGCTATTAGGCACACTTTCTATATTCAACCCTTTCTATATTCAACTAAACCACGGTTATGCTATTAGGCACACTTTCTATATTCAACAAACCACAGTTATGCTATTAGGCACAGTTTCTATATTAAACACTTTCTATATTAAACTAAACCACAGTTATGCTATTAGGCAAACTTTCTATATTCAACAAACCACAGTTATGCTATTTGGTACCCTTTCTATATTCAACACTTTCTATATTCAACTAAACCACAGTTATGCTATTGGGCACACTTTCTATATTCAGCTAAACCACGGTTATGCCATTAGGCACACTTTCGATATTCAACAAACCACAGTTATGCTATACGGCACACTTTCTATATTCAACACTTTCTATATTCAACTAAACCTCAGTATGCTATTATGCACATATTCTATATTCAAAAAACCAAAGGTATGCTATTAGGTACACTTTCTATATTCAATACTTTCTATATTCAACTAAACCACAGTTACGCTATTAGGCTCACTTTGTTTATTCAACACTTTCTATATTCAACTAAACCATAGTTATGCTATTAGGCACACTTTCTATATTCAACACTTTCTATATTCAACTAAACCACAATTATGCTGTTAGGCACAATTTCTATACTCAACAAATCCCAGTTATGCTATTAGGCTCACTTTGTTTATTCAACACTTTCTATATTCAACTAAACCATAGTTATGCTATTAGGCACACTTTCTATATTCAACACTTTCTATATTCAACTAAACCACAATTATGCTGTTAGGCACAATTTCTATATTCAACAAATCCCAGTTATGCTATAAGGCACACTTTCTATATTCAACCCTTTCTATATTCAACTAAACCACGGTTATGCTATTAGGCACACTTTCTATATTCAACAAACCACAGTTATGCTATTAGGCACACTTTCTATATTCAACACTTTCTATATTCCAATAAACCACAGTTATGCTATTAGGCACACTTGTTATATTCAACAAACCACAGGTATGCTATTAGGCACAGTTTCTATATTCAACACTTTCTATATTCAACTAAAACACAGTTATGCTATTGGACACACTTTCTATATTCAGCTAAACCACAGTTATGCTATTAGGCACACTTTCTATATTCAACAAACCACAGTTATGCTATTAGGCACACTTCCTATATTCAACACGTTCTATATTGAATTAAACCACAGTTATGCTATTAGGCACACTTTCTATATTCAACAAACCACAGTTATGCTATTAGGCACACTTTCTATATCCAACACTTTCTATATTCAAGTAAATCACAGTTATTCTATTAGGCACACGTTCTATATTCAACAAACCACAGTTATGCTACTAGGCACACTTTCTATATTTATCACTTTCTATATTCAATTAAACCACAGTTATGTGATTAGGCACACTTTCTATATTCAGCTAAACCACAGTTATGCTATTATGCACACATTCTATATTCAACAAACACATTTTTGATATTAGGCACACTTTCCATATTCAACACTTTTTATATTCAACTAAACTACAGTTATGCTATTAGGCACACTTTTTATAATCACCACGTTCTATATTCAACTAAACCACAGTTATGCAATTAGGCACACTTTGTTTATTCAACACTTTCTATATTCAACTAAACCACAGTTATGCTATTAGGCACACTTTCTATATTCAACACTTTCTATATTCAACTAAACCACAGTTATGCTATTAGGTACACTTTCTATATTCAACACTTTCTATATTCAATTAAACCACAGTTATGCTATTAGGCACACTTTCTATATTCAACACTTTCTATATTCAACTAAACCACAAATATGCTGTTAGGCACAATTTCTATATTCAACAAACCCTAGTTATGCTATTAAGCACACTTTCAATATTCAACCCTTTCTATATTCATCTAAGCCACGGTTATGCTATTAGGCACACTTTCTATATTGAACAAACCACAGTTATGCTATTAGGCACAGTTTCTACATTCAACACTTTCTATATTCAACTAAAACACAGTTATGCTATTGGACACACTTTCTATATTCAGCTAAACCACAGTTATGCTATTAGTCACACTTTCTATATTCAACAAACCACGCTTATGCTATTAGGCACACTTTCTATATTCAACACGTTCTATAGTCAATTAAACCACAGTTATGTTATTAGGCACACTTTCTATATTCAACAAACCACAGTTATGCTATTAGGCACACTTTCTATATTCAACAAACACATTGATGCTATTAGGCACACTTTCTTTATTCAACACTTTCTATATTCAACTAAACTACAGTTATGCTATTAGGCACACTTTCTATATTCAACAAACCCCAGTTATGCTATTAGGCACACTTTCTATATCCAACCCGTTCTATATTCAACTAAACCACGCTTATGCTATTTTGCACACTTTCTATATTCAACAAACAACAGTTATGCTATTAGGCACAGTTTCTATATTCAACACGTTCTATATTCAACTAAACCAAAGTTATACTATTAGGCAAACTTTCTATATTCAACAAACCACAGTTATGCTATTTGGTACCCTTTCTATATTCAACACTTTCTATATTCAACTAAACCACAGTTATGCTATAGGACACACTTTCTATATTCAGCTAAACCACGGTTATGCCATTAGGCACACTTTCGATATTCAACAAACCACAGTTATGCTATACGGCACACTTTCTATATTCAACACTTTTTATATTCAACTAAACCTCAGTTATGCTATTATGCACACATTCTATATTAAAAAAACCAAAGGTATGCTATTAGGCACACTTTCTATATTCAACACTTTCTATATTCAACTAAACCACAGTTATGCAATTATGCACACTTTCTATATTCAACAAACCACAGTTATGCTATTAGGCGCACTTTCTATATTCAACACTTTCTATATTCAATTAAACCACAGTTATGCTATTAGGCACACTTTCTATATTCAACACTTTCTATATTCAACTAAACCACAAATATGCTGTTAGGCACAATTTCTATATTCAACAAACCCTAGTTATGCTATTAAGCACACTTTCAATATTCAACCCTTTCTATATTCAACTAAGCCACGGTTATGCTATTAGGCACACTTTCTATATTGAACAAACCACAGTTATGCTATTAGGCACAGTTTCTACATTCAACACTTTCTATATTCAACTAAAACACAGTTATGCTATTGGACACACTTTCTATATTCAGCTAAACCAGAGTTATGCTATTAGGCACACTTTCTATATTCAACAAACCACGGTTATGCTATTAGGCACACTTTCTATATTCAACACGTTCTATAGTCAATTAAACCACAGTTATGTTATTAGGCACACTTTCTATATTCAACAAACCACAGTTATGCTATTGGGCACACTTTCTATATTCATCAATTTCTATATTCAATTAAACCACAGTTATGTGATTAGGCACACGTTCTATATTCAGCTAAACCACAGTTATGCTATTAGGCACACTTTCTATATTCAACAAACACATTTATGCTATTAGGCACACTTTCTATATTCAACACTTTCTATATTCAACTAAACTACAGTTATGCTATTAGGCACACTTTCTATATTCAACACGTTCTATATTCAACTAAACCACAGTTGTGCAATTAGGCACACTTTCTATATTCAACAAACCACAGTTCTGCTATTAGGCACACTTTGTTCATTCAACACTTTCTATATTCAACTAAACCATAGTTATGCTATTAGGCACACTTTCTATATTCAACCCTTTCTATATTCTACTAAACCACGGTTATGCTATTAGGCACACTTTCTATATTCAACAAACCACAGTTATGCTATTAGGCACAGTTTCTATATTCAACACGTTCTATATTCAACTAAACCACAGTTATGCTATTAGACAAACTTTCTATATTCAACAAACCACAGTTATGCTATTTGGTACCCTTTCTATATTCAACACTTTCTATATTCAACTAAACCACAGTTATGCTTTTGGGCACACTTTCTATATTCAGCTAAACCACGGTTATGCCATTAGGCACACTTTCGATATTCAACAAACCACAGTTATGCTATACGGCACATTTTCTATATTCAACACTTTCTATATTCAACTAAAAATCAGTATGCTATTATGCACATATTCTATATTCAAAAAACCAAAGGTATGCTATTAGGTACACTTTCTATATTCAATACTTTCTATATTCAATTAAACCACAGTCATGCAATTAGGCACACTTTCTATATTCAACAAACCACAGTTACGCTATTAGGCTCACTTTGTTTATTCAACACTTTCTATATTCAACTAAACTATAGTTATGCTATTAGGCACACTTTCCATATTCAACACTTTCTATATTCAACTAAACCACAATTATGATGTTAGGCACAATTTCTATATTCAACAAATCCCAGTTATGCTATTAGGCACACTTTCTATATTCAACCCTTTCTATATTCAACTAAACCACGGTTATGCTGTTAGGTACACTTTCTATATTCAACCCTTTCTATATTCAACTAAACCACGGTTATGCTATTAGGCACACTTTCTATATTCAACAAACCACAGTTATGCTATTAGGCACACTTTCTATATTCAACACTTTCTATATTCCAATAAACCACAGTTATGCTATTAGGCACACTTGTTATATTCAACAAACCACAGTTATGCTATTAGGCACAGTTTCTATATTCAACACTTTCTATATTCAAGTAAATCACAGTTATTCTATTAGGCACACTTTCTATATTCAACAAACCACAGTTATGCTATTAGGCACACTTTCTATATTTATCACTTTCTATATTCAATTAAACCACAGTTATGTGATTAGGCACACTTTCTATATTCAGCTAAACGACAGTTATGCTATTAGGCACACTTTCTATATTCAACAAACCACAGTTATGCTATTAGGCACACTTTCTATATTCAACACGTTCTATATTCAATTAAAATACAGTTATGCTATTAGGCACACTTTCTATATTCAACAAACCACAGTTATGCTATTAGGCACACTTTCTATATCCAACACTTTCTATATTTAAGTAAATCACAGTTATTCTATTAGGCACACTTTCTATATTCAACAAACCACAGTTATGCTATTAGGCACACTTTCTATATTTATCACTTTCTATATTCAATTAAACCACAGTTATGTGATTAGGCACACTTTCTATATTCAGCTAAACGACAGTTATGCTATTAGGCACATTTTCTATATTCAACAAACTACAGTTATGCTATCAGGCACACTTTCTTTATTCAACACATTTTATAGTCAACTAAACAACAGTTATGTTGTAGGCACGCTTTCTATATTCAGCTAAACCACAGTTATGTTATTATGCACACTTTCTATATTCAACAAACCACAGTTATGCTATTAGGCACACTTTCTATATTCAACACTTTCTATATTCAACTAAACCACAGTTATGCTATTTAGCACACTTTCTATATTCAACAAACCACAGTTATGCTATTAGGCACACTTTCTATATTCAACACTTTCTATATTCATCTAAATCACAGTTACGCTATTAGGCACATTTTCTATATTCAACAAACCACAGTTGTGCTATTAGGCACACTTTTTATGTTCAACACTCTATATTCAACTAACGCACAGTTATGCTAATAGGCACACCTTCTATATTCAACACTTTCTATATTGAATTAAACCAGAGTTATACTATTAGGCACACTTTCTGTATTCAACAAACCACAGTTATGCTATTAGGCACACTTCCTATATTCAACACTTTCTATATTCAACAAAACCACACTTATGCTATTAGGCACAGTTTTTATATTGAACAAACCACAGTTTTGCTATTAGGCACACTTTCTATATTCGACACTTTCTATATTCAACTAAACCACAGTTATGCTATTAGGCACACTTTCTATATTCAACACTTTCTATATTCAACTAAACCACAGTTATGCTATTAGGCACACTTTCTATATTCAGCTAAACCTCAGTTATGCTATTAGGCACACTTTCTATATTCAACAATTTCTATATTCAACTAAACCACTGTTATACTATTAGGCATACTTTCTATATTCAACAAACCACAGGTATGCTCTTAGGCACATTTTCTATATTCAACAAAACCACAGTTATGCCATTACGCACCCTTTCTATATTCAACTAAACCACAGTTTTGCTATTAGGCAAACTTTCTATATTCAACAAACCACAGGTATGCTATTAGGCACATTTACTATATTCAGCACTTTCTATAGTCAACAAACCACAGTTATGCTATTAGGCACACTTTCTATATGGCACACTTTCTATATTCAACAAACCACAGTTATGTTATTAGGCACACTTTCTATATTCAACAAACCACAGTTATGGTATTAGGCACACTTGCTATATTCAACAAAATACAGTTATGCTATAAGGCACACATTCTATATTCAACACTTTCTATATTCAACTAAACCACAGTTATGCTATTAGGCACACTTTCTATATTCAACAAACCACAGTTATACTATTAGGTCCACTTCCTTGTATGCAACATTCTCTTTACTCAACTAAACCACAGTTATGCTATTAGGCACACTTTCTATATTCAATTAAACCACAGTTATGCTATTAGGCGCACTTTCTATATTCAACAAAACCACAGTTATGCCATTAGGCGCACTTTCTATATTAAACAGTCTCTATCTTCAACTAAATGACAGTTATGCTATTAGGCACACTTTCTATATTCATCACTTTCTTTATCCAACTAAACCACAGTTATGCTATTAGGCAAACGTTCTGTATTCAACAAACCACAGTTATGCTATTAGGCACACTTTCTATATTCAACAATTTCTATATTCAACTAAACCACAGTTATGCTATTAGGCACACTTTCCATATTCAACAAACCACAGTTATGCTATTAGGCACACTTTCTATATTCAAAAAACCACAGTTATGCTATTAGGCACACTTTCTATATTAAACACTCTCTATATTCAACTAAATGACAGTTATGCTATTAGGCACACTTTCTATATTCAACACTTTCTATATTCAACTAAACCACAGTTATGCAATTAGGCACACTTTCTATATTCAACAAACCACAGTTATGCTATTAGGCACACTTTCTATATTCAACACTTTCTATATTAAACTAAACCACAATTATGTTGTTAGACACAATTTCTATATTCAACAAACCCCAGTTATGCTATTAGGCACACTTTCTATATCCAACCCTTTCTATATTCAACTAAACCACGCTTATGCTATTAGGCACACTTTCTATATTCAACAAACCACAGTTATGCTATTAGGCACAGTTTCTATATTCAACACTTTCTATATTCAACTAAATCACAGTTATACTATTAGGCAAACTTTCTATATTCAACAAACCACAGTTATGCTATTTGGTACCCTTCCTATATTCAACACTTTCTATATTCAACTAAACCACAGTTATGCTATTGGACACACTTTCTATATTCAGCTAAACCATGGTTATGCCATTAGGCACACTTTCGATATTCAACAAACCACAGTTATGCTATACGGCACACTTTCTATATTCAACACTTTTTATATTCAACTAAACCTCAGTTATGCTATTATGCACACATTCTATATTCAAAAAACCAAAGGTATGCTATTAGGCACACTTTCTATATTCAACACTTTCTATATTCAACTAAACCACAGTTATGCAATTAGGCACACTTTCTATATTCAACAAACCACAGTTATGCTATTAGGCACACTTTCTATATTCAACACTTTCTATATTCAATTAAACCAAAGTTATGCTATTAGGCACACTTTCTATATTCAACACTTTCTATATTCAACTAAACCACAAATATGCTGTTAGGCACAATTTCTATATTCAACAAACCCTAGTTATGCTATTAAGCACACTTTCAATATTCAACCCTTTCTATATTCAACTAAGCCACGGTTATGCTATTAGGCACACTTTCTATATTGAACAAACCACAGTTATGCTATTAGGCACAGTTTCTACATTCAACACTTTCTATATTCAACTAAAACACAGTTATGCTATTGGACACACTTTCTATATTCAGCTAAACCACAGTTATGCTATTAGGCACACTTTCTATGTTCAACAAACCACGGTTATGCTATTAGGCACACTTTCTATATTCAACACGTTCTATAGTCAATTAAACCACAGTTATGTTATTAGGCATACTTTCTATATTCAACAAACCACAGTTATGCTATTAGGCACACTTTCTATATTCAACAAACACATTTATGCTACTATGCACACTTTCTATATTCAACACTTTCTATATTCAACTAAACTACAGTTATGCTATTAGGCACACTTTCTATATTCAACAAACCCCAGTTATGCTATTAGGCACACTTTCTATATCCAACCCTTTCTATATTCAACTAAACCACGCTTATGCTATTAGGCACACTTTCTATATTCAACAAACCACAGTTATGCTGTTAGGCACAGTTTCTATATTCAGCTAAACCACGGTTATGCCATTAGGCACACTTTCTATATTCAACAAACCACAGTTATGCTATACGGCACACTTTCTATATTCAGCTAAACCACGGTTATGCCATTAGGCACACTTTCGATATTCAACAAACCACAGTTATGCTATACGGCACACTTTCTATATTCAACACTTTTTATAGTCAACTAAACCACGGTTATGCTATTAGGCACACTTTCTATATTCAACAAACCACAGTTATGCTATTAGGCACACTTTCTATATTCAACACTTTCTATATTCAATTAAACCACAGTTATGCTATTAGGCACACTTTCTATATTCAACACTTTCTATATTCAACTAAACCACAAATATGCTGTTAGGCACAATTTCTATATTCAACAAACCCTAGTTATGCTATTAAGCACACTTTCAATATTCAACCCTTTCTATATTCAACTAAGCCACGGTTATGCTATTAGGCACACTTTCTATATTGAACAAACCACAGTTATGCTATTAGGCACAGTTTCTACATTCAACACTTTCTATATTCAACTAAAACACAGTTATGCTATTGGACACACTTTCTATATTCAGCTAAACCACAGTTATGCTATTAGGCACACTTTCTATATTCAACAAACCACGGTTATGCTATTAGGCACACTTTCTATATTCAACATGTTCTATAGTCAATTAAACCACAGTTATGTTATTAGGCACACTTTCTATATTCAACAAACCACAGTTATGCTATTGGGCACACTTTCTATATTCATCAATTTCTATATTCAATTAAACCACAGTTATGTGATTAGGCACACGTTCTATATTCAGCTAAACCACAGTTATGCTATTAGGCACACTTTCTATATTCAACAAACACATTTATGCTATTAGGCACACTTTCTATATTCAACACTTTCTATATTCAACTAAACTACAGTTATGCTATTAGGCACACTTTCTATATTCAACACGTTCTATATTCAACTAAACCACAGTTATGCAATTAGGCAGACTTTCTATATTCAACAAACCACAGTTCTGCTATTAGGCACACTTTGTTCATTCAACACTTTCTATATTCAACTAAACCACAGTTATGCTATTAGGCACAGTTTCTATATTCAACACTTTCTATATTCAACTAAACCACAGTTATGCTATTAGACAAACTTTCTATATTCAACAAACCACAGTTATGCTATTTGGTACCCTTTCTTTATTCAACACTTTCTATATTCAACTAAACCACAGTTATGCTATTCGGCACACTTTCTATATTCAACACTTTCTATATTCAACTAAAAATCAGTATGCTATTATGCACATATTCTATATTCAAAAAACCAAAGGTATGCTATTAGGTACACTTTCTATATTCAATACTTTCTATATTCAACTAAACCACAGTTATGCAATTAGGCACACTTTCTATATTCAACAAACCACAGTTATGCTATTAGGCACACTTTCTATATTCAACACTTTCTATATTCAATTAAACCACAGTTAAGCTATTGGACACACTTTCTATATTCAGCTAAACCATGGTTATGCCATTAGGCACACTTTCGATATTCAGCTAAACCACAGTTATGCTATTAGGCACACTTTCTATATTCAACAAACACATTTATGCTATTAGGCACACTTTCTATATTCAACACTTTCTATATTCAACTAAACTACAGTTATGCTATTAGGCACACTTTCTATATTCAACACGTTCTATATTCAACTAAACCACAGTTATGCAATTAGGCAGACTTTCTATATTCAACAAACCACAGTTCTGCTATTAGGCACACTTTGTTCATTCAACACTTTCTATATTCAACTAAACCACAGTTATGCTATTAGGCACAGTTTCTATATTCAACACTTTCTATATTCAACTAAACCACAGTTATGCTATTAGACAAACTTTCTATATTCAACAAACCACAGTTATGCTATTTGGTACCCTTTCTTTATTCAACACTTTCTATATTCAACTAAACCACAGTTATGCTTTTGGGCACACTTTCTATATTCAGCTACACCACGGTTATGCCATTAGGCACACTTTCGATATTCAACAAACTACAGTTATGCTATTCGGCACACTTTCTATATTCAACACTTTCTATATTCAACTAAACCTCAGTTATGCTATTATGCACACATTCTATATTCAAAAAACCAAAGGTATGCTATTAGGCACACTTTCTATATTCAACACTTTCTATATTCAACTAAACCACAGTTATGCAATTAGGCACACTTTCTATATTCAACAAACCACAGTTATGCTATTAGGCACACTTTCTATATTCAACACTTTCTATATTCAATTAAACCACAGTTATGCTATTAGGCACACTTTCTATATTCAACACTTTCTATATTCAACTAAACCACAAATATGCTGGTGGGCACAATTTCTATATTCAACAAACCCTAGTTATGCTATTAAGCACACTTTCAATATTCAACCCTTTCTATATTCAACTAAGCCACGGTTATGCTATTAGGCACACTTTCTATATTGAACAAACCACAGTTATGCTATTAGGCACAGTTTCTACATTCAACACTTTCTATATTCAACTAAAACACAGTTATGCTATTGGACACACTTTCTATATTCAGCTAAACCACAGTTATGCTATTAGGCACACTTTCTATATTCAACAAACCACGGTTATGCTATTAGGCACACTTTCTATATTCAACACGTTCTATAGTCAATTAAACCACAGTTATGTTATTAGGCATACTTTCTATATTCAACAAACCACAGTTATGCTATTAGGCACACTTTCTATATTCAACAAACACATTTATGCTATTAGGCACACTTTCTATATTCAACACTTTCTATATTCAACTAAACTACAGTTATGCTATTAGGCACACTTTCTATATTCAACAAACCCCAGTTATGCTATTAGGCACACTTTCTATATCCAACCCTTTCTATATTCAACTAAACCACGCTTATGCTATTAGGCACACTTTCTATATTCAACAAACCACAGTTATGCTGTTAGGCACAGTTTCTATATTCAGCTAAACCACGGTTATGCCATTAGGCACACTTTCGATATTCAACAAACCACAGTTATGCTATACGGCACACTTTCTATATTCAGCTAAACCACGGTTATGCCATTAGGCACACTTTCGATATTCAACAAACCACAGTTATGCTATACGGCACACTTTCTATATTCAACACTTTTTATAGTCAACTAAACCACGGTTATGCTATTAGGCACACTTTCTATATTCAACAAACCACAGCTATGCTATTAGGCACACTTTCTATATTCAACACTTTCTATATTCAATTAAACCACAGTTATGCTATTAGGCACACTTTCTATATTCAACACTTTCTATATTCAACTAAACCACAAATATGCTGTTAGGCACAATTTCTATATTCAACAAACCCTAGTTATGCTATTAAGCACACTTTCAATATTCAACCCTTTCTATATTCAACTAAGCCACGGTTATGCTATTAGGCACACTTTCTATATTGAACAAACCACAGTTATGCTATTAGGCACAGTTTCTACATTCAACACTTTCTATATTCAACTATAACACAGTTATGCTATTGGACACACTTTCTATATTCAGCTAAACCACAGTTATGCTATTAGGCACACTTTCTATATTCAACAAACCACGGTTATGCTATTAGGCACACTTTCTATATTCAACATGTTCTATAGTCAATTAAACCACAGTTATGTTATTAGGCACACTTTCTATATTCAACAAACTACAGTTATGCTATACGGCACACTTTCTATATTCAACACTTTCTATATTCAACTAAAAATCAGTATGCTATTATGCACATATTCTATATTCAAAAAACCAAAGGTATGCTATTAGGTACACTTTCTATATTCAATACTTTCTATATTCAACTAAACCACAGTTATGCAATTAGGCACACTTTCTATATTCAACAAACCACAGTTACGCTATTAGGCTCACTTTGTTTATTCAACACTTTCTATATTCAACTAAACTATAGTTATGCTATTAGGCACACTTTCTATATTCAACACTTTCTATATTCAACTAAACCACAATTATGCTGTTAGGCACAATTTCTATATTCAACAAATCCCAGTTATGCTATTAGGCACACTTTCTATATTCAACACTTTCTATATTCATCTAAACCACGGTTATGCTATTAGGCACACTTTCTATATTCAACACTTTCTATATTCAACTAAACCACGGTTATGCTATCAGGCACACTTTCTATATTCAACAAACCACAGTTATGCTATTAGGCACACTTTCTATATTCAACACTTTCTATATTCCAATAAACCACAGTTATGCTATTAGGCACACTTGTTATATTCAACAAACCACAGTTATGCTATTAGGCACAGTTTCTATATTCAACACTTTCTATATTCAACTAAAACACAGTTATGCTATGGGACACACTTTCTATATTCAGCTAAACCACAGTTATGCTATTAGCACACTTTCTATATTCAACACGTTCTATATTGAATTAAACCACAGTTATGCTATTAGGCACACTTTCTATATTCAACAAACCACAGTTATGCTATTAGGCACACTTTCTATATCCAACACTTTCTATATTCAAGTAAATCACAGTTATTCTATTAGGCACACTTTCTATATTCAACAAACCACAGTTATGCTATTAGGCACACTTTCTATATCCAACACTTTCTATATTCAAGTAAATCACAGTTATGCTATTAGGCACAATTTCTATATTCAACAAACTACAGTTATGCTATTAGGCACACTTTCTATATTCAACACATTCTATAGTCAACTAAACAACAGTTATGCTGTTAGGCACGCTTTCTATATTCAGCTAAACCACAGTTATGTTATTAGGCACACTTTCTATATTCAACAAACCACAGTTATGCTATTAGGCACACTTTCTATATTCAACACTTTCTATATTCAAATAAACCACAGTTATGCTATTAGGAATGTTTTCTATATTCAACAAACCACAGTTATGCTATTAGGCACACTTTCTATGGTCAACAAATGACAGTCATGCTATTAGGCACAATTTCTCTATTCAACACTTTCTATATTACACAAACCACAGTAATGCTATTAGGCACACTTTCTATATTCAACACTTTATATATTCAACTAAACCACAGTTATGCTATTTAGCACACTTTCTATATTCAACAAACCACAGTTATGCTATCAGGCACACTTTCTATATTCAACACTTTCTATATTCATCTAAATCACAGTTACGCTATTAGGCACATTTTCTATATTCAACAAACCACAGTTGTGCTATTAGGCACACTTTTTATGTTCAACACTCTATATTCAACTAACGCACAGTTATGCTAATAGGCACACCTTCTATATTCAACACTTTCTATATTGAATTAAACCAGAGTTATACTATTAGGCACACTTTCTGTATTCAACAAACCACAGTTATGCTATTAGGCACACTTCCTATATTCAACACTTTCTATATTCAACAAAACCACACTTATGCTATTAGGCACAGTTTTTATATTGAACAAACCACAGTTTTGCTACTAGGCACACTTTCTATATTCGACACTTTCTATATTCAACTAAACCACAGTTATGCTATTAGGCACACTTTCCATATTTGACACTTTCTATATTCAACTAAACCACAGTTATGCTATTAGGCACACTTTCTATATTCAGCTAAACCACAGTTATGCTATTAGGCACACTTTCTATATTCAACAATTTCTATATTCAACTAAACCACTGTTATACTATTAGGCATACTTTCTATATTCAACAAACCACATGTATGCTATTAGGCACATTTTCTATATTCAACAAAACCACAGTTATGCCATTACGCACCCTTTCTATATTCAACTAAACCACACTTTTGCTATTAGGCAAACTTTCTATATTCAACAAACCACAGGTATGCTATTAGGCACATTTTCTATATTCAGCACTTTCTATAGTCAACAAACCACAGTTATGCTATTAGGCACACTTTCTATATAGCACACTTTCTATATTCAACAAACCACAGTTATGTTATTAGGCACACTTTCTATATTCAACAAACCACAGTTATGGTATTAGGCACACTTGCTATATTCAACAAAATACAGTTATGCTATAAGGCACACATTCTATATTCAACACTTTCTATATTCAACTAAACCACAGTTATGCTATTAGGCACACTTTCTATATTCAACAAACCACAGTTATACTATTAGGTCCACTTCCTTGTATGCAACATTCTCTTTACTCAACTAAACCACAGTTATGCTATTAGGCACACTTTCTATATTCAATTAAACCACAGTTATGCTATTAGGCACACTTTCTATATTCAACAAAACCACAGTTATGCCATTAGGCGCACTTTCTATATTAAACAGTCTATATCTTCAACTAAATGACAGTTATGCTATTAGGCACACTTTCTATATTCATCACTTTCTTTATTCAACTAAACCACAGTTATGCTATTAGGCAAACTTTCTGTATTCAACAAACCACAGTTATGCTATTAGGCACACTTTCTATATTCAACACTTTCTATATTCAACTAAACCACAGTTATGCTATTAGGCACACTTTCTATATTCAACAAACCACAGTTATGCTATTAGGCAAACTTTCTATATTCAACAAACCACAGTTATGCTATTAGGCACACTTTCTATATTAAACACTCTCTATATTCAACTAAATGACAGTTATGCTATTAGGCACACTTTCTATAATCAACACTTTCTATATTCAACTAAACCACAGTTATGCAATTAGGCACACTTTCTATATTCAACAAACCACAGTTATGCTATTAGGCACACTTTCTATATTCAACACTTTCTATATTAAACTAAACCACAATTATGCTGTTAGACACAATTTCTATATTCAACAAACCCCAGTTATGCTATTAGGCACACTTTCTATATCCAACCCTTTCTATATTCAACTAAACCACGCTTATGCTATTAGGCACACTTTCTATATTCAACAAACCACAGTTATGCTATTAGGCACAGTTTCTATATTCAACACTTTCTATATTCAACTAAACCACAGTTATGCTATTAGGCAAACTTTCTATATTCAACAAACCACAGTTATGCTATTTGGTACCCTTTCTATATCCAACACTTTCTATATTCAACTAAACCACAGATATGCTATTGGGCACACTTTCTATATTCAGCTAAACCATGGTTATGCCATTAGGCACACTTTCGATATTCAACAAACCACAGTTATGCTATACGGCACACTTTCTATATTCAACACTTTTTATATTCAACTAATCCTCAGTTATGCTATTATGCACACATTCTATATTCAAAAAACCAAAGGTATGCTATTAGGAACACTTTCTATATTCAACACTTTCTATATTCAACTAAACCACAGTTATGCAATTAGGCACACTTTCTATATTCAACAAACCACAGTTATGCTATTAGGCACACTTTCTATATTCAACACTTTCTATATTCAATTAAACCACAGTTATGCTATTAGGCACACTTTCTATATTCAACCCTTTCTATATTCAACTAAGCCACGGTTATGCTATTAGGCACACTTTCTATATTGAACAAACCACAGTTATGCTATTAGGCACAGTTTCTACATTCAACACTTTCTATATTCAACTAAAACACAGTTATGCTATTGGACACACTTTCTATATTCAGCTAAACCACAGTTATGCTATTAGGCACACTTTCTATATTCAACAAACCACGGTTATGCTATTTGGCACACTTTCTATATTCAACACGTTCTATAGTCAATTAAACCACAGTTATGTTATTAGGCACACTTTCTATATTCAACAAACCACAGTTATGCTATTGGGCACACTTTCTATATTCATCACTTTCTATATTCAATCAAACCACAGTTATGTGATTAAGCACACGTTCTATATTCAGCTAAACCACAGTTATGCTATTAGGCACACTTTCTATATTCAACAAACACATTTATGCTATTAGGCACACTTTCTATATTCATCACTTTCTTTATTCAACTAAACCACAGTTATGCTATTAGGCAAACTTTCTGTATTCAACAAACCACAGTTATGCTATTAGGCACACTTTGTATATTCAACACTTTCTATATTCAACTAAACCACAGTTATGCTATTAGGCACACTTTCTATATTCAACAAACCACAGTTATGCTATTAGGCAAACTTTCTATATTCAACAAACCACAGTTATGCTATTAGGCACGCTTTCTATATTAAACACTCTCTATATTCAACTAAATGACAGTTATGCTATTAGGCACACTTTCTATATTCAACACTTTCTATATTCAACTAAACCACAGTTATGCAATTAGGCACACTTTCTATATTCAACAAACCACAGTTATGCTATTAGGCACACTTTCTATATTCAACACTTTCTATATTAAACTAAACCACAATTATGCTGTTAGACACAATTTCTATATTCAATAAACCCCAGTTATGCTATTAGGCACACTTTCTATATCCAACCCTTTCTATATTCAACTAAACCACGCTTATGCTATTAGGCACACTTTCTATATTCAACAAACCACAGTTATGCTATTAGGCACAGTTTCTATATTCAACACTTTCTATATTCAACTAAACCACCGTTATGCTATTAGGCAAACATTCTATATTCAACAAACCACAGTTATGCTATTTGGTACCTTTTCTATATTCAACACTTTCTATATTCAACTAAACCACAGTTATGCTATTGGGCACACTTTCTATATTCAGCTAAACCACGGTTATGCCATTAGGCACACTTTCGATATTCAACAAACCACAGTTATGCTATACGGCACACTTTCTATATTCAACACTTTTTATATTCAACTAATCCTCAGTTATGCTATTATGAACACATTCTATATTCAAAAAACCAAAGGTATGCTATTAGGCACACTTTCTATATTCAACACTTTCTATATTCAACTAAACCACAGTTATGCAATTAGGCACACTTTCTATATTCAACAAACCACAGTTATGCTATTAGGCACACTTTCTATAATCAACACTTTCTATATTCAATTAAACCACAGTTATGCTATTAGGCACACTTTCTATATTCAACAAACCATGGTTATGCTATTTGGCACACTTTCTATATTCAACACGTTCTATAGTCAATTAAACCACAGTTATGTTATTAGGCACACTTTCTATATTCAACAAACCACAGTTATGCTATTAGGCACACTTTCTATATTCAACAAACCATGGTTATGCTATTTGGCACACTTTCTATATTCAACACGTTCTATAGTCAATTAAACCACAGTTATGTTATTAGGCACACTTTCTATATTCAACAAACCACAGTTATGCTATTGGGCACACTTTCTATATTCATCACTTTCTATATTCAATCAAACCACAGTTATGTGATTAAGCACACGTTCTATATTCAGCTAAACCACAGTTATGCTATTAGGCACACTTTCTATATTCAACACTTTCTATATTCAACTAAACCACAATTATGCTGTTAGACACAATTTCTATACTTAACAAACCCCAGTTATGCTATTAGGCACACTTTCTATATCCAACCCTTTCTATATTCAACTAAACCACGCGTATGCTATTAGGCACACTTTCTATATTCAACAAACCACAGTTATGCTATTAGGCACAGTTTCTATATTCAACACTTTCTATATTCAACTAAACCACAGTTATGCTATTAGGCAAACTTTCTATATTTAACAAACCACAGTTATGCTATTTGGTACCCTTTCTATATTCAACACTTTCTATATTCAACTAAACCACAGTTATGCTATTGGGCACACTTTCTATATTCAGCTAAACCACGGTTATGCCATTAGGCACACTTTCGATATTCAACAAACCTTAGTTATGCTATACGGCACACTTTCTATATTCAACACTTTTTATATTCAACTAAACCTCAGTTATGCAATTAGGCACAATTTCTATATTCAACAAACCCTAGTTATGCTATTAGGCACACTTTCAATATTCAACCCTTTCTATATTCAACTAAGCCACGGTTATGCTATTAGGAACACTTTATATATTGAACAAACCACAGTTATGCTATTAGGCACAGTTTCTACATTCAACACTTTCTATATTCAACTAAAACACAGTTATGCTATTGGACACACTTTCTATATTCAGCTAAACCACAGTTATGCTATTAGGCACACTTTCTATATTCAACAAACCACGGTTATGCTATTAGGCACACTTTCTATATTCAACACGTTCTATAGTCAATTAAACCACAGTTATGTTATTAGGCACACTTTCTATATTCAACAAACCACAGTTATGCTATTAGATACAGTTTCTATATTCAACACTTTCTATATTCAACTAAACCACAGTTATGCTATTAGGCAAACTTTCTATATTCAACAAACCACAGTTATGCTATTTGGTACCCTTTCTATATTCAACACTTTCTATATTCAACTAAACCACAGTTATGCTATTGGGCAAACTTTCTATATTCAGCTAAACCACGGTTATACCATTAGGCACACTTTCGATATTCAACAAACCACAGTTATGCTATACGGCACACTTTCTATATTCAACACTTTCTATATTCAACTAAACCTCAGTATGCTATCATGCACATATTCTATATTCAAAAAACCAAAGGTATGCTATTAGGTACACTTTCTATATTCAATACGTTCTATATTCAACTAAACCACAGTTATGCAATTAGGCATACTTTCTATATTCAACAAACCACAGTTACGCTATTAGGCTCACTTTGTTTATTCAACACTTTCTATATTCAACTAAACCATAGTTATGCTATTAGGCACACTTTCTATATTCAACACTTTCTATATTCAACTAAACCACAATTATGCTGTTAGGCACAATTTCTATATTCAACAAATCCCAGTTATGCTATTAGGCACACTTTCTATACTCAACCCTTTCTATATTCAACTAAACCACGGTCATGCTATTAGGCTCACTTTCTATATTCAACAAACCACAGTTATGCTATTAGGCACACTTTCTATATTCAACACTTTCTATATTCCAATAAACCACAGTTATGCTATTAGGCACACTTGTTATATTCAACAAACCACAGTTATGCTATTAGGCACAGTTTCTATATTCAACACTTTCTATATTCAACTAAAACACAGTTATGCTATTGGACACACTTTCTATATTCAGCTAAACCACAGTTATGCTATTAGGAACACTTTCTATATTCAACAAACCACGGTTATGCTATTAGGCACACTTTCTATTTTCAACACGTTCTATAGTCAATTAAACCACAGTTATGTTATTAGGCACACTTTCTATATTCAACAAACCACAGTTATGCTATTGGGGACACTTTCTATATTCATCACTTTCTATATTCAATTAAACCACA
Organism: Ambystoma mexicanum; assembly: GCF_040938575.1. NCBI lineage: Eukaryota > Metazoa > Chordata > Amphibia > Caudata > Ambystomatidae > Ambystoma > Ambystoma mexicanum. The sequence continues at coordinate 656,091,659 of NC_090921.1, forward strand.
GTTATGTGATTAGGCACACATTCTATATTCAGCTAAACCACAGTTATGCTATTAGGCACACTTTCTATATTCAACAAACACATTTATGCTATTAGGCACACTTTCTATATTCAACACTTTCTATATTCAACTAAACTACAGTTATGCTATTAGGCACACTTTCTATATTCAACATGTTCTATATTCAACTAAACCACAGTTATGCAATTAGGCACACTTTCTATATTCAACAAACCACAGTTCTGCTATTAGGCACACTTTGTTCATTCAACACTTTCTATATTCAACTAAACCACAGTTATGCTATTAGGCACACTTTCTATATTCAACCCTTTCTATATTCAACTAAACCACGGTTATGCTATTAGGCACACTTTCTATATTCAACAAACCACAGTTATGCTATTAGGCACAGTTTCTATATTAAACACTTTCTATATTCAACTAAACCACAGTTATGCTATTAGGCAAACTTTCTATATTCAACAAACCACAGTTATGCTATTTGGTACCCTTTCTATATTCAACACTTTCTATATTCAACTAAACCACAGTTATGCTATTGGGCACACTTTCTATATTCAGCTAAACCACGGTTATGCCATTAGGCACACTTTCGATATTCAACAAACCACAGTTATGCTATACGGCACACTTTCTATATTCAACACTTTATATATTCAACTAAACCTCAGTATGCTATTATGCACATATTCTATATTCAAAAAACCAAAGGTATGCTATTAGGTACACTTTCTATATTCAATACTTTCTATATTCAACTAAACCACAGTTACGCTATTAGGCTCACTTTGTTTATTCAACACTTTCTATATTCAACTAAACCATAGCTATGCTATTAGGCACACTTTCTATATTCAACACTTTCTATATTCAACTAAACCACAATTATGCTGTCAGGCACAATTTCTATATTCAACAAATCCCAGTTATGCTATTAGGCTCACTTTGTTTATTCAACACTTTCTATATTCAACTAAACCACAATTATGCTGTTAGGCACAATTTCTATATTCAACAAATCCCAGTTATGCTATTAGGCACACTTTCTATATTCAACACTTTCTATATTCAACTAAACCACGGTTATGCTATTAGGGACACTTTCTATATTCAACACTTTCTATATTCAACTAAACCACGGTTATGCTATCAGGCACACTTTCTATATTCAACAAACCACAGTTATGCTATTAGGCACACTTTCTATATTCAACACTTTCTATATTCCAATAAACCACAGTTATGCTATTAGGCACACTTGTTATATTCAACAAACCACAGTTATGCTATTAGGCACAGTTTCTATATTCAACACTTTCTATATTCAACTAAAACACAGTTATGCTATGGGACACACTTTCTATATTCAGCTAAACCACAGTTATGCTATTAGGCACACTTTCTATATTCAACAAACCACAGTTATGCTATTAGGTACACTTTCTATATTCAACACGTTCTATATTGAATTAAACCACAGTTATGCTATTAGGCACACTTTCTATATTCAACAAACCACAGTTATGCTATTAGGCACACTTTCTATATCCAACACTTTCTATATTCAAGTAAATCACAGTTATTCTATTAGGCACACTTTCTATATTCAACAAACCACAGTTATGCTATTAGGCACACTTTCTATATCCAACACTTTCTATATTCAAGTAAATCACAGTTATGCTATTAGGCACAATTTCTATATTCAACAAACTACAGTTATGCTATTAGGCACACTTTCTATATTCAACACTTTCTATAGTCAACTAAACAACAGTTATGCTGTTAGGCACGCTTTCTATATTCAGCTAAACCACAGTTATGTTATTAGGCACACTTTCTATATTCAACAAACCACAGTTATGCTATTAGGCACACTTTCTATATTCAACACTTTCTATATTCAAATAAACCACAGTTATGCTATTAGGAATGTTTTCTATATTCAACAAACCACAGTTATGCTATTAGGCACACTTTCTATGGTCAACAAATGACAGTCATGCTATTAGGCACAATTTCTCTATTCAACACTTTCTATATTACACAAACCACAGTAATGCTATTAGGCACACTTTCTATATTCAACACTTTATATATTCAACTAAACCACAGTTATGCTATTTAGCACACTTTCTATATTCAACAAACCACAGTTATGCTATCAGGCACACTTTCTATATTCAACACTTTCTATATTCATCTAAATCACAGTTACGCTATTAGGCACATTTTCTATATTCAACAAACCACAGTTGTGCTATTAGGCACACTTTTTATGTTCAACACTCTATATTCAACTAACGCACAGTTATGCTAATAGGCACACCTTCTATATTCAACACTTTCTATATTGAATTAAACCAGAGTTATACTATTAGGCACACTTTCTGTATTCAACAAACCACAGTTATGCTATTAGGCACACTTCCTATATTCAACACTTTCTATATTCAACAAAACCACACTTATGCTATTAGGCACAGTTTTTATATTGAACAAACCACAGTTTTGCTACTAGGCACACTTTCTATATTCGACACTTTCTATATTCAACTAAACCACAGTTATGCTATTAGGCACACTTTCCATATTCGATACTTTCTATATTCAACTAAACCACAGTTATGCTATTAGGCACACTTTCTATATTCAGCTAAACCACAGTTATGCTATTAGGCACACTTTCTATATTCAACAATTTCTATATTCAACTAAACCACTGTTATACTATTAGGCATACTTTCTATATTCAACAAACCACATGTATGCTATTAGGCACATTTTCTATATTCAACAAAACCACAGTTATGCCATTACGCACCCTTTCTATATTCAACTAAACCACACTTTTGCTATTAGGCAAACTTTCTATATTCAACAAACCACAGGTATGCTATTATGCACATTTTCTATATTCAGCACTTTCTATAGTCAACAAACCACAGTTATGCTATTAGGCACACTTTCTATATAGCACACTTTCTATATTCAACAAACCACAGTTATGTTATTAGGCACACTTTCTATATTCAACAAACCACAGTTATGGTATTAGGCACACTTGCTATATTCAACAAAATACAGTTATGCTATAAGGCACACATTCTATATTCAACACTTTCTATATTCAACTAAACCACAGTTATGCTATTAGGCACACTTTCTATATTCAACAAACCACAGTTATACTATTAGGTCCACTTCCTTGTATGCAACATTCTCTTTACTCAACTAAACCACAGTTATGCTATTAGGCACACTTTCTATATTCAATTAAACCACAGTTATGCTATTAGGCACACTTTCTATATTCAACAAAACCACAGTTATGCCATTAGGCGCACTTTCTATATTAAACAGTCTATATCTTCAACTAAATGACAGTTATGCTATTAGGCACACTTTCTATATTCATCACTTTCTTTATTCAACTAAACCACAGTTATGCTATTAGGCAAACTTTCTGTATTCTGTATTCAACAAACCACAGTTATGCTATTAGGCACACTTTCTATATTCAACACTTTCTATATTCAACTAAACCACAGTTATGCTATTAGGCACACTTTCTATATTCAACAAACCACAGTTATGCTATTAGGCAAACTTTCTATATTCAACAAACCACAGTTATGCTATTAGGCACACTTTCTATATTAAACACTCTCTATATTCAACTAAATGACAGTTATGCTATTAGGCACACTTTCTATATTCAACACTTTCTATATTCAACTAAACCACAGTTATGCAATTAGGCACACTTTCTATATTCAACAAACCACAGTTATGCTATTAGGCACACTTTCTATATTCAACACTTTCTATATTAAACTAAACCACAATTATGCTGTTAGACACAATTTCTATATTCAACAAACCCCAGTTATGCTATTAGGCACACTTTCTATATCCAACCCTTTCTATATTCAACTAAACCACGCTTATGCTATTAGGCACACTTTCTATATTCAACAAACCACAGTTATGCTATTAGGCACAGTTTCTATATTCAACACTTTCTATATTCAACTAAACCACAGTTATGCTATTAGGCAAACTTTCTATATTCAACAAACCACAGTTATGCTATTTGGTACCCTTTCTATATCCAACACTTTCTATATTCAACTAAACCACAGTTATGCTATTGGGCACACTTTCTATATTCAGCTAAACCACGGTTATGCCATTAGGCACACTTTCGATATTCAACAAACCACAGTTATGCTATACGGCACACTTTCTATATTCAACACTTTTTATATTCAACTAATCCTCAGTTATGCTATTATGCACACATTCTATATTCAAAAAACCAAAGGTATGCTATTAGGAACACTTTCTATATTCAACACTTTCTATATTCAACTAAACCACAGTTATGCAATTAGGCACACTTTCTATATTCAACAAACCACAGTTATGCTATTAGGCACACTTTCTATATTCAACACTTTCTATATTCAATTAAACCACAGTTATGCTATTAGGCACACTTTCTATATTCAACACTTTCTATATTCAACTAAACCACAATTATGCTGTTAGGTACAATTTCTATATTCAACAAACCCTAGTTATGCTAGTAGGCACACTTTCAATATTCAACCCTTTCTATATTCAACTAAGCCACGGTTATGCTATTAGGCACACTTTCTATATTGAACAAACCACAGTTATGCTATTAGGCACAGTTTCTACATTCAACACTTTCTATATTCAACTAAAACACAGTTATGCTATTGGACACACTTTCTATATTCAGCTAAACCACAGTTATGCTATTAGGCACACTTTCTATATTCAACAAACCACGGTTATGCTATTTGGCACACTTTCTATATTCAACACGTTCTATAGTCAATTAAACCACAGTTATGTTATTAGGCACACTTTCTATATTCAACAAACCACAGTTATGCTATTGGGCACACTTTCTATATTCATCACTTTCTATATTCAATCAAACCACAGTTATGTGATTAAGCACACGTTCTATATTCAGCTAAACCACAGTTATGCTATTAGGCACACTTTCTATATTCAACAAACACATTTATGCTATTAGGCACACTTTCTATATTCATCACTTTTTTTATTCAACTAAACCACAGTTATGCTATTAGGCAAACTTTCTGTATTCAACAAACCACAGTTATGCTATTAGGCACACTTTCTATATTCAACACTTTCTATATTCAACTAAACCACAGTTATGCTATTAGGCACACTTTCTATATTCAACAAACCACAGTTATGCTATTAGGCAAACTTTCTATATTCAACAAACCACAGTTATGCTATTAGGCACGCTTTCTATATTAAACACTCTCTATATTCAACTAAATGACAGTTATGCTATTAGGCACACTTTCTATATTCAACACTTTCTATATTCAACTAAACCACAGTTATGCAATTAGGCACACTTTCTATATTCAACAAACCACAGTTATGCTATTAGGCACACTTTCTATATTCAACACTTTCTATATTAAACTAAACCACAATTATGCTGTTAGACACAATTTCTATATTCAACAAACCCCAGTTATGCTATTAGGCACACTTTCTATATCCAACCCTTTCTATATTCAACTAAACCACGCTTATGCTATTAGGCACACTTTCTATATTCAACAAACCACAGTTATGCTATTAGGCACAGTTTCTATATTCAACACTTTCTATATTCAACTAAACCACCGTTATGCTATTAGGCAAACTTTCTATATTCAACAAACCACAGTTATGCTATTTGGTACCTTTTCTATATTCAACACTTTCTATATTCAACTAAACCACAGTTATGCTATTGGGCACACTTTCTATATTCAGCTAAACCACGGTTATGCCATTAGGCACACTTTCGATATTCAACAAACCACAGTTATGCTATACGGCACACTTTCTATATTCAACACTTTTTATATTCAACTAATCCTCAGTTATGCTATTATGCACACATTCTATATTCAAAAAACCAAAGGTATGCTATTAGGCACACTTTCTATATTCAACACTTTCTATATTCAACTAAACCACAGTTATGCAATTAGGCACACTTTCTATATTCAACAAACCACAGTTATGCTATTAGGCACACTTTCTATAATCAACACTTTCTATATTCAATTAAACCACAGTTATGCTATTAGGCACACTTTCTATATTCAACACTTTCTATATTCAACTAAACCACAATTATGCTGTTAGGTACAATTTCTATATTCAACAAACCCTAGTTATGCTAGTAGGCACACTTTCAATATTCAACCCTTTCTATATTCAACTAAGCCACGGTTATGCTATTAGGCACACTTTCTATATTGAACAAACCACAGTTATGCTATTAGGCACAGTTTCTACATTCAACACTTTCTATATTCAACTAACACACAGTTATGCTATTGGACACACTTTCTATATTCAGCTAAACCACAGTTATGCTATTAGGCACACTTTCTATATTCAACAAACCATGGTTATGCTATTTGGCACACTTTCTATATTCAACACGTTCTATAGTCAATTAAACCACAGTTATGTTATTAGGCACACTTTCTATATTCAACAAACCACAGTTATGCTATTGGGCACACTTTCTATATTCATCACTTTCTATATTCAATCAAACCACAGTTATGTGATTAAGCACACGTTCTATATTCAGCTAAACCACAGTTATGCTATTAGGCACACTTTCTATATTCAACAAACACATTTATGCTATTAGGCACACTTTCTATATTCAACACTTTCTATATTCAACTAAACCACAATTATGCTGTTAGACACAATTTCTATACTTAACAAACCCCAGTTATGCTATTAGGCACACTTTCTATATCCAACCCTTTCTATATTCAACTAAACCACGCGTATGCTATTAGGCACACTTTCTATATTCAACAAACCACAGTTATGCTATTAGGCACAGTTTCTATATTCAACACTTTCTATATTCAACTAAACCACAGTTATGCTATTAGGAAAACTTTCTATATTTAACAAACCACAGTTATGCTATTTGGTACCCTTTCTATATTCAACACTTTCTATATTCAACTAAACCACAGTTATGCTATTGGGCACACTTTCTATATTCAGCTAAACCACGGTTATGCCATTAGGCACACTTTCGATATTCAACAAACCTTAGTTATGCTATACGGCACACTTTCTATATTCAACACTTTTTATATTCAACTAAACCTCAGTTATGCAATTAGGCACAATTTCTATATTCAACAAACCCTAGTTATGCTATTAGGCACACTTTCAATATTCAACCCTTTCTATATTCAACTAAGCCACGGTTATGCTATTAGTAACACTTTATATATTGAACAAACCACAGTTATGCTATTAGGCACAGTTTCTACATTCAACACTTTCTATATTCAACTAAAACACAGTTATGCTATTGGACACACTTTCTATATTCAGCTAAACCACAGTTATGCTATTAGGCACACTTTCTATATTCAACAAACCACGGTTATGCTATTAGGCACACTTTCTATATTCAACACGTTCTATAGTCAATTAAACCACAGTTATGTTATTAGGCACACTTTATATATTCAACAAACCACAGTTATGCTATTAGATACAGTTTCTATATTCAACACTTTCTATATTCAACTAAACCACAGTTATGCTATTAGGCAAACTTTCTATATTCAACAAACCACAGTTATGCTATTTGGTACCCTTTCTATATTCAACACTTTCTATATTCAACTAAACCACAGTTATGCTATTGGGCACACTTTCTATATTCAGCTAAACCACGGTTATACCATTAGGCACACTTTCGATATTCAACAAACCACAGTTATGCTATACGGCACACTTTCTATATTCAACACTTTCTATATTCAACTAAACCTCAGTATGCTATCATGCACATATTCTATATTCAAAAAACCAAAGGTATGCTATTAGGTACACTTTCTATATTCAATACGTTCTATATTCAACTAAACCACAGTTATGCAATTAGGCATACTTTCTATATTCAACAAACCACAGTTACGCTATTAGGCTCACTTTGTTTATTCAACACTTTCTATATTCAACTAAACCATAGTTATGCTATTAGGCACACTTTCTATATTCAACACTTTCTATATTCAACTAAACCACAATTATGCTGTTAGGCACAATTTCTATATTCAACAAATCCCAGTTATGCTATTAGGCACACTTTCTATACTCAACCCTTTCTATATTCAACTAAACCACGGTTATGCTATTAGGCACACTTTCTATATTCAACCCTTTCTATATTCAACTAAACCACGGTTATGCTATTAGGCACACTTTCTATATTCAACAAACCACAGTTATGCTATTAGGCACACTTTCTATATTCAACACTTTCTATATTCCAATAAACCACAGTTATGCTATTAGGCACACTTGTTATATTCAACAAACCACAGTTATGCTATTAGGCACAGTTTCTATATTCAACACTTTCTATATTCAACTAAAACACAGTTATGCTATTGGACACACTTTCTAAATTCAGCTAAATCACAGTTATGCTATTAGGAACACTTTATATATTGAACAAACCACAGTTATGCTATTAGGCACAGTTTCTACATTCAACACTTTCTATATTCAACTAAAACACAGTTATGCTATTGGACACACTTTCAATATTCAGCTAAACCACAGTTATGCTATTAGGCACACTTTCTATATTCAACAAACCACGGTTATGCTATTAGGCACACTTTCTATTTTCAACACGTTCTATAGTCAATTAAACCACAGTTATGTTATTAGGCACACTTTCTATATTCAACAAACCACAGTTATGCTATTGGGGACACTTTCTATTTTCATCACTTTCTATATTCAATTAAACCACAGTTATGTGATTAGGCACACATTCTATATTCAGCTAAACCACAGTTATGCTATTAGGCACACTTTCTATATTCAACAAACACATTTATGCTATTAGGCACACTTTCTATATTCAACACTTTCTATATTCAACTAAACTACAGTTATGCTATTAGGCACACTTTCTATATTCAACATGTTCTATATTCAACTAAACCACAGTTATGCAATTAGGCACACTTTCTATATTCAACAAACCACAGTTCTGCTATTAGGCACACTTTGTTCATTCAACACTTTCTATATTCAACTAAACCACAGTTATGCTATTAGGCACACTTTCTATATTCAACCCTTTCTATATTCAACTAAACCACGGTTATGCTATTAGGCACACTTTCTATATTCAACAAACCACAGTTATGCTATTAGGCACAGTTTCTATATTAAACACTTTCTATATTCAACTAAACCACAGTTATGCTATTAGGCAAACTTTCTATATTCAACAAACCACAGTTATGCTATTTGGTACCCTTTCTATATTCAACACTTTCTATATTCAACTAAACCACAGTTATGCTATTGGGCACACTTTCTATATTCAGCTAAACCACGGTTATGCCATTAGGCACACTTTCGATATTCAACAAACCACAGTTATGCTATACGGCACACTTTCTATATTCAACACTTTCTATATTCAACTAAACCTCAGTATGCTATTATGCACATATTCTATATTCAAAAAACCAAAGGTATGCTATTAGGTACACTTTCTATATTCAATACTTTCTATATTCAACTAAACCACAGTTACGCTATTAGGCTCACTTTGTTTATTCAACACTTTCTATATTCAACTAAACCATAGTTATGCTATTAGGCACACTTTCTATATTCAACACTTTCTATATTCAACTAAACCACAATTATGCTGTTAGGCACAATTTCTATATTCAACAAATCCCAGTTATGCTATTAGGCTCACTTTGTTTATTCAACACTTTCTATATTCAACTAAACCATAGTTATGCTATTAGGCACACTTTCTATATTCAACACTTTCTATATTCAACTAAACCACAATTATGCTGTTAGGCACAATTTCTATATTCAACAAATCCCAGTTATGCTATAAGGCACACTTTCTATATTCAACCCTTTCTATATTCAACTAAATCACGGTTATGCTATTAGGCACACTTTCTATATTCAACAAACCACAGTTATGCTATTAGGCACACTTTCTATATTCAACACTTTCTATATTCCAATAAACCACAGTTATGCTATTAGGCACACTTGTTATATTCAACAAACCACAGGTATGCTATTAGGCACAGTTTCTATATTCAACACTTTCTATATTCAACTAAAACACAGTTATGCTATTGGACACACTTTCTATATTCAGCTAAACCACAGTTATGCTATTAGGCACACTTTCTATATTCAACAAACCACAGTTATGCTATTAGCCACACTTTCTATATTCAACACGTTCTATATTCAATTAAACCACAGTTATGCTATTAGGCACACTTTCTATATTCAACAAACCACAGTTTTGCTATTAGGCACACTTTCTATATCCAACACTTTCTATATTCAAGTAAATCACAGTTATTCTATTAGGCACACGTTCTATATTCAACAAACCACAGTTATGCTACTAGGCACACTTTCTATATTTATCACTTTCTATATTCAATTAAACCACAGTTATGTGATTAGGCACACTTTCTATATTCAGCTAAACCACAGTTATGCTATTAGGCACACTTTCTATATTCAACAAACACATTTATGATATTAGGCACACTTTCCATATTCAACACTTTCTATATTCAACTAAACTACAGTTATGCTATTAGGCACACTTTTTATAATCACCACGTTCTATATTCAACTAAACCACAGTTATGCAATTAGGCACACTTTGTTTATTCAACACTTTCTATATTCAACTAAACCACAGTTATGCTATTAGGCACACTTTCTATATTCAACACTTTCTATATTCAACTAAACCACAGTTATGCTATTAGGTACACTTTCTATATTCAACACTTTCTATTTTCAACTAAACCACAGTTATGCTATTGGGCACACTTTCTATATTCAGCTAAACCATGGTTTTGCCATTAGGCACACATTTGATATTCAACAAACCACAGTTATGCTACTAGGCTCACTTTCTATTTTCAGCTAAACCACAGTTATGCTATTAGGCACACTTTCTATATTCAACAAACTACAGTTATGCTATTAGTCACACTTTCTATATTCCACACTTTCTATAGTCAACAAAACACAGTTATGCTATTAGGCACACTTTCTATATTGCACACTTTCTTTATTCAACAAACCACAGCTATGTTATTAGGCACATTTTCTATATTCAACAAAACACAGTTATGCTATAAGGCACACTTTGTATATTCAACACTTTCGATATTCAACTAAACCACAGTTATGCTATTGTGCATACGTTCTAATTTCAATAAACCACAGGTATGCTATTAGGCACACTTTCTATATTCAACCCTTTCTATATTCAACTAAACCACGGTTATGCTATTAGGCACACTTTCTATATTCAACAAACCACAGTTATGCTATTAGGCACACTTTCTATATTCAACACTTTCTATATTCCAATAAACCACAGTTATGCTATTAGGCACACTTGTTATATTCAACAAACCACAGTTATGCTATTAGGCACAGTTTCTATATTCAACCCTTTCTATATTCAACTAAACCACGGTTATGCTATTAGGCACACTTTCTATATTCAACCCTTTCTATATTCAACTAAACCACGGTTATGCTATTAGGCACACTTTCTATATTCAACAAACCACAGTTATGCTATTAGGCACACTTTCTATATTCAACACTTTCTATATTCCAATAAACCACAGTTATGCTATTAGGCACACTTGTTATATTCAACAAACCACAGTTATGCTATTAGGCACAGTTTCTATATTCAACACTTTCTATATTCAACTTAAACACAGTTATGCTATTGGACACACTTTCTATATTCAGCTAAACCACAGTTATGCTATTGGACACACTTTCTATATTCAGCTAAACCACAGTTATGCTATTAGGCACACTTTCTATATTCAACAAACCACAGTTATGCTATTAGGCACACTTTCTATATTCAACACGTTCTTTATTCAATTAAACCACAGTTATGCTATTAGGCACACTTTCTATATTCAACAAACCACAGTTTTGCTATTAGGCACACTTTCTATATCCAACACTTTCTATATTCAAGTAAATCACAGTTATTCTATTAGGCACACATTCTATATTCAACAAACCACAGTTATGCTACTAGGCACACTTTCTATATTTATCACTTTCTATATTCAATTAAACCACAGTTTTGTGATTAGGCACACTTTCTATATTCAGCTAAACCACAGTTATGCTATTAGGCACACTTTCTATATTCAACAAACACATTTATGATATTAGGCACACTTTCCATATTCAACACTTTCTATATTCAACTAAACTACAGTTATGCTATTAGGCACACTTTTTATAATCACCACGTTCTATATTCAACTAAACCACAGTTATGCAATTAGGCACACTTTGTTTATTCAACACTTTCTATATTCAACTAAACCACAGTTATGCTATTAGGCACACTTTCTATATTCAACACTTTCTATATTCAACTAAACCACAGTTATGCTATTAGGTACACTTTCTATATTCAACACTTTCTATTTTCAACTAAACCACAGTTATGCTATTGGGCACACTTTCTATATTCAGCTAAACCATGGTTTTGCCATTAGGCACACATTGATATTCAACAAACCACAGTTATGCTACTAGGCTCACTTTCTATTTTCAGCTAAACCACAGTTATGCTATTAGGCACACTTTCTATATTCAACAAACTACAGTTATGCTATTAGTCACACTTTCTATATTCCACACTTTCTATAGTCAACAAAACACAGTTATGCTATTAGGCACACTTTCTATATTGCACACTTTCTTTATTCAACAAACCACAGCTATGTTATTAGGCACATTTTCTATATTCAACAAAACACAGTTATGCTATAAGGCACACTTTGTATATTCAACACTTTCGATATTCAACTAAACCACAGTTATGCTATTGTGCATACGTTCTAATTTCAATAAACCACAGGTATGCTATTAGGCACACTTTCTATATTCAACCCTTTCTATATTCAACTAAACCACGGTTATGCTATTAGGCACACTTTCTATATTCAACAAACCACAGTTATGCTATTAGGCACACTTTCTATATTCAACACTTTCTATATTCCAATAAACCACAGTTATGCTATTAGGCACACTTGTTATATTCAACAAACCACAGTTATGCTATTAGGCACAGTTTCTATATTCAACCCTTTCTATATTCAACTAAACCACGGTTATGCTATTAGGCACACTTTCTATATTCAACCCTTTCTATATTCAACTAAACCACGGTTATGCTATTAGGCACACTTTCTATATTCAACAAACCACAGTTATGCTATTAGGCACACTTTCTATATTCAACACTTTCTATATTCCAATAAACCACAGTTATGCTATTAGGCACACTTGTTATATTCAACAAACCACAGTTATTCTATTAGGCACATTTTCTATATCCAACACTTTCTATATTCAAGTAAATCACAGTTATTCTATTAGGCACACTTTCTATATTCAACAAACCACAGTTATGCTATTAGGCACACTTTCTATATTTATCACTTTCTATATTCAATTAAACCACAGTTATGTGATTAGGCACACTTTCTATATTCAGCTAAACCACAGTTATGCTATTAGGCACACTTTCTATATTCAACAAACCACAGTTATGCTATTAGGCACACTTTCTATATTCAACACTTTCTATATTCCAATAACCCACAGTTATGCTATTAGGCACACTTGTTATATTCAACAAACCACAGTTATGCTATTAGGCACAGTTTCTATATTCAACCCTTTCTATATTCAACTAAACCACGGTTATGCTATTAGGCACACTTTCTATATTCAACCCTTTCTATATTCAACTAAACCACAGTTATGCTATTAGGCACACTTTCTATATTCAACAAACCACAGTTATGCTATTAGGCACACTTTCTATATTCAACACTTTCTATATTCCAATAAACCACAGTTATGCTATTAGGCACACTTGTTATATTCAACAAACCACAGTTATGCTATTAGGCACAGTTTCTATATTCAACACTTTCTATATTCAACTTAAACACAGTTATGCTATTGGACACACTTTCTATATTCAGCTAAACCACAGTTATGCTATTAGGCACACTTTCTATATTCAACAAACCACAGTTATACTATTAGGCACACTTTCTATATTCAACACGTTCTATATTCAATTAAACCACAGTTATGCTATTAGGCACACTTTCTATATTCAACAAACCACAGTTATTCTATTAGGCACATTTTCTATATCCAACACTTTCTATATTCAAGTAAATCACAGTTATTCTATTAGGCACACTTTCTATATTCAACAAACCACAGTTATGCTATTAGGCACACTTTCTATATTTATCACTTTCTATATTCAATTAAACCACAGTTATGTGATTAGGCACACTTTCTATATTCAGCTAAACCACAGTTATGCTATTAGGCACACTTTCTATATTCAACAAACACATTTATGCTATTAGGCACACTTTCCATATTCAACACTTTCTATATTCAACTAAACTACAGTTATGCTATTAGGCACACTTTTTATAATCACCACGTTCTATATTCAACTAAACCACAGTTATGCAATTAGGCACACTTTGTTTATTCAACACTTTCTATATTCAACTAAACCACAGTTATGCTATTAGGCACACTTTCTATATTCAACACTTTCTATATTCAACTAAACCACAGTTATGCTATTAGGTTCACTTTCTATATTCAACACTTTCTATTTTCAACTAAACCACAGTTATGCTATTGGGCACACTTTCTATATTCAGCTAAACCATGGTTATGCCATTAGGCACACATTTGATATTCAACAAACCACAGTTATGCTACTAGGCTCACTTTCTATTTTCAGCTAAACCACAGTTATGCTATTAGGCACACTTTCTATATTCAACAAACTACAGTTATGCTATTAGTCACACTTTCTATATTCCACACTTTCTATAGTCAACAAAACACAGTTATGCTATTAGGCACACTTTCTATATTGCACACTTTCTTTATTCAACAAACCACAGCTATGTTATTAGGCACATTTTCTATATTCAACAAAACACAGTTATGCTATAAGGCACACTTTGTATATTCAACACTTTCGATATTCAACTAAACCACAGTTATGCTATTGTGCATACGTTCTATTTTCAACAAACCACAGGTGTGCTATTAGGCACACTTGCTATATTCAACACTTTCTATAGTCAACAAATCACAGTTATGCTATTAGGCACACTTTCTATATTTCACACTTTCTATATTCAACAAACCACCGTTATGTTATTAGGCACACTTTCTATATTCAAGAAACCACAGTTATGCTATTAGGCACACTTTCTATATTCAACACTTTCTATTTTCAACTAAACCACCATTATGCTATTAGGCACACTTTCTATATTCAACAAACCACAGTTATGCTATTAGGCACACTTTCTAAACTTGGGAGGTTTGTGTAGATCTAGAAGTGAGATTCAACTCAATGGAACAAATCAGGTGCAATCAAAGATGTTGGGAGTACAGCTTAGATGCAAGAGTTTACAACAGTAGGGCTTGTAGGGTTGAGTCGTAGGGTCGTATGGCGTGAAGTAATTGTTTCAGTCTCTACCCTTGCCAGACTTACTTTTTTGGTGGGTGCTGGCTTCCTGCTTTTCCTGCAGATACCTGCAGATACGATCTGGAGCCATCCTTTGAATCAGGTTCCTTAGTCGAAAGGGGGCTGCCTGGCAGAGGGCTGCACTGGGTGGACTTGTTAAGACCAGTAGGGATAGCCAATAGGAGGCGGGGTGGGTGGGTCGAGAGGCGGGAGTGCTGAGGAATCAGGAAGAGGGTGCGGGGAGGGAAAGGATGCAAGGGCCTGCTCCTGGGAAAGGGCCCACAACAAAGTGGGTAAAATCAAGCAAAAAATAAGGCGCTTTTCAGGCGCACACACTCACCGAGCTCCTGGGATTGGAAATGGAGCTGGTGAGGACACGCGAGTCAATAGACTGAACAGGCACAGTAAATGGACCAATGGGAGGGGGGAGGGCAGGTTGGGAGGTGGGAAGGCTAAAGAATCAGGAAGAGGTTGCGGGAAGGGAAAGGACGCAAGTGCCTGCTCCTGGGCACGGGTCAACAACAAAATGGACAAAATCAAGCACAAAATAAGGTGCTTTTCATGCGCACACACTCACCGAGCTCCTGGGATGGGAAATGGAGCTGGTGAGGTCACGCGAGTTAGTAGACTCAACGGGCACAGTGAATGGACCAATGGGACAGAGGGAGGGCGGGTCGGGAGGTGGGAGGGCTAAGGAGTCAGGAAGAGGGTGCGAGGAGGGAAAGGACACAAGGGCCTGCTCCTGGGCACGGACCCACAACAAGATGGGCAAAATCAAGCTCAAAATAAGGCGCTTTTCAGGCACACACACTCACCCAGCTCCTGGAATGGGAAATGGAGCCGGTGAGGAGACGCCAGTCAGTAGACTCAACGGGCACCGGGAATGGACCAATGGGATGGAGGGAGGGCGGGTTAGGAGGCGGGAGATTTGAGGAATCAGGAAGAGGGTGCGGGGAGGGAAAGGACGCAAGGGCCTGCTCCTGGGCAGGGACCCACAACAAAATGGGCAAAATCAAGCTCAAAATAAGGCACTTTTCAGGCACACACACTCAACGAGCTCCTGGAATGGGAAATGGTGCCGGTGAGGACACGCAAGTTAGTAGACTCAACGGGCACAGGGAATGGACCAATGGGACGGAGGGAGGGGGGGTTGGCAGGTGGGAGATCTGAGGAATCAGGAAGAGGGTGCGGGCAGGGAAAGGACGCAAGGGCCTACTCCTGGGCACGGGCCCACAACAAAATGGGTAAAATCAAGCACAAAATAAGGCGCTTTTCAGGTGCACACACTCACTGAGCTCCTGGGATGGGAAAGTCGCCATTTCACAGCACTCGACGTCAAACTCAGGAGTTTGCACCTTAGATGATCATTATCCATCTGCGGCCATGGAATATACCGTGGTCTCTTTGCCCCTTTGTTCCTGTCCGTATCCTCGCTGGTAGCATCTTAACCTGCTCACATATGGCAGTGATTCTCCCTTCTCACTATACAATCGTCCACTGGGATGTGCTGGATTTTCTATGAGACCTTGCGTCCTGTCCTTAGGTTGCTCTAGATCAGACCATCTTACTTCCTTGTCCAGCGGCAGGCTTCCCTCAGGGGCACACGCACTCCCTCCCTCTTCCCAAAGGAAGGATTCTCTTTCCTCATCTGACATGTCTAATACCCAACTAGTGTGCCTCTCTTCCCCTTCACCCTTATCTAAGTCCAGTCTGCTTAAGGATAATGCTCCGTGCTCGAGGCTGAATGGATTTTCTTCTTCACTTTTTGATTTGAATACTAGGGAGTGATCTCTCTTCGCTCGGGTTCCAGATTTGCTACCTTCCTTTAATTCTTGATAGGCCTTATCGATCCTTTCTCCGATACTTCCTATATCAAAATTCTCTTCTTCTAATGCTACTCTAGATATCCCTGATGTTGGTCCCTTTAACGGGAGAAACTCTTCTATTCTGTCCCATCGTATTGCTGGGCTTGGCTCTACCGGTTCCTTATGAACAAGTCTAATATCAAAGCACGCTGTCTCCTTCTTTGTTCTAACTCTTCATGTACTTCTCTTCGTTGTCTCGTCTCCCTTGTAATTCTTTCCTCATCTTGTCTTATCTCTACTCTCCTTACTTCTGCTCTCCTTTCCTCCTCTTCTCTTCATCTCTTTATCCTTTTGTCCCAATTTTTCTGCACTTCCCCCTCCTCTCTCTTCCTTTCTTTTCTATCCCTATCTACTAGTACTCTCTTCCTATTGTCATACTTTCTTTGCGCCTTTGCTTGCTCCTGTTTTTTCTCTTGCTCCTCTTGATACATCTGTTGCTATCATGCCTTGCTCTTTCTTTTGTGCTCATCTTCCTTCAATCTTTGCTCTCGTTCTCTGTCTTCTCTATCTTGTTCATCCTTATCTTCTCTTTGCCTTACTTCCTCGATGCTTTTCCCATTTAGCTTGAGTAATATCTGTCCTACCCATTCATTTGTTCTGTACGAGCGTTACCTCGTCAGCTTTGCACATGCTTATCAAAGTTCAGGACTGCGTGCCGAACTGAATTCCCATCCTCAGCTCACGTGACAGGAGACCGCAATCCGGCATATTTTACAGCATTTAATTGTCTTGAATAAATAAACTTGGCACTCATGGTGTTCTTTTTTTGCACCTTAACAAGGGTTATTGAGCTTCTGATGTTCACTGTTCTTTGAGGATAGATAACCAATTTGTGGCTGCCTTCAGTCTTGACACCAGGCTCGACAGCCCTTCTCGCTTCTTCCATGCTCCCAGCTAATCCTTTGCTGCAACACAGTCTACAGCCCTTCTCTTGGATCTCGTCCTTTTCTTATGATCAGCTATGATCATCTCATGCAGCATGTCAGCATAATTCCTTCTTACTGGACCAATCACTGGACCATTCATCAGTGAAGTGGGTGTGATTACATGTACTATCTGTGTAGGTTCACTTCCAGATAATCTCTTCCTCTGTCTCTCTTTTCGAGTTTGTTTCTGATGCTCACGAACACTCTCCACAACACTTTTTCTCAAAGAACGAAGACTAGTGACATTTGTCACAGACTCAGGTAATTTCTCATCATCCACTGGGACCTGGGTATTACATAGGGCCTAGATTGTCTAGTAGTTGCCACCTATGTACGCTCCTTCACTTCAGGAAGATTCACAGGAGTCCTTGCTCCATTTACATCTATGTAATAAGACATGTGCATTGTAATTGAAAGCAATATCACTATGAATAAAATGCAACCATAAACCATGCAGAGATATGTCCACTTACAGCAATGACTTTTTATACATCGTCAATGTCTCTCAGGATCTGGCATAATGATATTGCTACTATTTGCTACTAATGCTGCCCATTTCTCTTTTTTAAGGAAGGAAAACACTTTTTAATGGGGCAACATCATGCACTACTTCTGGAAGCTGCTGAATTGGCTCTGTAAATCTCCTTGATCAGCAGACAGCTCACTGAATGATGAACACAAATTCCCAATGAATGCCACAAATTGATCTTTCACCAGATGTCATGAAGATTTTCTTTCAGCATGAAACAAATGTTCTTTAACCAGTAGACCTCGGATCTGTCCCTCAAAATAAATTCTCATTCAGTTCTTAATGTTCTTGCAGACTACCCGTTCACTTTTATAATAATATCTCTCAGAATTTCATTAAGCACTACAATGTTTCTCCGGTCTCTTAGGAATGTTCGGACGTTGGTTTGCCACCCAACAAGATGCAGGCACTCTTCAATCAGGTAGTAGAATACTAGGCTGACCAGTCTACGTGCATTCTCCGGTGATAGGGGCATTTGCGTTCTCCCTCTGAAGCTGGAGAATCTGTTCAACAATTACTATGAGCAATCTCCTCACTACTGGACCATTTTTAGGATCTTGCAAGAAAACATGAACACCAGTAGTTCTCCTCACAAGCGCAGGGTATGCATGCAATATGAACACGAAAACTGCAAGAATGACCGTGAAACATTGTCATTGGGCACCAACCACCATGCGTGCCTCTGAACAGGAAATCAGTGAGAAATGTATCTAAATACTGCTCCCTCTTCCAGTTGTCGAAAATGAACTCCAGATTTGGCATGTCTTTGTTTTTCAATCAAGGCATAATCATGCCTCCTTCCAATGTCAGCAAACTCCTGTGGCTCAAGAACAGAATAACTTCTCTTAACTCCTTTTTAAATGATTGAAAAGAGTGTTCCAAAATATGCCACAGTCCAATTAACTTTTTATCTTTATCCAGCAGCTTCTGCATCCTTCTTCCTCACCATAGATCTAGTCTGCATGTGCTGTGGTTCTTCACTGATGCTTGCTTCCGATGGGTGTGTGTATGAATGAGTTTCTCCATCATAGACCTTTACGTCACCAAGAAACATCCAAGCGCGTCTGCCTTGCATTTTGACTTCAGACGGCGTGACTTCTTCCACTATGGAAGGGCCGTTGAAGCGAGGTTCGTGCCACCTTCTAGTGAAATTGCAGATTAGGACCGCATCCCTGGGGAAAAGTTTGGGAATACATAACTCTTTAGTTCCACTTGTTGAAGCATAAACTTCTGTGTTCTACACTGCCCCACAGCCTTTTTGCTTGAGCTGATCTGAAATGACAGAGATACTTGAAGTCATACAAATAAGGTAATCCCGTAGCTCCTTTCCTAACAATTCTGCAGTTGACTGGGCATAAATTCTAACCCTAGCCGCAGGTGTGAGAGATGTTCTCATTCACCTCCCTGTCACTATTTCGCACAGGGTAACATGGAGGTCTGAACCTGGTTGATTTCTCAACGCGTACAATGCCAGTGGAAGGCAATGTAACCATGTTTTTTTTCAAAGTAAGCTTCAATTTGGTGAATCTTTCCTTAAGCAATCTGTTGAGTCTCTTACAGATACTGTTCGCTTGCGGGTAATAAGCCGATGAAACCTTTAGCTTTATGCCAATCAACAAGCTTATTTGCTCAAAGACTGTGTTAACAAAAGGAGGGCCATTACCTGATCTCAATATTTCACATGTTCCCCAACTGGGAAACACTTCTTGCACTATAAATTTTGCTGCATAGGTGGATTCTGGGTGTGCACACGGTCCAGTCTCGATCCACCTTGAGAAAGGACATACCACTACGATCATATATCTATATCCATTACATACTTGCAGCATGTCGACATAGTCGATATGCAAATGCAGAAAGGTGCCATTAGGTCTTGGAATAACTCCCGTAATTGTGCGCAATGTGTGCCGAGCAGTAAACTTTTGACATATGATACAAATTACTACATAAAATGCAACGTGCTCTACTAAATTTGGAATAAACCAATCCTCTGCAATATTTGCAGGGAGGTTCTCCCTAGTTGTGTGCGCAGGGTAGTGTAGCTGGTCCAACGCCACCCTTAATAAGGCTACAGGCATCACCGGTTTACCAGTACTGTCTTGTCGCCACATCGCTTTAGAGGGGTTTAAAGAACAATGTCTCTGCATCCATAAGTGCTTCTCATCTTGGGGTGCTTCCCCCTGGATCTCTATCAATTGAGTTCTAGACAGGTTGTTATAACAATCAGACACACTCAACATTACCACCATGCTTTCATTCACATTCGGTGTGTCAAATGACATAATGTCATCAGAACATGCAACATGTTTGGCTTCTTCGTCTGCTTTTTGATTTCCACGTGAAATAAAATCTGTCCTTTTTGTGTGAGCTGCGCATTTAACGACTGCAGTGGCTACTGGGAGTTGTAGTGCTTTAATAAGCCTGTCCAATAGGGCTGCATGTTGCACTGGATTGTCATCCGCTCGGACATACCCCTTCTTTTCCAACGTGCTAGCCCTGCGTGCACTGTCGACATCACATAGACAGAGTTACTTACAGTTACTTCCTGGTCTGTGTGATTCTCGAGCGTGACAATCAGCGCCACAAATTCTGCAGCCTGTGCCGAAAAATGAGATAGTAGTCGTGCACTTATCAGTACTTGAAACTCCCCATTGGTCGTGTGTTTCACCACAGCGACACCTGTATATCTTTGTCCATCATTTTGATCAATTCTCAAAGAACCGTCAATGAAAAGAATCTCCCCAGCTGTCAACGAATTCTCTTTTACCCTTGGGATTGCATCGTAGACCTCTTCATAGTTCAAGCAATCGTGTGCATGCTTGTCCTCTGCCAGTGGTTCAGCTACAAACATGGCAGGATTCAATATTCTACATCAGACCATTTTAATCGCCGGATTCAATATGACTAGTTCATAGGCAGAAGCCCTTTGAGATGTCAACGCACCCTAAGTTTTCTCCAAAATGGCAAATAATCCATGTTCAACAAATAACATAATAGAACATCCCATCACTATACTAGCAGCCTTCTCAATGGCGAACACAGCGGCTGCCAGAGATTGTTTGCAAGGAAAGTGACCCCTCATTACTTGGTCTACAATCCCACTGTAATATGCAAGGGGCTTGTACCCCAATGTGGTTCTCTGCATTGGGACTGCTGTCATAACAGTGCCATCCTTGTGCGAAACAAAAAGAATTCTTCAGTATAATTGGGAATCCCTAAAACTGGAGTTGTGCAAATTGCCTTTTTTAATTCCTCAAACCCTTCTTCCATGTCCTCAGTGCAAACACTTTTCTCTTCAGTTGCTTGTGCTTTCTTTATGCCTTATGTATGAGCTATAATCAAAGACCAAGGGCCTCATTTCGAGTTTGGAGGCAGCTATTAGCTCCATGGCTGCCTCCAAACCGGGCTCCATTACCGGGTTCCTGCAATGGGGACTTACTGGGTTAACATAGGAGGACCCGGTAAGTACTCCTTGCAGGAGACACTTGTAATGTACACATTACAAGTGTCCCGTTGTTACCTCCCTCTTCCCCTCGCGGGACCCGGAAAAGATGTCTGATCCGGGTCCCGCAAAGGGAACCTCGTAATCAGCCCTGATGGAATGAAGGGGGCCGGTCCCGTACCAGCCCCCTTCATTCCGTCAGCGCAAGGGTCGTAATGAGGCCCCAAATCTCCCACATAGTTACATACCCCAAAAATCTCTGCATGGGTTTTGTCATTTGTGGCTTTACTGTTTTCAAATATAACCTCAGCTCTCTCAGGTGTAACCTTCTTTCTTTCTTGCGAAATTAACCGGCCAATGTACAACACTTCTTGTTGACAATACTGTAACTTCTCTCTGTCGACTTTATATCCTTTGCAAGAAGAATAATCATTAGCGGAACAGAATTGCATCTGCACTTTTCCTCTGTGGTGCTACAGACCAATATATAGTCTACATATTGCAACACAACACTTTCTAAATCAATATTGCTTAAATCCATCTGCGGACCCTATTGAAAATCGATGGAGACTCACAATACCCCTTCGGTAAACGAGTGCTTTTAAGGCAAATCTGTCTGAACTTAAATGACATCAGATCTTGTGAGTCTTTATGCAATGGCATTGAGAAAAACGCATTTTTCAAATCAATCACAGTGAAATATCTTGTCTCAACAGTTATATTACATAAGATTGTCGCAGGATTAGGAACTAGAGGGAACTCTGCTTCTACAATCGGGTTAATTGGTCTCAAATCTTGAATTAAATGCCACAACCCCCCTTTCCATTTTTTCACAGGATAAATTGCGGTATTACACAACGACTCTGACGTCACTAGGATGCCTTGTTCCATCAAAGCTGATATCGTCTTAATAATACCCTTGTCTGCCTCTCGAGACATAGGATACTGAATGCTCGAGGTAAAATTGCTCCTGATTTCAATTTAATCTTCACATCTCCAACCCCCTTCAATAGGCCTACGTTATGGGGGCCTGTCGTCCATAACGAAGCTAGCACCTTTGCCATGTCTTCCTCAAAATACTCTGGACGTTTTTGAACTAACATCATTTTCTGAGGAACCACACGTTTAATTGCTCTCACCCAATTAATAATACTCATCTCAAATATCACTTTCTCATCAGATGGATGATCTCCAAACATATCCTCATCAGTGACTTCAGTCAATCTGTAAACCTCCCCAATGGCAATCACTGTGCACCATCATCTGCCATCATGATCATTCCCATCAAGCGAAGCCATTTTTCCTCGCACTATGGCTGCTTGTAATTCTAAAGGAAATATTCACCATTCCTCTTCATCCATAGTTATCTTTGGCCTGAATAAAAATTCATCAGGTATTCTCATAGTCCTGCCCACTAAGCCTGGAAGCCACGTTAACAAAATGCATACACCGTATTGAAACACTTCTTGTTCTAACAGCACTCCTCGTATGGCCCCTTGTGCTGCAAATGCCATAATACATTCTCTCACATTTAAATAATGCATTACTGGTGTTGAACACACTATGCATTCATCAGTGAACTAAATTGTCAGATTTAACTTGGTCATTAAATCTCGACCCAATATATTAACAGCTGTCTGCCTTGAATATAGCAATGGCACAGACATGTCACACTCTCCTATAGAGACTGGTAGATCTTTAGTAAAAGGAACTCTGCCTGTAGCTCCTGTGAAACATTGAGTATTCATGGCATTTCCAGGCATCAAAAATTTCCCCTCACGTATACATGAGCGTGTCGCACCTGTGTCTACTAAAAATGAAAAATTCTTGCCTCCTGTACTGACGTCCACCCTCAGTTCCTTTTGAGTATTGGGCATCACTGATAGTATCGAACACATCAAGTCTCCCTGTGAGCTGTCCTATTGTGGATACAGCCTCACCCCTGTACCTGTGAATCGGATTTCCTCCATCGACAGTGACTTCCCCTACCATTGGAGTCATTAACTGTCCTGTGCTCGTGTTTTGCTGTATCTGCATGAGTGAATGCTGTGACTTTCATTGCTGTCTGTTGCGTCTGTAAATCTTTCTGCACTCTTGGTGCTTGTATCTGCTGCACTGCTTGATTCTGAGAAAACCCATCTCCAGTCTGCTGCAAATATGCAGATGGGTTTGAAGTACCCCCTCTCGAAAATTGATTATTATGCACAAATCCTTGACTTCTACATACACGGGCAAAATGACCTGTCATACCACACATCCAACAATAGGCAAAGGCCTTCCCATTTGTCCTCCCTGCATGCCTTGATTATCATTCTGCATTATCTGAAACCCACCTTGATTATACTGAAAGTTCCCCTGATTATTCTGAAAACCTCTTCCTCGAAAACCTCCCCTGCCCCATGGTTTAAACCCATTATTACCTTGGTCAAACTGCCTTTGGGTATTCATCTGCGGCATGTTTGCTGCTTGCTGTGAACTTGATCTGTCTCCACTAATTAACATTGCCCCTTCAATGGCGTACTTGGAGAGTATTTTCTGCACTCACTTTGCCTCTTCGCCTTTCCTAATATCGTCTTTCTTGTGATTCTTTTCTTGCAAGAGTCTGCAATAATGCGTGATGGTCAGCTGTATCTCTGATCATGGTTTTGCTTCCATGCCCACTAACTTCTTGAGTTGCTTCTGCACTGAGTCTGGCAGCCCTTGACATAGTATATGATAAAACACAGGTATAGATTTCCCCCAAGCCTCGCGTGTTTCCAAAGCCCATGCCTTCCTGCATCTTTTTCATCAATATAGCTCCCATATCTAATGTCTCCAGATACACCGCTCTAAGTGCTTTCCAAACTGCCGCTCTGCAATTATTGATCAGTGCTCCATCATGAGCATTGTTTACCGTGGTAACACCAGAATATCCTGCTCTTGACTAAACATCATCAGCTATTTCCCCAAGAACAGCAATTAGAAGACCCTTAATGTCCCCTATGGCCAGTTTATTACTTCCTGTCATTTTCTCTAATTCATGTATCCATTTCCCAGGGCCAGAAATGTACCTTAAATTATCCTTGTCCATCTGGGGCCAAGGTATGTACTGTGGTATGGGCCCTCCCTTCTCTAACAAAGGAAACTGTGAGACCCCAAATTCCCTCTCATCTCCCATTGTTTGCCTACCCCTAGTAGGGACAATGGTTCTGCACTGCCTTCTTCCAGACAATGACTTTAACTTGTTCATATAAGATGGCGAGTCCCCCCTCTGACCATGGGACCGCCCTTTAGATGGTGGATCTAGCTGTGTCAATGATTCTAAAGCCTGAGATGTAGGTAGGTCTAAATCCGACCATCGGACTTCCTTATCTATTTTAAAACATCCCTCAGGTCAATATGCGTTACTTCCCTCCTCCCCACGGAAGGCTTCGTTGTCTTCGTCTGACATCTCCTGTGCCAAACTCATGTGACCTCTATCTTCGTCATCTCTATCCAGAGTCAGTCTATCTAGACACAGCTATTTGGGCTCAAAACTACATGAGGCTCCCTCTTTGTTGTACAAATGAGTGCTCTCAAGTTGATACTTTTTACCCTTCGACTGCAACGTTTTCTTAGTTTTCATATCATGATAGACTTTAGCAATGGCATCTACAATGCTTCTAGAGCCAAATTCATCCTCTAGATTTACTTTAGATAGACCTGCTTTTGGCCCATATTCTGGGAAGAAATCTTCTAAATCTTCCCATGATACTACTGGATCAGGATCCATTACCTCCTTCTCCATGCGATCAAGATCGTGTGCTCTCTGCCTTCTCAATGGTTCTAATTCATCGTCAAACCCTCTTCACTTTCTCGCTTCCTCTCGTATCATGTCTTCCTCTTTTCTTTTCATATCTCTTCTCTAATTTGCCCTTCAAATTTCTAAATCTCTACGTCTTTGCATTCTTTAATCCCTTAATTTCTTTTCTTCTTGTTCCATTATTTTCCTCTCTAGTCGTTCCCGCTCTTCAATTGCTCTCTTTCTATTGTCAAATTTTCTTTGCTCCTCTGCTCTTTCTTGTTTCTTCAATTGCTCATCTTGGTACACTTGTTCCTGTCTTTGTCGATCCTTTCTTTTTGCCCCATCGTCTTTCAATCTTTCTTCCCTCTCTTTGTCTTTCTTATCCTGCTCGTCTCGATTTTCCCTTTGCCTTACGTCCTCGATGCCTTTACCATCGTGTTTGAGCAGAATCTGACCACCTATCCATTCGTTCGGTATACGTGCTAACTAATCAGCCTTATCTTTTTCTCCCTTCCATCTCTTTATTTCTCATCCTATATCTAAGGATGTACTTGGTCGATCACTTCTCTCTTTATCAAGTCTCTCCTTGTCCTTGGACCTTAGAGATTACATCTCTCTCAGTATTTTTCTCTGGGTCCTCATCGCTGCTTTGCGCAGGTGACTCATATGCCAGATTACTATACCCTGTTGCTGCCTTAAGCTCCCTCAATGGGTACAACCCATCATCTTTCTTACTCTTGTCGTCTATTTCAGGCACGGTGGGTTGAGCTCTTCACCCCCTCTTTGCATGCATTAAGTATCCAATCTACAGGAGGCAGGTCTTCTCTCTCCTCCTGGGTCATTTTCCAGGGCTTTAAGCTCGCTAGTCGTTTATCTAACTTTTTCCCTGTATATGCAGCATGCAAATATGTCGTCATATGCTGCAGCACTAACTTCGATAGTGATCCCCTTTGTGGCCATGGCATGAACATTTTGTCTGTGGTTCCTTTAACCCATTCTCCACTGTACTGTCTAAGCTTAGGTGCATGTTACGGCAGCTGTTTGCAAAGGTGTATAAGCAGAGTAATATCCTCGATTTTGACACATCACGCTTTGACCGTCAATACTCACTGTTTTACTCTTTGCAAATTTTAATAATACTTTTCAAGAAAAACAAAACAATATGAGCGTTCACCAATCGTCGCAGGCTCCAAACCCTTTATATCATGTTTTTTTTCCTTTAATCTGCTAAAAATATCATCAATTCAAGTTCATTCAAATACACGCTTAATTCTTTAACTCTCGTGTTTTTCCTCTTTACGTTAACAATCTCATCTATTATTTCCTCCTATAGAGTTTGAACAGCCCTCCTTAAACCCGACTTTAACCGGGCTCATCTCCTCATGCTTTTAGGTGGTGTTCCTTCTGTTAGGTTCTTTAAAATGCAGGTATCTAGGCGTACTCTTTATCGTGGACTCCTCACGATACTTCTTAATTGCTTAGCCTCTCCTCAAGTCAATTTTACTCAATATTTAACACTCATTATTCTCATGTTGCTTTACCCCAGCCTCCCTCCGTTACTCATTTTCCCCTTACCACTTTCTTCATTCACTGCCCATACACAATTTTGCCACCTCACTCAGTTCTACTCACTATTCGTTTGTTCGACTTCCGACTCTCGGGATCGCCCATCTTGTTATCGCCTCTTCAACTTTTCGTTCGTTCAGCTTCTTGTAGACGCCAGGAGGGGATTCCATGAAAACTGGGGGACCCGTCACACACTAACTTGCAAGCTTAAAGTTTTTAACTAACACAGCTATCTACAGGGAGCTTCACGTCCTTTCAGCCAAATGGCAGATGTTGTGCGATATTGCTGGCACCCCAAAGCTTGCTTATCTCGATGGATAATTTTAAACCATCCTCTGCTACCACGTGAACTGGGTGATCTCCAGCCCTTTAAGAAGAGTAGCAATACCCTGCAGATGGAGGGGGAGACAGACCTTAATCATACATCAATAATCGAAACGTCTCAGGTAGTTGGCAAAAAGGATAACTGTTTTAATGTCAATTGTCTAAAACAGGGAGTACAACGAACATCAAATGACGTCTCAGCGCAAATTCTCTCAATGCATTAAAAAAAAGCAATCTTCTATAGCATAAAATCATCATTGATGATGTTAACCTACGAATTACTAACATCATCCTATGTTGCAAACCACAAAAACCTATTGAAGAAAGTGATTGGGTCCAAGGGAATATCTAAGTATACGTTCTGTACTAGTATGGGACAGTGAATGAAAGTAATTGGTTTCTTAACATCAGGTGGGGCAACTAAGCCCTTCCTTCAAAATGGCCACTATGAACGTCACTAAATACACAATGTCCTATTGGCTACACAAAATATAGGACCCTTAATTACGTGGTCCCCTACAATTGGTTGGTACTCTAACCTCTGTCAGTACTTTTCCACCTACGTTTAGCAGCATGCAAGTGGATATTCAGGGGCTGGTGAGCTTGTCTTGAAAAGAGCTTCCCACCAATTAGCATATCCACCTATCATCACCTCAGTGGTCTGCTGGCAATTAAGACTTTGAACTT
The DNA here is from genome assembly GCF_040938575.1 of Ambystoma mexicanum. Lineage (NCBI taxonomy): Eukaryota > Metazoa > Chordata > Amphibia > Caudata > Ambystomatidae > Ambystoma > Ambystoma mexicanum. The sequence goes on from NC_090921.1 coordinate 656,120,530, forward strand.
GGGAGTGTTCTTAACTCTGTAGAATGCATGGAGTGAAGGCACGCTTTGCCCTCATGCGTAGGTGTGATAGTCCTGTTCATCCAACTTCACTGTCCACGTGACAGTAGACCATGATTTCAAGCCTTTTAGTTTATTAAAATACTATTTTCTAATAGACCTCTGATGTCTTCCTTGTTTTGTTCATGCCTTCTGAACAAGAGATTGTTCTTTCACACAATTTTGTATCCAATGTTAGCTCACCCCAGCCTGATACGAACTTGGCTTCTTGGCTTGGCTCAATGGCTCATCCAACCTCGCCTTTCTGAGAATCACGTTTAATTCATTTGTTTTCTTACTGCGACACACTGAAAATGAAGCCTTCCTTTTTTAGTCCAGCTCTGCTAAAACATGTAGTGGAAACATCAATCCTTTACTCATTATGCATATATGTACATACTGGTGCATACCGCAATCTATTCATTATAAAGCTAGCCTCAAGAATACTTTGGGCCTCATTCCGAGTATGGAGGTAATCATGGCGCTATTAGCGCCATGACTACCTCTAATACCGGTACCGAGTCCGCCCTGGTTCAATGGGGACTTACCGGTCTATTCCGACCTTTGCGGGACCGGTAAGTCCCCATTGAAAAAGCCATTCCCCATTCCCATTTAAGCCCAATTGCGGTACCGTTATTAGCTCTAAAGTCCCTTAACGGGTCCCGTCCTTAATGCCTGGTAAAACCAGGCGTTAAGGAAGGGACCCGCTAAGGGAACTCGGAATAGGGCGCAAAGGGATTACCGGCACCGGTGTCCTTACCAGTGCCCGGTATCCCTTTGCGCCCAACTCGTAATGAGGCCCTTTGTCTGCTTGCGTTTCTCTGCATCTGTACACCTGTAAACTGATTTGACATCTTCATCATTTAAGTGGCATAAGCTTCTTCACCTTGGTCCCAAAATGTCACTTATCCTTGATACTTTCGTGATGCCTTACAGAATATCTGAATTCTCTTGTCTCTGCATCTCTTCTATGCACGTCAGCTCGACTCTAGATGACATCACCATTCATCTTGGTCATTCAACTTTCTGCTTCTTCTGGGAATTCATTGAAATGGCCATCATATTTTCTTGTATGCAGGTATGGTTTTCTCAATGAGAACCTTGCTTCCAGGATTCTCTTTGGTATCGGTATTCTCAGTGGTACCGCACATGTCTCACACTCTGGCTCCCAACATAATGGCAAAATGCGCAACGTGGTATGGGGGGCAGACAGCTCCCTAGTTACCTCAGGGGGTGGGGTGCACTCACTGAGTTTCCTCAGGAAAGCCACCAGCCTCCCACATTTTTAACAAAATATCATTGGCTTCAACACGCTTCACCAGGGGCTTTAACATTGGCACGTTCACCTCTACCCTCTTACCGTGCTTACATAGGTTCACACACCTCTAGAACGCAATGTTGCCAAACCTCAGGAGCCACAGAGATTTTCCAAAATTCAGTTGTTCCAATGGCGGAGCAGGGAACAGGGTCAGGGAAGGGGGTCGAAAGTGTCGCAGCTCGCAGCTCGTTACTTCTCATTACTGCTGCACTGGTCACTGGTGGGCTATAGGAAAGGACTCTCTGCACCCTGCGTCAAGCCCCGCCAATTTCTAAGGGAATTTTCTGGCACAGGTGATGGGATACACTACCCCTCCACTTGGGCCAACAGTGTTGCACACAATTCACAAAGGGCATCTGAACGTGGGCATGATAGATGCATACCTTACCTTCACCTCCGGTGCTCAACTGAACAAAGCAGGGGATTAAGACACATTGTAAAGCTCATCCCAAATTCTCAAATGCAATTTGCATTGCATGGACAACAAACACTCTCTGCAACCTGTTTGGGGCATACACAGGAGATGTGCAATGCAAGAGAGGGTAATTTCTGACCCATTCATGCATTTTCCTGAAGTGGAACAGCAGCACTACTAGGTGCTGATGTCCCAGTTGACTTACTATTCCTCAAACAAGGATAAACATCTTTTTTTTGACATTTCATAGTGACAGGCCCATCAGAGGCATTTTAATTAGAAATGCTCACTAAGCACCCGAGTGGGTGCTGTGAGCAGATCGTACATTAGTGATGTGAATAGTCTCCTGCCAGTAATATATGCAAAGGGGCTAGCGAGTGCACTGCCTGAGCTGGTGCACATCCCGCTGGATTTGCACTGTGCAGGGGATATTGTTACCTATGTCTTTTATCATAATCACAATGTGTTTACTGCATGCAATATTCTTCTAATACCAGAAATATCTCATGCACTCATAATGATATAGTCGGTAAAAATGTGTGATGTTGTTACCATTACCAACCAACTCATAATGATCCCCTAAGCACTGTCTTGCTCGAATCAGTTTGAGGAAAACTCGAACTACTTCCGACTATAAACATGTTCAGTGAATAAGCTGTACACGTCTGAGAGTTCAATGAGTCAATGGGTCTGCAGCAAAAGCAGGGTTCTTTGTTCAACTGGTCCTCATGTTTCTACTTCAAGCACAAGTGATAGAAAGGGAGCACAGTTTTTCTTCCAGTACTCTACCTAGCACTGGGAGGTTATACATCTCCTGGTGGTCTTCAATTATGACCTGCATCACACAGTGTTGCTTTTGTTATGACTCTCGTCGTGCTGCTAGGCTAATGTATACAAATGTTGAAACTGACCTCCAGTTCTGCCAATGTCACTAACTTTAACTGCAGCAGCTAATCCACTTCGAATAACTCCAGTACATGCACATACAATCGCAGATACACAGTCAAGCACACACAGAGGTCTATGCATGTGCGCATGTGCAGACACACATTCTAACCACCCAACCACCCCACTCCAATGCACCGAGAGTGGGATCGTCAGTACCACCTTTAGTCCCATTGCTGAGATCTCCACAGAAATGGGATCAGAGGACACCAATTTTGCCTTGCGTGAGCTTATGATATTTGTAGAAGAGCAACACATAGATTGTGATAATGGGCACTTGTGCGCGCAGTGCTCCCATGAGTGACTATGTTCCATCTCTAGGGATTGTTAAATTGTTCAGATTTAGCATTAGGTATACAAGGTAATGATGTAACTTTACCCAATATTGACAGGACTAAAAGACTGCAGAAAGTGCCATCAGATCCTGGAGGACTCAAGATGCCGGAGAACTTTCTTCAATGGATCAACAATACAAGAGAGGTGAAAGTTAACGAGACTGAAGATTTCGACATGGCCCTGTTGCTACTGTTTTCCATACCATCTCTTCTCATCTCTCTACTCGGACTGTTGGGCAACGGCGTCGTCCTTTGGTTTCTCTGCTTTGGCATTCAGAGGAACCCTTTCATTGTCTACATTCTCAACCTTGCCATAGCGGACTTTTCCCTCCTCTTCTTCCTCTCTGTTCTGTTCGGTGCCACGTTTGCTGCCGGGATGAATATTCCACGCTTCCATGAAGTCCTACTGTTTGCACTGCGGGTTCTTTTTACCGCAGGCCACTACACCAGCCTCTTCCTTCTGACCGTCATAAGCGTAGAAAGATGCCTCTCTGTCCTATACCCCCTCTGGTACAAGTGCCGCCGGCCAGAGCATCTGTCCGTCGTCGTGAGTGGACTCCTGTGGGGTTCGGCTTTGCTTGTCACTGTTATTGAGTGTTCTGTCTGTTCAGAGGAAGGGCCCTCCCAGGGGGCCCTACATTGCACAACACTAATATTGTTTGTGACCATTTTAGGCTTTGGCATTGTCTCCCCACTCATGATTCTATCAAGTGTGGCTTTGATGATCAAAATCCAAAGAAACTCTAGAAGACGTCAACCCACAAAGTTGTATTGGGTCATCGTGCTGAATGTTATGGTCTTTCTGGTCACTATATTGCCCGCACGGGTATTTGGTCTTCTTTTCTATTTCCATTCCACTGCACAGAATACCTTTAACTATCATGCCGTCTTCTATGTCCATTTGCTCTGCACTGCCGTGAACAGTAGCGCAAACCCCTACATCTACTTCTTAGTGGGGAGGGCAAAGAAGAGAAAAACCCTCGCAGTGGCTCTCCAGGTTGTTTTCAGGAATGATCCCGAAGTCTCGTGACACAATGGGGCCCATCCAGAAGCATAGCTCTCAACCATTTGTGTTGCAAAGGCGGGTGAAATCACCCGATTTTGTTTTTGGCGGGTGAGACGCCCATTGAAATGAATGGGCGTGCTGGAGGCTTGGCGGGTGAGTCAGCCTTTTACAAGGCGGGTGACACCCGCCAAAAGCGTGTGAGTTGAGAGCTATGCCAGAAGTGAGGAATACGAATTGTCCGAAACCTGAAACTTCTTACACATGTTTTTGAATCTCTTGTGCACTCTGGCAGCACATTTGGAATGTATGATTTGTGAGGTCCTCTGGAGACACATGTATGTTCAAGGTTGGCACAAACATATGTACACCCAAATTAGCAGAGGCGACTTACGACACCACACATATACATATTTTCAGTGGAAAAAACTTTAGTTGAAATGCCATTAAGACTACCTTTTAAGAAGCCAGTTTCAGCAATGTCCGTTAATAAAGAAAACAAAAATGCCTTTAAAAACACCTTGAGGTAACATTATGGTTACAGTATTTCTGGCAGCCTTAACTGCAGAACCCCTATTGTGAGCACATTACTAAATTGATTATTTAATTTATGATGTAATTGAATAAGCTACTGTTCTCCCTATTGTTTTTTCCCCAGTGAATTTCATGCGTTTTGTAAATATACACGTTGCGAACATATCTCTTTACTTTTGTTTTTCAATTTGTGTTTAATAAGAATACAGGCCCTATACAGCACCTCACCGCCCATTATAGGCAGCAGCCCGAAAATGCTCAGAACCCACGAGACTCTTTCACATTACCTCCAGCTCCCAATCTACATCATTTCAAAATGGTTCCTACTGTCAATCAAATTCACTTCCCATTCCAATCACCACACCCCTTTTTTTCAGTACACATTACCCTTTTCTAGAGTACCTAGCCACTCTCTCTCAAAAGCACTTTGTAATTTATCCTGAATAGCATATTCTTTTTGTACACTCCTAATCCATGGATCAGGGACGGATTGTAGAATCCACAGAAGTGTTTTGATCCAAGCGACTTAAATACGACTCTTAACACTTCAGAAATAATTCTTATAGGAAGATGGGACATATCAGGGGAACCATTCAAAGAAAAAAAGAAAACATATAGAAGAGTCGACTTAGAAGACCACAAACTAAATATGGCCGATTGAATCGTATAGAGACGATTTTAAAATAAGGCATGCCATAGTTACCTTAAAAAACAAGAAGTATAGACTTTAGGATACACATGGCACCTTATCCCCCAAAATGAATGACATCAATCATGTTTAATTTTCAGTTAAATGCGTCTACATCTGAAAGTGTTTTTGTAGTGTGAGTCTGTCAAGTCTTAGAATTGCGAATGCACATTTCTACTTACATTAAATAATATTAGAGCACGTGTAAATGCTCTAGCTGGATAAAATACTTGACATGTGAAAGAACAGTATTTGTGCATGTTCATAAATGTAATGTATCTACATGTAATTGCCCATCTTTCTATTTCATTTTTTCAATTTTTTCATGCTTCAATTCCAGGGTTTGAAATAAGTTTAAAAAGAGACAAGCCCTGCATTCTCTGGGTGAAAAAGTCCGCTCCCTCAATAGAAATTGCAGAAACAAAGACAATCTTGCCCGGCCATGGGTGGGGAGCCACCTGGCTGCCTGACTTCGTTCCCCATTCCACCCTGCCTCACACAACTCATTATTAGTTTGGGGCGGGACAGAGAGTCCCTTCTTATTTCTCTTGCTCTTTGTGTCTGTGAAGTCGCTGTAGCTCTGTGCTCCGCTCCCTTTGCAGGATGGCCGGCTATCTATGAGGACTATGCTCCATCTGCAGCAGACCCAGTACTAGAGGCAAGAGTGGGGCAACACCAGGGCCATCTCTCAACCAGCACCAGCAGTAGTACGGGAACCGCAAATATTAAGTTGAGAGTTACCAGGCATGGACGATGGGAACCGTTCAGATCACTGTGAGAGTACATGGGTTGGGGGCAGCAGGTACTCTGATCACCTCTGGCTCACCACTGTGAGGACAGCTGAGAGTTTGGTAAGGCAATGTATTGCTGGGTGGAGATTAAGTGTGTATGAACAGGGGCTTGGACTGCACTCTATTGAACTGGAGAGAAGACCTTGTTCTCCCTGTTTGGGGGTTTTCTCCTCACTGACCCTACACTCTGACAACAGGTAAGCACCTATTGTTATGATATGATATGATATGATATGGCATTTATAACGCGCCTATAGACTAGTTTTTCAAGGCGCGACGAGGCAAGGGAGGGGAACAAAGGGAGGACGGACAGCGATCCTACTAGGCCAGGTGTCATTCAGATCACGCAAGTGCGTGGGAAGGGGTCAGGGACAGTGCAGTACATGAGAAAGATGATAACAATAGTAAGTAAACGGCCAGCAAGTGGCAAATGCATGGGTAAGTGCGGGCAACATCAGGTGTCAAGGGCTGGTAGGGGGACTGTAGGGATACAGAACAGTCCCCAAGTGCAGGGGTTGCCAGGTGGGCAGTGCAGGTGTGCAACGCTGGCAGGGGAAGGCTTGGGCCCATGGTCAGAGGGTATCCAGGTAGCCAGTGCATTTCCGGTTACAGCCAGGAGGTCAGCAGAGGAGAGGAGGAGAAAAAGCAGAAGCAAAGATAAAGGTTTTGAGGTGCTTCCAGAACCTGAGATGGTTCTCCTCAAGTTTTAGGGAGGCAGGGAGGCTGTTCTAGAGGGAGGCACCAGCCGAAGAATGAGATCTATCACCAACCTGTTGCTTGGAGAAGCAAATGACCCTGAGGGAGTTGGAGGCGGATGAGCCAAGAGCTCGAGAGGGAAGATATTTAGGAAGAGAGAGTTGAAGGTATTGAGGCCCCAGAAGGCCTTGTGAACGATGCAGGGGGTTGTAAACTTAATTCTCGCAGCAAATGGGAGCCAGTACAGAGATTTCAGTCCTGGAGAGATACGATCCCTGGGCTTGAGGCCAAGGACAAGTCTTGCAGTCCTCTTCTGGATAAGTTGCAGAGGGTGGAGAGTAGAAGCAGGCAGATTTAGAAAGAGGCTGTTACAATAGCCCAGCCTAGAGAGAACCAGAGCTCTGGAGACAGTGAGCTTCTGGGGGAAGGAGAGGAAAGGAAGAATACCTCTGAGGATGTGCAGCTGGTAGTGTGACTTCTTAGAGACGTCAGAGATGTGAGGAGAGAAGGAGAGCGTGGAGTCGAAGATGACCCAAACGTTTTTAGCATTGCAGGTGGAGGGCCTTATAAAGAGGTAGCAAGGCAGGGAGGGAGTCTTTTAATTTGGGGGTTGGTGGGCAGTATTCCATGGAGGGGGTCCTTTGTTGTAAGGGGCAAGCGGTGAAGACACAGTACACCAGGCAGTGATCTTTTGCTTTGTGGGTGGGTAGGCAGGATACCGGGTTAGGGTGTTTTGCTTACAGAGAGAGGCAGGATGCCGGGTTGGAGTATTTTGTTTTTAGGTGGGGAGGCAAGTTGTCAGGTGGGGCTCATGTGTTATCATTGGGTGTGGAGGCAGGATAACATATGCCAAGTGAGAGGACTAATGGGAATTATTGTACTGGGCGCTATGAAGAATTGCCATCTGCCCTAGGTTTTCTACTTCTATAAATAATAAAATGATGTGGTTAATCCATCTCAGAAAGGGTGGTCTGCTAACCAGATCCTGTTTCAGTAAACTCCATGTCAAAAGCATTGCGTACACCTGTGGCAAGCTGCCTCAGTAGCTTGCGCTGCAGTCTTAGCTCTCCCGTGCTACAGAACAGGCTCAGAGCTCACAGGTACCCTGTTTGACAGCTGCTGTGACAGCCAAGAAACTGCAGCACAGAGATTGCAATTAAGTCTATACCTCAGTTTCAAATTCATTATAATTATGATAAATTGCCCACTTAGTGTCAGGTTGATTTGACAATATAAGCCATACTTATTTTACACAATTATTTATTGCACACATGATTTGTAACGTGCCAATTTCATCCCTGTGAGCTCAGACAGTTATGGGAGGCTATATGGATTTCAGGCACCTGCCTGTGTGCATTCCAGTGAAGGAGGCAAAGGGCAAGATGCATGCAGTTATTGACTCTCTGGAAGGGAAGGTAATGCCCTCCTTGCCAGGTCTCATATCTCCTAGCTGGAGCCTGGCATCAAAAGAGCCAAGTCCATGAAAAGGGCCTGCCTCACACTAGGGCCTTCACAACAGCCTTTGAAGGTGCAGGCTCAGAAACGTGTGGAGTTAGGACAACCATGGAACATAGATTGGTTAGAAATGGTTCCTTCATCTCACTTTTCTGTGGGCGTTTCTCTGCTTCCACTTCTTGTCAAACATGGCACACTGGGAATGGCATCAGAAAACAAGGTGCACTTGTCACAAGGACAGGAACTGGACCCCATAAAGCAGGCTTGCTTTCGTCCAGTGTCACATGGCATATTACCTATAAAGGAGGGGGTCTCCCACCTGGTCTTTGATTCAATTCACTTTTGGACCATCCAGGGTTTAGGGACGAATTAATCTGACCCTCTTTTGGGAGAGTCGATATTTTCAAAGCCCTCAGCCCTAGCAGTGAAAGAGTTCTCCATGGCAGAAGCAAGCTATGCTCTCTGTTCACTCACATTCGCAGTGACTCTTGCTAAGGAAAAAGGACAATCCCTATGCTTGCAAATCTGCCTTCGCCTTGTCAATAAGCCCCTTGCAGTGGGTCTAACAGCATCCAGAGAGCAAGGACAGGCATGATCAGTGCATACATCGCATTAAATCTCATTTGAGCCTTGTTTGCCACACTTGAACGAAATGGACCTGCCAGTGCTGCATTTGGCACTCTCTCATAAGTCAAACCACTGCTGTTTTGCATATGTGAACCAGCGCACCAGTGCTTAGTGCCAAGCAGAGCACGTCAGCTGTTCGGCTTGAATAACCAGCTCACCGCTGCAGATGACTTAGAACTATGGCTTCTTCAAACATTGCATCACAGCTTTAAACCGCCAGACCTCTAGTCAAACCACGTGAGCACTGCATCCCTAAGTGACCCAAACCAGCTGTTATGAAATTGTTCACACTGAATTGACCTTTGAACCGACCCTAGTGAACCATCTGAACGGCATCACTACAATGCTCCACTCAAACAGCACTTATCAACTTCTTTGAACCGACTTGATACTTGCTTGCCACTTGATCCCATATGACTGTTCACACTCAAACCGTTTTCATCCTACATCTAGAGCAACTTGAAGCCTGGTTCCAAACCGCTGGACCGCCTAAAAAGTGACCAGGTCCTTCTGTTCCACCTTCTGGTGCACCTTCTTAAGTCCTTTTTCCCTTTTTTCCATCAAGACATAACCTTTGGAACACATTGTTGCATTTCTTGCCTGTTTTCTTCCCTGCAAAATGTCCAGAGTGCTTAAACATTTCTGCTGTGCATCTTCCATCTTCTTTTACAGGAATGGATTTTTTATACGGTTTTGAATAGTTATTTGTATAATTAATTCCTTTAGTTGAAGTATATATTTTTATAGAACCTTGTCTGGACATTCCTTTTATTGCGCTACTGTTGTCTGGATTAATGTTGGCTCACATTCACACCCCTTCTGAGAGTATAGCCTTCCCTCGCCCCAGGTTCCCACAAAACGCAAAGTAGTATCTCTTAGCTGTACCTATGTTACTGTTTTGATTGGGATCAGTGTTGGTTTGTAGAAGTGTGGAGGCTGAGTAAGCGGTTTACCCACTACTCACCCTTGTACTCCTGCAGAGCACGTGTGGGTGCCTGCTGGCAGGTGCCCCAACCCCCAGCACTGTGGGGCACCTGCCAGCAGGCCCCCACTCATGTCCAACTCATGTCCCCCTGCACCCCCACCCCCCAGCACTGTGGGGCACCTGCCAGCAGGCCCCCACTCATGTCCAACTCATGTCCCCCTGCATCCCCACCCCCCCAGCAGTCAGGGGCACCCTCCACCAGGCCACCACACATGTCTCCCAGCACCCCCACCCCCCAGCATCCATGGGCACCCTCCACCAGGCCCCCACTCATGTCCAACTCGGTGTCCAGTCAACTGGTCGAAAAAAAACTGGTCGACTGCAATTTGGTCGACGCAATTTGGTCGAAAACCAAATGGTCGAATTTTTTTTTTATTTATATATTTATTTTTCGGGTTTTCGTTTAGTAAAAAAAGGGGTTTTTAGAGAAAAAAAGGGGGTTGGGGGGACCCCCCCAAAAAAAAAAAAAGGGTTAAAATAAATTAAAAAAAATTCGACCATTTGGTTTTCGACCAAATTGGTTCGACCATTTGTCTGGTCGACCAATTTTTTTCGACCAAATGTCAGGCAACCATCCAACTCATGTCCCCGTGCATCCCCACCCGCCCAGCAGTCAGGGGTACCCTCCACCAGGCCCCCACACATGTCTCCCAGCACCCCCACCCCCCAGCAGTCAGGGGCACCCTCCACCAGGCCCCCACTCATGTCCAACTCATGTCTCCCAGCACCCCCACCCCCCAGCACTGTGGGGCACCCTCCACCAGGCCCCCACTCATGTCCAACTCATGTCTGCCAGCACTCCCACCGCCCCAGCATCCAGGGGCACCCTCCACCAGGCCCCCACACATGTCTCCCAGCACCCCCACACCCCAGCAGTCAGGGGCACCCTCCACAAGGCCCCCACTCATGTCCCCCTGCACCCCCACCACCCAGCAGTGCAGGGCACCTGCCAGCAGGCCCCCACTCATGTCTCCCAGCACCCCCACCCCCCAGCATCCAGGGGCACCCTCCACCAGGCCTCCACTCATGTCCAACTCATGTCCCCCTGCATCCCCACCCCCCAGCAGTCAGGGGCACCCTCCACCAGGCCCCTACACATGTCTCCCAGCACCCCCACCGCCCAGCAGTCAGGGGCACCCTCCACCAGGCCCCCACTCATGTCCCCCTGCACCCCCACCCCCCAGCAGTGCAGGGCACCTGCCAGCAGGTCCCCACTCATGTCTCCCAGCACCCCCACCCCCCTGCAGTCAGGGGCACCCTCCACCAGGCTGCCACACATGACTCCCAGCACCCCCGACTTGATACTAGCTTGCCACTTGATCCCATATGACTGTTCACACCCAAACTGTTTTCACCCTACATCTAGAGCAACTTGAAGACTGGTTCCAAACCGTTGGACTGCCTAAAAAGTGACCAGGTCCTTCTGTTCCACCTTCTGGTGCACCTTGTTAAGTCCCTGTTCCCTTTTTTCCATCAAGACATAAACTTTGGAACACATTGTTGCATTTCTTGCCTGTTTTCTTCCCTGCAAAATGTCCAGAGTGCTTAAACATTTCTGCTGTGCATCTTCCGTCTTCTTTTACAGGAATGGATTTTTGATACTGTTTTGAATAGTTATTTGTATAATTAATTTCTTTAGTTGAAGTATATATTTTTATAGAACCTTGTCTGGACATTCCTTTTATTGCGCTAATGTTGTCTGGTTTGATGTTGGCTCACATTCACACCCCTTCTGAGAGTATAGCCTTACCTCGCCCCACGTTCCCACAAAACGCAAAGTAGTATCTCTTAGCTGTACCTATGTTACTGTTTTGATTGTGATCAGTATTGGTTTGTAGAAGTGTGGGGGCTGAGTAAGCGGTTTACCCACTACTCACCCTTGTACTCATGCAGAGCATGTGTGGGTGCCTGCTGGCAGGTGCCCCAACCCCCAGCACTGTGGGGCACCTGCCAGCAGGCCCCCACTCATGTCCAACTCATGTCCCCCTGCACCCCCACCCCCCAGCACTGTGGGGCACCTGCCAGCAGGCCCCCACTCATGTCCAACTCATGTCCTCCTGCATCCCCACCCCCCCAGCAGGCAGGGGCACTCTCCACCAGGCCCCCACACATGTCTCCCAGCACCCCCACCCCCCAGCATCCAGGGGCAACCTCCACCAGGCCCCCACTCATGTCCAACTCATGTCCCCTTGCATCCCCACCCCCCCAGCAAGCAGTTAAGGGTACCCTCCACCAGGCCCCCAAACTTGTCTCCCAGCACCCCCACCTCCCAGCAGTCAGGGGCTCCCTCCAACAGGCCCCCACTCATGTCCAACACATGTCTCCCAGCACCCCCACCCGCCAGCACTGTGGGGCACCCTCCACCAGGCCCCCACTCATGTCCAACTCATGTCACCCAGCACCCCCACCCCCCAGCATCCACCAGGCCCCCACACATGTCTCCCAGCACCCCCACCCCCCAGCATCCAGGGGCACCCTCCACCAGGCCCCCACTCATGTCCAACTCATGTCCCCCTGCATCCCCACCCCCCCAGCAGTTAGGGGTACCCTCCACCAGGCCCCCACACATGTCTCCCAGCACCCCCACACCCCAGCAGTCAGGGGCACCCTCCACCAGGCCCCCACTCATGTCCCCCTGCACCCCCAACCCCCAGCAGTGCAGGGCACCTGCCAGCAGGCCCCCACTCATGTCTCCCAGCACCCCCACCCCCAGCATCCAGGGGCACCCTCCACCAGGCCTCCACTCATGTCCAACTCATGTCCTCCTGCATCCCCACCCCCAGCAGTCAGGGGCACCCTCCACCAGGCCCCCACACATGTCTCCCAGCACCCCCACCGCCCAGCAGTCAGGGGCACCCTCCACCAGGCCCCCACTCATGTCCCCCTGCACCCCCATCCCCCAGCAGTGCAGGGCACCTGCCAGCAGGCCCCCACTCATGTCTCCCAGCACCCCTACCCCCCAGCAGTCAGGGGCACCCTCCACCAGGCCCCCACTCATGTCCCCCTGCACCCCCACCCCCCAGCAGTGCAGGGCACCTGCCAGCAGGCCCCCACTCATGTCTCCCAGCACCCCTACCCCCCAGCAGTCAGGGGCACCCTCCACCAGGCCCCCACTCATGTCCAACTCATATCCCCCTGCATCCCTACCCCCCAGCAGTCAGGGGCACCCTCCACCAGGCCCCCACACATATCTCCCAGCACCCCCACCCCCCAGCAGTCAGGGGCACCCTCCACCAGGCCCCCACTCATGTCCAACTCATGTCTCCCAGCACCCCCACCCCCAGCACTGTGGGGCACCCTCCACCAGGCCCCCACTCATGTCCAACTCATGTCTCCCAGCACCCCCACCCCCCAGCATCCAGGGGCACCCTCCACCAGGCACCCACACATGTCTCCCAGCACCCCCACACCCCAGCAGTCAGGGGCACCCTCCACCAGGCCCCCACTCATGTACCCCTGCACCCCCCACCCCCCAGCAGTGCAGGGCACCTGCCAGCAGGCCCCCACTCATGTCTCCCAGCACCCCACCCCAATCATCCAGGGGCACCCTCCACCAGGCCTCCGCTCATGTCCAACTCATGTCCCCCTGCATCCCCACCCCCCAGCAGTCAGGGGCATCCTCCACCAGGCCCCCACACATGTCTCCCAGCACCCCCACCCCCCAGCAGTCAGGGGCACCCTCCACCAGGCCCCCACTCATGTCCCCCTACACCCCCACCCGCCAGCAGTGCAGGGCACCTGCCAGCAGGCCCCCACTCATGTCTCCCAGCACCCCCACCCCCCAGCATCCAGGGGCACCCTCCACCAGGCCCCCCCCACATGTCTCCCAGCACCCCCACACCCCAGCAGTCAGGGGCACCCTCCACCAGGCCCCCACTCATGTCCCCCTGCACCCCCACCCCCAGCAGTGCAGGGCACCTGCCAGCAGGCCCCCACTCATGTCTCCCAGCACCCCCACCCCCCAGCATCCAGGTGCACCCGCCACCAGGCCCCCACACATGTCTCCCAGCACCCCCACACCCCAGCAGTCAGGTGCACCCTCCACCAGGCCTCCACTCATGTCCAACTCATGTCCCCCTACATCCCCACCCCCCAGCAGTGCAGGGCACCTGCCAGCAGGCCCCCATACATGTCCCCCCAACAACTCATGACGATCCATAATCATGGCCCCCATGCCCCCTCAGTACACTGCCTACGCCACCCCAGTCCGAACACACCACAGGTATGACATCCACCCCACAAAGAAATCACCAGCACATGATGCATCCCAAATGGTTAGTCTGCACATCAACATATATCCGTCAAACCCACACAATGACAGCATGTGAAAGATAAAACACACATTGTGACATACATGAAACCAAAGAGAGAATACCTCACATTGAAGTACCAAATGATAATGTATTAAACAGAAAAGCAAGGCAATGAAATGGAACAGAAGAAAATGGAAATAAAAAATGAAATCCAGCATGTCCAATAAATGAAAAAGATGCATGAAATCCAAATGAAAAGCAATCCAAAATCAAGTCTCCATAGTGTCAGTCTGAGAAAATAAATTCAACGAGCAAAAATAATAAAAAAACATTGATCCATGGAAAAAAAAATGCAACAATCCAAATCCATTGTCAAACTATGTACAAAGTGAACATCCAGGGTCCATGTGCCCAATCCTTTAAATGAAACCTATAAAATAAAATCCTACCTAATGAAGAACTATATACAAGAAGTTGGGGTATTGTCCAAGCGCCCCAAAACAAAACAAAACTGAAAGGAAACTTAACACTAAAGAACTATTTACAAGGGCAGCGGGCTAGTCCGACGGCTTACTTCTGGATGTTCCGGGCCACGGCATCATTGAACTCCTGCTCAATGTCCCGGAGGCGGTCCTCTTCCATGGCCCCGAGGGTCCGCAGGGATGATGACATGTTCTCCTCCAACTCCCTGCGGATTGCCTCGAGGCACTCGGCCCGCCTCAGGGCCCTCCGCATGGAGTTCTCCGCCCTGACCATCGTGAGCTGTGCCTCTTCTGCCCGCTGCCGCTCCGCATCAATGGCGTGGCCCAACCGCTGCCACACGGAAGACAGTTCCCATCCTGGGTCCTCCTGCCCTCTGGCTGATACCTGCCCCTCCGATGTCGAAGGCCCTGAGCCATCATGGCTCCCACCTCGTTGCTGCTGCTGCTGTGCCTGTGCCCGCGCCCTGGCTCCTGCTGCCTGCACATCCTCCACTGGCCGGGGTGCAGTCGTTGATGTGGTCACCCCTGCTGGACCTCCGACTCCCGACTGTGGCAGGGATGTGTCCTCCACCAGCCTGGCCGCACCGTCAGAGGCAGCTCCATAGGGCACCCAGGTGACAAATGGGTGGAAAGATGGCACGGAGGACGACTGGTGCATAGGGTGTTCAGTTGAGGAGGGGGTCGGAACATGCTCCAGCAAACGGAGGAATCCGGCCTGGGTGACCTGTCCCAGTAGGCCGACGTGGTCAACGAGCCATTCGAGATGACATGCAGTCTCCTCATGAAAAGACTGCAGGTCACCTCGCATGGCCCGTTGACGCAACGCCACACCAGTCAGGACAGGCTCAGCCCGTACCTGGATAGCCTCGTCTGCAGGCAGAGGAAGGCCAGTTGTTGTAAGCTCATCCCCTGCCTGAAAACGGGTCTGGACTTAGGCATCCCTGCTGGTGCAAGATGATGCAGTGACAGGATCAGGGACAGGATTGCACACAGGCACCTCCGCGGCGGCCTGTGCTGCCTCCTGTCCCTGGTCCTGCACTGCACCACTAGCACCAGTGGAATCCCCACCTCCAGACCCCATCTCTGTCACTTGCACGGCCTCCTCCTCCACCAAACCCCCCACCAACCTGTATGACTCCGTGCCATCTTCCCCGTTGGGCCCCTTCTGCTGCCGAGGAGTCCAACTCTGACCTCTGCCTCTTGGACCTCCCCCCGGCAGCTGCGGCCTGGGACACGGCACTGGACTCCTCACTCCCCGACAAGATGACAACCTAGGAGGGGAGCCGGGCCTTGCGTCTCCGGCTGGCGGTGTGATCCCTGCCGCTGTGCTCAACAGCACCTTCTCCGCCCTCTTCATCAGTTGACGCTGCAGACAGGGAGAAATAAAACACAGGCATCAGGGCACTGTACAATGGACACATACACACATGACATTTTTACATGAGTGGCATTGGCAAACCTCAGACATGGCATCACAATCGCCAACACACATGTCATTTCAACTCGCACACATGAGCCAAACCACAGCCATATCACAACAGCCAGCACCATCCATACACATACAACAGCATGAGCAGACAAAGGTGAGCCAGACATCATATGCAACACAGGGAGTGCATTACACATGCACACACACCACCACACTTGCATGCATGTGTACACCTCAGCCAACTGTCGCAGTGTTGAGACCGGCATCCATGTCACATCTGCCAATCAGGCTTCCACATCCCGGTGTCACATGCATCCATGTTGCATCACTGTTGCACCCTTGTCAAATACACACACATGCACATGTACACAGTGCAGATACACGCAGCTGAAACCAACATCCATGTGTGACATCACGAACATGCCTACTTACATACACATTCATTCAAACATGTGTGCCCACACATCTACATTTGGCATGCAAGCCTACACACACAAGCACCATCCATGTCTCACACATGAGAGCCCTCGCATGTGTTAGCCTCACGGCCCTGTACACCTCCCCCATACTTGGCCCCATAAAAACACATGTGCAACCTGCACACTACTGGCACACCACCACACGCACAGTTTACAATCAGGAAGCATGTACACTTACCGCTCGACTCCAGACGGGTCTGGCTCTCAAGGACCTGGACGTGGAGCTCTGGGGATATGCGTTCTAGGACCCTCATCTGATCTTCCGACAAGTGGCCCCGGCGCCCCTTAGCATCCGCTGCCTTCACGAGGCACCGGGCCTTGTTGAGGGTCCTGGACCTGAAGTCCTCCCAGCGCTTCTTGACATAATGGAATAGTAGGACTGCCACCCGCTCTGCGTTTATGGCAGTCACGATGTCCGTCCAGATCCGAGTCCGTCCTTCCTTGTCGGCGTGCTCTCTTCCGAAGAGGGCATCATACTGCCCCAGGACTTGCTCCACCAGGACACCAACTTCGGTGGCAGTGAAGCTGGTGCCCCTCTGCCTCTCTGGCCAGGGGTTGCCTGTGGTGCCAGATGTTGCAGTGCCCGACATGACAACCCCAGAGGCAGGAGTGGGTGGGCAACTGGGTCCTGGGGCTGGGCTGTGGAGCGATGGAATCCCAGTCGGGAGTCTTTGGTTCCAGCAGGGGTGGTCACAGCAACATCACCCCTGGCTGATGTGCAGGCAGCAAATGGCAGGGCAAATGGGCAGCAGGCAGTCAGGCAGCAGCAGATGGCAGGTGGGAGCGTGCTCGGGGCTCTGGGGGGCAGTAATTCGGCCTTGTGGGCAGGAGCATGGTCTTCTGTGTGCTTACGCGTGGCCAGCTTGATACGGATTGATTTGGCACGTGAAAATCCAGCACGTCTGTGTGTAATTCAAGGAAAGGGCCTTAGCGCGTAAGCGCGTCAGCACAAGTACGCAAATTCATTGGCCCAAAGGCCCCCAGCGTGTAGGCGCGTCTATAAAGTTACGCGCACGTGCGTTTTACATGGCGCGTAGAAAAAATAAGCACGTCAGAGTGTCATAGCGTGTAGTTGGTGGAAAGGGCCTCAGCGCGTATGCGCGTCTGTGATGTGCGTGCGTGGGCATTTCACTGTACACGGGTGCATGTTACATGTTCAATGACTGCACGTCAGCGTGTCAGCTCATGTAATTGGAGGATAGGGCCTTAGCGCGTACACGCGGAAGTGACGCTGGGCGTGTGGGCATGTTTAAAAGGTACGTGTAGAATGCCATTTCCTTGTACGTGCTTTTCGTGGAGAGCGAGTGGGTGAAATCTGTACTTCTTGTCGGTTCACACGCGATTTACTTCACGGCGTTCCAAGTTCGTACTCCCTGTTACCTCTGACAGCTTTTTCTCTTTTTGTCTTTTTCCTGGGCCTGTTTCCTCAAACAGCGTTCACTTCTTCTGTTGTCCTGTCCCCTCAGACAGCGTACAATTCTTCTTTTGGCGGGGGTGTTGCCAACACGTACACGTGTGTCTTTTTCACGCTATTTTTCCAGACAGACGGTGAGTCGCGCACGTATTTAACATCTGTGCTTGCCCCGTGTGTCGCGTACCACTTCAGAGGTCATTCTAGGCTGCGTGTGACACGCATACATTCATTTTTGTGTTTCTGGGTGCCACAGCGTAGTGCAGGTTTATTTTTCCACGCACGTGGTCTAGGAGGAGTTGCGTGCACATTATCTCCCTTTTTTGGGGTGCC
Organism: Ambystoma mexicanum; assembly: GCF_040938575.1. Lineage (NCBI taxonomy): Eukaryota > Metazoa > Chordata > Amphibia > Caudata > Ambystomatidae > Ambystoma > Ambystoma mexicanum. The sequence goes on from NC_090921.1 coordinate 656,138,745, forward strand.
TGTGCATTGCGTGACCCGTCATCTTCCCCCAGGGGTCATATACAGCCTCGCTAGAGCACTAGGGTACGAATTCCATCTAGTACCCTACCCCTTTGACCCCCAATTGCCCAGGACAAAAGTTTACTGCAACTCCCATACGCACAACAACATCAGTGCCATGGTTGGGAGGCGAGCATGCGGTAAGGGTGGCAAAGGTGGCCGAGCCTCAAGAGGTGCGCGTGGTGGATACGGTAGGGGACGTGGCCAGGACTTGCAGGGTGCCCCTAGTCCCCCATGTGTGGATGACCAGTCAGGGACACCCATGCCCCCCCTGGTTGAGGGTAACGTGGCTGACAACTTCCCTGCTCAGCCCTTATTGGACCAGCCCATTGTGGCACCAGACCTGGCACAGGGTGATTCCATGGCTGACTTCCAGGTCAGCAGGTCTAGGCCACGTGTGGCAGTGCACGTTCGTGTCACCAGGCCACGTGGATCAGGGGCAGCTATGTCATCTGCTGCCCCAAGTAGGCAGGGTGGGGAGGCTGCAGGGGCAGCTGCGGCTCCATCCACCCCAGCTCTGAGTCTCCCAGCCAGGACAGTGTCGGTCCCAGTCCATCCTGCTGACGTTCCCCCTGACTACATCATACTTCAGCTAATGCCTGCACCAAGTCCCATGGTGAGTGTTCATTCCCACACACCTAGTCCACAGTCCACCGGGGCTCCTGCCCCTAGTGTCCAGAGCGGCATAGGACACTCAGGATCCCCACCACCTTCAAAGCGGAAGAGGAAGAGTGCTCGTCCAGTACAGGCTGATGCCCCAGACACGGCTACACAGTCCGGCCCGCCAAGGAAGCCCAGCTTCAATCAGGCCGAACTTGATGCACTTGTGGAGTATGTGTCCGCACGTGACACGAAATCGTGATTACTGCAGGATGCAAGACCACACCTGCACAATGTCTGGCACACTGGCAGGCCATCGCGAACATCATAAGTGCCCTTGGATTCATGAGGCGCACAGCTAATGATTGCTACAAGCGCTGGAATGACCAGAAGCACAGGGCAAAGAAAAAGCTGGCCTCAAGTCATGCCGCTACTCTAGTGACTGGAGGTGGGTCTCCAGCAGAGGACATTGAACTCACTCCACATGAGTATGTCACGGAGGGACAGATCCAAGGCGTGGGAGACCTGCCAGATTACGAGGCATTGTCCGGTGAATGCACATGCATGTGTGTGTCCTCCATGTGCATGGTGTGTGTGTGAGGGCTTCTGATTGAGTGCAAGGTGAGGGTGTGTGTGCCTGAGTGGTTTGGGTCACCCATGTGCTTCATCCAATACATTCTGCGCACCAGGATTTGGGTATTGCAGTATCCCTTCTGGCAACAGTAGACATTTAGCCCAACCTCACGCCAGTTGCCCTTAAAGTGTCATCTTGCCACAACATTGTTGCGTATTATTCTGTGTTCATTCAGGCTGATTGTTTGCATTCCACCACTTTCACTAGGCATTTCTCAGTCCTATTGTCACATGTGTGACATGGCTATGGTACATGCCATCTGTGTGATGGCATGTGTCATGTATGTGTATTGGACATGCCAATCACAGGCCAATGTGTGATGGCACTGCTAGGCAGCATGCAGCAAATGTGTTGGTCTTCCATCTTGGTGTCATCAATGTGTACCATTTGCCTCCCCTTCATACGCAGTGATGGTGCATGCATGGGAGGGTTATAGTCATGTGGGACATGTGTCAATGAAGAACTGGTTCTGTTGCTTCTAAGCCCTAATTGTGTGCCATGGTGCTAATGCCTGTTCCCATTTCTTTTCTTTCATGTCTTTGCAGGGGATGACGCACTTGATACTGCTGGGGTTGTGGAGATGGTGCATACCCAGGAGGGGTCTCAGGCCCGACCGGGCACCAGTGAGGGACGTGGTGTGGTGGTGGGTGAGAACCCACACTTGCTGCAGACCATTCTCTCAAGGGGTGTCTCTGGGTGCACCTCCCCCGAGCTCTATTCAGGTGTCGATTCGGATGCTGAGCCTATGTGCCGTCGCAGGTAAGTGTTTCTGGGAGGGATTCTGTACTGACCAACCCACCTGCACCAGGGGTAGAACCCTCAATGGGGATGTCAGTGTTGGTAGGTCCGCCTTTGGTGGTTACGGATGCAGGGTCACACTCTGCAACATCTGATCCTGTTCCTGGGCCAGCAGATCAGAGGAGAAATGCAGTCCTGCAGCCTCAGGCAGTGCCGGCACAGCAAGGCGCAGTTCGCCATGCCCCAGACAGGTGTGGTGCCCACCGACGCGGTGGCCGTACGCCACCTGGCAATACCGCATGGGAGCAATCCATATACGGTATGGCAAACCAACAGACAGTATCATCTGAGATGATGGCTCAGGCCATGGATAGGGTGGCCACTTCCATTGTCCTCCAAGAAAGGATGATGGAACAACTACAGCAGGCAACATACTCCATTTGCCAGTCACACAGGGAGGACATGTTGGCGTCCAACAGGGACAGACGGGCGGCACTGGAGACTCTGCGGGAAGCCATTTCTATTGAGTCCCAGGGCCACAGGGAAGCCCTGAGGGTGGAACTCCGTCAGCTCAGGGTGACTCTTGTTGAGCTTGAGGCTTCAACTGACACGAGGACAGAACAGCAGCTGGAGCAGCTCACACATACACTCTCAGCTGAGATGCAGGCAACTCAGGAGGTGGTCTGGGCATCCCGTGAGTTGTTGCATGGGGACCTCCGCACGATTATCCTCCAGAACCAGACCTTCCACACCCGCATGCTTGTTGCCATGGAGGACCGGACTAGGGCTTTGCGTGGGCTGCCTCCCATAGTACCACCACCCCCTGATGCAGCTGCAGAGGGTGAGGAGAGCGACAGCATCGATTCTCTCACAATAGGGTAGCCGTGCAGGCCATGAGCCCATGGAGGTGTTTTTTTTTCCCAAAATCCACACAGGTGGGTCTTGGTGTGCACCCTGTCCTCAGACCTCCTGGGTGGCCTCCCCCACACCCCCTGGCCCATACATGGTCATTTTTGATTTTTGATTTTTGAATTTTGAATTTTTTTAACAGTGTGTTGCCTTGTGTGGCTCCTGTGGGCATACACTGTATTGTGGCTGGGCACATGCAGGCTTGTCCTGAATTTGGGTTAGATGCTTGGCTTTGTGTGACACACACCCCTCCTGCTTCCCGTTTCCATGGGCTTGCAAAGGGTGTGCCCAAGTGACATTGACTTACACAGTGACGTTGGACTCCCATTTGCTGTGTGGGCAGTCTGTAGTCAATACTGTGTATACATTCCTACATTCCTAGTGCATATTGTTGTTGTATTGTACACTGTATGGTGTATTGATATGTGCCTCTGCATCCATCACATCCTCCTAATTTGCAGGTCCATTCCACATGTCTTCACAAGGCGGTCTACTTTGGAAATGGAGTCCATGTTGTAAGCAGTGCACATACACTTTTGCGTGGCGCTAGCACTGTACAGTTGGAAGTGGTCGAAGTGCTGGCATTATCAGGTAATGAGACTACTGATTTTTTAAATCCGTACTGTCATGTTTATGGTAGGTTTGAGGTTGTGTAGGTGATTTGTATTATTGCTAAATATTTGGTAATGTGTGTTGTTGGTCCTGCATTACTGTGAGCATTTCATGTTTGGCCAGTTTCCATTAGGGACACTGTACTTAGTGACACGTGTGTCATGTTGTGGGGATTACTTTGTTTGCTCTCACATAGCATGACATGCCATGGTGTGTTGTGTGGCGGTGCCGGGGAGGGGTTGGATGACATGGCACTGTTCTCATGTTGTATTTTGCAAGTGGGTTTTCATTTTTGCTGCATAGAAGTGTGTTTTTTAATGACACAGCATTGGTGGTGTTTGTGTAGGTAGGGATGCACACATTGTGACACTTCCAGGTGAACAATCTCAGGCTGCTATGGTTCGGACAGTTGACTGTCCGTTCATTCATCATAATTGTCAGATTGAGTCATCATTGATTGTCAGATGGTATGTGCCAGGGCTGTGTGCACTCCACAGGGGTGTGATTTCTATGTGAAGTAATTAGCCACCAGCTGCGTACGGGCTGCCTCACCCCGTGCCCTTTCCCCTCCCATGCGCAGCAGGCGTGCATGTGGTTGGGAATGTGGGGGCACCACCATGTCCACAGCCAGGCCCAGGCGTGTTGCAACATTGTGCAGGACACATGCTGCCACTATGATCCTGCACACTACTGGGGGAGCGTATAACAGCTGCCCGCCAGAACGGTCAAGGGAGCGAAAGTGTGACTTGAGCACTCCGAATGTGCGCTCCACTATGCCCCGGGTTGCAATATGGGCTGTGTTGTATCTTACCTCGGGAGGCGTGATGGGGTCCGAATTGGCGTCATCATGTGGGTGCTCAGAGGGTAGGCACTGTCCCCTGGGGAGGTGGTGATGGGTATCATTAGTGGGGTAGTGACATTACTCTGTATCTGACATGCATGCGTGTGCAGTGGCATTTATACTCACCAAGCAGCAATGCATCGCCATACCGCCCAGCTTCCATGTCCCGGTTTAGGGTTAACATCCTGTATATGAAGCTGTCATGGGTGGACCCTGGATAGTTGGCATATACTGAGGTGATGATTCCCTTGGCATCACATACTACCTGGACGTTGATGGAATGCCACTGCTTGCGGTTTCTATAGATGTGCTCAGATGCCCTGGGGGGACGTAGAGCCACATGGGTGCAATCAATGGCACCTAGCCCTTTGTGGAATTGTGCCACCCCGTAGAAATCCTGGCTGACAGCCTGCCTTTCTGCAGGTGTTCTGGGCAGGTATATGTGCCTGCGGACTGATGGGTGTGCAGTGATGATGGCCAACACCTGGTGTAGGCACCGTGACTGCGTGGCCTGTGACGTGAAAACCCCCCCCCCACTATGGCACTTGTTCCCTGAAATGATCCAGTAGCCAAGAAGTGCAGTACATTGAGGACCTTCTCCAGGGGGCTGAGTGCTTGGGAGCACAGGGTGGGTGATGTGAGGTCATCCTCCCACTCACTGACCAGGTCGAGTATTATGTGAGGTGGAAACCTGTACCTCCCATACAACTGGTCATCAGGCATACCAAAAAGACTGGTTCTGGGTGTAAAGATTCTGGCCCTGACTATCCTCCTCCTCCTCCTGCGGTATCCCACGGCCACTGCTGCTAGGAATGGTATATTCATCCTGGCGTCTGGGCTTGTTTGTTGTTTGCGCACACTTTTATGCTGCACGGGTCGACGTACGCCTGCTTCCAGCGAGTCGACGTGCGCCTGCTTTATGCTGGCATATGTGTTTCCGGATTGTACCGTCTTTTTTGGCGCGTGGTAGGCGACCGTGCCACCCCACGAATACACGTACCCCACTCTCCCAGGCCCAGTCGCGTGTGGAAGTTCACGCGAACCCCGTAATACACGTACCCTGCTGATATCGCGTGTGGAAGTTCACGCGGACCCGTATTACACGTACCTTGCTAAAATCGTGTGTAAAACTACCCGTGCACCCCTGAAATACACATACCCAGGCCAATCACACTGCTGGGGGCTGGGGGTGCAGGGGGACATGAGTGGGGGCCTGGTGGAGGGTGCCCCTGACTGCTGGGGGGTGGGGGTGCAGGGGGACATGAGTTGGACATGAGTGGGGGCCTGCTGGCAGGTGCCCTGCACTGCTGGGGGGTGGGGGTGCAGGGAGACATGAGTGGGGGCCTGGTGGAGGGTGCCCCTGGATGCTGGGGAGTGGGGGTGCTGGGAGACATGAGTGGGGGCTTGGTGGAGGGTGCCCCTGACTGCTGGGGTGTGGGGGTGCTGGGAGACATGAGTTGGACATGAGTGGGGGCCTGCTGGCAGGTGCCCTGCACTGCTGGGGGGTGGGGGTACAGGGGGACATGAGTTGGACATGAGTGGGGGCCTACTGGCAGGTGCCCTGCACTGCTGGTGGGTGGGGGTGCAGGGAGACATGAGTGGGGGCCTGGTGGAGGGTGCCCCTGACTGCTGGGGGGTGGGGGTGCTGGGAGACATGAGTTGGACATGAGTGGGGGCCTGGTGGACGGTGCCCCTGACTGCTGGGGGTTGGGGTGCAGGGAGACATGAGTGGGGGCCTGGTGGAGGGTGCCCCTGGATACTGGGGGGTGGGGGTGCAGGGAGACATGAGTGTGGGCCTGGTGTAGGGTGCCCCTGACTGCTGGGTTGTGGGAGTGCTGGGAGACATGAGTTGGACATGAGTGGGGGCCTGCTGGCAGGTGCCCTGCACTGCTGGGGGGTGGGGGTGCAGGGGGGCATGAGTTGGACATGAGTGGGGGCCTGCTGGCAGGTGCCCTGCATTGCTGGGGGTGGGGGTGCAGGGGGACATGAGTGGGGGCCTGATGGAGGGTGCCCCTGGATGCTGGGGGGTGGGGGTGCTGGGAGCCATGAGTGGGGGCCTGGTGGAGGGTGCCCCTGACTGCTGGGGTGTGGGGGTGCTGGGAGACATGAGTTGGACATGAGTGGGGGCCTACTGGCAGGTGCCCTGCACTGCTGGGGGGTGGGGATGCAGGGGGACATGAGTTGGACATGAGTGGGGGCCTACTGGCAGGTGCCCTGCACTGCTGGGGGGTGGGGGTGCAGGGAGACATGAGTGGGGGCCTGCTGGAGGGTGCCCCTGACTGCTGGGGGGTGGGGGTGCTGGGAGACATGAGTGGGGGCCTGGTGGAGGGTGCCCCTGACTGCTAGGGGTTGGGGGTGCAGGGAGACATGAGTGGGGGCCTGGTGGAGGGTGCCCCTGGATACTGGGGGGTGGGGGTGCAGGGAGACATGAGTGTGGGCCTGGTGTAGGGTGCCCCTGACTGCTGGGGTGTGGGAGTGCTGGGAGACATGAGTTGGACATGAGTGGGGGCCTGCTGGCAGGTGCCCTGCACTGCAGGGGGGTGGGGGTGCAGGGGGACATGAGTGGGGGCCTGGTGGAGGGTGCCCCTGACTGCTGGGGGGTGGGGGTGCTGGGAGACATGAGTGGGGGCCTGGTGGATGGTGCCCCTGACTGCTGGGGGGTGCGGGTGCTAGGAGACATGAGTTGGACATGAGTGGGGGCCTGCTGGCAGGTGCCCTTCACTGCTGGGGGGTGGGGTTGCAGGGAGACATGAGTGGGGGCCTGGTGGAGGGTGCCCCTGACTGCTGCGGGGTGGGGGTGCTGGGAGACATGAGTTGGACATGAGTGGGGGCCTGGTGGAGGGTGCCCCTGACTGCTGGGGGGTGGGGGTGCAGGGAGACATGAGTGGGAGCCTGGTGGGGGATGCCCCTGACTGCTGGGTGGTGGGGGTGCTGGGAGACATGAGTTGGACATGAGTGGGGGCCTGGTGTAGGGTGCCACTGACTGCTGGGTGGTGGGGGTGCTGGGAGACATGAGTGGGGGCCTGCTGGTAGGTGCCCTGCACTGCTGGGGGGTGGGGGTGCAGGGGGACATGATTGGGGGCCTGTGGAGGATGCCCCTGACTGCTGGGGGGTGGGGGTGCTGGGAGACATGAGTTGGACATGAGTGGGGGCCTGCTGGCAGGTGCCCCTGGATGCTGGGGGGTGGGGGTGCAGGAAGACATGAGTGGGGGCCTGGTGGAGGGTGCCCCTGACTGCTGGGGGGTGGGGGTGCAGGGAGACATGGTTTGGACATGAGTGGGGGCCTGCCAGCAGGTGCCCCTGGATGCTGGGGGGTGGGGGTGCAGGGGGACATGAGTGGGGGCCTGGTGGAGGGTGCCCCTGGACGCTGGGGGGTGGGAGTGCTGGGAGACATGAGTTGGACATGAGTGGGGGCCTGGTGGAGGGTGTCCCTGACTGCTGGGGGGTGGGGGAGCAGGGAGACATGAGTTGGACATGAGTGGGGGCCTGGTGGAGGGTGCCCCTGGATGCTGGGGGGTGGGGGTTCTGGGAGACATGCGTTGGTGGGCAGTAGTGCAAGGTGACATGTGGGTTGGCTGGGGGGCATGGCCATGGTGGATCGGCGGCCTGCGGGACATGTGCAGGAGTGCAGGGTAGTCCCCTGTGGTGTGGGCTGCCTGCAGGGGCCGTGGAGGGTGTAGCGGGAACACCTGGGAGGACCCACATGGCCAATTCACGTGCAGTACTCCCCGGCACCCCCGAAATACACGTGGGCTGCTGGATTCGCGTGTGGAACTTCCTGCGCACCCGGAGTACACGTACCCTGCTGAAATCGCGTGTGGAACTTCACGCGCACCCCGAAATACAAGTACCCTGCAAATTCACGTGTGAAACTTCCCGCGCACCTTGGAATACACGTACCCTGCTGAAATCGCGTGTGAAACTTCATGCACACCCCGAAATACACGTACCAAGGACAATCGCGTTTGGAACTTCCCGCGCACCCCGAAATACACGTACCCAGGCCAATATTGTGTGGAACTTCCCGCGCACCCCGAAATACACGCACACGCTATTTTTCACACAGCGGGTGTCCGTGTTTGTCGCGTACCCCTTTGCACCTCATTTGTCCTAGAGGGCCACAATATGGATCATTCATCATAGCTGTATATAGGTGCTTTTTGTTAGCGCACATTTTGGTGCACATTTATTTCAGGCGCAGGGACGCTACCGCCTGCTTTCTTGTGGCAGACTTGTTTGGCCCTGTGCGCGTCTTTGCACGTGCGCTGGTCTGCCCTATTCGATTCCATGAATATGAGTTGTAGGCGAGCGTGTGGGCGTTCCGCGCCCTTGCCTCCTGTACTTCCCCAGTGACGCCCATATTTTCACGCGTTGTTCCCCATTCCGAGTGTTACGCCCCATGTTACGCCTACTTTTGTTATGTGCACCGCGCTATGTGCGATTTCGCTGTGGCCGTGGCGCACGCCATTGGAAGACCTGTGCGCCGGCGTGCGCCACGCACTTTTTCAGCGCACATCCAATATTTTTCTCGAGCACGGACTTCCATGAATCGATGTGCGCTGGTTTCCCTGCGATTTGCGCACTTGCACTGCGGTTCGCACGTTTTGGCACCTCTGCGCCGGAATTTTCGGCGCACATTAATTCCATGAATCGGCTTGATAGTTTTTAGCCCAACATTGGTATTTTTCATTATTTTAGATTTTATCTTCATTTTGTATTCCTTACGTAAATGTAGTTCTTTTCTACATTATTGTGTTTCATGTACAAATCAAATGTATTATTTACAGTCTAAAAAGTGCATGACGTAACACAATAATGTGCAAAATAAAACCATACGATTAAAAATAGAGACGTTTCAACATAAAAGGGCGAAGTAAAAAACGTGGGTCCATCTGTGTGTCCTAAACAGGAACATGTGTGTATCTCAGTACAGGGAATTTCAAAATTCCAAAAGCGCCCTCGGACTGACGTTGTACGTCTTCATTTCCAGATGTCTACTTGTGACTGCAGATAACAAGGAATCACTTCTTGCCCAGCAAAACAATAGTGTTTGAACGCTTAATACTACGATTTCTTTATGTTTTGCTCAGTTTTTTCCACAGTTTACGAAGCATACAGATTGTAATCCTGTGAGAAACATAAGAAAAAATGATTTAAAAAACAATACGTTAGATAAAAGAAAGAAAACAAATATGGTGCTACTTTTTCATGTTAGGATTTCTCTGATCAATACTTCCCCCCCTTTAACATCACTTTACAATAATTGTGTGTACCCCTGTATTTGATTCTGATGGTTTAAACAGGACGCATGTCAATAACGGTTACAGGTTACAGGTTCTGTAATGTGTGAAGTGCCAACTGGGGATGAGGGCACTGGTGCTTCCATCACAGAACATGACTGTGTGTCAAGCAGATTGTGCCACTCATATGGGACAGAGAGATGCCGTGAGACATACTCACCATCACATATTCTTGTTAATTAAGGAAATGAGATGGTGAGTATGTCTCACGGCATCTCACTGTCCCATAAGAGTTGCACGATCTGCTTGGCACACAGTCATGTTCTGTGATGGAGATACGCAGTGCCCTTATCCCCAGTTGGCACTTCACACATTACAGAACCTGGTCTAGTGATCCACTGGCGGATGAGTGACCATGCCCCCCTGTTCAGTAGGATTAGGCAAATTCACCACTCACCTACCGTTAATATAAATAGGAACATTGCAATGTGATCAGTGCTGACTATACCAGCACATACATCCAGTAACATCAGCCCTCTCTCCCCATGGCCGCCTGCTCTAGAGAGGCTCACGCGAATGAGTGACTACACCCCTTCTCATTCGGGTGAGATAACGCGTCTCTCACCCACCTTTATCATTTATGTTTACATTTATATTAGAATTGTAATATTGTTGACTACACCAGGACAAACATTCTGGAAGTTCAGTCCGTTTCTACATTACAGGTTCTTTCTAAGCTGGCTGACCTCATAACAATAGTTCGAGCTTTACATTGTCGCGGCTCCGGTTGCTATAGGAACAGAAGCCACAAAATATTGTGAAGGATTCGAGCTCCACTCGTGTAACTACGACACGGAGCGCTCGGCAGACTTTGCTATCCAGTAGTGCCAAGGTAAGAATTCATTATTTGCACTACAGACAGCTTAAACTGCCATGTTACTACATGCAGCATCCCACATCCGCGGGCTAGGCAGTTTCTGAGACTTTAACCAATTTGGTGCATAAACAAAACCACACAACCATCACTGGTTTGAATTATGGCATTCCACCCCATACAGATGCACCGTGTAGTAATCTGCTTTCAGGTTAGGTGGGTGTGTGACATCACCTACTTGGAATGTTTATGTAGAATGTTGGTGTGCAAGGTTCTGTGAGTGACGGTTGGGAGTGAGAGTGAGAAGAGTGAGCTGAGAAGATGGGTGTGGGGGTGAGCCCAGTGTTTCCCTTGTCATCTTGTGTCCCCTACCATCCCTGTGTCTTGAGGAAGAGTACTGGACATGGACAATAAAGGAACCTGTAACTTACCTGAAGTACTGGAGGTCCACTTTGTTACACTGGCGACGAGGATGGGGTGGTAGGTGGATCTGGCGCTGCTGGGGGGGGTGCAGCCTTCCGAAACACCGCCCCCGTGATTCACCCCACACCCAGGTTGGCCTGCACTTGTTGGCCTGTGGAGTCCCTTGTATGGAGTGTGGCGCTTCGCATGGCCAGGACAGCGCTGCATATGACAGCAAGGACTGTCCTGCTGTACGGTGGCGGCGTTGTCTAGTGAGCCGTTGATTGGCCAGCGCTCCCCTGCTCTCTTGGGGTTGAGCGCTGTTTCCGCACTTCCAGTTCAGCTGGCGTTGGAGTCACGGAGGAGCCTATGGCCATGTGTTTGTCGGCGCTCACTCGGTTAGGAGCGCGACCCTGCTGTACAGTTGTCGGCAGCGGAGAAGGAGCGTTTTGCACTCTGGGCTGGAGGAGGCCCTGCCCATAGTACGCTGGTCGCTGGACAGGTAGTCACTTTCTCCATGGAACTGCGGCGGTATTGCGGGGTTACTCAACGTGCAAGCCTGGGCGTTAATGCTGGCGCCTTCCGTGACTTTGCCCTGGAGATGGGGGTGTGTGAGACTGAAACTGGTGCTGTTGCCCTCGGTGCTCGTAGGGACTAAGCACCGGTTTGGAAGGGGTTAACATGCGGCCCCGGGGAGTTGTTTGGACGGCGTCTCCCTTGGTTTGATGACGTCTTTGCAGGGAGAGGCGTTCCTGTTTGGTCACGTGCGCATTGCACGTTGATTTCCCTGCGTAGAAGCCTCGTTGTACGCTGTACAGCAGAGGAGTTTAGGAACTCGATTGGTCTTCAGCGTGACAGCGGGACAGTATCCCGGGAGGTTCGGAAGTGGAGCTACGCGCCAGAAGCAAAGAGTTTCGGGGTCTTCCCGTTCTTTATGGCTGTCGCAATCAAGACTGAGGCATGCTTTGGAACATTGGAGTGGTTTTCTCATGTTTGCCATTTCGTGTTAGGCATATGAAGCCTGTCAATGTCTGCGCTATGGGTTTTCGGAACCTACCCAATGTGCAGCACGGCCATGACGTTTTTCATTTCAGGTCAGTGTGTGGGCCGTATGTGTGAGTTTGAGTGTGTACTTGTTGTGGCCCATGTTAGAGGGTTAGGTGTTCCCATTTTAGCTTCCGTAGTAGGATAGGGGTGTTACTGAAGGCCGTTGTCAGTCCCCTGTGGTGTCTTTGTGTTGTGGTCTTTCATGGGAAATAGACCTCTTGTGTGGGTTTGGTTTTCCTTTGCAACTCCCAGGTGAGGGGTGGGGGTTTGAAATGCAATGTAATCGAATATGCAATTGAAATGTCGATCTCTTTGCTTTGTTTCATCTGGGGGATGGAGCGTTGGTCCGGACAATGGAGCGTTGGTCCGGGCAATGTAACCCCAAGGAGTGTGGATTGGGGGTGAATTTACTTATGCAGGAAATGCATTGTGAACTTACTTATGCAGGAAATGCATTCGTGAACTTACTTGTGCAGGAAATGCATAGTGAACTTACTTGTGCGGGAAAATGCAGTAATGTGACTTTTCACCGAACACTGACTTTCATGCATATCTTTATTGTGTGGTGCCCAGGAGCCCAAGCTAGTGGCATCGAAGGATGGCCTTGGGGTCGTCATCGTCCAATGTTTTCACATGTGATGTTTGTTCACCTTTGAACATGTGATGTGTTTTCATGATGTTGCATTCAAATTCCATCCTTGTTATGCAATGTTACCAAATGGCATTTATGCATGCTTGATGTCAGTGTTGGGGTGTGAATGAGTGTGCGGGTGAATGCTGTAGTTTGGCGCTCCTGTAGTCACGTATTATTACAGCATTTTAATGTTTGCGCCTTGTATGAGTGGTGTTGTGGTTGCTGTGTGCAGTCATGGGTTGAGTTGTTTTGCCCGTGTGTTTTGTGTCATGAGTGCATGGTCAGGAGTGCATATATCCTTGTGTAGTGCCTGGTTTAAGCCGGGGTTGGTCGCTATGTTTTGGCACTCAGGGGTGTTGATCGTGAATGTGTGTGCGGGTGCATGCTGTGGTTTGATCTCCTGCAGTCACGTGTTAAAACAACTTTGTCTTAGTGCCTGGCATTAGTTGTGCTAGGGTTGGTCACTATGTTTGCGTGTGTTGTTGATCTCTTGACCTTTGGTTGCATCTACCTGTGTGGTTTCAGGTTAGATGTCTTGGAGTGAGGTGTGATTATGGTCTTTGGTGCCTGGTCTTTCCAGGGTAGGTCACTTTAGATTTAGTATCTCCCTCTTTACTGTGGTGATTAGTGCCTGATAGTTCAGGTTTGGTCACTTTGGCCTGTGTGTTGTGGTCATTAGTGCCTGAGCTTAAATCAGGGTAAGTCACTTTTGGCGGAGTCTTATTCTCAGGGCAGTTGTTCGCTGTAGTGATTCATAGCGTTGTTATCTTCTGTTTTGGGTCGCTATGCCTGAGTTGAGTGGAGTTTTTCTTACTGTCCATAGTGTTATCCTATTGGACGAGGTAGTGTTCAATTTTGCTTTGCCAGTGTGCCTCCTGATTCCGAGTCTGGTATGTCAGGTTGTCTCCTGGTGTGTTCGAAATGGATTTGGTGGATAGAGGGAATGGCCAACGGTTTTGTGCAGAGTAGCAGCATGGTGTTGTGATTCTTCCTCATACTGTTGTCAAAGTTGTTTAAGTGGTCCCTCGGTTTGTTGGGCATTTGTTGTTGCTTCCTTTGGGGGCGGTTGGTTAGCGCTTGGAGGGGCAGCTCTGAGACTTTGGGGTGGCAGACCGAAGTGGAAGGTGATTTGTGCTAAGGTGGGTAGGTTGGTTAGGTGTTAGTTGTGTTAGTGTTTGCTAACAATAGTTTTGGCTAGGGGTGGCAGCCCTAGGTCCTGAGGGGCAGCTCGGGACAGGCGTAAGTGCTCTGTTTTTTATTTTTGTGACCTCGAGGTGTGACCGAGGGAGTGGTGTTGTCTTGTTTTGGTTGCATTCCGTTGGAAATCTTTTCCTTCTTGGTCCGTTGGTGTCCAGTTAATGCTGTCCTTTTGTTGGATTTCCGTTTTGGTTTTGCCAGAGGTTCTGCACATAGGCGGCTGCTGTGTTGTGGAATTTTTGGTAGCGTGGTGTCTTGGGGTGTTAAGGTCCCGTGCTGGTCACACTTCCTTGTCATTCCTTTTTGTCTTCCCTGGGAAGCGTTGGCGTATCAGTTGGCTTTTGTGTTTCTAAGGGGGGGAGAAGTGTAGTAATCTGCTTTCAGGTTAGGTGGGTGTGTGACATCACCTACTTGGAATGTTTATGTAGAATGTTGGTGTGCAAGGTTCTGTGAGTGACGGTTGGGAGTGAGAAGAGTGAGCTGAGAAGATGGGTGTGGGGGTGAGCCCGGTGTTTCCCTTGTCATCTTGTGTCCCCTACCATCCCTGTGTCTTGAGGAAGAGTACTGGACATGGACAATAAAGGAACCTGTAACTTACCTGAAGTACTGGAGGTCCACTTTGTTACATACCGCACAGATTAATAGGGACCTCTCCTCCAGTTTACCGTTGAGGTGCAATACTCTCCATTTATAGGGTAAGTACGGTTGACTCACAATCAGCTCACCTCTTATCTACCTGTGTCTCCAAGCTGGCAGGATGACACTAGTTGACACAGTATAGATGACTTCAGCAGTTATAGCTTTTTCTCATTCCTGTATCTCCTACAGGTTGAAAAACAAATAATCAGAGTTTACATACGCATATACCTTTGTTGAGTTGTAAGGCCACCACTTGCAATGTGGTGACATTTTACATCAGGTGCTATCGTAATAGAGCACAGTAAGTTATCCCCTCCGGGGATTACACTTAAGCTACATATAGAGCTGTTTATACATGTTTATCCCGGACAAAGAACACTCAATATTGCACATTTGTTTTGTTATAGATCTATACCACAGGCTGTGAAGAACTCAGACCACAATTCCTGGTCCTGATGAAGGCCATTGTATTCAAAGCTATCTGAATTGCAATAAGCTGACACACTATTGTGTCAACTCTTTATGTATATTTGTGTCTGCGACATCCACCAAATATTTGATGTTTAATTCAATATTGTTTAAAAATACCTCCCTTGAAATGCAAGGGTCTTTACATTTTTAACCATTAGACCGTTGAAAGGTATACCAATAGCTTTTTTCATGTTGCTTTGTATGCTTCTGTTGGGGATTTTTTGAGTTCATTGACCTATGTTATCCAATATGTAATACTTATCAATTTGGTAATATGCCATCACACCCTGATCTGCTCTTGCAGGGTCGAGGGTGACATAATTAACTATTTAATCTCCACGCCTTCCATCAATGTAAGAAGAGTTATTTAGACCTTTCAACATCATTATCAAGTGCCCACCATAAACGAGATTCATGTTTTTTATTCCTTTGGGATTTTTTTGTATATACACATTAACAGATATGCTTCCAAATCATGTTTAGTCTTTCCTTTTGTGTATAGCATGGTCAATTGCGAAAGCCTGCCTCTGGTTTGCAATATGCACATATTGAGCATGCATTTATGTTTAACAATATATCATAGAAATGTCAATGTTTATCTTGGTAGTGTAGGATATTTTAATCAGGCACATCTAGTTTGGGGACATTTTCCACACACCACAAATCCGGCACACACAATCTTATTTATTTATCAAAGTTATTTTAATGAACTTGGAATACACAAATTTACCAAGATTGATTCCATACCAACCTCCCTCCCCTTTCGGGACAAGAAATTCAAAGGATTGCAAAAAAGGTCTATTTATAATTGAAATAGAAATAATCAAACCAATTTAAAATATATAAACAATTGTATATCTTTTCCATTCTCTGGTAAATCCCAATGTCAGTGGGTATTACAATGATGAATGATCATTAACCGGTTAACTCAATTGACAAAGCTGCATTTTTACTTTAATGTAAAGTATTTAAAGCACAAAAAAACAAAATCAGAACATCCCAGCCTATCTTAACCTCTCTACTTCTCATGTATTGCAAATAAATAACTCTTCCTTAATCAATAGACATGTCTGTATTTCAAACAGCATTCCATACAACTCTATTTAAAGACTGACTACTTGACACGCCTGCCTGTAAATCATCTACAAAAAGAAAAATGTACACTTATCATGTATGTTGCTATATTCCTTTCAATGGTGTTTTTATTGCATTTGCTGTGCAAAGTGTACATTTGTCATTTTTCTATGGGCAATTTAAACTGGGAAAAAAGGGGTGGCTGTTAACAACACATTCCCCATTGGTTCAGAACCATTGATCGAACCCTGACCAGTGATATAACCAGGGAATACCTTCAGCTACATTACTTTTCTAGGCATGTGCAACGTGGGATATTATATGGCTCCCATTCTGTAGTTGGCCATTACACAGAAAAGGACTCATGTATCTCCCTATATACAGAGCATTTGGGACTATTTTATCAAAATCCAAAGTTTCCAGAAGCACTCACACTTCTAAAATATTTACTAACTTGCTAGGATGTACAGTCCATTTATATAATACCCCTCCTGCCCTGTACTTTCACAAATAGAAGGGTTGTGATTTTATGTATTCCTCTTCAGAATATACCTCCACATAATATTATATTTCTTAATGGCATTATACTTACATAGGAATTTCTTTTTGCTGTCTCGCAGACAGGTGGGCACCCTAGTTCAATTCTCCACCTATAGGAATAGGTGGGCATCTGTAAGAAAGGGTGTTAGCCTCCCTTCACAGCCTGGTTTCTCTCCTCCATTTGGCCTGTCTGTTTCCTTTTCAACTAAGTCCATATAGGCCTCCCACACATTGGTCTACTAGGAACCCAAAATGTGTTCGAAGGACAGCTAGCTATTCTATTCCCACTCCCGTTGTTGTCAATTCTTCTTTCTATCTCCTAATTTCAGTCAGTCTCCCAGTTAATCCGTCAGTGAGTGTCACTGAGACTGTGAGTCGCATTCAATACCTGGATTTAAACTTTTTAGATTAGAAAACACTCCCTTTAGAGATGTGTATCATTTCTCCATTATGATCGGATAGACTCTGTGATTGGACAGTGTTCCAAAAGTGACATTACACTAACCCATCCCCTTCATTCACATTGCACATAGTAATGAAGGGGGCAGTCTAATGGAAGTAACCTCTAAACCCAGTTCCCCGCCCATTTGATGTGATGTCATCTTGAAAATGTCTATATTAAACAATTGTGATTTTCTAAGACATTATGTTTCTTTCATGTGATTAAGTTAGCAATCAGCTTCCAGATTGCTCTCACTCAGGTGAATTCATTGACTTGATTTGCATTTCAGCTTGACATATGCTATGTTTGTGTGTGACAGCTTTTTGATTTTGCT